>NC_134204.1:1203571-1805357 GCF_964188355.1 Buteo buteo | reverse complement strand
TGATAAGTTGCTGCTGACAGGTTCATATAAGATGGAGAGCTTTTAAGGGGCAGGTACATATTAGCCTGAATTCATCTTGCAAAAACAAACTGAAAGTTTTAATATTGTTTCTGCTTCTCCCCTAGAAAGAAAATAGGTTTCACTGAAAGAAATTCAGTAAGACAAGTAAGATGAAATTAAATTTTAAAAAGTTTCTGATACATAAGATACTACCCGGCCTTTTTGGTCTGGGTTGTGGGATTTTTTTCCCCATGTTGGGGGTGGTTTGGTTTTTGTCTAATCTGGAATTGCACTAAGTATCACATTGAAAACCAGGAAATTGGTCAAAAGTGTTTCCTGAAGCTCTTCAACTACAAAATTTTCTCAGATCTCTTCCTTTTTGAATGGTCACTATAGGTTAATAAAGATTTAGTTGGTAGAGGTTTATAGTACAACATGTTAAAGCTCTTTGAGTAACATAAAAAACCCAAAACAAAGCTAGACATTCCTGAGAGTCCCTGTAAAATAGTAATGGGGTAACAAAACTATTTACTTTTAAATAGTTTAGCACAACCTGTTCCTAGTGAGTATTTTTCACCAGTGGAGATTTCAACTGCAATAGCTGTATAGGAATGACACAACCAGAGATGGTAGAAATTTAAAAGGCTGTTAGGTCACCTAACCTCCTGCCTAAAATCTGATTTAATTTCTTGAAGCGGCATTTCTAGTCAACAAACCAACCAAAAAAATAAAACAAACCTAAACACACAAAACCACCCACAGCCCTTGAAGAAAGTGGAAAACCCTAAAAATAAGCCTCCTGTGCTGGGCCATGCGATTCCAAGATCCCAGCTACTTGGGTATGGGCATAGCCTGAACTGCTGCCGCCGGAGGGCTGAAAATGCCTGCTTGGTACATAAGGAGGAGAAATCTGCATAAAGTGTATTTACACCCAACTAAGAACCCGTGAGTTACTTTTGCAGGCAGGTCTTGATAGATTGCCATTATTTACAAAGAAGGTCCATGTAGATTTTCTGCAGACCAGTTGCAATCATACTGAGGGAGCGTGGCACGCATCCATCTCCCTCTTCAGTGGGAAGTATCCCTACCCATACGTTATTAGTTCTCAGGGACTGGTAGGATTTCCAAACCATCTTTAGGAGTTAAGGTGGTCCCATACACAAATAGAAAAATTAATTTAAAAATCAGTGATGAATCCAAACGCCTTATTTCTGCTCTTAAAAAAAATAGAGCATAAAAATATCAGAAAGCAAACATTTCATTACTTCTCACTGAAAATATTTTTTCTTCCTTCCCACAGATTTGTATATTTTTCTTATGTCTCTAGAGGAAAAAAAAGAGGAGGTCAACATTGATTGAATATCAGGCTAAAAGTCAGAACGAAGTGTAAGTTATGCTCCTTTTACAATCAATGGAAAGAAATTGGTACAGCCAGAGGGCAAATGGGGTGGACATCTGTGGATGACTCACCCTCCTCACATACCTGTTTTCTCACACTGACTGGAAAATGAGCAGAGTGTGGTGAGGCAGGACAAATACCTAATATGCCCAGAGTCAGATTAAATGAGATCCATCTTAAAAAGTTATTCAGCATGCTATGCCATTATTCTGCAGTACACAAGAGTCTTTTGCTTTTAAAATGTTACTGTTGCCACTTACAACCTGACAATACTAAAATTTCTTAGTAGCCAGTGCACCAAGACTGCAGAGAAATGTTCATTTTTTATTCTGTCCCTCCAGCAAAACGAACCTGTTAATGGCATGCAATGTGCCTTTTGGTAGGTTATGCTTATAATACAGTCTAGAAAGCAAAGCTTAGGACTCTGGGAAGTCGGGATCATAAATACAAAGTTCTGTTCATTCACTGCTCATGCCTTCCCCCTAATTATCTGGAGCTCAAAACAGTGTAAAAAGGAGAGCAAAGATAAAGAGAGGCATGGGCTGCTTATAATTCTGTGGGCACTCCCTTGCAATTCAGTGTAGATAACAGCAGATGGACATAACAATTACAGAGGCTCACTAACATGTATAAATTCTCACTGAAGAAGGTTTTTACAATATTTTCCAAGCACTCCATGTCTGAATGTGTGTAATTCTTTTGCAAGAGAGACTTATGGCTAGTCCAAAGCCATATGTACACAACCCCAAATGTAGTACCTTCTGGTTACTGCCAACAAGTATATTAATTTTTCTCTGCATAAGGTAGGTGGATATGTATCAAATTCAGCAGCTTTTCTAAATTTCCAGCGGCACTTAGACATTTTCTACCCTCCATTCCCCCATCGAGAGGCTCAGCAGTGACAAGCAATGGACACAGTCCCTGCTTTAAAATACCTTTTTGTTCTCACTGAAGGAACCTGCCAAATCGTTCCAATCTTTTTACATTTTTGCCTGTACATCTGTTACTTCATACAGCTGCCTGAGAAAACTTTTTACTCAGTGTTTGAACCTTCCGTACAAAGAAAACCTGTTAAATACTACAGGCAAAGACAGAATCACAGAGTTGTTGAGGTTGGAAGAAACCTCTGGAGATCATCTGGTTCAACCCCCTCGGCTTCTCCAGCTCAAAGCAGGGTCAACCACAGCAGGTTACTCAGGGCTTCCTAGCTCATGTTTTTCATCCTGCTACAGCAGAGAAAGTGGCCATGAACTGCACATTGAATGTTTACCCCAAAAGTGAAAATGCAATCATTCCCTAGGAAGCACATTTGGGTAAACATCTTGTTCTCTTCCATTTCAGAAGTAGACAAGTCATAGGCATGCTCCACCACTACCATCAAGCAATGGGAAATGGACCATTTCAAGCAATTTGGACAACCTGCATCTCTTATCTAGATTGCAACACCCTGATTCTAGCTCAGCCCGTAAGCTATCTAGGAAAAAAATACCGATATTTTATTAGAAAGTGAATTAAATAGAGAAGAAACGTGCAGTATTCTACACACAACTCATTTCACAATCTTAGTAGCCTTATATACACATATGCATAGACACGCACATATACAGCAGAAACCCATAAGAACGCATTATAAAATAAAATTTGATTTCTATTATTATTGGTGTCTCTGCAAAAGAAAGAACTGTGCAAACAAGCATCTGTACTTCTGGATAATTAGTGATATTTCCCAGACCTTTTTGCTACGGTGCATACTAACAGAGGGTTACTGGAATCTGGAACTGCTGAATTCCCTGTGTCTATTCCAGGAAATTAAATGTCTCCAGGCACGGGAACTTAATTGCCCATATGGTTAGCTGTTGGCACAGTCCCTGGCTCAGCTCTATCCTAGGCCAACTACCGCTTTTCCAAAAAATTTCCAGGCATAATCAGGGAGTTTGCATCAGCCAAGGACCATTCCCAACACACAGCTCGCATGAAGCTGACTTATTTTGCGGGCCAGAGAGTTTCACAGCATGGATGCGTGCTATTCCACAGCACCTGGCCAAAGACCAGAGCATGGTTTCAAGCACTTTAACTTGCTGGTATAGACGTAACATGGACTTCTGACAATTTAGCCCTGTAATCTGGTTGTGCAGGTTGGGGTGAGAGTGGCTCCTCTGGGCTTTCTTAGTTGTCTGAGGTTATTAGAAGTGGATCTCCTATGGAAATTTGGACTGGCAGTTTAGGTTTGTGGCATAAACATCTCCTTGGTCTGCAAGGAAAGGAGGCAGACCCATGGAGAAGCAGCAGACAAAGTAAACAGTGGACACAGCAGAATCTAACTCAGGTGAGAGTAAAATAGTGTTATTTCTGAAACACTCAATACAGTCAGTGTGGTCCAAAACTCATAAATATGTCACAAAGATATAGTCATTACTAGCATAACACATAGGCTAACTGATGACTCACCTACCTGGAACAACCTCTTGCCTATTTTTCCACAAACACATTTACAAATCTTTGACCTCTCTTCAAAAAAAAAAATGAACTCAAACACACATTATTAATTTAAACTATGTTCCTTGAACGAAATGGCTATCTGGATTGTAATGAGAATGTTCTGCTAATGGGAAGGAGGAATCCCTTCGAAAATAACATGGGTAATGTTTTGGAACCAACACTTTGAAAATATTATACTCATAGATATGTTCTACGAGGACTTCTATTTTTATTCTAGTCTTGTAAGAAGATACACTAAAAGTCTCCAGTTTTAGTTTATTCCCTTCAATATCTGCAGCAATCAATTTGCCTTTATTCTCAGCTGAAAATCAAGGCTTTTTAAGTGACCTAAAATTATCTTTTCAAAACATGGTAAAAAACCCTATTGATTACACTCCTCTCTTACAGATAGAGAAACTGGTGCAAATAAAGTCAGTATCCAAATTTTCAAAAATAGCCTGTAATAAGAAACTCCTCTGGGTTTTTTTGTTTACCATGAAAACTAGCAAACAGGAGAGAGAATTTCTACTTCACATTTTGGAAGAAACAGTAAAGAAAGCCACCTTCAATTGAAATTGCAAAGCTAATTTAGGGAGGCAGTCAAAACCAAACCCCTCCTCACCAGGGATTTGTGAAAATTTGGGGAATTCACCCATGTAAGGTTGATTGCATCTGTCCATATAAAAATGCCTAACATATGTAACTGGTTTATTTTCTGAAGGCTTGAAAAATTATTTTAATCAGCAAATAGTCCCCAAAGAAACTCAGGTTAGTGGAAAGGCCTCCATTCAAAGAGGATTTATGCCCTATTTTATTTCATGCCTTGATTCTATGCAGCACAGATATAGCCTTAGGGATGTGAGCTTGAACCTATTCATTAAAGCTCAAGTGTTTGCTGACCCTAGTTTTTAATCTAGGGTATGTCTACACCAGTTTTAAGCTTAGGTTCTGAGTCGCCTTGTGTTTTGAACTGGGACAGCTTGCTGTTTCTGTCAGTCACTTACCTCATTTCTCTCTGAATCTAGTTAAAACACTAGAAGTGCAACAAAGCAGGTGAATCATTATAACTCAAAAATCTAACTCTTCTCAAATAATAACTACCATTTAGGGGTGATGCAATACACCTAAGAAACCAAGATGCAATCAGGAGAGGCAGAATAATGTTCCTTCTTCTCCTTATACAAAATAATTCAAAGGATCAGAGCATTTAAGTAACATGTTCTGTGCGTCCTCTTCCTGCCACAGAGGGTAAGTATACTTGAAAATAAAGCGTGAGCCACGAGCATGTCTCTGCCAAGCCCTCCGAACCACTGGCTAAGCCCTCCTGCTCCTGCTCAGACCCCCCTGTCTATTCCCAGCGTGTGACTGTGGATCTACCAAGCGCTCGGCCATTGTCAAAGCTGGGATATGTTCCTCAAAACACGCTTGTGTTTTGGGAGTCACTCATAGTCAACAGGCAATCCAGCCCAAGTCAGCACAGCCAGCATTTGAACTTCCCATGTCTAGAATCCAAGCTGAACCCTGGTCAGATTCCCGTTGGACTCTTACAGTAATTTACAAAACCCATATGTTTCAGAGAATTATTTTATACTTGTTCTCTGTTGATATTATTTCAGGGGATGATGTTGATATTATTTCAGGATTAAATTCAGTCTGGGACATAAAACAGACTGAGACGTGGGTAACTTGAGCATCATTTCGGCTCAGATCTCTTAAAAAACCCCAAAAGCCCAGCCTTTTGAGTAGCAGGATGGAAGCAGTGACATAGCACAGCTCGGGTCCATTCGTGCACTGAAGTGCGCTGACAGCTCTTCTCAGCCTCTTCTCTATTACATAGCAGCAGCGTTATGAGTTATGAGCTACAATGAGTATATTGGTCGTGTAGCTCCCCAAGTGAGCTGAAGCCCAGCTGAAGTTCGGACTTGTGGGAAGTTTCACAGGAGCTTCTGAGAAAGCACATGGCATCCCTCAGCAGCAGATGCCCAGAAATGGCAAAATCCCAGCGCCAAGTCCTTTTCCAAGGCACTGCTCCTCCTATTAAACGATCGCCAGTAAGAGGAGGGAATTTTGGCAGTCTGATTATCACTAGCTTTCTGTCAGATGGGTCATTAACCTTCCTCCAAACATGCAAACATAACAAATCATTCTGATTCAAAGGGTTTGGTATTTTTTTTTTTTTTTTTTTTTTTTTAGATCTCAGACAGTTTACCAGAACTATTTGGAAAAGAGTATCTATTTTTAAAAACATAAGTACCTCCATTTTTCTAAGGAAAAATAGCAGTTACAGAACTAAGTAATTATTTAGAAGCACTTTTATCCCTTCTAACAAATGGAAAATTGTGCAGCTTTTGTTTCTACACCTAAATTACCTTAAAACTTGTGTCTGAATTTAAGCAATTAGGAATCAGTGCATTTCCTCTACATCTGTGGATTACATTAAACTGGAAACATTTTAGAAAGGGAGATTGTCATTCTTAGTAATTAACAGCATTTCCAAAGTAACTCTCTTGCAATTCCCCTTGTTATTCCCAGATAATCAGATACTTATGTCTACGTTCCACCCAGCTCACCTACCCTGAAGTTAGCAGGGGATACATACATCTGCAAAGCAAATGTGGAAGAAGATTCTGATATTTGCAGAAAGACCTTCCAGTTGGTTCTTTTTTCCCCAGCAGTGAGGATGCTGAGATTTAAAATAAACTCCTAATAGCATATGAGTGTTCATTTTCCAATTAAGCATTTTTCATTCTGCAAAGGCCTCTGATGTAGCAGATCGGGCTGAGCAGAGAAGTCCCAGTGGTGGCTCTGCAAGGAGGGGGGTCTGACACGACTTTGTTGCCAAATGAAGGCTCAGATTTATGTCATCTTAGTTCATGTGGTTTCAAAATAAGTCCCCTATCCCCCTACTCCCATCAGCTCTAATGCGAGTCTGCACCGCCGCTAAGCACAGTACTACGGTACTTCATTTCACTCAAGGTATTTCTCTCTTTATCCAGGTTTTTCTTCAGAGCTTCTGGGTGCTTCTTGCTATGTATGAATGTAGCTAACTCAGGTCATGTGCAAGCAGAGAAACCTGTCTGAATATGCATTCCTTCCCAGAGGCCACCGTTTCAATTGTAACTGGTTTTCCAACAGAAACACGTACCCACAGCACATCTCATAACCAGTTACTGCAGGCCAACGGAGAGGTAGCTGCCATTCAGCTGCCAGATGACATTCAGCAAATAACTTTGTCTAGGTGTTGCTTCTCTGTCTGTATAACAGGAGTAAAGACAACTACTCTGCTGGAAAGTACATTGAGCTCTATGGTTGAAAAGTAGAAGAGCTAAATGATTATTTATTAGATATATTCATAGTTTGATGGTGTTGCTTCCAGCATCCTATAAACCACAATTGTCTTAAAAAGGCTATTATTTTTGCATGGTGACAGTCTTTGGGCTGTAAATATCCAGCATGTACAACACAGACTCAGTGGGAGCAAGAAATGCCATAGGGAAAGTATAATGTACAAATTATATAAAAAAAGGAGTAAGACTTTACACAGAGTTTGTATAAGCAAATGGCAGACTGTCTCCTCTGCATGAATATAGTCCAATTCACAGATGCTTAGAGAAAAACAACTGCTAAAGCTCATTGCCATCAACTAAATGTGAAAATAATCTCATATTCTGCTTTATCACTCCAGCAGAGCCCATGTCCATTATGTTGGCAAATGGAGCTCTCTACCTATACAAATCAACCCACATAGGGAGAGCAAGAATTTCAGTAGTAAGCTTATTCTTATAAATTAGGTAGAGATGTCTTAAAATTGTCTTAATTATTCTGCTCTGTGACTATAATTGATCATGATGCTTTACAGTTCGTTCCCATCTGCCCCAGAATGAAGTATCTATTAGAGTAACACACATCTCATTTACCCTATTACTTTTCTAACTTCAGTGTATAAAAGAGAACACAGGTAATAACTCCAAGTATAAAGATTTACATCTGAGAATAATAGAGCCAAAGGGCAAGGCTCTTTGTATGGTCATTTAGATGGCAAGCGAGTACAAAAATGCCCTCACTGCTCGAAACCTACATAAATTCATCATTAATAGCAATAATTCTAATGTCAAAGCGAGCATAGAAAACAGTAGCATTTTATGCTGTGAAGGATAAGCAACCTGCAAAATTCACTTGGTTCTGATTTCACTTAACTCATGAAACTAAGAGCTTTCTGCGCTAGCACTGTTTGACAGTCTGCTTTCTATTTTGAGCTCTTCTTGAGCAACCTGACCGAGCAGAAGATGTCCCTGCCCCTGAGAGGGGGTTGGACTAGGTGATCTTCAGAGGTCCCTTCCAACCCCAAACCATTCTGTGACTGTGAAACTGTGAAACTTCTAATTTGGATGACCAGTCGCCACTGGATTCCTTCGGTACAACCTTTCTTTGTGTCTGAAATCTCACATGATGTAATATCAGTTAGTCCTCCCACCATTCCAGGAACATCGCACCAACCCTTGTTAGAGCCAGGAGAGAGGAGGAAAGCACATCTTGGAGTTTTGGACTGTCCAAAGTGCTGGTCTGGTTCTAACTCAGATATAAGCACACTTATCTCCCTGGGTTATTTCAGCTAAATCATTTTAAAGGCCATAGACAAAGGGTTAATTTTTCAGTCATCTGTAACACAAAATAAATAAAAAAATAAAATCAAAGAACATTAGCTTTATAGAAACTTTGTGAACTAAGAAAAAATGCAAGCTGAGCAATGTATTCCTGTTCATCCTGACACGCAGCATACCCTTAACTGCCTGCAAAACCTCCATGAAAAATTAATATAAATAAAACAAGATACAATAAATAAAATACTCAATTAGCAGAGTGCTTCTCTATGCGCCAATATGGATAGCAACTAAAATGCAAAGGTTCAAGCCTGCCTGTAGTATTGGTATTTACAACTGGGTGTATAGATTACTGGCAATTTGTTACATGGACCTGCAGTATTGGCACTTGTAATGTGTGTGCCTGGCTCCTATGGGTATATTGCAGCAATGTCTTCTAATGGTGACTGTGTTCAGAAAGATGAATAAGAAAGAAGGAAAAAAAAAATCAAAGTGAAAAAGTTCTATATACCTCTGTGTCCCTGCTTGTGTTCCCTGGCTGGAACACATCAATCTTGAAGTTTTTATTACATTGCAGATTTTTTTTTTTTGTTCTGTGTTTCCATCTAGCAACACAGCGATGCATCAGAATAAGGCCATACATAGCCACAAAAAAATCTCTTCTAAATAATGCAATGCTTTTATATACTCCTTCTTATATTTAAGGATTTTGTCTTTACTACAGAAAAGAAGGTAAATTATAATAGCTTTGCACAAACAAAATGCAAAGCACAAAACTGTCAAAACCCTTTATTTAATGTGACAACACCAGAAGAGGATTAGCATAATTAGCAATAGTAGCTAATTATTTTCTTTATCAAAATAGCATTGTTTACTTGCTGCAGAGTGCATAGCAGCAGGCTGAAGCTGTGAAATAAATGTCATAGAAGAATTTCTTTACCGGAGTGTGTGTTTGCAGCCAAAATGAAAGAGCACTCTCAGTGTGACACAGAGATCTATAGCGAACCGCTTCAAAAATGCGGAGTCAGTAACATGGAATGGAAACCAAGAGGTTTTTCCACCTAGGGGGAAAATTTTGATTTTTTTTTTTTTTTTTTTTTCCCTCCCCTACCCGAGGAGGAAAGCCTTGTTCTTGCTTAATGCACTCGGGAATGGAAGACAGACCTCAAGGCAACTAACCAAGCACACTGGGTGAGTCATTGGTCTTACTTTTTAAATACTATGTGAAAGAGTCAAAAAGCCCATCCCCACACAGTCACGCACATGTTGCTTAATCATTACTTGGCATCATATAGAATTGTCTCCTCCATCAGTAAAGTTTAAGGCTTTTTTTTTTTTAAAAGACTTTTCTAGGACAGCCGTTAGCCATTGTGCCAAGAGAATTATTACCTACAAAGAATGCTCTGGCAAAGTAAAGGAGTTTCCTAGATTTCAGGAACAAGTTCAAGCTGGTATTACTTAAAATTCAGTGGGAGCCTACAGTTTCCAGGGATGGCACTTATTTTCTATTGATAACAAGTGTCTGAAAACATAAGTCATCAAATATTATGAAATAAATAACAGCAAAATATTTAGGCATAGGAATACTGGGATTTTTTTTTTCTTCAATTAAAATATATTATACGCTGAGAAAGCAAGTCCCTCATGACGTACCTTTACTGAAATCAGTTTTTCCATTCAAAAATCACTTACACAGAAAAACATCAAACAATCTTACTAGAAGCATACAGAAGAGAGAATATCCTTCTATAGACAAAATGAATTAAAGGAGAAGGAAAAAAACCATCCCTAGTATCACAGTGAAAGAATACATTTGTTTGCCCGCTGAGTGCTGCTAGCAAAAGTGCAAGCACAGGCTCTTGAAATGGAAATCCCAGGCACTTTGCACAGCCAACCGTGACCTTAATTTGTGTAGCCCCAAAGATCAAGTGTAACCATTATAGATCATAGCTGTCCTATTTTTAATCCAACCCAAGCCATCACAGCTAGGCTGCTGTGGGTAGTGTTTTTCCTTTGGTCATTCCTGTGATGTTTTTCCTCTACCTATGCCCCCAGATGTCTTTCTGATGAAATATTCCTCACTATGTATGACATCCTGTGGCCTGCTTTGGTATGCTATTATAATTAATGAGGGTATGATTCCTTTTATGCGTGTCTTCTTGATGGCCTAACTTTTTTCAGTCTCTTTCCTCATAAGACTCTAGTCCTTATTCCATGAATATTGCACAGCAACAGCTACTATGCCATCTGTTCAGTAGTCAGCTATTGAATTATTAATAAGAACTTGAGGGCAATTTATTTTATTGCAACAACATGAGTACACCTAGGAAAGCATTGGAGTAAGGCATGTAGTTAAGCTTGTAAGGAGAGGGTTTTGTGAAAAAATACATTTGTCTTGTCCACTTTTAGTCTGTTGTTCTGCCCAGTTACTTACCTTCCCCCAACTCTAATTCACAGTCTGCATGAAAAAAAAATTCAGTGCCTGCAAAGTAAGTCATAAGGTGCAAGGATAAGGTTCATTACCAATCCTCTTTATCAAAGCCAATATGAATGTAATTGGATATTCAAATGAAGTGGGAATAAGGAAAACCAAGTTTACCTGATGTATTGATTCATATTGGCCCTGAATTTGAAACTCCAATTATTTACACTAATGCTTTATTTTCTACTGGTATGCTTTCTCTAGCAGTTTTTATGAGAAGCGTACAGCAACAGCGTGCTTTTTGTCAACGTGTTTTCTGACAGTGAGGAGACTCTGCTGTTACGCACAAGAATATGATTTGGTTGGCTTAACAGAGCACTAACCAACCACTTCATAGTTGCTCCTAGCATAAAATTAACCTGTCACTACTGTGTGCAAGAATTCCACAGAAACCGTTCAACAGCAGGAAGTTGCCCAGACTTGAGCTTGACCTATTTACTATGCAGCCAAATTAATCAGTAGCTCAAAGACCTTGAAAATTAATTTATTTGTTATCAAAGTCTTAATATTTTGCAAAGAAAGTATTTTCTACTAATTAGGAGCTGTATTTAATTAAAAAACCATCACAAACTCTTCTGGCCACCAAGACCATACATCTTGGCTACCATTTAAAAATGTAAGCAGGATTTAAGGACCAAATCTACCCAACACTTTCATTCCCACTTTTGATACATCCCTTGTGTTTACCACCACAAGAAAAATTACAGCCCTTAGGACATAAAACACAGTCTGTCCCTGCTCCTGAAAAACATGTATCATCAAGAGGTTTTTCTCTATTTGTCCTGTCTCAAAGGGTGGAAACACAACCGCAGCGATGTTTTAAGTCCTGTTGTAGAACTTTCCACTTTAGAAAATTGGCAGAGCCCTGCAGCTGGAGCATGTGTGTCAGGGTCGGGGGGGGATAACTAGAAGGGTTCATAAGATGACTGTGAAATCAGGGAGAGACTTTAGGGAATAGAGTTCTGAGTATCTTCAGCACATCAGAGATGTCCTCTTGGGGTCTCCCACGCTGAAAAGCTGTGTGGCCTTTACTGAACATTCCCCCATGAGCTCAAAATGAAACCCAGAGCATGCAGTTTATTCCTTTGACACAGCAGAGCCACTTTTCTTCAGTCTCATTTTCCAACCTTAGGGAGGATCAGAGACACACGTTTGTAGGCATCGGCTAAGCAAAAACTTGAAGCAGAAGCACTTGACACGAAGTTGAGCCTGTACAACTTCAGAGGCTGCTGGCACCACTAGAAGTTACAACATTAGCATTAAGACTTATGGAAATGTTGAGCTTAAGTGCCAGCTTTCTCCCTGCATATATTTTTGCTGCAAGAAGATATATAGTGTGTGTTTCATAGATATCTCAACATATTTTATGCTTAATGTTGAAAAATGTATTCAGGTATTTTTAGCATTGCATTGCTGCCTTTCCTTCTTGGGGAGGGATAATATACAAGATTTAACAACCAATATGGAAGAGACCCAGAGACAGCAGTAATTCTAGGGGTTCAGCTGACATTTGTGAACCTCTTGAGCTCAGCTGCTCTCATGGTTTATGAGATGTGCAGAACCACTTGAGGGAATTAATAACCCACTACCTGTCTGGAATGAGAAATCTCCTTTCTTCAATCTAAGTATAACATCTGCCCATCTCTCTTTTCTACCTCTTCCAACCATTTTTCCTTCTGTGGGATGGGGGGGGCTGGGTGAGGGGTGTTTTTTCAATTTTAATCAGGAGAAGAGAAATCATGGAGTACTTGAAAATTAATCCTAATAACAATCTAATGATGGGCTCTTGAGTTCTGTTTTAGAATGAAATTCAAAGCTGACTGACATGGGAGAGATATAAAGTGCTCAACTTCATGTAGAGATCTAGTTGGAATGGCCACAGAAATCAGTGTATCTTTTAAAAATGGATGCAGAATCTGACCATCTCTGTCAGAAGGGCAACCACTTAGTGTCTTAACCTTTCCAGCTTTGTTTGAAGTGTTTCAACCAGTGGCAGACCTGCACCAGGACTGATGCAGTGAGAAGCCAGCAAGGAGGTTGGCATTTAGAGCCATTCCTTGAGATGCACAACACACCCGTCACCTGGGACCTCAGGGACTGCTTTTCTAAGGAGCTAAAGCAGCCAGTTTAGCCACATCTGTAACCTATTTACTAATAAATATTTCCATAAGGTCATAAATGCACATGAGCATCCCCAAACATAGAAACAAGTATATCTTATACCTGACCAGATAATAATCTTATTCTAGACGATTAAGTAACCAGAAATCACGAGCAGCTCTCTCAGACCAGTACTGTTGTCATCACAGTACTAAAAACCTTCATTAGGGCTACCGCAATAACATCATTTTGACAAACCGCAGTTTGGGACAAATGATTATGAGTAACTTTAAAAAACTGCACCTCCACACCCTTTAGATGAGACTTTCAGGATATATTCCTGTCCTGGTTTCAGCTGGGATGGAGTTAATTGTCTTCCTAGTAGCTGGTACAGTGCTGTGTTTTGGGTTCAGTATGAGAAGAATGTTGATAACACACTGATGTTTTCAGTTGCGAAACAGTGTTTATACTAAGGCATCATGCCCAGTATATAAACGGGGGGGGGGGGAGTGGGGCTGGAGTGTGACCACTTGGGAACTAACTGGGCATTGGTTGATAAGTAGTGAGCATTTGCATTGTGCATCACTTGTATATTCCAATCCTTCTATTATTGTTATTGTCACCTCATTATTGTTGTTATTATTAGTTTCTTCTTTTTTCTATTTTCTATTTTCTAAGTTTCTTCTTGTTCTATTAAACTGTTCTTATCTCAACCCACAAGTTTTGCTTTTTTTTTAAATTCTGATTCTCTCCCCCATCCCACTGGGTGAGGGGGAATGAGTGAGTGGCTGTGTGGTGCTTAGCTGCTGGCTGGGGTTAAACCACAACAATTCCTCACATGAGAATTGAGGCTGCCAAAAGAAGGCTAGAAATGGGCCCAGGGAACTTATTTGTGTTAAATGAGAAGGAATTGTCTCCCAGAGCTTGTCATGGTTTAACCCCAGCCAGCAGCTAAGCACCACGCAGCTGCTCACTCACTCCCCCCCCACACCCAGTGAGATAGGGGAGAGAATCGGAAAAAAAACCAACGCCAAAACTCATGGGTTGAGATAAGAACAGTTCAATAGAACAGAAGAAACTAATAATAATAATACTAAGAAAATGACAATAATAATAATAAAAGGATTGGAATATACAAGTGATGCACTATACAATTGCTCACCACCCACCAGTCGACACCCAGTTAGTCCCCTAGCAGCGATCCCCCCAGTTTCTATACTGGGCATGATGCCATATGGCACGGAATACCCCTTTGGTCAGTTTGGGTCAGCTGTCCTTGCTGTGTCCCCTCCCAACTTGTTGTGTCTCTCCAGCCTTCTCGCTGGCTGGGCATGAGAAGCTGAAAAATCCTTGACTTAGTGTAAACACTATTTCACAACAACTGAAAACACCAGTGTGTTATCAACATTCTTCTCCTACTGAACCCAAAACACAGCACTGTACCAGCTACTAGGAAGAAAACTAACTCTATCTCAACTGAAACCAGGACAGAACTGTTGCTAGACAATGTGACAGAAAAGCTTGTACATGGCAGCCTAGCCTTACTGTGACCCTTCAGAGTCCTTGTTTTCTTAGAAATCTTCACTTGAACATACTCTGAACTTCCTAGAAAGCACAGTCCACAGTGGCTGAAAACTGTAAAGGGGAGGACTTTTTTTGGAGCAGCTGGTACCTGAATGCTAGCAAACCTGTGCCAAGTTACATTGCATATTCCCTCTATTCACTTAAATGCATTTTTAAAATATCCGAGGGAAGTGAATTGGTCAAATACTTGCAATCACCAGTTGAAGTAGTAGCAAGACATATGGCCTCCTAATAGGAGTGGGAATCAAGGTGTAAGGTAAAGGGAGCGACCCAAGGACCACTAGAGTTCCTTGGCATTTAGCATGGGGGGAAGCGATTTCTATAAGGGATTCCTAAGGGGCAGTTGGTGGGGTAAAGCGCTGGCAGAAGTCAGCCAACAGTCCTTGTGTCCCTGGTGGGTACATGCAGTAATTCTGCCTGCAGACACAGGATCCATCTACATGAGATCAGTTCTGTTTAACAGAAAAGGGACAAATTGAGTAAACAACTGGACTGAGCTTCACTCTTCCAAGGCAATGAACTAGCAGGTTTTACCATATGATTACACGATGCAATACTGTCCTTATCCAAAGTAAGAGTGGATCCATGCTTGGCATGCAACAGACTCGTATCTTCTTAAAAAGTGCAGCTAATATAGTCCAAATCCTTAACAGGTGTGCTCAGGTGTTAAGGTATTCTGGACATTTCTCATAATAACATTCATCATAAGACCAAATTCAAAGCAGCAAGAATCACTAATGCTTATCCCAGCTTCTGAACTGTCTATTTTTCTTTTACAATTGGTTGCTAAAGCTGGTGCTCAGCTCTAGGCACTGAAACCAATGAATCAAATATAATGAGTCTGACATGTCACCTAGCAAAACATTGGGAAGCTTTAGCAAAAACACCCTTGGTTCCATGCCATTGCCTCCCTTAGATTCAGAGTTCGAGTTTTATTGTTCTGTTGCTATAGACTTCACAGATGAATAGCCACATTGCTTCCAATAAATGCCTTTCTTCACATCTTTCTCATCTCCACAGCACTTTCTGACACGGAAGATACTCCAAGGGTATGTTAAGAGCTAGCAGAAGCAAGGAGTTTTGGAAACAGGATTAGTTCAATATACTTGCTGTATGTACAGGTGTGAGTGCATGACTATGTTCATATTGAATACACATAAATAAGTTAAAAATGAACAAAGCAAAAAGAGCATGAGCAACTGTCATGCATTTGAAAGTCTGATGTGCAGATTCTGCCATGTGAAAATGCAGGTTTTTTCTTCCCAGGGGAGATGGCTCATCTGGTCGATGGAGAACCCTACACCTCCAGGCTCCTAGGTCACACACCTTTTCTTTGGAGACCCTCTGTTTGACCAGTCCAGCTGCATGGTCCCTCAGGAGCATGGGCAAACACAATCGTTTAAAGCAGAGGAACCTGCTGAAAGTTTTAGCAGGAATCAGCTCAAAACCAAGAATCAGCCCAGGCCAGAATCAGAAAGCTTTGAAGCATCTTAGACCAAACCATTGACTACTACCTTACACTGCCTTGGCTGTCATGGGGAATCTAATCACCTTCTGTTAAGGTACTGGACTCGGATGTCATACATCAAAAGTATTTCATGCCTCTGCTTTAAGTTAGACGGAAATCTGAATTTTCCCAGCCCCCTCTTTCAGCTTTAGATTAATTAGAACTTCTAATTCAAATAAAAACTGAATGGTGCAAGTTATTCTTAGGCTGTTGCAACCTCTCTGGAAGCAAAGGGTCTCATTTATTTGCATTTCACTTTGAGCCTGAAAATGGTATCATTTTCATCAGAAAAAACATGTTCTAAGGGTTTCTTGTATTTTAAACAAATGCATTATTCACTAGTCTATTCCACCCTAACCATGTTTATATTAATAAGCAAACTGTATTTGCCTTAAATGTCACCAAAAGTATACACTAATAATATTCCCCCTGTTGTGTGAACCCAACATTATCTGCCCTGTGCTGATGGGAAAGTTGGTTTATCTGCTTAGCCGCTATCCCAGGACTCAGGGAGAATGGTGCAGCCGTCTCCTCTGCCAGGTACCTCCTCTACTGTCCTCATCAAAACACGTACTTGCTCTTTTAAATGCCAAGATCGAACACCTCAAAGCCCATATTTTGCTTATATAGCCATTTCTGTTTTATTTAGTGATTGAATAGTATGAAGTAGTGGTATAAGCATGTCCTTCCCTATCTTAACCTTCCCCCAGTTCTTTAGCTTTCCTGCATACTAGTGTTTTCCTTTGAGCAAAAGTACCACATTTGATATTTCCTCGTTCCACTTTGGAACTAAAGGGCAGGACCTCAGCCAGACTCTATTCTTGAGTTATTTCTCTCCATAGAAAAATAAATCAATTTTTTATCAACCCCTGATCACACAGGCTATATGGTTTCCTGAGTTTCATTAGTAACCTCATAGCCAGAGAGACTGTGGATGAAGACTGGAAATAGTGAATGGACACAGCCACTCTGCTGCCCTGCTCCACCACTGCGCCCTAGAAGTAGTTTTCCAGATGTGCACTTCTAAAATCTCTTGAAGGAGTTTTAGCAGAATACAAAATCATGAGTCACAACCTGTTTTTTTGTTTCTCACCATCTCGCCAACAGCCCTTCAATCACTAAATGTCATTGCATCCTAAAATGCTTTAAGTATCGATAAAACAAGAGTATACTGCTATTAGTTAAGTATTAGGTACCTCATATAAGCCACAGCCAATTTAACTGGGGTAAAAACCACAAGCAGAGTTGATCTAAAAACCTCAGCCACTTGTAAAGTGGCATTTGGTCGGTTTATGGAGGAGTCACACATTGCTGCCGCCTGCAGCGACGCAGCCTTAAACCCTTTCCAGGACTTTTCTCCCAGCCATGTTTCTGTCTGTCGTTTGTGCTTTTTGTTGTTTTTTTTACTTCATTATTCCAGCATAGAGGGAACGACTGCAGATGTGGGCCTAGACAGATGGGTGCTGAATAACTGGAAGCAGAATTGTGCCCACACCGTGGATCCGGCAACCCCTGCTTCTGCTTTTGGAGGCCAGAAAAGGTTTCTTTGGAGCAGAAACTATCGGTGGTGTTGAACTCCCTCCAAGTATGTGTTCTGCTGTGAGACACAGGAAGAGATACTGAGAAGAATTACACTGCAACCAAGAAAATCATTACCTTCATTATCACTGGATTAAAGCACCTTGCTAATAATAGAAGCAATTTTAAGTACGTTGCTTCTGCAAGCTTGCTAAAGAGCTCTTTATTCCTCTTAGCATGGAGGACTGTACATCAGTCACATTCAATTTGCTGCCAATTTCAGAATAAAAGAATAGTTAGTTTGGTTATATTTAACTAATTAAGATTTATTCAAGAAGCTAAATCCCAGCATATGGCATATGTTACTCAGTATTTAGTATGCATAATCATTGTGTTCTTCTGTAGCTCCTTACAGGAAAGAAGAAAGTAAATAGAAAAGCATCAACAGCTATTTTACATGTGGGTAGCTGTGGTTAGGTTCACTAATTAGCAGCAGTGATAGCAAATAACTGAATATCCAGAATACAGTCCCAGTTCAGGCTGACAATTTCTTACCCCTTCTGAGCTTTCCTGCCCTCACACCGCCCATTTGTGACCAGTAGCTCAGCCGCTGGGTTTCTCCAGTTCAGGGCAGCTCTCCAGCTGTGGGGCAAGGGTGCCCTAACTGCCAGGGTATTGACTTATCTCCTCTCTTTGGGCTGTTAAATCATGCCAAGGTGAGCAGCTCCAGCTGGAGGACCTGTGCCAGAATATCAGCTTTTTATTCACAGGATGTCCTGTGAAGTAGGAGATCTGGGTTCAGCGCAGAGAAAAATATATTTGAACCTTGAGCTCCCACATTCCCTGACCTCAGGGCTGCTCTGCACCACCTGTGGGAACAGGTTCTAGGGAAGTGTTCCTGTTTTCAGGGTATTTTATGCAGTGTCTTTTTTCAATGCCCCTTTTTCCTAAATTAATACATTACTCCAAAAAGCACATTTTTTTTTAACCTGTAGTCATCTTGTAACCACAACTGTTTTGACAAAAAGCTTCCCGAGATGCTCACAGTGAATAGACATGGGGAGCACGTGTGACAGACCAGCAGCAAGAACCAAGCTTCTACAGAAATACCACTTAAAGTGCAAATGTATTCTGCTGGACAAAAATACACAGATTCAATGCCATGTGAAGAAAGGATGCTATGCTAGGATTTCTGGAGGAAGATATATATAGAACTTGGCTTTTTAGTTTGCTGTATGTCTAACTGCATGCAAGAGAGGTGCACTAATATTTTCAGCAATTATAGAGCTTAAAAACCAATTTGTTCATTGGTCCAGATCCTCTAACTCTCACACTGCACTACCATGTGTGCAAGAGAAGTAAAGGAAAGTCAAGAGAAACCTCGGTAAGGTTTTAGAGCCTGGAGAACACAATGAGAAAAGCAAGGAACTGGAACATGAAGTTATGATCCAAATTGTGCATTTTCAGAAGAGCTGAGGAAGCCTCAGGAGGAAATCAAAGCCTGAATAGCCTGGTACAACTTCTTGCAATGTTGTTTATGTAGAGATTCCCCCCCCCCTCCCCCCCAAAGATGAAATGCCTCTTCCTAGCTTTGATTACCTTTTAATGAAGACCGACCACCTGATACCAGGTATAGCACTGGGTAAAACATGTTTTTCAAGCCACAGTACAGGAGGTAAAAGGATTTTCAGTAACCAATGAAAGCAAAACAAAGATAATGCACCCTACTCATCTAATTCCCAAACCTAATGGCTGTACGGTCAGCAAGCACAGACATAACTAATTTCACATCGAGGGTATGTAAGGCAGAGATTTTTTTCCGGTGCGAAAAGTCATCAGCAGGGAATATCCCTGCAAGACAGACATGCCCCACAGCTGTGGTAGAAACAGCTCCACAAACCACACAGGACCCTAACCCACCTGGCACAGGTTGGGACTCGCAGCAGTAGTTTCTCCAGTTAAGTTTTCTTTTCTTCTGATGTGCCAACAGACCTAAATTAATGCTTTTCTTACATCCTGGTCTCCTCTATACCAGCTCAAAATCTGCATCTTAGGCTATTAAGTGAAATTTGGGGTTTGGGGGCTTTTTTTAGGTTTCAGGACATGTAAATTGTGCTGGAAATGCAAACCGTATATAGGCAGTATGTCCACCTACCCCATGCGAACCCACATCAGCGCTTTCACATTTGACATGACCCTCACATGTATCTGGCTGAACGGGAGTTACACGGACCCTTTCTCTGCGGTACCCACCTTCTGCACATCCGAACGGCAGCCCCCAACACGTACTGGCGGTGCACGCAGCTGATCCCACCTCAAAAATAATACCCGTACAGAGCATCAGAAGTACATCTTCAACCTAATAGTCTCGTTGCTCACTCAGCCAACAGTGATTCAGCCCCTTCTGTCGATTTCTCCATTTCAACCTTAATTCGTCATCATTAATGACACACTTAATTGACTAGCCCAGCCCCACCGTCTCTGACAATAGGAGCAGTGTTGCCTTTGACTGCAAGAGGAAGCAGAATCGGGCTTGTCATTAGTAAACGACTTTACTTCGTCTTTCTGCTTGGTTAGTCATGAGTTCCTTGTAGAGGTAGCCTCGTTTATGGTCACTTTCAAAGCTTTATTATTTTTTAATGATGAACCATAATATTTCTTTACACAGGCTAAATTGGAGGAGACAGCCAGCTTCCTTTGATAGCCAATGAACTCTGAAATGACACCTGAGCTCCTCGCTCCGTGCTGTAGGAACGCATTATGCACAGCTAGCAATGCCATCTATATTCATTAGTTCCTACAAACAGCCTTGCAAATACTGATGCTAAACCCAAAATGTAGTATATTTCATCTGATCAAATTGTGCAAAAAAACCCTGAATAACACCATCTGTATTTGAACATAATGTTTACAGCTAAAAGGTTCTGAAATAACAGACATTTGGTAGTTTGAGAAAACTAATGGTTATATTATGCAGATTAGATCCTCAATTGTTACACTAAACCTAGAAAAAGCTATATGCTATATTTATTTTTAAACACGCTCTATTTTCAGTAGGTTTTTTTCCATCTTCTAGTCTAGTATTGGATAAGGAAATACAAGGAGTTTCAAGCACTTAACCAAAGAACTAGAACAATTAATGTGGAGCCCAAATTCTCTATACTATAGGGCCCTCTCCTTCTACACAACCTTGTAGAGATAGAGGAGCCTTTAAGGTACTATTATATTCATTGCTGTAATTCAGTTCAGTGGTCAAAAAAATGCTAAAAAAGTTTAAAGGGAAAAATGAAGAGGCATTCAGAAGAATATCCAGTGCACTACACAGATGCAATGATTGAAAGCTACATATTGTAAGAGGAAGACCCACAGACACCACTTCCTCGCTCAGACAGGAGAGCCCATCTCAATCAATATAATTCCTTTAGGGCAAACAGCTTATTCCATGTCACCACTCTTTTTTTTGATCTGAATTATTTGAAAGAATCTAATATTAAAGTGAAAAAGCACAAATGCAAGGGGAAAAAGGGACTCAGCCTGCAAAATAAAACTGTCAGCTCCTTTCAGAGAGCAAAAACACCCTCAGAGTTCAATCTGGGGCAAAATAATATGCCAATAACCTTAAAGTAGGTACACATTCATTATGATTTCAAACACACTACACAGAAGTTAGAAAGCCAAGTTACACACAGAATCAGCTGCAATCCACAAGAGTTTTTCAGAAATTCAGACCTATTCTTCATTAGTATATTTTAACCAATATAATAGTTGTACAAGTCCTGCCTCCTGAGCCTGTGTCCTTCTGTTGAGTTCAGGCCATCACATCTTCTAGCCCAAAGTTATCTATGATCCCCACATATCCAGATTAAACCACTCAACGCCTTTTCAGATTTTTTGAGCATCTTGTCTGCCTTCTGGCTGCTACCCCAGCCAGCTACAGCTCTCCCTCAGGCCTCGTCTCACAGGAACCACCACTGTGGATGTCTCCAGCAGCCCAGAACGTGCCAGCCAGCACCAGGTACCTGCCTGCGAGCAGCTGAATTGAGCAAACTCCGTGGTGGGGAGGCTGAGAGCTCTCCAGCTGAGAGGAACCTACATCAACCAGACTGAAATGGCTCCCCACCTCCACTGCATCCATCAACTACAGCTCCAGCACGATGATAGAGTTTGGATACTTAACTGCTGCACATGTAGACACGTACATTTAGGTGTCTTCACCCACAAACTGAAATCAGCTCTGGATTATTAGTGATTTTTATCGTTGGAAATTTACTTGTAAAGATGCTAGCAAGAAATACTGGTTACGTGTAACCTTTACAACCTATTACACCAAGCAAATGAATACAAACAAGGGTTTACAGGACCTTCACGTCTATAATTTCAGATTTAGAGAGGCAATCCTCCTTACCTGCTCCACTTAGGTAGCTATGCAAACAAGGAGAGATGTCCTGCCCACCTTCTGGGTAACAGAGAAGAAATCCCCGGTTTCCAGGTAAAGCCAGCCTCCTGGATAAAAGATATATCAGCATGAGATTAGAGAACAATCCCATCAACTCCCCACATTGTACTTTGGCAGTGTCTGAGTATTATCAGTTTTCCTAGAACACATTTACCCATCCAAGAATGGAAAACAAACAACAAACCACAGCATTGCTAGCGGTATGATAATTAGGTGTCTTACATGCCTACAGTTAAGCAAGTTCTCCACCTGCACAAAAAAACATGTTTCCTTTTCTAGCTCTGATGAGCTGTTAGTGTTGGAAAGATTCAGACTGCATCCTTCAGGATGTTCTGCTATTAACTGTACCGATAACTTCAGCACTGTTGACTCCACCTGGATTTCCCCACACTAGCAAAGGGAGATTGTAGGAAAAGTTCCTGGCCCCTGAACTTTGAAACGTACTTACATGGAGGGAGATCCCACGGAGCCAGCTGTGTGAACGTTCAAGCTGGCCAAGAGACAAGGCAGATGTTACTGATAAAGGCTACATCATCCACTACTGCTCATGCTGTAGCTCATCCCCACAACACCATAACCAGACAGAGACTACAGCCACTTTTTTTTTTTTTTTTTTCTCTTGCTTGCCTTTTATTTGCTTGTGTGAGTGATTCTTACTGACAGAAGTCTTGGGTTCAATCAAAGGCAATAGGGGTTTTCAAAGCAAAGCAGCGTGCTGACTAATTAAGCCATTCTACCTCTCTTAGTCATTCATTTTAATAATCAATGTCTTTATCTCTAACACATGGAAACCATTAACAGCTTGGTTCATTTGTTGTCATTATGTGCTGGAACCAGAATTCATTGCTTGCCAAAACAGAAAAAGATATTACTGATTCCACTGGGTGCCAAATCATGAATCACTTACAAAGATAAATGATTATAGAGAATAAAACAGTTGTATAGTCACCTCTCTGGCATTATAATGCATTTGAGATTAGTACACAGCACGTCAGGACATTCCCTATCCCATGTCTTTAGTCCCCGATGCTGAGAATTTGAAAACTTTGACCCTTCTTGAAAAAAATCACTTGTAGCATCTGAGGGTATGATAACCTGACAGCTCAAAAGCCTTGTTCCCAATGCTTGGCAATGTCAGAATTCAGCTTATGCCAATGCTTATTCATGTTGAACTCAAATTCAGCAGATGACATAACTGGCCATCAATCCATTTTAGCGCTAATAAGTTTATTTCACGAGTAGGTATAACACTGTAGATCATATATATCACCCTGTCCACTTGAGTAAACACACTGGCTTTTGTGCACTTAAATTCTTGAGTACAACCTTGCAGTAATGTTGCGCTGGGCTGCTGGGTGGTTTGTTTTTTTAATGAAACAATATTTTAAAGTGATTTATTTCTTAGCTACAGGATGCAGATAACGATAATGCTGTAAATATTGTAATGTGTAGCGGACAGTAACTCAGGAATATCCAGTCATCTATATAAACAAGACATACTTTATTACTGCCTTTGCTGAGAATTTTGTGCTCAGATGCTGAAGCATATTTTCAGGTTTGTTGTATGTGAGTTAATGGATGGAGTCGGATTCCCTCAGTGAAATTTATTTAGGAAGGTATCTGGTATTTGACCTGTGTTTGGACGATTCTTCAGAAGTACCACCTATGCCTTCAGAACTGCCAGAGTATTCATATTTTATGTACGTTGATGGTCCAAACATAACTTCATGGTTCACGTCTTTACCTGGTAGGAACTAGTTTATCATCCCACTGACAGCCTGGCTTCTGCACCGTACAGCTAAGTAAATCATTTGTAACAAAGAAGTTCTTTTAAGGAGAACAGGGTTTTTTTCTGTTTGCTCATTGCATGTGAGGATGTGGCAGTTTTCTCTAAAGTACGTGCTGTGGAGGATTATCCACATGCACAATTTGACAGAAAATTAAGTACCATGCATACTGCAAATAAGTTACATGCAGCCTTTCTGCAAACAGTATCCATAGGGTTGATGCTCATCCCTTGCACTAATGATTCTGGAGGTCAAGGTACCGTAATATCAGTTTGCATGGGGGCTGTTAAAAAAAAAAAAATGGTCAAAGCTGCTCGAATCGGACAGTGCAGGTCACAGACTTTTCTTCTGTTCTCTCGTTTCACAAGGATAAGCCTGAATCAAATGGAGCTGGTAAACTACCAGGAAAAAGAGATGCAGACTTAAAGCTGGTGAAAGAGGAATAATGAATTTGCGTTATAAAGGAGAGAAAGTTGGGCTAAGAAGAAATGCAGAGTAAAGCAAAAATTATAATACTTAGCTGGAAAAATACATTGTTAGCTACTTATCTAGTTTATTTTATGAACGTGGCAAAAAAAAAATAATTTCTTCAACTATGATTATAAAAATAACTTGTCAGAAAACTAACAGACCCCAACATTTTCAACATACTTACCACAGTATTTTAAATTCCATGCCCCCCCTCCTTAAAATTCTTTGTTCAGAGGACTTCTTTCCAAGGAACTTCATTAGTTATTAAGAGGTGCAATATTTTGTGAGCCTTTATATTAGGTTTCTAAATGGCCAGCTATGCAAGACAAAGAAATATTTAATTATAAAAATTGGATCTCCTGCAGTCCTTTCTCTTAGAATAAAGGTTGCAGGATAAAGCGTTGTTGTTAAGGAAAAAGTCTGAAACAAATTCATTTCATTTTCACTTCTCCATATTAATCGTATTCATTCACATATCTGGAAGTAATTACAGGCAAAGAGGAGGAATCAAGAATTTAAATAATAACTATTAACTTTTTCACTAGGTACATTAATTTTATGACAAGTCATTTGCCTATGATAATTAGTTTGGTGATACTGATGTACTTTCTTAATAAATCATGCAAAATAAATGGACTTGAAAGTTACATTATTTCAAATTAGAAATAAAGTTTTATATGTAAGTGGTGAAAAATGGTGAATTCTGACAGATCAGTGGGAACGAGGACAGTATAAAACATTAACAGGGAGAGTTTTATACTGTTCGTCGAGGGTCTCGGTCTGACAATGTTTTGGAGAAAACAGAAAAATCCGCGTATGGCCTTGATGAATGGAAACCATCTTCTTTGAGCTTCCACAGTTCCGATTTTCTACGGGCAAAGGCCATTCGAAATGCCGAGGTGCACGGCGTAACCTGGCTGAGCCCTGCCCCGTGCGGGGAACGGGGGCACTGAGCCCCGACCCGGTTGTCCCCTCCATCCCTATGGGCTCAGCCGAGATGGGGAGATGCTCTCAACTCACCGGGTGAAATATATGCGCAGAAGAAAGCCGCTCTCTGGGGCTGGTCTTAAATATTTATTTTCTGGCTTCACACCTCCACAGACATCCAATCCCAAAAAAAGAGCGGCGCGTCCCGGCTGGGCTTTGCCCCCGCAGAGGCTGGGAGCCCCGGCTGCATCTCCTGGGTCCGGCACGACGCGGCTGGGACACAAACCCCCGGAATGGAAAACGTGCTTACGCTTCAGCGCTTTCCCATCAAACGACCCGTGAACTCGCCGCAAGTTATTGGAGGAGGATGGATGTCAACTGAAGATAAAAGTAGCCAGAAAATTAAAAATTTATTGCAGGTAAGAGAAAGCTGGGAGAAGGAGAAAGTTATTGTGCCCTTATCTCACAAAAAGGAAAGTTTTAAAACAGTTCTGGAGGTAAGAGCTGGGAGTTTTTAGGCATAGAATGTGCTTGAATCAGAACTTCATCTAACAGGAACTTGGTGGGCTTTTTTTTTTTTCCTCTTTTATTTTTTCCTGGGTTATTTTTATCTTGTGTCTACATGAGCTATTTATAAATCATATAGTTCATATGCCCTAAGGAAGTCTTATGGGGTAGAAGTATCTTTGCTGAATTTTGCATTGTTTTTTGCATTTCATTTTTTGCCTATGTGAGATCCATGAATAAAAATAAGGAAAATGAAAAGAGACATTTAGGGTATGTGAACAATCCTATTTACTCCATCTAATTTGCTGAAGTCCAGTTATCAGCACATTGCATAAATAGTTAAAGACACTACATCAAACCTCTCACTGGTTTACAAGTAAAATTTAGGGTTGATTGTTACTTCTGACTCAGGTTTTATGTGGTATATTTACATACTTAAATTTGCAGATGGGTAAAAGACGTGGAAATTTTTCCTTTCTCTTGCACCTGGAAATGAGTGGAGTTCAGCTGGGCTGGTGCTGTGTGTGTTCCCCAACACACATACAATTAAATTTTACTCTCACAAATGGCCACAATAAAGAATTTTAATCTCATGTGTTCCTTTGGCACTTTTCCCTTTTGTTGATGAAAAATTACTGTAGTCACTAGGATACAACTAGCTGATCCAGCTCAAATATAAACATTGAATAGCTGTGGTGGCCTGCTTGTAATCAATCCTTGGGACAGGGAAGGAAAAGGAATATTAAAAATATGCAAGAAAAAAAAAAGAATTAACTGACTCGGGAAATTCTCCATTTGGCAAGTTCTCCATATATGGCAAAAGGAACTGTATTTATCAACTGCATGCTCATTTAAAATTATTCACTTGGTCCCACTTACAAAATAATAAATGGTTATTACATTTAAAATGTCCCCAATTATATAGATATCAAAATGCACGTTCCATGCCAAGCTTCTTTAAACCAGGCATCCATAAATAAGGGTGCAACACAAGGCTGTGGTTTGAATTCCCAGCTAGAGTTTACGTGGAGACAAGAAGTAACGTGGGCAAGGTACCGGGTCCGGTGCATGCCGTTGTATTCACTCCCATTGCAGGATACCAAAGCTTGTGAATTAATGTGCCATTCAGCTGCCAAACACCTACGCTCTGAATTCCATGGTCAAAACCCCGCCTCAACTGAAATAAAAGGCAAAATTCCCCGTTTCATTCAGTGGGTCAGGATTTTGTCCTGTATGTTTTACAGGTGTCAAAAGAGAAATGCAGCAAGTGCACTTTAATGTACCTCCCTCCCTTGGTTGATCCTTTTCTCTTTGAATATGAGCACTGGTATCTTTCTTTAAAACTAAGAAGCCACTTTTTACATCCACAGATGGAAATAAATTCTCTTTGAAAATGGAGAAGCAAATATATCAAAACATTTACACAACTGGAAAAGCCTGTCTAGAGCAACAAGCCTGGGCTGGCCCATGATGAAAGCAGTGGAGAAGTCATGCTGCAAGGGCAACAACATAGTTGCTCTTCCCATTTCCCTAGGAAATCACCATCCCTACAAAGCAAACTAAAGGGCTTTTGTTTCAGATGGTAAAATAGGATTTCAAAATGTAATTTTCATCTCTGACGTGATATCTGGCTCTTTGTAGACATGCCCAAATATTCCTGGTCTGACTGTGCTGGCACATCCACATGTCACTGCTCAGTGCCATGGAAAGGCACTGGCTTGGAACAAGGAACGATATAGTCACATAAAGTGCAGCATTTAATCCAGCCTAATAAACCGAGTCACAAAGCCTTACTGCAGCTTTACCATTTCTGGCTCTGGATGAAATCATTCAGCGATGGTTCAGGTATCTGCAAATGGCTGCTTTGCTCCATTTAGATGTACTGCAACTGTCCCCAGACCTAAACCAGCAGCAGGTAATAATAAGCACAAAACGTAAAATAAAATTAGACTGTAACAACAGCCACCTTCACCTGAACTATTTTTTCAAAACTTCTCCTGGCCCACAAGAGAAATTGATGCAGCAAAACTTTTGCCTAAGCCACAGAGTAGAGGCCACTGCTTTTACAATGTGAAAAAACCCTCTTTCAACAAATATCCAAGAAGCGGACAGGCGAGACACTCTGTTGCAGTACAGGACGACCTCCATCAGGGGTGCGACACGACCGACCTGTAGACATGATGCAAAACCAACACGGAAAAGAACTATGTGCAGCAACATCATGTGCCCTCCCGGCTCTTCTTTGGCCATTTGTGTCTGGCCTCCAAGGCAGACGCACCGTGAAACACCAGGACATCCTTCCCACACCCTCCCCTTTTTCTTTTTACCTGTGGCTTTGCCAGACGGATGGATATCTCGGACAGACAGAAATGTTGGCATGGTTTGAAATGTGAATTGCAGCAGGGCAGTTCCTGCCACGGGGGAGAAATGGAAGGGGGAACAATTTCCTTTTACCAACCCTTATTAAAATGGAAGAAAGTTAAACTCAATAGAGAAGGTCAAAGCGAGCCATGGGAGACAATGCATTAGGGAAAGGGAGCGTTAGGCACGGTGGGTGATTTCATAGCTTCCCTTTTTACAGCGTGCAGCAGACTGGGATGGAAAACATATCTCAGGGAAATGCAGAACAAGGCATATGGGAAAAGAATAGGCACAGAGGCAAAGATTTTGCAGTAGTGGACTTTCTTAAGGAACAAAAGCAACAGGATTTGGAATATCTCCTCGTAAGCATTTACCTAACTAGCACCAGACATCTCAAAACTCACAAAATGAGTAAACCAAGTCCCAGCCAGAAGCAGCATGACCTAGTCTAACAAGGGAAAATGGGATAGAGTAAACTCGAATGATGGCAATTCTGAATTAAAGAAAACAGGTGGAAAAGACCATTTGATTTAGGAGTGAGAGAAGTAATTTTTAGATTTCCTGCAACAGAAAATGATATGGAGAATTGAACTACCTCGATACACACCAAAGAGTGTGTTAAAGAAAACTCTAAAAAACTAAACAAGATAAAAAGCTTTGGAATTTTCATTCTCACTTTGGCAGCCGTGCTCTCTGTAACATCTTCCTTGCCTGTTGCTGTACACACTGCAGAGAAAAGAAATTGAGAATTGCTCCAGCACAAGCATGAATCACAAGGACAGGTGTCAGTCAGGGAGAAAGTACCAGGCACCCAGATGAAAGGCTGGGGAGAGCTCTAATTTGCAGAAGACATCGCTGAAGGTGCACAAGGAAACATGGAAATCAACATATTGATTTGTTGACTGGGGCATCAATTTTTACAGATCAGAGCACAGTATCCAGTGTAGCACAAAGAAGGGTAAAACAAGAAGTGCAAGTGAAGAACATGATGTACTGGAAAGTTTACAAGTAATGCATTTTGTCTGGGTCTGAACATGATTTGTAAAGTCATGTCTGGCTGAGGAAACCCAAACTGAAATGGATAAGTGTTTTTTTTTAAATGCTAGCCTTCGTGCTGAATTTAGACTAGACATTTAGAAGGTTTCCTGCTATGGAGAATCTTGGAACTGTATCATTTTTCAAAACAATAGACTGCTCTGAGGTTATTAATCTTAAGTAAATATTGGAGTCAAAATATAAATGATCAGAACAATATATTGTGTAATAAACCATACAACCCGGATGTTGAGTAAGCAGCATACCATTTTGTTTTCAAAGCACGAGGATTAAACATTAACATGTAACAGGGATAGACCAGGCGGTGTGAGGACAACACTGCAGTCAATCCATTTCATGAAAGAGGCACCTTGAAATACTTTTATTTCATGGGTTCGTGGGGATAGGGAAGTCATTCACTTTTGGGGTGGCTGTCTTTTAGCAGGATTTACTATAAGGTCTTGAAAAGGCTAAAGACAAATAGGACTAGGACTCTTTCTATACAAGGGGGGTTAGGCGTCTCAGGATGGGATCCCAAATTGCCAGCTCTATAAGACACCACCACCCAACGTCAGCAGCTGGCTTCATCTATTCTGCCTGCGATAAACCCCAGGGAGTGGAGAGACTTAAGGCCCCCAGACTCCGGATCCTTTGAAATAACAAATTGCAGATGGATCGTGTCCGGTGCAGCTCTTCCCCAAGCCCATTGCATCCAGACGGGACATCTCCTCCCCAGGCTCCATTCCTCCGTCTTCTGGGAGATGCACGGTCTGCGCGGGTAGCCCTGGAGGCAGTCGGAGTCAAACCTGCCATGTCTTGCGTCCATGCAAGCCTGAACCCTGGTGCATATTAACCTCCGCTTCTGCAAAAAAGGGATTTGTTTGGTTTGGCCCTGAAAAGAGCCCCAGTATGAATTACGATGTAGGCACTGGGGAGAAAGAGGAGAGAACAACCACCGAGTTTCAGTTTCGACGGGTCTGAGCGCAGGGCTTACACCTAACCCCAAAACATGACAAAGGACAAAGAAGACAACAGCTGCTCAGAGAACTTAGACTGACTTGATTAAGCCAGGAAATAACCCAGCTGGGAAAAGAAGTCTCTCAACGCTTAGATGTATATAAGGTCCTGCAGGTGGTATTTTCTCCGACCCAGCTAAGTTGCTTTTGTTTTAAAGAACTGCAATTAATGCTTCCTGTCAGCCTGAAAGCAATGAGTCTGAGAGCATCTACCATTGGCACATAAATAGCAGTGACTGCACTCAAATGCAGCTCACTCCAGGCTAATTCACTATTTGCTAGCAGTTCTGTATTTAGTTTTTCATTGCCACTGGTTTTTACTGCAGACAATATACTATTGCCTGGATGCTATTTAATCGACACTGAAAAGGTAGCACGTCAGGGGAATAAAATTTTTTAAAAAACCTTTCCCTTTTGAGAGCTGAGCAATAAAGACTTTATGGAAGAAAAGTGAAAAGTGAATTATTTTTTAGTGCTGGTGAAAGATGCCAACCCAATAGGCCTAAAAACTGAACTCCTCAATTATCCATGGTCAGGAGAGTCTACAGTCCAGAAAACAAGGAGAGGCTGAGAGAGGTTGTTTATTCAGCCTTAGAAGAGGAGGTTATGGGGAGACCTTGTGGTCTTCAGTTGCCTATTGGGTAAAGAATGCAGAACCAGGCTCTTCTCCGAGGTGTACAGAGATAGGAGATGAGGCAATGGACCCAAGTTACAGTGCAGAAAATTCCAATTAAATGTAATGAGAAAAATTTTCACCGTGAAGATGGTCAAATATTGAAACAGGTACTAGAGTAGTTGTGGACTCTCATTCTTTGGAGATATTTAAATATTGGCTGGCCAAGGCTTTGAGCAACTTGGTCTACTTGGAACCCTCTTAGAATGTGAGAGTGAACAGGATGACTTCCAGAGGTCCTTTCCAACCTAAATTATTTTGTAATTCTATGGTTTTGTGCTGTCTACACAGCAATGGGATCAGGACAACATAAGAGGACTCGAAAGTACTTAGGAGCTTAAAGACACAATTTTCAGGCAGTTTTGAATAAGAAAATTTCAGCAGTGGAAGCACAAGCCTTTCGCCACCCAAGCTAAGACCACTTTAGGATGTAAATGGGGCAGAACTGCTGTCTCTCTGGTCCAGCAACGTTTCCCCACCTCACCAAGCTCCTCACACAGCTGAAGTGAGATCTTGTCAGGGCTGAAGCTGCTGCTCTCAAGCAGCTTACAAGGAAACACCCTGGGAAAAATTTATCAGGATGGTTAATTAGCTATGCAGTGCCATGGTAACATGTCTACAGCACTTCTGGTGCTGACCTTACGCCTATAGCCTTGTAAAGCTTTACTCTTAGCCCCATAAAAAAAATAACAAAAAAACCCACAAACACAAAAAAGTGTTTGCCACCTGAGGCAAATGGCTAAAATGAGGCAAAATAGGAATGTTTTTCCCCTTGAGATTTGGCATATGTACGATTTGGATGCTTTTATTCATGCACAAGTAATAAAGTAAAATTAAGCATAATTTTAACCCTGCGATTATCACATTTCCTGGCCAAAGGACTCATAATATTTTTTTTTTAATTTAATGCAGATGACCTGAATTTGCAGAGTTCCCAGGCAGTCTAAAATGGGGTGATAGGCTGGCATTATTGCTACTGATTACAGCCCCTTCCACCACTCAACACAGTTGGGCTCCCTGTTCCTTCCTTCTTACTTATGTTCCTCCAGAGAAAGGTCTGCCTCAGTGAAACTGCAAATAACTGACTTTCATTAACAGTACTTTCTCATCATCCGTGTTAAGGATAACCCTGACAGGGCAGGCTATTTGAAGAGTAAGTAGCCAAGACCCAAAGCTATCTCTGGGCGTGACACAGGCAGCCTCAGCCTCACGGTTTGTTTAAACACTGTTGTTACGCGACAAACTCTTACCACCGGCATTTTCTGTGTCTGTGTGTGCGTGGATGGCGAGGTGGGAGCTGTCAACATGCAGCAATTCAAAGAGAAATCCAACTTTCCCGAGTCGTGAAACCTTCACTTTTACTTCCTCTTTCTTTTCTGATAAAAGCAGCCACTTTTGTTCCCTCCTACTTGCAAAAAGGCTCATGATCGCGCCTTCCTCCATTGGTGTAAGGTGTCCTGTTGTGACCGTCAGCCCTCAAAGCCTTCCCTTTTCCTCCTGCCTTTGGCAGGAGAGCCAGCCTGGCTGGTTTTATGAGAGGAACCGTGCATGATACACGTCTGTTTTGAGAAGTTAATACTCAGTCATAAAAATTCCGGGCAGGATTTTGTTCCCATTTCTTTTTAAGTGCCTCAACAGTTACAATGCAAAGAGAAAAGAAACGTAAGCAAAGATGTCACCAAGTACAGATCTTTTAAAAAGCAGTAGAGTATCAGGCACTATAAAATTTTTTGTTGGTCTGTTATCACTTAGGTTCTGCTCCATCCTATCTCATTTACTCCAATTTCTTGCCTCAACCATGAAGAAGGTGGCATTTTTCTTCCTCTGGGGTTTTTCTTGCCTTCTCTTCTTTGTCCAAAAATTCAACCCGTTGGCTCCCTTTGTATTTTGACTTGGCCATAATTTTGCTACTCCCGGAGTAAAACTCGAGATGAGGAAGCTTCCCTGGTATCCTCAATGTCCCTTCCTTCCACCACTCCCTCTTCCCCCAGGGTAGCAGAGGTCACCTACTCCGGGCTTTCCCTTGTCCCCAAGTGAGTCGTTTAGAAGCCAGTCGTGTCTTGATGTCTTACGAGCATTAATTCAAGCGTGGCATCTTCATTTCACAAAATGTCACTTTTAAAAAACTTTTTCACATCCGAAGTTAAAGTTATGCTAATCAAAAATGAAATGCCTTGTGCGTACCTGGCTGTAGTAACAGAGACCTCGATGACTGGCTATTTCTGCATCTCTTTCCCTGTTCTCCTGAAATTCCCCGTGAGATGGCTGTGAAGATAAAGGCCCGTGGAGGCTCACACCTTGCGTTGTTTCCATTGCACAACTGGATGCTTTAGAAAAATCAAATTAATAATAATGGGCTATTTATGAGTTTATTAATAAACTGACACAAAGTGTGTGTGTAATGAGTCATTTAGGTCCACAGCACTTTATTGGATTAATAATCCAAGTGCCTGAATTAAGATTTATATAATGAAACCTTAAGGGTCCTGTTACTGTCATTTTTGTTAAATAATTTTCTTCAAAGTCGTACAAGTAAACATGGTTTTTGCATACTAAACCCTAATAGCTCCTAAGAAACCATTACACTCATCTGTGAAATAATATGCATGTTTAAATGCATCTAAATACATTTTTAATGTATTTGTGCTATTCCAAGGGAGACCATAATGTCTCTTGTGCCAGCAATAACGGTTTATTATGTTGATTTTCATATATGCAAGCTTTTTTTTCCCTTCCTAGTACAAAAGCAGTAAGAAATTAAGCCATAAAATCTACGCTCAAGCAAAATTATAGATTTCACCTAATCCCACAAAAATACAGGAAATTAAGACTATAAAATTACTGGGTTTTTTTATCCCTGGCTCAGCTCATTTTACTTGTAATTAAAGCAAGATTCGCTCAAGGAGGTCACAGATTAGAAAACCTGTTATTAACTCTGATTAGGACTATTAGGATGCAAGCCACAAGCCCCTGCCTTGGTCCAGTTCTGGGCTCCCCAGCACCAGAGAGACATGGATATACTGGAGAGAGCCCAGTGAAGGGCCACAGAGGTGATGATGGGACTGGAGCATCTCTCCTCTGAGGAGAGGCTGGGCGAGCTGGGGCTGTCCAGCCTGGAGAAGAGAAGGTTAGGGGGATCTTGTCAATAGATACCCGAAGGGAGGGTGGGAGGACCACAAATAACTGTCCAGTAAAAGCTAGGGAGAGCAGAAACTCATTAGCAAATAATGAAGAACCCCGGAGCCACCCCACATGCGTTTTTTGGTCATCTGCGTTGTGCACCCTGCTTTCATCCCACCCTGGCCTGTGAACTGCTCTGCAGCCACACCAAGAAGACCCAGATCTGCCTCATACCTTCATTTATACGCTCCTGTATTAAACAATGTTGATGCGCTGCAGTGGAAATCTGTTCGTCCGCCTGATGCGTATCTGTGAGTAAACGATTCATCCCTGTCGTTAGGCCACTGACAATAATCCTGAGACAGTAACACGGTCCTCGTGCCACCTGCAGCATCGGGGAGTGATTCATCCCACCTCCCCAGGACCCCGTTTCAGGATAAAATGAACGTTAACTCTGAAGCCACCCAGCTCTTTCCATCCTCTGCAAAGGGAGAGCTTAGGCTGCTTGTGACAAATCTCATTTTACCTTGTTTAAAATCTGGATCCTTTAAAATACGCTGTAAAGTAGGATTTTAGTAGACCTCCACTTAACCAAAACACAATGTAATTGTGTACTTTAAAGACAAAAAGGCATTTTGCTGTTATCTCTGTGTTTATTGTTAAATGTGCTTGCTTATATTTTTCATTGAGAATACTCTGTTCTGCACACTGAGTTTTTAAGAGTTCGGGCACGGGATGCGGTACACGCACACAGCCTGCCAGATCTTCATCGGCTTGGTGTTCCTCATCACCTTGCACCGTTTGCCCCTTTTTACAAGAAGTTGCATTAGAAGATTCCTGTGGTTTCCAAGTCAGGGGCCTGGGAATTGGGCCATGACAGAAGTGTGTTACTGTCATTACTAACAGATTCTTACACATTTGTTAATAATGTATACTTTCTGGTGCATTAAAGAAAATCCACATCTTCATTCCTCTCCACAGCAAAATCTCTCACTGTAATGTAGCTAATGCTGACATTACTATTCCCCATCAATAATTCACATCAACTTGATTATAGTAAAATTCTTTGTGCCAATTTCACTGCTGCTCCTTGCTCATTCTTTCCTGCAGTCAGACCATGGTGGTTAGATTTCTGAAATGGACTAAAAGCACTAATTTGCAGAACTTGCTCGTTGTGAAATCCTATACTCCTCTGTGCTAAGGAGACTTTGCTAACCATTGCTATTCAATACCAGAACAATTCAGAAGCCTCGAGGAAGCCACAAAACACATGGGATATGAAGTGAATTACTGTGACTGTCTCGTGCCTTTCATTTATTGTTTAGGGTTGTCTTTAAGTAAAATTTATTGAAAATATCTTCTGTTAATGATCCTAGCCCCAGTTCTTACTTGCACTGTAGTTCTGTAATCCCAGAGCATCCTCACGAGGTTCCATGCCTTAATGAAGGAAAGTTTCTGAAGTGTTTAACAGATGTACTTAGCTCCCACTGCCTTTGTGGTCTTGAACAAATGTAATTAAACTGAATATTCCACATCTCACCCCATGCCCTTCAGATGCTCCCCTGTGATCCTTAGTGAATCTTCTTTCACCAGGTCCATACATAATCCTTCTGAGAAAAACTGTGTTCTCTTAGAAAGGATAAAATCAGCTGCACTATATATGGAGCCAATTCAAGGCTGCTGTTAAGTGGTTTCCAAGTTGTTCTGTTGAACATTAACATAAAAAAAAAACCAACTAGTTTCTCCTTCAGATATACTAACTTCTTCTGCCTATCTTCATCTTTCAGTCAAGATGTCCTTATCTCTGGTGAATTAAAGTGAAATAACAATATCGAGAAATTATTTGTGTCTGGGTGAGTCCTGGTCCTACTGCAATGGAAGAAAATTGCATATATTTTAAATATATGTATCATTCAGCTGAAGAGGAAAGCCATGCAATTAGTTATAATTCCCCTTGTATTCCTGTTTCCGCTGTCGCCTGTACCTAAACACCACAGTTAAGCACAGGGAAAGGAAATTCCCAAGGAACACCTCCTTATGGCTCAATAGAATAACAAACAATAAAACAAACACACGTTAGATTCCCCCAGCAGAAGTTTATGCCAGTGAGAGCTAAATTATGGTCTGGACCTTGATTTTAGAGAAGAATTTCTCCCCTCACACTGATGTAACACCATTGAGGGCAATTGTGTGTGTAAGTGCAAGGGTAAGATAAGAAGTAAATCAAGATGTTATCCTTTTCAACTTGAAAGCTGAGAGAAAAATAAAGAATTTCTATTTTAAAAACCTGTTATAATAAACTCAGCAACTGCTAAGCATACCTCATTTATCTTTCAGCTACAGCGTATACATTTGTTTAATATTTCTCAACCTTTACTTAAAAAAAAAAATCACTGAAGCGACTTGACCTCCATTTAGGTCAGTTGCTAGTTTTCCTCTCTGGCACTGAAGTCTGGTTTTGTTTTCCAGGACTACTTGGAGAAAACAGAGCCCCTAACAAAGAAATCAGAGGATGAAATGAATGCCACATGGACAGGGGCTGAACTCCTTCAGGAGGGCTCTTCGATTGCAAAACCAGAATGAATGAGCGATGAGGAAGGATGAAAAACCCTGAAAAATCACCTCAGGTAAGGAGTAGATGCTCTGGCAGAGAGGAGCACGTACCAGTCACGCAGCCGGGAGACGTTCAGTAGCATCGCAAAGGTACAAGATGCAAGACGGAGTGCTCCCACTGTGATACCGGTTGTCCTACAAACACTGTTAACAGATTGATTCGTTCGGATAGACAGCATCCTAATTATGAAAATGTGACCGTATTACATAAACAGGAAAGCGCTAGTAATAGCTCTTGGCACAAGGCATCCAGCGCTATAAGAAGTTAATGGCGCAGCCCGAGGTCCCCACGCCGCACAAGCTTCCCACCACGCGCTCCCGCTCCGCAGCTGCCGTACACAGCATCCCCCTAACCACCCTCCCCTCCCATAAAAATCACCCCCGAGACAGGACTTTCAGCATAATAAAGTGCGTGGCAGAGGAAGAGGTGTTTCTGCCCAAGGAGATAACGAATGTCCTTCCCAGGACAGAAGATAATGTGAAGGGCCATCATGGTTTAAGGGATCTGAATGGCGTAGGAAATAGGGGCGAGACGGATTGCTGCTGCTATAAACACACACACACACCAGAGCAGGACTCCTGGTGCAGAGTCTTTATTATTGTCCGCAGAATTTATCCTAATTCTGTTTGCAAACACTCTTATTTACTATAAAAGCATCGGTTGCTAATTTCCAAAGTTAACTCGGTCTTCTGGAGCAGACCTGTGGGGTATTAATCCATTCCCCCACTAAGCCCGCAGTGCTCCACCGCTGACACCTATTGACTTTTTTTGACTTCTTGCTTGCTCCATACCTTGACCATTGCCACTTTCGAATCAACGCAAAGAGTCAGATCCCTCCTGTCACATCCAAATAAGCACAAAGCACACTGCAACCCCAAGAAGGACACGCTGATGTTGTTTGGGTACGACTCCCCTCCCCGCTGTACCTTCCTCACTCGTTCTTACGGCTTTTTCGGAATGAATTCATTTATTCGGAATAGATACCTGACAATGGGTACTAGCCAAAAGCTCAGAAACACAAGCAGTTATTTCATATTTGTAGTGTTCGACATCTTTTATCTACCCCTCGACAATCCAAATTCTAACGGCTATGCCAAACACCTTGTTAAAACTTTAAAAACTGCCACGAAAACTGTCAGGGGAGATAAACAATCTTTAAATCAGAAAATAGCTTCTTGCCTGCTATCTTATCAGCCAATACAACCTACTTATACAGCAAGCATGTCTGCTGAACTGCTCCTGATGGGAACACATTTGTGGAAGACCAGGAGCTCAGAGACCTGCCTTGAGTAAGAGTCTGCATATCTTTTTTTTTTTTTTTTTTAAATTTACAGCCTCTTGCCAAGAGCCTTTACCCAAACTGATCCCTGTCACTTTAAAGCCAGCCAGTCACCATCAGGGGCCTTTGCAAATCTCTGCCTTTCACTGCCTACAGCTCCTCCTTTTCTACATGAGAATTTCTTTGTACTTCCAGGTATTTCTTCTAATCCTTACATACGCACCTCTGCACTTCTGTTTTTTTCTGGGCCTATTTTTTTGTTCTTTTTCTTTTTTTTTTGGTAAGGCTTCTCATTTGGAAAAAAAAAAAAAAATCCCTTACCCTAGTTTAACCCAAATCGTCCTTCTCCCAAAGCTTTTTTCTGGGGAAGAAAATGCATCTCTTCTTCTAACCGCAAATTGTGATGCTCATCATCTTATAACTCCTGATTCAGACTGTCTTCTGAAAAATAACTGCTTGGCTGTCCATCAAAATATCATTTAAGTCTGGAAGCTGCAGCCTAAACTGCTCTTGCTGGTAGGAGGGCTATTTCAAACCCAGTCACACAAATAACAAGAACAAATGTATATAAATAAATCATTCAAAGCAAGGTTTTCTTCCATTACTGATAGTAGTGAATGTTAACAGATAGAGAAAGGAATATATTTTTGCTACTGCAAAGAAGAACAGATGTGTAAGAAGTCAACATTTTCAGATCTGCAGCCTTCCAAGGTGAGCTGGGGCAGCTGACCTGGGTCACAATTTTCCAGAACAACTGGCAATTTTGAGTGTCTAATGAATGATATTTCAGACACCACATTCAGACTTGTTGAGCCTCATGTATGCCACTTGCAATGAATTACTCAGCATCTTAGAAAAATGTATTCAGAATTTTAGCAGCGAAAGTTAAAGCCTGTACCTGGAGAAAAAGTAGTTGTTAAAGCTCTGCATCCCTGTTCGCTTTCCACTGAGGCATGAGCAGCCCTGATCTCCCTCCTGGTGGTGGATGGTGAAAGAACAAACCCGGAGACAGAATTAGGAAAAACCACAGATCATTGACGTTTCTTCAGAAAACCCCGTAGTTCAATCCTTTATATTTTCACTGTAGTTACAGAGAATTTGAGTGCTACCAGCGAGCAGAGGGAAACTCCATTCCCACCAACACTAGCATTATTCCCTTTGAAGCCAGCAAGGTATCGGAGCAATATTGGGCACCAAAACACTCACATTGCCCCAGGTCTCTTTTAGCACTGATAAAAACTGAATGAGTCCTTTTCCCATGGTGAATGGGGATCCATTTCAGAGATGATTCAAAAGGAAAGGCTGCCAGCAAGAGAAAGTTGGCAAATACTAGTACAGAAATCAAACATGACAAGTTAGGTGACGTGGCCCGATGGTGCACGAAAGAGAGGACTCAAGGGGGATAGAGGAGGTGGGAGCGAAGATCATGATGACAAAGAAAAGTCTAAAGCATTTAGACGTTACAAATGAGGGTGAGGTAAGAAAACTGTCATTTGGGCTATAATTACAGGGCAAAGTTTCTCATGGATCCACATGATGTTGAACAGTTGCTCAAAGAGTAGTAGCTATAACTGAGTGGTGGGGTGGGCTCTTCGAACGAGGCTGGATGTAGCTCTGAAACGTAACAGAGGACTCAGTCCTATAACAGCAGATGGATGACCTGACAGCCTGCCATCTCTAAGGACTTTTCATTACAAGAGGAGTTTTACACCCAGCTGGATGGTGTCCAAGACCCCGCTGTAGGAGCACCAGAACATCCATAGTCACGTGAGACAAGAAAGGAACTAATCTTTTTTCCCGTTCCAAACACCACCTTCATTCTTTGTTTTTCTTCTTTTCTTTCTTTCCTCTTTAAACCACTTGGACAAGCCCAGCTCTTCAGTTAGATACTCGTGTGTCTGTAAAGAAACTTTTTCCATTCCCTTCTTTCCTTTTATGAAACAGTAAAACTTTCAGAAAAGTTCTAAAGCACTTTAAAGCCTATAACCTTATAAAGTTATAAGGTTCTCCTGTCCCTAAGCTACACTGTAAAATAAGTCCACTGCACAAGCTCGTTTCATTTTTAATAATTCTATAGTTACTGCCCCATAACTTTCTTGGTCATGAACTCCAGGAATAAAATTGAAAAGAACAAGAAATCTGAAGCCTCGTTAATAAAACGCTCTCACACAATTTCTTCACACTCCCTAATTTAGGGACAGATTCACCCCTTGGATGGATGTGACCAGATCCTGTCAGCAAATGGCACTGTGGACATCACCGCTAGATTCGACCTCGGAGAGCTCAAGGTGAAACATCACTGCGGGAAAGTGTTCTCTTTACTGTCACTTTTAAGAGGACATAGGACTGCAGATGTATCACACACACACACAGGTCCACCCTTGAAAATGCATCAAAGGCTAAAATCAGGCTGTGAATGCTGGAGGAATAAGATATTGTCATTGCCAGGAAAAAAAGAAAAAGCACTGTGTGTGGCTTTAAATTCGAAAAGAAGTCTATACTGTTCAGCGCTAGGATTCACAGTCACTCAGAAGAGCAGTCTTTACCCAAACCTGCAGTGCAAATAGCAGCAGACTTAGTTTTCAAATTCCATAAGCAACAATCCAGAAGAAACCAGAAGGGTTTAAGTCCTCTACTAAATTTGAAATTTGGGTTTTAAAACACTGCCTGTGAAAGACATCTCTGAAAGGTTTCCAGGGGTTTAATTGAAAAAATGTTTTTGCACACCCATAAAAGTGTCATTTTTTAAATTATATTTTACTTCATAGTATTACAAAGGATTGCACTCACACTTACTGATTAACCAACTATAAAACCAACTATCGATTATAAAAACTCTATAGGATTTTCCCATACAAATAAATGTTTCCATTATTCTGTGCTGGGAACCAAGAGTTTCTAATGACATGAGCATAACTGTGAGCACTGATTGAACAAACAACAGTTTCATACCAAAGATAGTTTATTATATTAATTATATCTTGCTTGAAACTCATAGAATATTGAGAGACATTGGAAAAAGTTATGTCCTTGGAAATGTAAAACATTGACAATATTGATTAATTTTAAGTGTGGTGATAAAAATTCTTCTGTCTCCAGAAACCTGTTCTGCTTCCTTGTCTTTTTCTTTCTCCTTATCTTTTCACCTTCTGATTTTAATCTTTTCATTTTAATTTCATTATTCTTTTAAAAGCCAAAAAATGTAAGTTGCATTTATTTTGGCCCTTATGACCCAACCCTTGGAGAAGCAGAGCCCGTTTCTTTAACGATCCCTGTGAAGGCAGCAAGGTTTGGGTGTGCTCATGCACTGGGAAATTTCCCAAAATAGACGTGCTGGAAGAGTTGTTGGAATAATTGTTCCCTAAGAGTTATTTCGGCATACCCCTGCATGAACTCTCGCAATCTAAGATCATTAATTTTTCCCCATCTGGAGGTGGATTGAGCTAAATATGAAAAAATAATCATTACAATCTGGAATAAATTTCCACAGGGGGCCTTCACTGGAATAACTTTTTGGGAATAATTAGTCCATCGCCGGGCTGCTGGCAGACTTCCAAGCGCAGACAAGCCTTTACGGAGTGCTATTTCATTTATTTGCCAAGCGCCACGCCAGTCAGGGGCACAACAGGACCCCAGGCTGGTGGTACCCAAAGGGGCAGCAGCTGGTGCGGCAGACCCCTGCCCAGGGGTGCCCCTAAGGTCCCTGCAAAGCAATTGGCCCCGGTAGAAGATAATTCGGAGTGCTCTGACTTGGTTCCCGCCCTTGTGCATCACCCACAAGTGCTTCATTTTCTCCAGAGGGAGCTGGAGGGGACTGGCCGCCGTGAGGAGCCCAGCACCGGTGCCGGCAGCATCGTGCCCATCCTGATGAGCGCACTCCCCGCGACTCCCAACCGCACTTTGGGAGATACTTGCTAAAGTGCTTTAAGGATGCAAACCACCAGCAGTGATTTGAATTGTAAAAGCCAAACGCTACTGCTTTTGGACTCCCACCACAGTAACGCCTCTATTAAGTCTGTAAAGAATATCTTGCGTGTATTTCTCCACTGAAATAGAAAACAGCGCAGCTGCGTAACATCACAGCAGGTCGGACGGGGAAAGGAAAGCCACCTCCTACGAGAGATAGAATTTTGAAAAAGAAGAGGTGTTCAGAGCTGGCGGTGCGGGGGGAATACAACGGGACACTCCTCCTCCTCCTCCTCACCCACCCGTACCGACTTCTGCAGCAGGTAAGCCCGAGCCCACCAGGTAGTCGCCCACCACGCTCACCTTCGACAACCTCCAGCAAGGTGGTCTGGCTGAAGGCCAACCAGGTGGCCAGCCTTCCCTCTACAAAACACTTAAATTGCCGGGAAAGCCAGTTACGGGCCACTGCAGTGATGTGAGACTGGTCAAGAGATGCTAGGAAGGAAGAAAGCACGGTAAGACCAGTTCTTGCTAAGCTGGCAACACTTGCCATTTAGCAGAAGCTGCCAGCGTTTCTGGGTTGAAATACATGAGACTGGGGACCATAAAACTGCCAGAGCTTTGGAATCTTTTATGAAAACAGAGTGGTGCTGAATTATCCCTCAAACTGCTGAGCTCTGGATTTGAGGATGCAAATCTGAAGAGCTTTCCTGCACGCTGCCTTCTCTGGAAACCTTTGAGGAGAGGACATTGCTGACTGGACATTGCTTATGTTTTTACTACACATTTTCCCCTGAGATGAATGTCAATATAATCATTCAGAGACCAAAATCTGTCCCGAGACAGGAATCAATACTTCTGTTTTAAGCCTCATTCACAGAGCATGAGTACATGCTAAAATAGTCCATAACGGATCGGGTGTTGGCAGTTTACCGTCTCTCAGCAAAAATTTCAGAAGTATTTCTCTCACACCCCATCCAAAGATATGTATGAGATCGTTGTTTGTTACATGGGTATAAGAAGACTCTTTTTATTTTTTTTAATTTACAAAACAGATGAAGAAAACCCGAGTCTTGATAAAGGTTATTTGCTGAGCTGCACATGCACTCAGAAATTTGCTTTATATCATTTTACACTGCAGTAAACATTATTCCATCTGCAAGACACAGCGTGAAATGGACTGAACTTGTCCTTCAGTCCTCAGTCTGAAACTTTTCCGTGCATTTTGGTATGCAGGCCAGGCAGTGCCAGAGGGAAGCGCATGGGAATCACGCCTTATTCAGCCTCATGCTAATGCAATTCCCTTTTTTGTTACTTTCCGAGTCCAAATTCAGCTGCATGAGCAGATATTAACAAGTCAAAAATACCAAAAACTTTTAAGAGGTGGCAGACCCCTTTCGATGTTTAGTTCCTTAGAAGAAAGCCATGGGGCTCCAGCTGAAGGTGGGAGCGGGAACGCAGAGCAGGAACCGCTGGCGGGGTCAGGTGGGGAGAAACCTCTCAGCACCACGGGTACGATGCACCAGTGAGAGCGCGACCAGTCCAACCCCCAAACCCCAGTGAAGGCATCGCCTCCCTCTGTTTCAGACTCACCACAGCCGCGATGTGCCATACGTAACCACTCCGTGGTATGCTTGCTTTACCAGTGGCTTATTTTCCACTAATATTTGTAAATCACGGAAACAACTCCTTGGTCCTCAGGTCATGGTAAGAGGGTGCGCAGCATTGCTGGCTAAGCTGGGCTTGACAAACGCCCTTTTAAATCCTTTTTGGTACTCCTGCCTTCTCAGAGGCACCGAAACCTGCAAAACAGATTGGTGGGGTCTCACTGTTTAATGCAGGTAACGCAGTGGATAGTGCCTCGGCGCTGATGGGGGTTTCTCCCTCAAATAATAATCTACCATTGCAGTCATCCAAGCAAACGCATATTGCTGCCTAATCCCAACTGACTGAGTTTCCATTTTTCTAACAGCCTTGTCTGTACCTGACGAATGTGCTGGTATTACCTCTGCTTAGCGGAGTCACGTTTTTAAAAAGAGCATTTTACTAGAGTGGAACGAACATCGGGGACCTGGCAAAGCCCTTTCTCGGGCAGCATTAGCGGCGCGGGGCTGAAGGGAAGGGGAGCACGTGCGGGCAGAGGCAGGACAGACGGACACAGCCGGCGGGGAGGTCACGGCAGGCTGAGCAGAGCCAAACACCTACAAAGAAGCCTTTAGTTCATTAGAGTTCTGGGAAGGCAGCGAGGGAATTGCTGCAAGTTTTTGGTAAGGTAAGTAGCATGAAATTACAGGCAAATAATTGAACAGAAAAAAGTACTTTTAAACAGAAAAAAAGCCCCCAAAGTTTATAGAGCAAAAGTCTTTACAAGTATTTTGTTTATGACAAACTATCACCAGAAGCACAGAAAGCCATGTGGGTACAGAGAAAAACCCACAAACCAGAAGAGTCTTTCACCTGCAGGTTTAGGGTGACGGAATCTGTGAATTTGGTTAGAATTGGATAAATATCATTGGGTAAAAGAGAAGGGAAATTTGGAGATATTGCATGATTCATTTTGATATTTTTAACCAAATATTCAAAATCTTCATTCAGAAGAGATTCCATCTTTTAATTTAGCTTGCTTAAACTTGTGAAGAGCAAAGTCACCTGGAAACAAAATGTTTTGCAGCAGAACGTTTATTTTTCAAGCAAGAAAAGTATGTTTTCATTGTGGGTCTACTCCACATGATTTTTCACAAACATTTCCCTTCTCTTCTCACTGAGCAGTTAAATCTGTTTCCAGAAGCTCAGTGAAGACTTTGGGCATCGCAAAACATTCAGCACCTACCCTTTAAAATGCAGCAAGTGAAAGACACTGACCGCATCGGTTACTTTTGTGCTGTTGGCTCAGGTGCAGCTAAACTCCTGAGAACCTCAGCAGAAAACTAAACACTGACCGTCAGGATGCTCGGATCCCTGCAGCTCCCTGCAAACTAAAAAGCCAAACTAAAAATAACTCCCGCAGAAGCACAGATGTGTTTTAGGGGCTCCTTCCAACTGGATGTGCCAACGAAACGATCAAAATCTGCCTAAATCCTGGCCACCCGTCCTGTTACATATTCATGGCGTAAGTCACCGGGCAGTTGCATGAGCAGGTTTGGAATGTTGTTACATTTTATTAGTATTATAGTTAGGAGTTAATGTGCAAATAATGGCATGTTTATGGCTGTTTTCATCGGCCCCTCGAGGCTTGCTCCTGCAGCGGTGGGAACCAGCGGGGAGGCCGGGTGAGGTGCGGGACGCGGCACGAAAGCTCGATTTGAACACAGAGCTGCCTTGCTTTCCAACCACTTTAAAAATAACCTCAGCTAAAGCCCGTTAGAGTCAACTGGGTTTTTTCCTTGAGTGTTTTTTTTGAGTTTGGTATGAGAAGAATGTTGATAACACACTGGTGTTTTCAGCTGTTGCTAAGTCATGTTTAGACCAAGTCAAGGATTTTTCAGCTTCTCATAACCAGCCAGCGAGAAGGCTGGAGGGGCACAACAAGTTGGGAGGGGACACAGCCAGGGCAGTGACCCAAACTGGCCACAGGGGTATTTCATTCAGGGTTTTACATAACTGCAGCTTATTGTTTGTCAAATTTATTTGTGACCATATAAAGCTAAACTACACCAAGAGTACTAAAACTTTAGCCAAAAGTATTAACAATCTATTTTTTTTAAGGATACAGGAGAATGATGAAGATTGTTAATGATAAATTCAAATGCAGCTGGACTGTGGCGAGGCACTGTCCAGGAGAGCGTGCCCCCCAGCACCCTGCCCGGCCGAGGTCCGAGGGAAACAAGGTTGCTCGCTGTCCTGGTTTCGGCTGAGATAAGAGTTAGTTTTCTTTCTAGTAGCTGGTACAGTGCTGTGTTTTGGGTTCAGTATGTGAAGAATGTTGATAACACACTGATGTTTTCAGCTGTTGCTCAGTAGTGTTTATACTAAGTCAAGGATTTTTCAGCTTCTCATGCCCAGCCAGCGAGAAAGCTGGAGGGGGGCACGAGAAGTTGGCACAGGACACAGCCAGGGCAGTGACCCAAACTGGCCACAGGAGTATTCCATGCCATATGGCACCATGCCCAGTATAGAAACTGGGGGGAGTGGGGCTGGGGGGATCGCGGCTTGGGGACTAACTGGACGTCGATCAGCAGGTTGTGAGCAATTGCATTGTGCATCACTTGTATATTCCAATCCTTTTATTATCATTATTGTTATTTTATTGTTGTTATTATTCTCATTATTACTTTCTTCTTTTCTGCTCCATTGAACTGCTGTCAACCCACAAGTTTTACTTTATTTTCCCGATTCTCTCCCCCATCCCACTGGCTGGGGGGGCGAGTGATGCTCACACGGTGCTTTAGCTGCTGGCTGGGGTTACAGCACGGCACCGACCACCCACCTACCACCCTCCCTCCCCGTGTACGCTTCTGGGGGGGGCTGGCTGAGGGCTTTTCCCACCTCGTCCTCCAGCACAGGCAGTGCCGGGCGCTGCCGGAGCAGGCTGACGGCTTCGTTTCTGGGTACAGCCCAGCGCGGTGCCTCCGCCGGCCGATTGCTGGAGCTGCACCGACCTCTAGAGGCTTCGGCCCCCATTGCCGACCCCGGCAGAGCCCGGGGGGGGGCGGCCGCCGGTTTTGCCCCCCTGTAGGGAAGGGATTGCAGGGGGCCGAGGGGGGGGGGGGGACGTGTCCCGACCGCCTTCGGCTTTGTCCCGCCTGCTCTGCTGCTGCCCGAAGGCTGCGGGCAGCGGGGAGCCGGGGAGGGCTTGCAAGTTTGGGGGGGCAGAAATTGGGAAATCTGTAAGATTCCCCCCCGGGGAAAGCGAGGGAGGCTCATCTGCCGGCGGGGCGGCGAATGTCGTGGGTTAACCCCAGCCAGCAGCTAAGCACCACTCACTGCCCCCCCCCCCCCCGCAATGGGATGGGGGAGAGAATCGGGGGGAAAAAAAAGTAAAACTCTCGGGTTGAGATGAGAACAGTTTAATAGGGCAGAAAAGACAAAACTAATAATGATAACACTAAGAAAATTACAATAGTAATAATAAAAGGATTGGAATATACAAGTGCTGCACAATGCTATCGCTCACCACTCGCCAACCGATGCCCAGTTAGTTCCCGAGCAGCGATCCCCCCAGCCCCACTCCCCCCAGTTCATATACTGGGCATGGTGCCGTGGTACCTCCCAACTTGTGCCCCTCCAGCCTTCCTGCTGGCTGGGCGTGAGAAACTGAAAAATCCTTGACTTGGTATAAACACTACTCAGCGACAACTGAAAACATCGGTGTGTTATCAACATTCTTCTCACACTGAACCCAAAACACAGCACTGTACCAGCTACTAGGAAGAAAACTAACTCTTATCTCAGCCGAAACCAGGACAGCTGCCAGTGCCCGGACATCTTCTCAGGCCCATTTATTTATAGCCTGTTGGAAAAAACAGTAACCATCCCTACCCAGTCCCAGAAAATGTGTTGCCACACATCCCTGTTTTAAGTAGATCTCTCTCCAGTTTAGACTACTTGGTCATTAGCATTTAATTGATTTCAGGACCAACGCATGAGTGCAGATTTTAACAGCAAAGCTGGACCTCTCATCCAAAGCAGCATTAAGTACCCAAACGAAGATACTAACCCTGGAAGTGCACTGAAGATGCAACCAGTGATGCATCCAATGAAGCGAGCTCAGCTTTAATCGAGAAGTCATTAAACTTTTGACATAAAAGCTAGGAAAAAGCCAGTCTTTCCAGTGTAGATATAAAAATGAAAGCTTGTGCCTAGGTTCTTCTAAAGTCAATGAAAAAGCAGCTGCTCATTTCATTAAGGTGTATTTTAGCACCCCCAAAAGACTATTGCATTCTTCTTAAGCAACATCTGCCTCAAAAGATACACGATGTGAAAGGCGATGCATACTCATGCACCAAAACGTGTCCCGCATCCCTAACACCCATCCCTTTGTAAAGATGCTGTTCTGAGGGTGTTCCGGAGGGGCACACAGCGTCAGTGGCATTTGCCGCGTTACCCAGCGTATGCTTTTTTCTCAAAAGTGGCGACACATTCTGCACCACGGCTTTTCTCAAGTTGGCTTTTGGACTTAATCTCCAGCCAAACCACAAAGGAAGGAGGGGGGAGAGTTGAGCATTTTGCTGCCTGAGAAACAATTCCACCCCCCCCGAGAACCAATTCCACCCCCCTGAGAACACAAAGAACTACTTATATAAGAGTACCTGATTTTATCTTGGTTGTATTAAAGAGGCTGTTTCAGATTTAAAGGTGATCTTAATTTCACTTTAAGTGTGCCCAGTGAATCTCTATAGTCTGTCCCTGCAAACAGAGTATGTACATGCATGGCAAGTCTGCAGCTACCCCTATATATGAAACGCAAGCCACTTCCATGCACAAAATACACCATAAATAATGTATTTGATACATAAAAGACAACAATAATTGCTTAATTTAGACCATATTTGTGTTCCTCCGAGGACTTAATGTTAAGGCAGGTAATGTAAACAAACTCCAAATAACCATGGAGGGGAGATCTGGGTGAGTTGTGCTACAACCAGTTCTCCGGTCAGCAACCTCCAGTGTCTCCAGGGAAGAACTACAAACAGAAGATGGAGGAAACTGTTTCGATGCTCCTTCATTTAAGGAGCCTGACCTAAACTGCTGATCTCACATTAAATACAGGTATTTCATGACAGTACCTTTAACAGTTTACTTTACAAAGCAGTCCTTGATGAGGACCGGGGAAGAGAGAGGAGGAGAAATCCCAGTGACTGATGAAGGGAACGGACTCATTTTTTAAGGAACTGTAGCAACTAAATAACATGCATGAGTTGCAAATCATATTTATTACCAAAAAGTTCAATATAAACCAGCAGGTGAACATGTCCCTGCTGGAAAGAAAAGCAGAAATGAGTGTCGTACTGCGTATACAGCAGGCAGGTTTAATGCTCTGGGAGGAAAACTCTGCTTGCACAGCGAGATGCAATCACTCATGTGTCAATGGTTGGCAGAAGTCTGCGGGCAACCTGATCACAGCCTTCCTTTCTGCACGTACTTGGTGGCAGAGGTTGAGAGCACTCTACAACCAGACCTCGGAGTAGGGACAGAAAACTTTCCTGAAGCAAATGTAGTGTTTGCCAAGCCTTTAATTCTTACAATAAGTGAAGGGAATTGCAGCTCGCACAGTGGGATTTCCAAATTGCTGTCTGCACGCAGGAGATGCTCTCTGCCTGGTACAACACGATGCTGGAGTTACCCCCGTGCTCAGAGACACCGTTTCATTCCTTAGAATACAACATGGTTGTGGTAGCTACATCGGAGAACGCAGCAGAGCAGTAAGTGACGCCGATGGAATGGCAGCAGCTTGTCAAGAGAAACAAGAAGTTCCCCTTCCCATCCTGCTGCAGATAAAGGAGCTGCTGAGCCCTTGGCTCAGTCGTCTGCTCTGCAGAGGAGAAGAGCTCATCTTTGGATCCAAGCAGTGCTTTGGGTGTTCTTGTGCTAGTGAATACTGAGAAAATAGAGATGAATTGTGGTTTTGAGCTCGTTTTGACTTTGCTTTTGAAAGCGGCTGGCAGACTTGTTGATGCGCACAGGCTGGGTGCTGTTAACTTTCAGAATTCTTCAGATAAGAATTGCTCCTTCCAATAGGAACTGAATCATTTGTGTTTTCTTGTTTTGACACCTGCTTCTATATGAAAAAGTGCATTCAGGGTTTTACATTAACTGTAGCCTATCATTTGTCAAATTTATTTGTGACAGTATAAAGCTAAACTACACTAAGAGTACTAAAACTTTAGCCAAAATTATTAATAATCTATTTTTTTAAGGTGTCCTGGTTTCAGCTGGGATGGAGTTAATTGTCTTCCTAGTAGCTGGTACAGTGCTGTGTTTTGGGTTCAGTATGAGAAGAATGTTGATAACACACTGATGTTTTCAGTTGTTGCCAAGTAATGTTTAGTCTAAATTCAAGGGTTTTTCAGCTTCTCAAGCCCAGCCAGCAAGAAGGCTGGAGGGACACAACAAGTTGGGAGGGGACACAGCCAGGGCAGCTGACCCAAACTGGCCAGAGGAGTATTCCATACCATATGGCATCATGCCCAGCATAGAAACTGGGGGGAGTGGGGCTGGGGGGATTGCCGCTCGGGAACTAACTGGGCATCGGTCAGCAAGTGGTGAGCAGTTGCATAGTGCAGCACTTGAATATTCCGACCCTTTCATTATTATTATTGTCATTTTATTCATGTTATTATTATCATTTTTAGTTTCTTCTTTTCTGTTCTATTAAACTGTTCTTATCTCAACCCGCGAGTTTTACTTCTTTTCCCGCTTTTCTCCCCCATCCCACTGGGGGGGGGGGCAGTGAGTGAGCAGCTGCATGGTGCTTAGTTGCTGGCTGGAGTTAAACCACAACATAAGGGTATAAGAGAATGATGAAGATTGTTAATGATAAATTCAAATGCAGCTGGACTATGGCAAGGCAGTGTCCAGGAGAGCGTGCCCCCCAGCACCCTGCCCGGCCGAGGTCCGAGGGAAACAAGGTTGCTCGCTGTCCTGGTTTCGGCTGAGATAAGAGTTAGTTTTCTTTCTAGTAGCTGGTACAGTGCTGTGTTTTGGGTTCAGTAGGAGAAGAATGTTGATAACACACTGATGTTTTCAGTTGTTGCTCAGTAGTGTTTATACTAAGTCAAGGATTTTTCAGCTTCTCAAGCCCAGCCAGCGAGAAAGCTGGAGGGGGGCACGAGAAGTTGGCACAGGACGCAGCCAGGGCAGTGACCCAAACTGGCCACAGGAGTATTCCATGCCATATGGCACCATGCCCAGTATAGAAACTGGGGGGAGTGGGGCTGGGGGGATTGCTGCTTGGGGACTAACTGGACGTCAATCAGTGGGTGGTAAGCAATTGCATTGTGGATCACTTCTATATTCCAATCCTTTTATTATTATTACTGTTATTTTGTATGTAAGACCAGGACAAATCTCCTGGCCCCAAGGGCATTAAGTGTTAATATTGGTCTAATAAACAGCAAAAAACTACAAGGCACAGTTAAACAGTTACTATTAAGAATCATCTTTCTTCTGAAAGAACTGTATCTGCTTTTTGCTCTTAAATGAAATATTTTAATCGGGAAGAGCCTTTTAAAGCCACTTCTGTGCTGGTTTTATTGCACTTTAACATACAGTCGTGTGAAGAGTAACGTCATCCCTAAAATGAGACTGTATTGTACAGCTACACAGGAGAAGTCACTCACATCCCTGTTCATGAACAATTTGATCAGTAATTATGCAATACAACTCTGGAATTAGAACAAGTATAAGCTGTTCTTAAATTCAACTAATTATCAATGGTGATGGGTTTTCACTCACCTTCACGCAAGCTCTACTTTCTGAGTTTTATCTGTTAAACCCTTAACTTGCATTCTGAAAAGTTACTAGGTAGTGCAGTGTACATACATTCCCAAAAAGCAATCTTTATGAAATTCACCAAATAATGATAACCTGTTGTGAACATAGCTTCTTTCCAATTTTACAGAAGCCTGTTAGTAACAGGCTCCCTTCTTTTCACGAGGAGAGAGTTTGATTGCCCCCACTCTGAGACCAGGCTGGAAAAGACCAGATCCATTATTCTCTTTTATTCTGCCCAATTATAAACTAAAGGAAGCTCCTTCAGAAAAATGACAAATTGTCTTGATTCCCAGCCCCCAGCCATCCCAGGAAACCTGCAGTAAGATCACCTGTCTCTCTGCTTTCCCTCTTGTGACCAGTATTGTGTAGACAGAAGAAAGACTCCAGAGGCGATGGAAAAGCTCCCCCACCGTGGGCTGCAGAGCAGTACAATACGTTACTAGTCGTGGAGAAACAGATGTTATGCTAACCTTGGAACTATTCCGACCTGCCAGGCAATTTAGTCTTTAAATCTCCAGGGAAGTCACGCAAACCTGCTCAGTTTTTTTGATTATTTCTGAGTTTTCTGATTAACTGTGCAAGACCCAACTCAGTTCACAGAAAACTTAGCGGTGCGGTGCCGTAGGCCATCCTGATGTCCTAACTGCTTTGTCTAGGTAGACAGAAACAAGCCCAAGTTTTGGCACCTGCTGCATTCTGCACTGCAGACACTTTCTTTACGGTCTCACTGTGACCTCAAAGCAGAACTCTGTAAAGTCATGCTGGCTACTTATTTTTAGCAGTCTTCTTTCTCAGAGGAAATATGCAATTGTACTTCACCTCGGCTGAAAAATCCACAACTGCTCCCGAGTTCAGACAGATTTCCTGAGGCAGTGCTCTGGGCAAAGACAGTACTTGTTGATATACGCCTTTCCCAGCCTCTCCAGTACCTGGCCAAGGGAACACTGAAATATGAGCAGCGACATTCTTTGCTTACTCTATCCACAACACAACAAGTTTTCAATTGCTTGGAATATAATCATTTATTTATCTTTACAGTGATGACGGAAGAATGTACAGGTTTTTTCACCCATAGGTATAAAAATCTGTTTATATACAGAGTCACAATAATCTTTAATTGGGAAATCATTCTGTTCTCCTGATCCATTCTTACTAAAAACCACAGGAAAAACAAATATTTAGTACAGGCAATATAATTCCAGTAGGTTTGCAACCTGGCATCAAAAGCTCAGCTTTAGATTAAGGGTAACGTTTGATACTTAAAAAAGGACTTTAAGTCATAGGACACAAAATAAAGTTGCTTTTCAAATAAGATATATACATCAAAAATAGGAGTCTAGAAAAGGCATTGGTTTTAATGCTATTAGAAAGCTATATAAATGTGCATGGGTCCATTTCTTCTTGTAACGAAAGACCGAAGGAGAAAGTGCCTCTGTCTTATAGGAAGTTCCTCCTGGGATAAGTCAGTTAAAAGTACCTGTAAAAGAGAAAGAAGTAACCCCTTTTGGAAAAGTAAAGGCTGATGGTTGCATCAGTTAGAATGAGTTTGTTGGAGCAGTTACAGCTGTGTTTCAGTTCAATATTAAGAGCACACCATAAATAGTTCATAAGTGGGTAACAAAAAATTAATACAATGTAAGTAGCTACTCAGTTGTTAAGAGTCCCACAGATGCCTATTTACTTCTTCATTAAGCACAACCCACATACATAACATGCTTTTAACATCCAGCCTCTTTCACCACACACCCTCCTGGCACATTACCAAGGCTTCTGTAGTTCTTCATTACGGCCTTAAATCGCTTTCTGAATTCTTGTTTTTTAAATACAGCATAATGTGTACATGAGAAGTTTCTTAATATAAAAACATCATACTGGAGCATTAGTCTGTATAAAGGAAAAAACCATTGCCTCTTGCAAGCTACTTCACGTTACCTAATCCACTTACTCAAAAATCTTTTTCAAGTCTATAATTAAAGCCACTAGGGCAAAAAAAGCAGTTTTACAGAACACAGCCAACACATGTACATTTACATGTACATTGGTTATGTACATGTAAATAGGTAATCAGTTCACAAGTTGATGAAACTCACGGTCTACTGATCCAACTGATTTCTGCAGAGAACTACAGTACCAGTGCAAAAATAACCACTTCTACAAATAGATTTATGAATCCATTACAAAATAATTATTTTATGCTAAATTAAAAAATTCAAAATGACAATTTGATTCTAAAATGGCAAAGGTTTGAAGTTTCACATTTTAAAACAATGTTCTTTCTTGACTTCCTTTAAAGTTATCCATAATTAGACTTTTATAGCAGAAATACTCAGGGATTAAAAGTTTAATAGTAAATAGCTGTAACTTGAAGTCATTAAAAGATTCCAGTAGCCTGGAAAATATCCAAGGTTATTGGCCTGTTAAGTGGCCAGTAAACAACACTGGCAAATAGCTCTTGTCCACAACTTAAAGATCAAATTTCCCTTTATGTTGCACTGACACTGTAAATAACAAAAATGACTGTGCATTAGAAACATGAGTGTTCAGGGGCTGGTGGGTACATTATGAATACATTTTGTTTCTAATTGTAAGAATTTACATAAGCAACACACCCTTCTATCTGAAGTGGTGACCTAGTGCGCAGTCCAGATATGAGTGCAAAAATAACATCTGGTTGTTGGCTGCGCCAGGCTTATATTCTTCATATAGGGGGGAGCCAGAGCACCATGGAATTACCACTCTATGCTATGGGTTGAATACCAGTTTGAAGGTTTAGCAGCCTTGCTAAAGCAGGTCACAGCCTGGAAACTCCCATCCTATGTCTACAAGTTACCTAAACATAGTATTCATAGTTGTATAAAAGTTAATTCCTTTGTAACTGTCAAATAGGAAATCCATACATTCTTGCCCCTTGTGTGTAGTAACTCCAGAACAAAAAAACAGAAATTAATTCCTTTAAAATTACACAACCATCTTCAGACAGAATTCTTAGTTGTTAAAACTTCAGCTAACTCCTTATGAAAAGCTCAGATCTCAAAGCTGCCCACTTCCATAAAGGAGCACTGCCAGCTCAATGGAAACAAGAGAATGAATTACCATTCTTCTGCAGGTGATTAAAAAAAAATTTTTTTTTAAGTAACTGTTTGGCAAATCCACAGATCAGTACTGTAAACAGGTGTAAGATACAAGAAGATGCCTTGGAAAATTAATTTGTAGAGGTATTATCCATTTAAAAATAAATAGAAAAGTTTCAGAAGCTTCTTATGTAATTCTACTAGATTAAATTTTGAAGAACAGAAAAAGGCCAGTTACTTTGCTTGCTTTATCCCAGTCTGACATCAAGTATTTATTAAGTGCCAGAAAATATACCTGCAATGGTTTCTAGAGACCGTGTCTTTGCTGTAAAAGCTGAAAAACACTGTTTTTTCCTCCCTGGTGATCTGTGTAGCATTTAATGTGAGGATGTTCATATCTATATATGCAAAATCACCCTAGTGTTTTGCTGATATAGGGCATGTCAGCTAACATACGTGCAGCATGAAAGCAGGACTGCTTGCGTGTGATATACTACTGTCCACCGAATGACTGCTGAGTGGCTGCCAGCAGCCAAGAGGTAAATCTCAGAGTGTGCCTCCAGGAGATCTGACTCACCTGATTTCTTTTTATGCTTCATCTCCATTATCCATTTCTACATCTATATCTTTTGTTGTATCAGCTGCTCGTGATAAAATGTCTGCCATTAGTGCTTCCTCCAGTTTTTTGCGCACTTGTTGCACCCGCTCTTCTTGTTTTCTGAAGGGAGAGAAGGGAAGAAGGGGCAGAAATGTTAATCCTTCAAGTATACTAGTAGGCTGGGAGCATAACACTTGCATAAACAATGACTCAGGACTGGTTTCTCAACTCTCATTTTAACTTAGAAGAGAATATGATAGAATAGTTCCAGTTGGAAGGGACCTGCAATGATTATCTAGTCCAACTGCCTGACCCCTCCAGGGCTTACCAAAAGTTAAAGCATATTATTAAGGGCATTGTCCAAATGCCTCTTAAACACTGATAGGCTTGGGGCATCGACCACCTCTCTAAACCCTTACTAGACTAGTTCTATTACCTTCACACATACACAGGCACACAGGTAGTGCTTGGCTCTAAAACCGAGAGCACTCTGAGCCAGAAACCTCTCTGTTTTAGCATGCATGGTTTACTTTCCCTCATACAGAGACAGAAGGATTGAATGTGACATATGATCTTCCACTCTCAGATCAGATACTTGAAAAGGCCAAACAGAAAGTTAATGGAGCAGTATCCCACTGGACTATCTTTGTCAGACTGTTCTTTGTTTTTTTATTTTTTGGCAGAGACATATTAGAGTAGATCACCGAAAATTGTAGCAGGAGATTCCCATCATGAGCATTATAAAGGAGATCTGAGGCAATCTCCCTCTTTCCCAGTGTAAGGGTGTGTACACCAGGAGCACCTTTACAGGATGGTGGGGCACTGAGTAGGTTCCTAGGTGCTCAAAGAACCACTCCCAAGTCCCACACAATGCGTGTGCAGGGGAAGAACCTCAAGGAGCTTCACTGTTTCCATTTATTTATTTAATTACTCCTACCTATCTACTCAGTCTTATCTACTAAGCAACAATGCATTTAAAATGGCAGCAACTTCTGCTGAAACAAAGGCTTATTTCCCTGGGGAAAATTAATTAAAAAATACTGCCTTGATATCAATATAAATTTAAGATATTTTGATTCAATGTTTAGTTTGGAAGGTAATACTTAGCTTTCAAATGTTAACAGAAAACAAGAAGTCCTCTTTTGAAGTTTTCCCAAGAGAACGCAAATTTTGCATCAGACCCAGGGGTTTTTTACATGAAAATCCACTTGTTCTATCAAGCTATGTTTTCCAAAAAAGAAAATCTTTCAACAAAATATACACTTAAAAATGGCCAGAACTCATCAGAAGCAGACACAGGAAAACATTCATTAGTGCCACAAACTCCCTGTGGCTATTTAGGATGGCAGGACAGATATAAAGAACATCAAATCTTAAAAGAGCAGGAGTGATATCCAACATGCTCCACAGAAGCCAGAAGCCTCTGAAGAGCACCAGCCTCTAAGGCTACTCAGTTCTACGGCTGCAACCACTACCAGCACTCCCTAAGTACTTCAGAGGGGGCTGTCTGCTTACAGAGATAGCAAAAGGACAAAAAAAAAAACAAAACAAGCTAGCAGTTCCATACAGAACTTGTTTTCTATCTTCCAGCTGTTTTCTACCCTTGTTTTCTATCTTCCAATACACAGCTTACTGTCCCAGAGGTGTTAACTTTCAATGCCTAGAGAGTGATGTTCAAACCCTGGGGCAGAGAACCGAACAAAACCAAAGATGCCTTATCTTTTGCAGAACCTGTGACAAAGGAGAAATAAAAGTTAGAGTAACAAATTCAGTATTTGTTAATCGAATGACAATGATCCCAAGGGCACACAAAAGCTGAAATACAATTTTTAAAAAAAACAGTAATAAAACGTTGCCACCATCTCACTGTTGGAATACACTGTGAACTGGTCAAAGATTATGGAAAATAAATAGTCAGAGCATATTTCATTTTTCCCCTTTTTGGCTTTCGAATTTTGACTTTAAGACTTTAGGATCTTTCCACAATCCACAGCCTACAAACTCCACTGAAACAGGCTTCAGATTACAGTCAATAGCCATTTACACCATCTCATGGTTTAACCCCAGCCAGCAGCTAAGCACCACGCAGCTGCCCACTCACTCCCCCCCCACCCAGTGGGATGGGGGAGAGAATCAGAAAAAAAACCCCAAACACTCGTGGGTTGAGATAAGAACAGTTCAATTGAACAGAAGAAACTAATAATAATAATGATAACACTAAGAAAATGACAATAATAATAATAATAAAAGGATTGGAATATACAAGTGATGCACAATGCAATTGCTCATCACCCACCAACCGATGCCCAGTTAGTCCCGAAGCAGCGATCCCCCCAGCCCCACTCCCCCCAGTTCATATACTGGGCATGGTGCCATGGTACCTCCCAACTTGTTGTGCCCCTCCAGCCTTCCTGCTGGCTGGGCGTGAGAAGCTGAAAAATCTTGACTTGGTATAAACACTACTCAGCGACAACTGAAAACATCGGTGTGTTATCAACATTCTTCACATACTGAACCCAAAACACAGCACTGTACCAGCTACTAGGAAGACAATTAACTCTATCCCAGCCGAAACCAGGACACACCAGCAGATCCCTTCACTAGATTCCCAGTGAATTAGCCCATACTCAGGGCTAATTTAGGCTATGATGATAAATACGAACACTTACTGACAGCATGTTTTAAAAAGTGACTGAATGAACAAATCAGAGAGAAGAAAGCTGCTGAAATATCTTTATAAAGCTCCCTTTTAGAGTGCAAAGAAAATTCCAATGAACTAAAACACAGTAAGGACACATCCCCACTCATAAAAAATGGCTCAGGAATTAAATGTAAATGTTCCTTCATCATGGTTCTAGTCACTGGGCATTTTAAGTGTATGTCCTGGAAAAGCCCTGAACTATCACATATTCAGTGAACATATGGGAAATATCAATCCTCACTTTGTCAAAAAAGTCTCAGGGCATTTAGACAACCTTGACCACTTCGTAACCTGAATTAAGCCATGAACAGCTGAGCTGGGAGAAAAAGGAGGCCCGTTCCAGGCTGTGAATATTTAACATCAATGTGTATCAGAGAATGTACTTGCCAGAAAGCACACAAAAAGTTTATCTGGAACATCCTTTCTTTCTTGGTGCCACAAGGTCCTTTCCTGCTTTACTCTTCAGTGAGTCTGCTGTCCAGAGATGGAATCTAACATAAAGGCCAGCAAGTATCTTGATATATCAACTTTGAGGAGTTGGGCACAAAATAATCATAAGATTTACCACCTCATTAAGGCTCCTTTATTTGAGGTCTTCTTTTAAATGTACTTAACTATGTTGATGAAGTTTTGAAAAATATATGCTGAAGCATAAGCTCAGCCTGTCCTAGATTTTGGGATCATTATCCTGATTTTTAACAAGCCACTTCCTATCATCTCAGACATATAACTGTAGTATTTAACTCTCACAATACACAGAAGTGACAGCCAGTTTTCTGTATCTCAGACTAGCTTCTGTTATTAAGGGCCCAGGTTCCCTATTTACAGTGTATGCGGCCTTCTCCAGAGGTTACTCCCAGGTCTTGCTTCTCAAACTCATGTGAAGACACAGCCTTCCCCAGTTATCTCATTTCCAAATTTTCAGCCAGCCAGCTGATCTCTGAGGGAGCAACAACCAAAAAATAATTCACAGCACTCTCAGTCCTGAAAAGTTTGGTGTTCTAGCACAGTTTTTAAGTATTAAAAACATAGTTCTTTTTATACAAGTAATATGACTTTCAAAGCACATGAACTACGAAGAGCGAATGTTTAAGGGCAAACAACAAGAAAACACTACTAACAAGAAGTGCTCATCTTTAACACTAAGCAAAGCTCTAGGACTTGGAGAGTCTCCATTCAATTTGATTCATTTTACTTCTTATGCTAGTTTATCACAGCAGTATTAAGTAAAACTACTTTAGTCCATTACGTCAACAGGGTTAGCAGTGCTGCCAGGGAAGGCAAGCGTGCTGCCCACAAGTGCCCACTCTTCGCTACTGGCCCTCAGCCCTTCAGCTCCACAGCTCCCTGGCAGCATCCCACACAACAGCAGCCTGCGCTGATCCTTCTCACCTCCCCAGCTGCATCACTCGCTTATAAGCAGCTCCCTGGCCACATGCTCTTTTCAGCCTTCCTCCCAGCAAGACACAGTCCTCATCCTTTAGTTTAAGTACTATTGCCTTCAAAAACAAGCTAAAATTAAAGACTCATTACTCCTAACACAGAAATCCGCAAGCCCCTAATTCCAATTCTGACCTTATGTTCAGTGGAGAACTGCTTTATACAACAGGATTGTGCATAGCTCTGCATTCAGATGATTGCCTTAGTGCTTAGCACGATTTTATTTGTCCTTACTACTTGCACTCTTCTCAGCCCACACAACTAAGTGAAGCATGCATGCTTTAATGGCATGTGTGATTCCACACTACTGTTATGCAACTAAACTATGATACTGTGCCAACCTCCCCTCTGATTTCTTCCTCTATTTTTCTATATTGCTACATCTATTGAGGCTCCATTTGATTCAGTTCCTTATGAGCTGGCACTGTAATATCTACTCTGTCATTGAAATAAAAAAATTGCATATAGCTCTAGTAATAGTATTTAGCTGCAGCAGAAACACAAAGGTATCCTTACATTTAGGATGGATGTCAGGTTAGATGGGAAAAAAGCCACAGAACCAACTTGTCCTTGTCTGAACACCAGTTCCACCTCCTACGCATCAGGAGGGAGGTAATAACCCTTTTACCCTGATCTTGCAGCACATTCAAATACAGTATTTTTTTGGAGACACTCTAATTGAGAGCCATCACTGCAAGTGCTTACAGTAACATTTACTCTGTTTTTATGAAAAACATGCTCTAGAGCTTCTCAGCAGCAGGGATTCCAGAAGTCTTCCACTAACCAGATCTGAGATGCACTGCTGAAAGGAGAATTAATTACTAGTATGTTGACTGTATTTGCTGTATTCTATCAAACTCAGGTTTAGGGGCATCTGCAATTCCCCCCCATACATACACCTCTCCAACACATCACTCCCAAGAGATCTTTCCCATCTTCTCCTCCCATCTCAGCAGAAATTAACCACTGTTGAGACAGCATACTCTAAACGGTAATTACAGAAATTCTCAGATGCCTAGTTACTGTGCTTTCCTGACATACTCTGTATTAAACTCATCTTTAGATCTGGGGTCAGAAAGTTTATCTCATAGCCAATATTGATATGATTATTTAGGGTTTTGCCTCCCTGGAACACACATCATTTTACCTTACAATTTTCTTATTCCTGAGGAGAGCTCAGACTGTGGAAACATTCTCAATCTTTCATTTTCTTCCTTTGGCACATTACAGTTCTTGTGGCTTTGGTCTATCATACTGAAAGTAAGATTTGTACAGGGTATTGAGGAATATTGTGAGGGACTAAGCTACAGCTGACTAGCTTGGATCAAGTTTCATATAGCTTAAGATTCCAACATTCTTAAACCCATGCCAAATAAACTTAGAGATCATTAAACTTTAATTACTCTCCATTCTTGTCTCATGGTAAATACAGCTTAGGTTTTGGACAGATTAACAGGTACTTTTTCTTATCCACGACTGTGCAGAGCATGACATAGTGAGACATACTACATTCATTTTTATGCTTTGGTAAATTTAGCAGGTTATGGCTACCCATAAGAAAAAGCAGAAGTCCTATTACCACCACGCTATTTGAAAACAGCAATTGTCAAAATACCCGAGAAAGCTCAGGAAGAAAACCTACTGGGTGATGGTAAGCGCTCAGCAAAGAACCTAGACTGAGCAAGAGAAAGGGCTGTTGAAAACTGAGAGGCGGGATTTTCAGAAACAACTTACATGCTTTAGGAAAATAAATCCCCTGAAAACTATAAGCTTTAGAAAATCCCATTAAAGAGAGAGACATTTGAAAAGAATGACAGGCTGGACTACGAAGCAGAACACTGCTGTGAGTCAAAAATTAGTTTAATACATTGCAAAACTTCATCCATCTAAGCACAACTAGAAAAAACAATCCACCTATTTGTTATTTTCAAAAGATACCATTCCCCAGTTCATCCCAAAAGAGAGAAACTGGTTAGGGCATTTATCTAGCAGCGACACAAGGGTTGTCACTCTTAACATTTCATGGAAACGGAGGCAACTCAGCAGGGCCGTTGCAAAGAACGTAAGTAGATGCTGGTCAGGAAAGAAGCTACAAAAAGAAGGTGCAAAGTAGCAGTCTGAAGATAAATGATCTCACAGTCTCAGTATGGGAGAAGACAGTTAACAGGGAATTCTAAAAGCCTGCCTCAGGAGGCTAAGATTTGGATGTAGACTACTGGGAACCACACCATACTCATTTTATATACTTACCTTTCACAGGACTAGCATTAAGAAGCCCAGAACTATTCAGAAGGTATATCCCACAACTGAAAAAAGGTGCTTGACCCTAGTGATAAGGAAGCACAGTTGTTTCCTAACCAAGCATTTATAGGAGGTTATTTAACATTTTCCCAGGGAATGTGCTGAACCAAAAGAAGAAATTTTGCATTTTGCTCTGATTATGCAAGAGATTTACCATTATTACATGACCAGTATTACTTCAAGTTAAACATGAGTCAAGCTGACAGCTATTTTATTAGATGTAAACAACTGCTATGATTTCCCTGAATAATTTATAGTAAAAAAGAATATATGGTGGCAACTGACCAGACATCCCCAATTGCAAACTTTTCCTTATCATTATATAAGTTCAGAAAGCAATTGTACCGCTTTCCTTAGTGGTAACAGATGCCATATTCTGATATTACTTCTTCGCGCAATGTGTTTTCTGGAGGGTCTTAAAATGAAAGCCAGCTTCTCACAAACAACATGAAAAGGTAACTTCTAAGAATATTTAATCCTTTTGTAGTGAGCTACCTATGAAGTCATGAACCAGAACAGACACCAAACTGGCAGCATATTCCTAGAGGCTGAGCTGCTCCAGTTCAGAATCTGTGTCCTTCCTGAGTTGCCAGTACTGTCTGACATCAAATTCAGAATCTGCTTTGTAAAAATAACTGAATGACTGCTAAGACAAAAAAGGAATTTTGTTTCCAAAGAATAATAAACGTTATCAAGCACACTAAGAAAGTTTCTCATCCTGCCCTGTAACATTCTGTAGCAAAGCAAGAAATGTTTACCTTCTGAAAGCATCTCAAGTTGAGGTTTAAGAAAATAAAGCGAAGTAAATCCCTAAGCAAAGGACTGGGAATCAGATAATTTTATACCTTAACATTAGCTCTGCAGAAGCTTCAGCTAGCCATCTAGGGCTTAGAAAAGAATGCGACAGTAGTGGACCTTGGTGCCGAGTGAATTCCACTAAGTAGCAAAATCCAAGTTTGGTCTTCAGATTCCCTACGCAACCTGGAATTTAACTAAAAATGTGATACTGAAGGCAGTGTCCATCCCATGAGTTGATTCATCCTAAGCGATACTAAAAAAAAAAATGGATGCCAGATTGTGTCCCGTGTCTTGCCACACTCTGGCAATTAGTCAATGTAACATGAAATCTCTCTCTTCACTCAGTCCTAACCTTGCAATTCAGTGCTGAAGCCCCTGCGTTTAGTACCCAAAAAAGGATGAGTCTTTCTTGGAAAAGAAAGTTAACAGTGCTGCTATTAAAAAACAAAATCTTTGCCCATATGTGAATAGCTCTATCTATGCTCTTCATATCATATCACAATCTCTCACTTTAAGAGAGTGTATTAGCCGCAAAGCTATATGCTGTAGGGGAATATTCTTATTCTCCTTTGTTGAAATTACTTACTTTTTAACTGAGATCAACAAATTAACTTGACCAAACCAGAAATGGGAAGGAAGAAAGCCAATATTGATCATGACTATAGCTTAATGTTTAGGGCACTCTCTTGGGAAAGAAAATGTGAATTATGACTCATACCGTAGTGAATTTTTTATATTACTGTTTTGACCACAAAGAAGAAAAAAACAGGTTTTCATTTTTTCCAGTTACTGAACTTATCAACAGGTACAAGAAAAATGTTCACACTTCTCTTCCTTTATCTCCAGGACTGCACTGAGCCAGGAAGAGATCTACTTTAATTGAACATGCTTTTCGTTTTACTGAAGACTTTATGAAACTTACCTAATGTCATCATCTGTGACTATGAAAGCTTTGCAGAGGGGTTGAGATGTATTAAGCCAGACGGCTGGGTTCTTCTCAACAGCTGCAGAGAGCTGTCCCGTGATAGGTGCAGAACTGGTGTGCAAAGCACTAGCAACAGCTGACAACAGGGTATCGTCATTGTTACCTGGGCCAACTCCTAAAACAAAGACAACTGAATAGTTACCATTCACATTTCATATGTAACTTCCAGTGGCAGAGCTCTTCTCGGTTTGTAAGGCTATGTACACTCATGGGATAACTACCACAGGGTACGTGATTGTATAAGCTCAACAGTTAAATGCAAGTTCTTAAAATGGCTTTGTAATAGCACAGTTCTCATTTAAGTGTAAGTTAGCATTTCAAAAGGCATCTCATTTCTAAAATTGGCTAGGTTTTTTGCTTACACTAACAATTACAGTATCATCAATTTTTTAATCAAGATGATCATACCATAAATTTACCAGTCACATATTGAAACAGGTTTTTTGCAGCTTCATGGTATTAATTCACACCAGCACAGTCTTTGCTTTAACACTACACAGTATTAAATTAATTCTGGAAAACAAACACTGGAGATTTTTACAATACTCAAATTCCCAAGAAAATCTCCCAAGCAGTGGAACAAATTATTAATTTTGAACTATGACTTGAACATATTTTAGATCAACTTTCACCAAGAAGAATGCAGTTCTGAAGTGTGGGATTTTATTAACTACATAAACGAACTAAAAATAAACATAGTTTTGGAGACTGAGGTATTTTGTAAGCAAGAACATTTACAATTTGAAGTTTACTTAATCTGACTGTAACTGAAAACTTAAGAGCATCAAAAACTCTGTCCTTTTTAAGCACAACAACTTTATAGATCTGAAGCAACTGCAGTAAGTGAACACAATACCTTGAAGACCTTTAGGTAGCTCCATGGATTTTATGATTTGTTCACTGACATCCGATGCGCTGAGGCCTTGTAGCCTCTTCTCCCAGAAAAGCTGAAAAAGAGAAAACAAGATTGCTCATTAGAAATAATAAAAAAACCTAAATCAGCTCATGGAAATAAACAGCATTCATGATCAAAACAGCATCAGAACAATAAATGACAGACAGTGCCTAGCAGCTTACAAAACAACCAACCTAACAGTCACGTAAGCTACCAAAAAGATAATATCCTATCTGCTGATGGAGTTTTAGTCATCGGAAACGTATTTGTGTGGAATTATGTAGTGCGTGTTGAGACACTGGAGACAGCTCTGCACGTTGGAGCAGTACAGCTGCACCAACACTAATGCTAATCAGCAGCTATGCCACTTCAGACCTAGGCTAGCTTGGTGACACTGCCCTTTCCAATGCTGCATAGTTCTCTTGACTTATCTGGAAATAGAATCAAATCTCTCCACTTTTAGGAGGATACATGGACTAAATTCAATTTGATTTTACTTTCTATTGCTTTGTTTATTAGCTGGGAACATGTTTCCATTTCTCACAGAACCCTATTTTTTGACCTGACAGATTTTTGTTTAATGATACAGATTTCCCTACTCATTCCTGTCTTACTGGTCTGAATATTCACCCGGAAGTTCCGGGCTGGAGATTAGCCACACCTATTCTTTAAAATGGGCCTTTTCCATTTAGCAAGATAGTGATGAAAGGTAGTTAAAAAGTTGATTTCCATTCCATGGGAAGCTACTTTTAACAAATACTCTTAATAAAGAGGTAAGCAAGAACACAGCAATTTCCTGTGGGAAGGGCATTCCGAAATAGTTTGATTTTTCTGCAGGATATGGGGGAGGGGGGGGAAAAAATCTACTTCTTTTCATGCCTTAAAAATCTGAGACAAAAAACTAGAGAAGCAGTTACTCTCATTCCTAGGAAATTCTTCATTGCAGCTGGGTACGCAAAAGCCTCAGTTTAAGATAGGGCTTTCGAATGTCACATTCTGCTCTAAAACTGGAAGTGAAACAACTGGAGCATTCTCTTTTATCTCCTGTGGAACCTATATTGCTAGTCACACAACATCATAACTGAAGCACTGTGCATCAGTGATTCTTATTCAGAAAAAAAAAAAGTTTCTGAGTTACGAGGTACTAAAGGCAAAGAAAAAAGCAACAAAGAACATCTACCTTAGCATTAAGAGTATACTACTGACTGAAAATAAAACATGCCATTATGCTAAGAAAAATGCAATACTCTCCACAACACGTCTGTACAGTTTTATAAATCGTAGGTTGAATGATACTTGTGTCGTCTGAGATATTACTATGTCATTTTACAGAGATCCACTTATTTAAGCACTCTTCTCTTGACAACAGGACACATTTGTAACCAAGTTTAGATCTAAGTGGCTTAGAAAACTCACACAGTATCACCTAAGTAAGCTTTTCAACTTTTTTGCAAACTCTGACTACACTTCACATGTTCTTGACATCTCCATGATTTGACAGGTTTTTGAAAATACCTGTTGCCACTTGTGTCTCATTTTACTACAGCCACTTAAAACTTCAAATGCTTCCTGTAAACAGACTTGTCGCTCGTAATTAGTATTAATTTTCAACATTGCAACCCAGGTTTGAGCTACGCTGCTAGTTGAGTATCAAGGCACCTCTTTTATCTTGTTAACTGTTAAATATTTAGTACCTCCAGTCATTCACTCCTGCTGTTTACCACTATTGCTAAGCCCCCACCCAAAGAAAGCACTCTAGATGTCTTGCAGCAGTCCTTACAGCTCCATGGATGAAGTGGCAGTGCCTTAAAGCTGTCTAGAACGCTGAATAAATCCTTCATTAAAAAGGTGAAACCACCAACTCACAGGAATATTAGGATTCAGATAAATAAAGTCAAAATAAAAATCTATCAATTCAGTATTTTATCACTGGGGTAGCTTCCCATCTTGATAAAAGTCTCCACAAAGCTTATTCATGTTTTCAACCATTAAAAGAATTCACCCTTTGTTCCCCTTTCCCTCTCCATTTCATCAACTTTTAAACAAAAAGCCCACCAGCTCCAAATCTAAGCTATGTTTTTATATGCTACACGTAAACATAAGAACAGCGTCTCTTTATTTAGGATAAAATTAATTGGTCTACAGCAGCAAATACATCACTAAATACAATCAAACATTACTGGGGTTTGATTCTCAGTTCCCTACTCAAATCAACCCAGCACACATCACAGAGGGAACGAGGAACTGGGAGAACGGAGGGCGTATAGGAATGCAAATGCCTCTGTGGGAGAGTTGCTTGAAGAAGGACAACTAACACAAATGAAAGCTTAGAAGACTTGGAAAGAGTAGTGCAGTATTGATTGGGTGGAGCTTCCAACACAAGTAGTCACCCAGCTCTTTAAGCACTGATTGTGAATGCAGGGAAAAGTCTATACAACTATCAACACCTCAGATGACTTCAAGGTCAACATCAGTAGAAAAAAGCACTTGACACTTAGACACACCTGTTAAAACAAGACTGAAGCAAAGCATATTCCTAGTACAAAGCTTCCAGCACTATTCTATATAATTATTTGCAAACAACGATTGTGCTCCAAATTTTCAGCTCCCCAGATCTCCACTGAGACTGCACAAGTCACTCTTACTAATTTTTTGCTCAGAAATTAATCATTCCTAGATTTTTATTATGAATTTTGTTCCCCAACCCTTTATGGATTCTTACGAGTCCCCTCTGAACCTCTGCATCTTTCCTGGATCTTACTGAAGATTCTGAGCTGGACCAGACCTGGACAAGTACATCCCCAGCAGCTGCGCCAGTAATAGGTATTAAGGGACAGAGAGTGAGGGAAGGAAGCTGCTAATACAAATTCAGAAAAAGCTTTTCTGTTACTTCACTTACATGATGAAGATGCAACCATTCCACAGCAACAGAAGGACGCATTTAAGTAGCTGAAAAAGATCATGCAACTCTCGATGCGCAAAATATCTGCCTTCAAGGTTACAGCCCTAAAAATAGCTTACATTATTTATCTCATCATTAGTGAGATAGGGAATAGAAAAAGAGAAAATAAAGCTCAGGTTCACAGGCTTTGTGCCCTGCTAAGCGGAGAAACAGGCAACTAAATCAGGAGCAATTCATAAAAATCCCATCTAGTTTAACAGTTAGGCATCAGCATCCATAGAGCGTGGCCTAGGCAGACTGCCCCCTTGGCATTTGTCTCCTGCCCAAAGCCATCTGGACTTCATAAAACAAGCAACAGCCCCCACACACAGTGCAAGCATCTGCAGATACAGCCACTCAAATTCAATAAATGACTGCCAGCAACAGAGGCCACCTTCTGCATAATAACCTTACATCTTCTCACAATTAGAGGTTTTCTTGTAAAATGGAGTGAGCTATCCAGACTCTGGGCTTTTCTCAGCTTGCGTACCCTGGAGAGTACCATAATCCCTGAAGCACAGGGCAGGCTGACATGGTCCAATCTTCCTTCCTCCTGCTGAGAATTCACCAGTACAGCCAGAAAAGCAAGATTCCTGCCTCCAGGAAAGAAGCATTAGCAAACACGAGACCCTGTTATTCAGTAATGAGAATCCTGATGGGACCAGGGTAGGAAGGAATGAGAGAAGAACCGGATTTCAAGATTCAACATTGTTATGATGTGACATTTCATTACTAATGCAAAATGAATAACCATTCTGAGGATTCATAGTCAGTTATGGGTATTCATCCTGCTGGAGGATAAAAAATGGCTCTATTTCAGTTCTGCCTGAAGTAGTGGTTAGGGAACACACACTGAAAAGAGCCTAAAACACAGGTCCTTCATTTACCGATGTTTGAGTGTTCTAGATTCAGAAAGACCCAGCAGCTAAGTGCTCCATTTCCTAAGAAATTAATCAATATGCATTATGCCAAAAGTGACCTCTTATGCAATAATCTCCTGCTGAGCAAGAAATGTATCCCTTATCACTCAAACTTACTACCCTAAGGGCAACCCCATTTTCTTCCTGTGACAGAGGAGACAACATAGGAATGCAATGCCAAGGTCCCCAGGGCGGAGCAGAATTTTCACTTCCTTGTTGTTCTGAAACTCTATAATGGCAGAGCTGTACTAAGCTGTGCTTCTGAAATTCTGTTTGGAGAATTATAAAATATTGCTTCCTCCATAATTGTTTCTTGTCCAAGAAAAGCTATTTGTGACTAATGGTAAACTATAATCTAACCCGTAATCTCTGTAAAAACACAATCTCCTAAGCAACTATTATTTCTCATTCAGACAACAAAGAAATGATAGATTAGCCTCCCTATTGCAAGAACCACCAAATACAAACATATTGTGAGCTGCTCCTTTTCCTTAGATAAATAAGTCTATTTACAGTTGCTTAAGCAATGGAAGCCTACAGGAAATTTTTGCTGGAAAGGAATCCATTCTAATTCTATTCTTTTTAAAAGAAAAGCACGTAGGTTCTTAACATTCAAACATTCTTGGAGGGTGACTGATATATACCTATATCGATCAATCACAAACCTCAAATTTCATCTGCTATTTACGATTTACAGAGTATTGAAAATACTGTAGATGTCAACAGAATCATGTACTTGACTGGAAACACAGAAGAAAGGACATTGATTCTGGTGTTGGTGAGTTCAGAGATTTGTTTATTGAGGTGGTTTCTTCCATTTAGACAGCTACAGCATCTGCTCTTAACTTGCAGCGGTAGTCAGAAAAAGCTACCATCTAATTCAGAAGTATGATGGACACAGCAAGTTTTACAGCACAGCCACAACTCCAGGTAGCTGCCTTGGCATCTTCCCAGCTCTCTGGAACCACATTTATTTCCACACTGCTTGCAGATGCATTATAAGCTGGTATGTGAGCTGATTAAAAGTTAGTCATGTCTACACAAAATACAGTCAACATATCTATACTGTACTGCAGACACAGACAGCCTGCAATTTTGTTATGTTTTAAAAGGTGTTTTAAAGGCTAAGACAGACCAGAATGCCAGTTATCATTTGGGAAACTGCTCAAGTGATTGACATTGCAGGCAGTTAAATGAGGAAATAAAATTAAAGAGAGGTCTTTTCAAAGTCTCCATGGAAGAATTTAAAAGGAATGAGATTTCTCCAGAAAACTGGAAAACTCCTCTCCTCTTTTATATCCAGGTGCTGAGTTGCTCAGTTCTGCTGCATCCATAACTGCCAATCAAAATTTCAGTGTTCCTTTAGTTGCCAGGGAGAGGGAGATGAAACTTAACAATCTCACTGGGTTCCTTCCATCCCTCTTTTTGATAATTCTAATAGATATTAACCAAGAAGCTTAAGTTTTCCAACTCTATCTAATTTTAGATTCCAATCCCTTAAGTTGATTCACAGGAAATAAAATCACATCTATTTGACAAAATACGAAGTGCTAAGAGCTAAATATCTCTTTCTTGTTAAGAACTCTTCACATGAAGACATACATAAAATGACATCCTGCAATTTTTCTCATAAATTAGGCTTTTTAGACTGCATATATATATATCTTATGCCAAAAAATGACTACGGTCAGGTTTAATTTGTCATATATAATCCTATTCAATAATCCATTACAATACAATCCATTGCAAATATATATGACAGTAAGTATAAAAGAGACTCTCAAATCAACTTTGAAGAGTACTTCTGGCCTACAGATAGATGATAAGTAAATACATCAGGTCTATCCTAGGGTGTTTTTAAAAAGTAAATACCCTCAGATTTATCCTAAAGTGGTTTTTGAAGGTAGTTGTCTTCCACAGAACTAGAGGAATCAGATCACATAATACTAACTGACTACCTGATTTTCTCAAAATGAGCTCTGAAGAGAAGGATGGCCTTCTTTTAAACATTTGAGGTATGTTCGTGGAATGCTTTTAGCCAAATGTATCAGGAAGATACTGAGGTCAATGCTTTGCAAATTCAGTGTTATGATTACCACTTACATAAACATCAGTTTTATGGGTATGGTTTCAAATATCCCTACCACCACAATCAACAGCATACAAGAGAACTAACTAGTGATCAGTGGGTCCTCAGGAGTCAAAGTTCTCTCAAAGCAATGCCTCAGGCACCATACATTTGGGGGACAGAGGTAAATGAGTGAGTTTTGTATTTACCCTGAAAAAGGTCAATAAGCACAGAACAGTGTGAACCAAGGAGCTCTAACACACAAAGAATAGGATAAGTGCTCTACTCAGGACACAGGCCTGGACCTTTTGGAGGCACCAGGTGAGTGTAGGTACAAAGGGCAGTGATCCATAAGAAGGAAGTTTATGTGCAGCACCATTCCATTTGATCCCGTTAGGTACGGAACACTTGACAGGCAAGTAACTCAAGTTTAAGTGATTACATGAAAGATCTACTCCCTATAATAGTTCAAGATAGTTACAGGACTTCCTCTGCTTCACATTCAGTTGTCTCATTGAGGAATACTCAAATCCAGATGCACAAGTGGAGCATTAATGGGCCCTGATGTACTGCTACATCTAATGGCCTTTTTGCTAAATAGGAAGGAGGGAGAAAATTATGTGACTTTAAGACAGTACTCAATATCACCTGAGAGGAAGATGACAGATATAGTTGCATGATTTTTTGATTCATCATTAATTCCATTTTCAACTTCAGCAATGCTAATCTGACTTTTTAAAATCCAAACCATTACCCTTAAAATCATCAAGAAAGTATCATATCTTATCAAAACTTACTAAGTCTAACAGTGAAGAGGAGGCTAAAACAAGGGGGTTTGTTGGTTGGTTTTTTTTTTTTCTTTCCTTGCAGGGCCCACTAGCAATCTTTCAGGATTCCTTTTCTTACATTTGTTTATCAGCAGACTCTGCGAGGGGAAAAAACCCCAAAGTCACAGAAATAGTAAGAAAACCTATCTTAAGTAAGCTTATGGAGAGTCAAAATATTTTGAGTGGGTTGATACTTCAAAAAGAGACATTAAAGCACTTTGAAGAAAACTGCAATTGAGGCTATTAGATTTGCTATTTAGGAACTTACAGATACACCTATCATTTGAATAGATATGAAGAATCGAGAAATCTCCATGGATTGATTGGTACTGGTATTTTAACAAAAGCCACATCGAGGAAGAAGACTGATAGTTAAGAGGAGAGGTCTAGTGAGTACCAGAAGACCCTTCAGAGCATGCATGCATACATGCACAGCTCAAGTTCTGACATTACTACTTCCAGGATTCTCCAGAACATTTCCATTTTTTCTTGGGTAAAGTTCTCCACTCTGATACCCAGTAATCTATAAAAACTTTAAGAATGGCTTTGAAAGCTTTAAGATGCTGTCTTGCAGAGCTGTTGCTTGAAAAAGGCTGACAACCTCGTGACACTTCTTGTGTGCAATGAACTAGCATGCTGAATACGTGGAACCAGCAGTTGCTCTAATTGACAGTTTTACCTATACGAAGACCGTAGGCAAGCTGTTATTAGTTTATCTTTCCAAGAACTACCACAGGCTTTACTGCTTAAAGAAGAGCTGCTGCCAAATATCCTCCCTGCCAACACCAATAAGCATGTCTTCTCACTCTCAGGTCACGAAAAAACCTACCGACTGCCAAAGGAACTACAGTACTCATTTATTTTTACCTCTACATAAGAAGGCAGGCCAAAGAGAATTTTCAGGGAATTCTGGTTAGACTGTCTTTTGAAAAGGGAGACACAATAGATCTAAGCAGATAAAGCTTTCAGAGATGGCTATCTAGAACTACAGAAGCCAGAATCCCTTAAGGGATTTGGGCCAACGATTGAAGAAACAGGGAGGAACAACACTGGAAGTGGTAACTGAGTAAGCTTTATATACAAATAGGCAATATAGGTAGTGTTTCAACATTCACTTGAATATCCAACACTGATATATTTACAGTCTATGTACAGGAAAGCTTGCACACCTGAGTAGGAGAGAAGGAGAAGACAGTGACACATGTAGGGATTATTTATGTAAGGGAAATATAGGCTTTATCTGGAGGGGAAGAGAATTCAAATACATTTGCAAGGCTGCATCTGTCCAACAATTGTATCTCAAGTAACAGGTGCTCCACATGGTGCAGGCTTTATTAAGAAAAAGGTTTTTCAGCAACTTCAGTCCTCATCCTGGCTTCTCTACTTTATCTCAACAGATCACATCAAGAAAAGAATCATTGCTTTTTGAAAACCAAGCAAAGATCATATCTATTAATAGCTATGCTCCAGCTAGTGAGTAAAACATCGGAATGAACTGCATGCTATGTTCAAACAAGATGTGCACGTGTGTGCATCTATGTATGCATACATGAAGGGTGTACACATGACCAACGACTGGAGTTCCTCCATAATTTTGGTTACTAACACCAAAGAAATACTGATAATTATATGATGGAAATCTGTATGCAAGGAAACCAGATCACTGGAAATTGTTTATGAAAGCTGTCAATTTGCTTAAGATTCTTCAGTAACTGACAATGTAATGTAATGTACTACCTACATTAAATTGCTTTGTACCAGATTTTTAAATGAAAATTTCACTGAAAACTCAAATTTTATGTAAAAACAACTGAAACAATCTGTTCTCTTCTTTCCCCAAGTCTCCCACCTATGTCAATCATCACTACTCAGAACAATGACAAACCAGAAAACAGCTCAAGGCAGCATTCTAGCTTGGAGAAAAGCAAGAGTAAGACACACCAAGACTGGCTTTGCTAAAGATTAACTATTCTGCATTCAATGTGAACAGAGCTAGCATTTCTTCCAAATGAAGTATGGCAATACAGAATAAGAATAGTGTTTAAGTGTCCTCTTCCAAAGATACACTGTTGCAAGCAAGAAGAAAGGCATATGATTGAAAAAGAATGCTGACACAGTGATCAGCAGATGATGTTTTCATGAAGATCTTGCTATAGCTTAATCCATTAGAACCTATCTTAAGGAGGCAAAGATTTAACTTGGGTGGGTTTGAATATAGCCTATTCTGCAAATCTTCACTGGATAGCCATTCTCAAAAGACAAGGGATGCATTCCCAAAGATTTTAGTCACACTGTATTTGAAGAAAAGATTCTGAAAGAAAGAAAACAGGGAGGAAATAGGCAAGCATGAAAGGATTTGGAATCCATCAAGATATGAATCGCCAGACATCCATTTCTCTTGCCACAAAGGTGCCGTAACTTTCATATGCTTTGGTGATAATAACTGGTTCAGCAAACATGACCAAAAGGAAATTCCTGACACACAAAGTGTAGTAGTTCAAAAGAAAAACCCAAAGAATCTGAAGAGAATCAATAGACACATGCAATTATGCATCTTTTAGATCTGAATGTGATACACTTACATGGCCCCTGTTGAACTTCATGGGACCAACAGTGAGGTTAGCTGAGGCCTTCAAATCTTGCTAAAAGACATCTCAACAAGATGATCCAATATGGCTCGATATTTCTTCATTTTCTTTCTCACCTGAATTTAGAGGATGCAGAGTCTAAATTCCTTATGTTATTTCTTACAAGAACAGCATTCAAGATGTTTGAAAGTGCAATATTAGAGACAGCTTGAGTTTCAAAGGAAATGTTGTTAAAAGTTAGCGACATATGAGTGTACAAAAATTTGAACATGCCCCTGTATTTTCTTCTCATCCCTGCACTCCCAAGATAGAATAAGCTGCTTCAATTTGATGGTAGTAATGCTACGACTCAAAAAATACAACTCAGACTTAAAAACAATACCTCAATCCAATATACACTACGTTATCTAGCCAATCATTCATTCATTAACTAGATTCCCATTTCTTCTCAGGTCCCTCTTCCCCATAAAAAAACCCCACAAAAAAGCACTGTGCAAACAGGCGATCTGTCATCGATAGAAAGAAAAGCAGCTAAAGGAGAACTTGTGTAAGATGAGTTTATGTTACTGTGGTTTGTATTTATAGTAGTAGTAGAGTGAAAAAGAGGGATTTAAAATACAATTTTTTATTGATTTTGCACAAAGTTCTTCTACATAAAAGAGAGATATTACTTCTTGATGAGAACCATGTATTTCATAGGAACTTCTATTAAGAAGCTGTACATGTGATGTCCAATTGCGACAGTAATGGCATATATCTGAATTTCAAGAGGAATGTGGTAATCAAATATGAATGAAGTTCTGGATTATGAAATATTAATTTCCATATGAACTGACTGTTATTTCTGTATTTTTTTAAAAATTATACGTATTATACATATTTCTGTAAGTAACCTTCAAGATAGGAATTCTCATCTGAAATTGAAGCACAGCTGAAAACAAGCACTTTTTCAGCTTGTTAACTTTCTGAGCAGTAACAGTGGAAACAGATTAATTCTTACCTGTCGTGGCTGCTCCGTCACTCGCTGTGGATCAGATCGTACTTTGTTACTAGGATGATTGGTAACTTTGGTGACTGGTTGTTTGAAAATTGATGCAGTTTGTCTGATGGGTAAAGTTGTATTTAAGTCTGGTTTTCCCTGTTAAAAAAAGAAAAAAAAAGTGAATTAACAAAAATTATACATAAAAAGTACACAAATTAAGGTTGGATTCACCCTCTTCTACTGATGTGCAAAAGAAGGAGGCTTTTTTGCAGTAAAGATTTCCCTTAAATGCTGTACTTAACTAACCTTTGCAGTCATCCATTTCAAAGAAAAAAAAAAAGTAACAATTAACTGGTTTCACACATTTTCATCTGCTCGGGAAGAATCAAACTGCTTGAAAGTCCATCTTTTCTTTTGTTAAAACATGTATGTTAATTGTACAAGTGACTTACGTTCTGAAAAGAGACAGCTTCACGATCAGATGTCAAAATGAAATCTCCAAAGCTTCATAAAAATATGTTTGTAGTGAACAGTTTATAGAGTTCCAAGTCTTAAAGGACAGCAAATTCCTGCATAACTTTGGTCACAAATTTCCTAAGCAATTCCTACATCAAACAATCCTTAATTAAGTGCAGCAATTTATTCTGGAAAGAGACTAAAACTATATCAACTTTAGCAAGTCTTTTGACAAAGCTAGTTTTTATCAGGTTTGTGAACTGATGATTCCCAGGCATCAGATATAACTTTACCAATAGTATCTTGTCACACATCAAATCCTTAGGCCCTTGGAGTTACTACTGCCTGAACCCCTCTCTGTAGCATCAACCCCAGAAATATTTGGGGTGGGGTAATAGAATTCTCCCATAAGCCCCAAGACTGATGAGGAAAGAAAAAGATAGATCACCACCTGCACACCGCTCCAGCTTTTCTAAATCTGTCTCTCTATCCAAAAGCAGACTGCCAGTTTGAAGTGCTGTGCCAACAGAACAGCACCTTACAGCTTTTTGTTTGTAATCCCATTTCCTTCAAATCCTGAACACATAATTTCAGACTTTTCTGCTTTTGCATTTTGTCTGGTATTTTCTTAACAACTGAAATAATTCCCTTTTTTCCCCCCAAGGATACAAGGGTGTGACTGAGAAGACACACCATTATATTGACACTGAAAATAAATATCCCATGGCACATATTTTCCCAAAGAACGTGTATTAAAAAAAAAGTTCACTATTTTGCAGAACAGTCCTAAGCATTTCAAAACATTTAATAGCCATATCTAGTTTCTGACAAAGGAAAAAGGTTAAGCTTTTGCTTTTTAAAAGTTTACTGCTACTCATTCAAAAGGAAGAAAAATAAGTTATTATGTAGTATTTCACATCTCAGAAGTTTTATAATTGGCTGTGAGATCATAGCTCAAATGTTACACAATGAACATCAATATCAGACTCCATCCAAGGATGTTTTTCACTAGGCTTTACTTAGACTCCTAATTTTGTGAGAAAAAGCAACCTCTTGGGCTTAGTAATGGGAATTAAATCTCAATCTTCAAATCCTCCATATTCAGATTGTACAATTTGGGCTACACAACTTCACAAAAGAGACTATGTTAAGAACCAGAGAGCACCAGCTTGCTTAAAAATTGTTCATTCCTAAACTGAACACTCTGGAATTCCAGATGATGAAAGTTAGATACTGACTATAGATATTCTGTAATGATCTGTATGAAAATGAAATTAAAAATATGGTGAGAGACTTAGGCTTATTAAGCAATAAGCCTTCTCTTCACTGCATCTGCCTCAGATTAAATTCTGCTTTTAAAAGTACATATCCCTCTTTTAGAGCTTTGCTAGAGTAATCTGACAGGGTAGTTCCTCCACCATCAGAATGTCCTGTATTTTAGCATACATCTGTTATTGCAAGGTAGATGGCTGATGAGAAAGGGAGCGTGAAGCTGTTCTTCCTATATAGGTACAGTGAATAATCTGTAAACTAGCAATAAAGACAGTATCATCTCCACACTCCATAGAAAGTAATTTTCATCTTGAAGACTATTCTACAGGCAAGCCACTTAATCCCAAAATACATCCTTACACACTACAATGGTTATTATTTTGGCTGCTCCTATCCAACTATTTGATTAATCTGTTGGGTGGCGGGAGAGGCAACGGAGAAGCCTCTTTCTATAGCCTCTCCAGGATGACACAGTGCTATTAGATCCTTCCTGGTAGAAAAAGAAAAAAAGGAATTCCTCCACGTAATTCTAAGGAATCTAAGTGGTAGGAAGGAGCAACAGAATAACGCTTCACATTTATCTAGGCATCTCAACATAACCTAAATGAAGGGTTAGTTTTAAAATTTCAGGCCTCACTTTTTCATGCAGATGGCAAAGAAGGTGATTTATCAAGAGTACTATGCATATTCTTAGCTATTCAACAGTATGACTCAATTAATACACTCACTTATAAATTAGCATTGTAGCATTTTGGAAATCCTTGCTTAATACTGATTTGCTCATCCTCTCTTAAGAGCCAAAACAGTTTTCCAGACCAACAGAAGAAATACGCAAGAACATACAGGTGAATTCTGAAAGAGTTCTAGAAATCTGTTCCTTTCAATGGAAGCAATTCTGACCTCACATCTCTATTCCTACTACTCCTTTAAATATACCTTGTTATTTTATAGGTCCTCTTTCTTCATAATTTCCAGGTAGTGCAGTTAACTCATTAGAATATAATAAGGCTAAACCCACAAATTCCTATAGAAGTTTTTCTCAGAAATTCAGGCTATCGCTTCTGGTTTATAAACTTACAGCCAGAAACTAACCAGTCTCCATGCCTTGCAATATTACTGCTTTCAAATGGGAAAAGCAGCATATCTTCAGGGATCTCCACCTTCAGCTCCATCCCTAATACACTGTTGATTCTTGTCTAACTGGGACCAGGGTTTCCATGGCCAGAGCAAATGGCAACAGAGCACAAGTACTTCTGCCCGATTACACTTAATAATTTTAACCAACCAGAGAAATTACCGTTCAATTAGCATGGAAGTTCTGAGATCTTTTCATACAAAGCAAAAGTGAGAATCTCAGCTTATAAATAAATCTAGACATCAGTTTTCTCCTCATGTTTCACCCACGTAGTCCTAGTCCACTAGAAAAATACTTCCAGATACTTTGGTCACTGCTTTTAGCATGTGCTTTGCATGATGGATACTGGTTATGGGCTCTATTTTTTTTCCTCACTGATGATGACAATAGTAAGTCTAATGTTAGACTTTTTCATATATATTTTCATATATAATTAAAGCATCTCTGATGAGCACAGAATCACCAACCAGAGCTAGACAGTAATCGCATTTACTTACATTTGCACAAAGTATTTTGAAAATGAACTTTCCTCGCACCACATAACTTAAATCACACCAGAACTTTGATAGACCTCGCCTATCCTACAAGCTTTGCATTCCCTGATCTTGTGACATCAAGTTCAAAGTAGTATTTGATGCTTTGAAGTCCATGCCCCCTGGGCACTCTGAGCAGTAGCATCAGTATTAGTGGTAAAATATCTATTAAAACTGACAAAACCAATAATATTACAGAGCCATCTGCCATATGGGGGATAAATCTGGTTTAGCAAACATTTCTAGAACAAAGGTCTTCGTTTCAAGTTCATGAAAAAATATTTACAGGTTTCTTTTGGCCAGTAATGTGACTTAAAGGGAAGTTAAAAAATAATTCCATTAAACTTAGAAAAATAAAAAGGAAGATTTCTTCAGGCAGCATGAGAAATTAAGAAAATTCAGCCACAATAATGATATGGTCCCCAGAATTAAAGCAAAATCCTGATGAGTTATAAACTATGCAGGCAATACAGGTTCAAGGCCTAGATGTCCCATATACTTTTTATCAAGGCTACATACTAGAAAGTGGTTATTAGGATAAACTGTTTAAACTAAGAACAGATCAATTCCTAAGTACTGTAATTGTAATCTTAGTACTCTCCTACTTTATTTCCTTGCTAATCATAGTCACATCTGGGCTTTCTGATCTCATCCTAAATAAACAGTCTCTCATTTGTGGCACTGAGTTTTGAACAACAGAAATAAACTCTTTAGTACAGAAATTTGCTAAGCTCACCCATCTCCAGCACCTGCAGATCTTCAGATGTACAGAGGAAAAAAATTGTCACACATTAACAGGAAGTAACTGATATTCAGAGAAACACTTTTTCACAACAAATCATAAGCCACCCATACATAAGATTTACTCATGACAAAGGAAAAGCTTCCAGTACATCCTAATAGAAATAAGTAACAAAGATCCCTACAGCCAACACCTCTCCTGAAGAAAAGAAAGCTCTTTTGAGCTTTCCAGATAGAAGACACTATCTACGTATTTCAAGTGGTCAGATACAGACTACTTCATTTCAGATGGCGATCAAGCTCACAATATTCAGTTTTAGGCACACCTACAAACCTTCAGCCTTCAAAAACACAGACACTGTGGGCTTTTACATTGCTTGACTACTATCACAAAACAAAATCTCTTCCTACTCTGGGGATTATAGCAATGTATCAGCTAGCAGAAATATCAATGCTCCCTGCTCATTTTTACTCATTAGGAGTATTTTATGCTCTAACAACTGTTTCCAAAAGAATTTCAGTCCACTGTCTTTCCAAAGACATGTATTTCCAGAAGCATCAATGTGCCCTGGACACAAAAACGTTTTAAAAATTCAACAGTGTATTTCCAGGCCTTCCAAATCACTTACAGCCAGACACCAGTACTCTCTATTATGTTTTCTTTTCAAAATAAAGAATTGATAAGCTTATTTTTATAAGCACGGCAGTATGCTGTATCTACTGGATTCATATTCAATTGTATTCCTTATTTCATTGTCTCTTCAAAAGCACTTCAAATAAAGTAACTTAATCTGCAAGTGAAATGTAAAAATGGTTACACAGAAAACAATGGGAAGATTAGTATAGGTTGAAGCAAAACTCGTCCTGCAGCTCTACCATAAAGAAACCTATTAGATATATGCCTTTATTGCCAATACTGAAAGGTCAGTAAGAATGCACAACGCTAAGACTGGAGATAAGTATTTTGCTAGAAGAATATTTCCGTGTCATTTACACTGTTGTACATTAACATCACAAAATGGCGAGCATTCATTAGCATATATTATCCTCAGTTCCATTTTAAGCCAGGTGGCATTAGTATGTCAATCTTGACATTGAGTTCTAATCTGCTAATGATGAGAATCTCAAAAGTTAGAAGTATGGCAAGACAGCATTTCCATCCACCAGCTGCATAAATCTAACTGCCTAGACATGACTGAGAAAGAAGACTCAAGTATATTTTGATATTCCTTCTTGAAACATAAGGGGAGCCAAAGAATTTAGAAACATTTGTGGTAAATTGTTTGTACAAAAACAAACAACCCATAAAATATGAGTAAGTTTATACACAAACTTGCCTATGCAAGTCTGTCTTTTATGGCCCCCCAGCAGCACAGCTGCGAGGCGGACTAGAAGACAACCACAACCAATCTCTTTCAGTGTCTGTGGAAGAAAACATAAACTTGAATAAGCTGAGATCTCATTTTTAACTATCACAGGAATACTGCAGAAATTCTTGAAAGCTCATGAGTTACAGATTCAGTCACTCAGAAATAATAAATGTTATTTACCTAAAAAAGGCATTTTCTAATAATCTTGTATTTAACAGAGCTACTGTGAGCAACATTCAAGTAATCTAAGATCACACAAAATGAGCACACACTCATCCAGATTTTATATACCAAATTTTGTAATTTCTGCTCATGCTAAAAGCCTAACCAAAACCTTTCTTTGGACTACGCCCAAATGTTATATTATTTGAAAGCCTTGTGTCTGTGGGAAGAAAATACTAAATAAATTGAACATATGCTTTAAATAAAAAGAAATAAGCATGAAATGGGTGGTTCACGCATTACAAATGGCAGATGACACAAAACATCAGTGCACAAGACATAGCTATAACTTGTTAGGTATTTTCATACACTACTGTAAGTAATTAAATCCTGAAGAATAAAACACTTGAAAAAGAAAACATTGCAGATTGTTACAGAAATCCTTTCAAACTGTTGTATGAGGCTTCTAAAGTTTGTCCAGGAACATATTATCTGAGAGTCAGCTAAATTTACTTGTCATGTCCCTATGTGCTACATCAGTTATTTCACTTCTGTACGCTTCAGCCTTTTATGTTTAATCTACTATACATATTTTCTTCAGTGTTCAAAAGGATACACTGTTGTTCAAAAAGAAGTAGACAATAAGAGAACAATCAAATCAATTGAGAAAGGCCCAATCTTTAACAGAAAAACACCTGGCCTTGTTAAGATACATAGCTGTACACAGACATCCAGGTTTGTACAAATAAATACATCTGCCTCAGAAAACAAGCTTCCTGGCACATATCGCACACATTAAAAATGTGAACTATTTCATCTCAGAACAGGAAGATGAACATAGCAATTTGAAGCCTTGCACAGGAGAATCTCTTGGTGTCAACAGTCCTAACTTTTCCCATTTAGAAGAACATAATTCAGGTAGACGACTAGTGCTGAGGTTCTTAGTCCCAAGCTACCTCCTGAATTACTCAAACTTTTGATTCATACTTAACCTCACCTTGAAATTTTCTGGGTAGTAGCAGAGTAGTCCTTCTTTTTATAAATTTACCTACCTCTACTAAAAATTAAACATACATGTACAACTTAGAAGCGGACTGCTTTAAGCAGAAAAGAAATTGCTAAATGAACTACAGGAAAGGAAATTCTTAGGATATCCTTAAACACAGTATTGACTAACAAACCTTATTTTGATTGAGAGAATCATTCCTTAGTCTCTGTTTGTTCTTCTGCAATTTACTGGGCATCATCTTTCCCGTTCTGAAGTCAAAACTGCTGAGATCAACAGTGTTTCCCAGGTATCTTGCCAACTGAGGCTTGCTTCTGAACTTCTTACCACTTGGACTAAAAAGAAGAAAACACTTTAGTATGTTTTGTTGTACAAGAGGATACAACCTTGACTTCTTATAACAGGTTTTATACCTTGTTAAATATCTAAAAAGTTTCCATTATCTTTATTCCATGTGGCACGTTCATTGATGTGTTGATTAGTGATGGTATACCTGCCCAACCTCTGCATATCCATTCCCGTCCTTTGCACTGGATTTAATTTCTATGTCAGGCTGTTGGACGCTAGGATACACTACACCTTGGGAAGCTGGGTTAGCAGTACAGCTAAACCAAACCCCAGTAAAAGAAGTATAAATGTCAGACTGTGGCCAAGAGCGGGACCCTCCCTGCACAAATGTAAAAACCGTATGCAAGGTTTAAACTGATTGCTAGCTAAGGCCAACCTAGACCCAACAGCAACCCTTCTCTAGCTATCAAACAGCAAGGCATTAAGCAGATGCGCAGAACTAGGATTTGAGGTGACATGACATCTCTTAGCTATTCAGTCACCAAGACTGGTAAGCAAAGCCAGATAAGTATCTGAGCAACAAGCAAGCAAGCAGCAAGCAAGATGATGCAGAATACGAAACAGGTCCAAAGCTGCAGTTGTGTATATAGATCCCATCATAATAAATCAAATCAGTTGTAGTGAAGTTATTTAAATCATCTGCATTTGGAATTATGGAATTATTATTACCCCAAAGTCCCAGCTGATGTTTTTGAGTAACATCAGCAAATATCCAATTTCCAGTTATCCTAAGGAAGTGGTCTGTCTACCAATCTTCACGTCACAGAACTTTCTATCCCCTCATGTGTACTTCATTCTCAAGCATCCCAAACACAGTCACACACATTGGGCACACTATCTGCACTAAATACACATTTAATCCATGCATATTTTCACCAACCCCACTGGGGATTCCTGTAGACTTACTCACTAGTCTGCATGCCCTGTGTGCAAGTCATTGCACATAAGCACCTTATTGCCAAGAAGCTATATAGTTAATTTCACTGTAAGGGACAACAGTGCTGCCCCCAGACTTAAAAGCTCGACAGAAAATCAAGTATCAAGAACTGCTGTGTGAAACTCAAGCTGCAACACCAGTTTGTGATAGCCATGAAAATATATCTATATCAGTACAGACAGCCGTGAAAATGGCTAAATATCCATCATGTGAAGCCAAGAGTCCCTTGGTCTAATGCAAATTTCTATCCAATGAAACAAGCCAAGTGTCAAAATCCTCCCAACTACTGAAACCCAAGAGGTTAACTGAGCTCAGAGAGTTTTTCAGACAACTTCCTTTCTGCAGAAAAGTACTGAATATTTTTGTTTTCTTCACTTTTCCAAAGTGGGGGTTTTTTTTCCTTTAACTTAATAATGACTTGAGGCAAGAACTTCCCCACGGAAGAATATGTATTGAATTCTGGGAAAAATAGCTAATTAAGCCAAACATTTTTCAAAGTCATTTAAATGAATCCAGAAATATGGGAAGACCTAATTAACAAGAGGTAAAGGGTAGGAGAAAAAGACTTAAAACAGATCACAATCTGAAGCTAACCTCCTCAAGGATGGGTGTGGGAGGGAAAAAAAAACCCACCACACATACACACACACACATCCTACCACTAACTATTTTCTACTTCTTGTAAACCAAGAATTGAAGCTATACTATAAGCCAAACTAAACACAACACCAGTTTTATTTTAGATAGTGGAGATTAACACCCTGGTTTGTTAACAGTAAGAAACATTCTGCACTGAAGGTCAGAGACAGAGCAAGTCTTGTGGGGCAAGTAGGTTTGCTATTAAAATAATCTGACCCATTGTCTTTCATTCCTATTCAGGCAGGTATAAGAAAAGTTCAGGATAAAACCTTGTCAAGAATTGCTGGCTGCCTGTCTCCGTTTCCTAACAGAGTGGAAGGGCTGAATTTACTGAATAAAGCATCCTGTTAGACATTGCCTTCCCGGCTTTCCTAATGAACATAAAACACTGAAGGAAAAGGAGAAAACAATGACTATAAGCAAACCCTGAAGTTGGTGTTGGTATTCTGCATTCCAGACACTTTTTTTTTTAATTAAAACCTGTATACACATGGTCATTTTAGCCCATAGCTAAGTAACTACTAAAAGGAGATAGAAATTTGACATCCTACATCTTCTTCTATTATATCCTAATTTTGGTACCAAAGATGAAACATGCTACCTTTCATTTTTCCCATATCACCATCTTCTACTGTTCTGTAAGAAGCTAACAGACTGTGTCATCAAGACAGCACTCTTTTTACTAGCTTTCCTCTTCAGGTTCCTTGGAGAGAAATGCTTCACGTACACCTCGAAGGAATCCAAAATTCCAGCAGTGAGCAGTTATCAGCCTAGCTTCACTAAAAATTCTTCCTGTAGAATTCTGAAAACAGATTTCACAAGTAAAAGCAAACTTTATAAATGCATCCAACATTCTTAAATTCTATTATTTACACATCTAACATTTTGGGGGTCTTGTTTGTTTTGTTCAGTAATCCAAAAGCAAATCAAAGCACATGATCCAATATTCCATATTAGGATCTGCAAGGTTCATCAATATTAAAGGGTATTTCAATCCACAGGACAAACCCTACCATTTAAGTGAATGGTGAAACTCTTAGCAGGGACAGATTGCAATCCATTAGCAAAATATCTAGTTTCACCTTAATTTCATTGTTAATGACAACTGCATTTTTGGGCCAAGGTTAAAAAATAATCCAACACAAAAAAGAAGGAACTAAAAATAGGCATTTTTTTACTAAAAAGTGTTTGACATTCTGTCCCATAGCTTTTGCTTCCATGTTTTCCCACAGTGGCGTGAAGGGTGAGACTTGCTCTATCTGTCCTTGACCTGAAATGACAAAGGTAAACAAAAAGGCAGGCAGAGAGGAATCTGTCTACCTTAGCTTTGGTTGCTACTTCAGTCAAGTACTTATTCTGGACTTTTTTACATTTCCCTTATTCCACCATTCATTCTCATCATCCTATTCCTTTTCCAGATGTTGCTGCCTCCAGTCAGCAGTCGGTGACCACAGCACCTCCCAGTTTCCACAGAAATATGTCACTCCTTTGCATCCCACTACATTCATATTGTTGTCAATGCATCTTTTCCTTCCAAGTGGTGAACCAACCATCTGCCCTCTCTGACAAAAAGCAGAAATTGTTTTTCTTGGTCCTTAAGTCCATAGTCTTCTATTCCTTATTATTTTCATTCTAAATCCCCTTATCTTTGAAGCCATTCAATTGCTCCTGATTATTTTCTGATCCTCACTTGTTCTGCTGATGTCCCAGGTATGAAACTTGCTCATGATCCATACATAGCACACATGACTTGTGCATCCAAGTATTAATAAGATTGGTTCCAAGAACATTGTCCATGCAACTCCATTAGCAACTTATGACAACCAAGAAGCCCTTGTTGTATCATAACCTACTATTGCCTCCTCTTTACCCCATACTTAATCATTGTACAAAACCTGTAGTATTTTCCATTCTCCAGCTTCAATAAAATCTAAAGACACACAATTGAAAGTGAAGTTCACTGAAGTCCAACAGATTAAGTAGCATTCCTTCTGCTTACTTCAGAACATTATTTTGGCACAAACTCTAAAATCTAGTGAATTCCATATGAAACTACATTTCATTTGGTTCCATTTTCCACAAAAGCCCCTATCCTTAATTGTTCTTCATTTCACAGTTTCAACAAGTTCATACGATGTCAAAATACTGGAGAATGCTCTGTAAGCCTTGTGGTTCAACATCAGTAGCTAGCAAAATACCCCCTGGCCTTCCATTCAGTTTCAAGCCTGCATTTTTTTCTAATACCGTCCAGACTCGTCATTTCATATGTCACACCTTCCCTCTGTTCTAAGAGGGAGATGAATACGTGAGCTGGAAGGATTTGAATAAACTCAAAACTTTATTTTCACCCCACCTGTATGACTTTTCACATATATTCATTTTTTCACTACCAGTCCTGTAGTTGTTTCCATTTTGTACCCTGAAAGCGTAGGCTGTCAAACCACTAAAGTAATGCCTGAATTTCTGAATCGTTCCCAGATTATCTTCAATCTCTAACCTGCTCCTGCTGCAAAGCTTCCTCTTACCTGCAGAGGAAGCTCCATGAGGTTAAAGTCAAATAAAAGGCCTATTTGCAGAGGCTTTATTTGAACATCTATTAAATAATTAGTATGCAGTAATGGAAAAGAGTGAGGTTATAGAACCTATTTAAACGAGTATGTCTACATAAGAGCCTGCTACTTACACATCTTGGTTGAAACTAAGAAACAGCATGTTCTTTTTTTTTTTCCTAAACGTGTTAAAACCAAGTTTAAGTTCAAATTTAGTTTTGAGTAGAAAAGAAAGGTGGAAGGAGAGGTATTAAGCTTTCTTCTCTCTGAGAAGGCACTCTGGATCATACTCTGGAGGTATCTTAGAAGTCAAACTGAAAGAGACGTTGAAGAAAGCTCAGACTTTGAAGTCACACTTGTTGCAGGAGATTTTTAAAATGCATTGCTCTGAGTTCACATACTCTAAAATTTCAACTGCTACAAAAGTCATAGGCATGGACCACTACATTATTTTAAGGAAACATTACACAGATATGGGAGAAACCAGTAAAATTTGCCCTCACCCACATGTTCTGCACATTCATTAACTTTACACTGACTTCTTTCATGCAACAAGAAGCAAGTGAAAGTGTTCTTTCAGGGTGCTGTGACATAGCAGAGACTCTGGTCTGACTAAATTGCAGCGTGACCCAACATTGAGACAATTTAGACTTGCAAGATCAATGTGAGATTACACAGGAATATCTCCACATAGATTTCAACAATAGATTGTTGTAAGACTGCTATTTTTATAAGTACTAACTAAAAGTTACAAATATTTAGCCTTACCTAAAGATAGCTGACTTTCTACAGCTTTTTAAAAAATTTGTTAACTTCATTTAGAAATTTCTGGGGTTTATTTTCCAAATAGAAATATTATATTTAGTGCACCTGAAAGACTTAGTTCTTCCATAGTTGACACGTATCAGCACTTAAACCTTATCCTGTCAAATTAAACACTGTACAACGTTTTTCCACATAACCAATTAACAAAAACCAGCACACCTCAAAAGAGGTGATGTGCAACAACTTCTAAAAACTATTCTTTCAATTACATTATCAAGGCTCGTATCACTTTATACAAGATTAAAAGAAGAACACAACCCTATACGCTTGCACAAATTCACGTACTATACAAATTGTAGTTCTTAGTGGGCTGAAGGTGATTATATTATATAATGAGCTAGTGTGGAACTTTATTAAAAAGACACTTTTCAGATGTTTCCTGTGAAGCAGTAGAGCAAGCTAATTAACATACAAGGAAGTTACCTTGAATTTTATTGTACAGAAAAACCTACTTGACACTACCCTATCTGGCCCCCTCCCCAGTTCAAAATGCACAGTAAGTTTACAGGCAAGATAGTAGTGTGGCTTATTAAAACAATAACCTTCTTGGCAGCCATTTCTGGGTTTGGTTGCTTTCAAAAAAATTTTGGCAAACTTCCCTTTTTTTTTTTTTTTACTTTGAGCTTTTGCTTGCTGGCCCTACCCACCAAACAGATCTGGAGGAAAATTTCAACCACAGCAAGCTAGATGCTCCCCCAACAGCAGATGATAACAGGGAAAACATGCTATCTTCTCCAAGTTTAAAATGTCTTGCTTTTCAGAGCAGGTCTAGCTTCACAGTTTTGCAGCAGTGGCTAAAAAGATAAGAAACTGAGGAAAGAGAAGGTGTGATTTCATGGCTATTAAAACTACAATTCCTTCCCTTAATTTAGCATTTACACCCTCTACTACAGCACTGCAGGGGCAGTCTAAACAAATCAGTCACGCCACCTATTCCAAGGTGGCCAGCAGTTGCACAGTTCCTGTTTTCTCAGGCTCCCGTCTGGCAGGCTGTAGTCTGACCTAGAGCCACACACCAATGAAAAGGAAGAAAAATGCTAAACACTTTTGAAAAGGCAATTCACATTAAAGACATCTCGATTTGGCTACCTAACAGAGGTAGAGCAAGGCAAAGCATTTCTACCAATCACTCCCCTCCACAGGCTGGGAATGAAGCCCAGGAAAGGAGGTATATCCGAGCATTTCACAGTGTAATCATTAAGTCAGACCACAGAAATCCCACAATAAACTGAGTTGTTTGATCTTATGTTCAAGGGAACCTAATATTGGACAGCTGCTCACTAAAGCCTCCTAGATAGCTGACCTCTAAGGGAACATGACAGATTTGTTCACCACAATATAAAAACTGCTCTGCAATTGTTGGAGATATGTTTCCTCAAAGATTTGTTTGCAAATACTCACACACTCTAAGACATTCAAAGATTCAGTAAAGAAGTCACTACATGAACGGCATACCATAATACATTTTCATGCCTTCAAAGGAGTTCAGTATTTGGTACCTAATTTTGCTTGCAGCAAAAATTTATTTTTTACACAATAGTACGTATAGTTTATACCACCACACTGAAACACCAACAGCAATTGACACCAATAAATGGTAAAAAGTTAATTTCCAGATTGTTATTTAATCTTCTATTTATGGAAATATTTGGATGCATTTATCAGAATCTATTTCTGTTTCCTAAACAACCTGATGACCTCCTTTGCTGGGACAGAGGACTGATTCATTTTGCCCTCGTAAAATGAAGTCAGAGTTACCACTATGACTTCGTAATAATCATTATTATCATTCAATACAGGGATGAATTCACCCTATAAAGTAAATAAATTTATTTTACATACTAAGACCCTACTAGCCAGCATGGTTCAGCCAGGATTCTCCATGCTGCCCCAAACTTAAGTAAGGGAGATTGTTACCACGCATTTTCAGAGATCAATGAAAGTAACTGAGCCATGGAAATACAAAGTAACACCCGTTCCACTTAAACTTCTTTTTCACATTCTCCTTCCAGCAGGCAAAACAAAAGGCAGCCAATATTCAAACTAAAACCTAAAGATGATCAGAGAAAGCCTACACAAAAAAACTTGGGCTAACTTGTTTGTTATTATCATTGGCCTTGTGTTGGTTTTCATTTAAGTTTAGAAAAGCAGTACACTTATGAGCAGTGAGGGATGCAGACTTTCAGAAGAGATGAGAAGAAGAAGATAGCAACTGAAAATTCTCCTCAATGAAGGCCAGCCTCTGAAGTGGGTGCACTGCAGAAAAAAGATATAATAGAAGCAGCACTAAGAAACTAACAAGCAGCTAACGGCAGCAATTTTTTTCTTGCACAGAGGTGAAGTACATTCTCAAAATGTAGACCTCACTATTAGGATTTGTTCTAAGCTCTAATTACCTTTGGAAACAAAAAACCAATAACCCTATGTATAACATAAGAGCAACTGAGCATCACTCAGGAAGTCATGACTTGCTCACTTTTAAAGACAAAGGTAAAGGTCTCCCTAAAAAAAACCCAAAAAACACAAGGCAAAAAAAGCGCCAAGAATTAAACTAATCCTACCATCACTGGAAACTCTCTGGCATTTCTTTTACTGTCAAACCACAAAACAAACTTCAAAGGGATGTCTGTTTGCCCCATGGGTACACCTATACTGGAAAAGCTTTTGTAGTTAAACTTAACAGTCTATTAGAATCCACTGAAAGCGGTGTCAACTACTTGGCTTTTTTAATCTCGACTAGAAAAAAATTAGAGTAGTTCTTGCTTGCTTTTTTCCCACGAAGAACAAATGCATCAAAACAGAATATTAACTTGTTGCTGCTGTGAGAGAAATAACTTCACGCCAGAGTTTAAGAAATATATTTCAACAGGTAAATGCTCTAGGGGGTTATATACTCTAAAGGGATTTTACCGACAAAAGGAAGGGATAAAGAAAACAGAAGCTGAGATACCCATATTCAAAGTTCCCACTTCACTCAGACTTTTGCAGGGCTTTGGAAGCATGACTGAGTCTTTTGGCAGGACAGCAGCACCCCCTACCTCATAGTACACTGAATAAATAATACTTTAAAAAAATCATTATGCCAATTTACTACAGTATTAGGCCCTATGTAAATAAGGTTACTACTAGGAGAGTCACTTTAAAAATGCTCTTTGTGTAGGTACAGTTTCTCAGATAACTTTGATTACAATAAGATAGCAACAGTTAGGACAAATTGTAAATATGGTTCATACAAGCGCAGCAGCTTGATTTGAAAGAAAAATCAGGTATAGCCTTAAATGGAATATCCTGTCTGTAGACAAAGTGAAAGAATACTCTCAGATTATCACTCTGCAGATACGGGCAGGACATTATAAAGGGCGTTGTAGCAAATACAGACAAGCCATTCAGAAAGAGGACTTCTCATTCTTAAGAAGCAACAAAAATTATCTTTCAGCTCACCTTTGCTGTAAGTTGAGCATTCACTTTATAGTATGGACAAGACAGTCATTGAGAGAATTCCTACCTTCTTTACACCAGAAAAGATGACCTATATTCCTGGAAGTTGCTACTACGTATCTCAACCTGATTCAAAAGAACAATATTTTGTCTTGGCACCATTGTAACCTTCTTCTTGACTTTAACCCGTATCATTGTCACTGTGAATATTTCTTGCTCATGAGACAGAACATCTGTAATCACTACAATACGCACTCGAGCTACAGGCACCGCACACAAGACCTATTGCACGTACAACCTTCTAGGACGTTACCTGATGTGTGGATTAAAGCCTAAACCAGGTATTTATTCTAAGAATGCTGTGCTGGTTTTGCATTTGTCCTACATTCAGTATCATGATTTTTAATGCACTATTCCCTAGATCAAATAAGTTTATGTTACTAAATATAGTAATTCTCTCCTCCCTCAGACTCAGCTCCAGAAGAATTAGATTTTTCTCCACCACCATTAACAAGGATTCTGCAAGCCAAGCCAGGCCTCTGGTGTCACCTGTACAAGCCTACTATCCTCAAATCAAGACACACATGGAAATCTATTTCTTCTGACTGTATAAAATTAAGCAACTGGAAGTTTAAGTGAATTCTGAAGATGTACAAACTTAAATGCAATGCTTGTTTTTGTCATTGTCCTACAGTTGCGAAAAAAGGGTGGCATTACTCTTCAAGTGGTCATGCCAAATCCTGACTACGCAGGATTTTAGGGAATATTAGTCTGTATAAGGCACACAAATCAAAACCCACTTTGTACCCAACTACATATTTTAACAACGTAGCATTTATTAACATTCTTTTTTTTTCCTCAACAGAACTAGAGTGACATAACTCTTTTGAATGTATTTGGCCTGCTCGACTTACTAGATCAAAACAGATTTTCATTTGTTTTAAACATAGCAGTGCTGAAGTCTGCCTCACAGCTATAACAGAATGAAAAGAAAAAACAACAAAAAAAAGAGATAAATTTCCTATGCCAGTCCTGCCTGCAGCCATAAAACCATTTTTTTATTTGTTTCACTTCGGTTGTGCAGAAGTAGTCCTGTTACTGAACAGAAGTTATTTCTCTAGACATAAATGACTACTTATTTTTCCAAACCTGTAATCTGTAGTGAAATCAACAAACTCTAAGCTATGAGTTGCCTGGTAAGTTTTTAGTTTCAATTTTGCGGTTGTTTGGCAGAAGATCTGCATCACTGCTAACCATGCTGGAAGGCGTCCTAAAATTTGAAACATTTATTCCTACCACTTTCCCACATGAAAAAGACAGAATTCTAGAGTCAGTGATGAGCAGATTACAGTCTTGCATCTTCAACAAAAATTGTGTTAAAGAGTTTCTTAACAGAGTTTTAGGCAACAGCAGCAGCAAAATCTGAAGGGTGAAGTCTCAGATCGTTATGCAGAAGGGGCTAAGCTCAAAAGCTGTGTTTTGATCTAGCTAGTATTTGTGAAGTACTTTCACCACACCTCTCTCTTAATAGCTTTTTTATGATAATCACAAAGGTCAGAGGGCTCATGGATATACGTGAAGAGCAGCAAAAAACAACCTACCAGAAACTACTGGAAGTGTTTTACTTTATGTGAGCAACTGGTTAATATCTACCTAAAGTGTGACATGTTAAAATACCATAAACCAGTCCTGAAACAAGCAAGTTTCAAAATGCATATAAGGTAGATTGCAACATGTATTAATCTTGCAAAAGTTGTTCTTAATTACTATTATTATTTAGACCATCACAGTAAATGAACCTTTGTCCAATCCCTTTTGGGGTTTTTTCTAGCCTTAAGAAATCAAAAAAACCTCAGGTTTTTAGTCAGCTAACTAAGGTGCCTTAATGAACTTAATGAAGTTACATATCATTCTTTGGAAAGCAAAACCTAAAACCTGGAAATACTAGAGCTTGCTGCATTTCTCCCATGTTTTCATAGTTTAATTCAGGATCTATAACATATAAAACACTGACACCCCTACATTCAGATGGGACAAACATGGCTAAACTCAAGTGGTTTTAAAACAGGTCATCCTGAGCAAAGAGCTGAAGTTACTTGGGCTTTCAGCATTAAATACATTCCAACATAGTCAGCAGTGACTGTCTGGCTTAAGAGAAGTCTGGCGTTTAATTCCGGAAAGAATAATCCTACACAGAAAGTTCAGTTTAGCAATCTGCAGAAAACCAGGACCCATCCAGAAAACAGGATTCAGATTGTAGACTCAAGTGCAATCGTTCAGACAGGCTCCACGAGGCAGCACCGCAGAAAGGAAAGGCAGATGCAGAGATAGACAGTGATGCCAGATGCTACCCAATCATCTGCCGCAATATTAGCATACGGTTGGGAGCGCAAGTCAGACAAAGGTGGTAAGACAAAAACAGAACTTGTCTAAAAAACTTTTCAATTTGATTCATTCAAAAAGCTCACGAAAAATCAACATTCCTCCTCCACATCTAGTGATCCTTTTGTCAGATGTTTCATTTTCTTTAGCAGCAACACGTGATGGGTCAAATGATGCCATATTCAACACTGACAGAAAACGACTTTTCCATTAGCTGGTATCGGAGAAGGAGCAAGCACAACTTCTTACTCCTCCAGCTGGGCAGCAGAAAGACTGAGTCCATTCACTGCAACAAAAGGAGACTGCTAGGCCTGCTCAGAAACAGCAATGTTAGGGAGAGGTTTCAGGTGCGGTTCATCAGATGCATATAGTGCTATAAATAGAGGTGCTGTGGGTAAGAGGTTAGCCGTTGCAGAAGACAGCTTCCTCTGCTGTGCAGCAGGCTGGACTTACAGAAGCATGGCCTAAGAGCAAGACTTCAGCATTTATTTGATTTCTGCCTTGGGAAAAGAACTGTCTTTTCAGTTTCTGAAAGCAAGCGGGAGGGTGAAACAAAATTAGGTTGCTGTTGCTTCTCTTGGTTTTGCGATAACCCGTGCAGTAATAACGAGAACGTTTAACAGTGGCAAGACTTCTCCAATTTTCACATGCTCTTAACTTTGAATTTTCAACTGTTGTTACTAACGGTAATCTTCCTAATTAATTCAGCGTGGTGTGCGTGTGCCCCACCAATGACCTAACTATTTTGGTAGGACGTCTTGTGTACAGATGATGGCAACTCTGACTCAGTTTAATCGCGGGGAGGTGTTGTCCTTAGCCTGATCCTGCTCTATGGAAAAGCTAGGCTCGGGAGGGTTGTCACGGGCCAGCGTGCAGCTCCCTCCCAAAGGAAAACTGGGCTGAAGTGTTCCTCACAAGCCCTGCGAGCTGCCCAGCGGTCAGCCCTGCAGCCAGCCAGCCCAGCGCTGGCAGTCGCCTGCTGGTGGCAGGGAACCGCGGAGCATCGCTACAGAGGAACCGCCGGCTCCTCCCGAGCGAGGGGCACGGCTGGCTGCCCGGGGATCCTGCACACGCGGCAGGAGGAGCTCCGGCGGCGGGGCCTGGCCTCCAGCCCGCCCTGCGGGCGCCTCTCCCCGAGCCCCCCCCGCCAGGCCGCCGGCGGGAGCCGCTGTCCTGCGGGCAGGGCCCCCGCAGGCGGCGGCCACCCGATCCCCGCCGCCGCCGGGGCTGGGCTGCTTCGGGGCGCCGCCCGAGGAGAGAGACGCCCCGTCCGCCCCCTCCTCTCCCGGCACCGGCGCTCTCCTCAGCGCGGCCGTGAGGGCCGCTCCCCGCAACCGCCCCTGTCAGGGAAGGGACCGGCCCCGACCACCCAGCCAGCGGTGCCTGACAGGGCAGCCATGGCGGGAGGGGACCGGCCTCACCCCCCTGACAGGGAGCACCATGGCGGGAGGGGACCGGCCTCACCCCCCTGACAGGGAGCACCATGGCGGGAGGGGACCGGCCTCACCCCCCTGACAGGGAGCACCATGGCGAGAGGGGACCGGCCTCACCCCCTGACAGGGAACACCATGGCGGGAGGGGACCGGCCCTCTGACAGGGAACACCATGGCGGGAGGGGACCGGCCCTCTGACAGGGGAACACCATGGCGGGAGGGGACCGGCCCTCTGACAGGCGTGCGGGGACCGGCCCCATCCTCCCACCGGCCCCTGACAGGCGGGCCGGCGGCGGGGGAGCGGGACACCCCGCCGCCCCCGACGCGGAGGGGGGAAGCTCGGGGAGCAGGTGGCGGGGCCGGGGAGGAGGAGGAGGAGAGGGGGGGAGCATGGAGGAGCGCTGGCGCCGGTGCCCTGCCCGGGCCGGCCCCGTCCCGCCGGGGAGGAAAAGGCTGTCACGGGCCGGTCGGCCCCGCCGGTTACGTACCTGAAGTAGTAGACATCGCTTTTGCCGGCGCTGAGGCCCGACTTGCGGATCACCTCTTCCTTCTTCCAGCCCGGGGGCAGCGCGGGGCAGTCCATCCTGCCCTGCTTCTCCATGCACCGGGCGCAGGGCCCGAGGCGGCGGCGCCGGATGAAGAAGAAGAAGAAGATGAGGATGAGGAGGGAGGACGAGCGGGGAAGGGGCTCGCCCGGCGCCCAGCCCCCCGGCGCTCGCAACAAGAGCTTTATTGTTCCCGGACACGGCCGGGGCCGGGACCCCCTGGCGATGGCGGCCGCGGCGCGCTGCTCGGCGCCAGGAGCGCGGGCTGCGCGCGCAGCCGGCGGAGCTCTCGCCCCGGCGCCCGCTTCCGCGACTCGAGCCCCGGAATCCGTGTCAGCGGCCCTTCGAGCTGGGGCGCGGCGCGGCCTAGAGGGGCCAGAGCGGCCAACCTTCCGCCGACCATAGAGAGAGCCGTAGGCGGGACAGAGCGGCAACCGGCGGGGACGGAGCGGGGAACGGACACCGGGCTGCCATGGCCGGCGTTTTCGGACGTCCTGCGAGCGGGGGAGCTCTGCCGGGAGGGCTCGGGCTCTCCGGCGGAGGAGGAGGAGGAGGAGGAGGAGGCTGGAGGAAGCCCGGAGCGGAACCGCGGCGGCAGGTGCCGGGGCAAGGAGGAAAGCGTCCGTCACGTCCCGCTTGTCCCCCGGCGTGAGGGAGAGCGGTGCCGGGCTGGCGTTGGGACGGGGACGCCGACACACCTCCTGCCGCCCAAAACCCCGAATTCCCCCGTTTCCTCCTCCAAAAGCGTCCACGAACGAAGCGCTTCCCCCCACACCCCTTCAGTTTATTCGTGTCCTCCACGCTCCCACCACCGGCGCCGCCTCCCCCTCGCCGGGCTGACAGCCCTCCGCCGGTGCTCTGCCGAACTCGGGGCCCCTTTCCCCGCAACACGACGCCGACTCCGCACCCCCAACTCCCCCCCGCCCCGGGTCGGACACCCGGCAGTCCCGTAACGAAGCCACCGGAGGGCCAACCTCCTGACGGGCTCGGCAGCCCTGCGAGGCGGAGGAGGCCCCGGCCCTCAGCCGCCGGCGCGGCGCTAGGACCTGCGCGGCGCGGTCCGGCCTGGCCGCCTCCCTCCTCCGCGGGGCGGGAGCAGCGTGAGGGGAGCGGCGGGAGAGCGGCCGGCGGCGGCGGCGGTGGGGATGAGTCAGCCCTGAGGCGGCATGGAGCCCTTCCCGCCGCCCACGGAGGAGGATGAGGAAGACTGGCTTCGCCCGCAGCCGGGCGGCGGAGCCGCTCCGCCCGCCCCGTGTGAGCGTGTGGGCCCGGGCGGACGGCGGGGAGGGGAGCAATGGCGCCGGCGGAGCCGCGCAGCGGAGCCCGCGGCCACCGCGGTGATTCGGATCCGGTGCTCTGAGTCGGTTCTTCCCCGGGCAGGGGCTACCGCGGCCGGGGCGGACGGCTGGGGCGAGAGAAGGCGGAGTTGCCCCGCCGGGATGGAAAAGCGGGAGCTGCGGGGCGAGGAAAAAAAAAAAAAAAAAAAAAAGCGAGCTCCTTGTGGGCGAGGAGGGGAGAGCCTCTCCTCGGCAGCCATCGGCCTGCCTTGTCTTTTCAATTAGTTCTGTGGTCCTCTCGGTGACCGCTTGGCTCCTCCGCTTAGGGCAGGAGACCGCAGCAGGCGTTCAGAACAGCACCCCCAAAACAGCACGCTGAACTAATCAGGTTTTTTTTTCATCTTACAGAAATAAAAGCCTCCACCCCTTTGGTTTGTTTTGTTTTTTTTTTTAAAATTACTTTCTTTTGCCTTTTTTAACTTGGCGGCCTTGTTTTCGTAGCAGGGTTTGCTGTTTGTTGGATGGTGATTTGCGGTCTCTGTTGGCCGCCCCAGGAAAGGCGGAGGATATCTGGTAGAGCTATCCTAGCGGAGTTAAAGACAGATTATTTTACAGAAATAAAAATACTTTTCAGTGTTCCACTGTGAAAGGATATCGTATCAGCTAAGCAATGTTCTAAAATGGCTCAGTGAAAAACAGATACAACTGTACCTCCGAAAACGGGAGTGTTTAGTAGTAGGCCGAGTTGCTATGGATGACTTAGGCTCATAAGTAATCCTAGAATTAATGCAGCGCTAGAATTAGTATAAAACTTGTACATTTTGTGTTCTTCTTGTAACATCTGTTTATTAGTGTGAATTAATTTAAAAAAAAAAAAAAGGTGACGTGTAAGGCAGCTTGTAATTTTTAACCTGTTCATTTACTTTCCTTGCAGCAGGCCACAGCAAGTCTGTATCAGCAAGAAGCACAGCATGCAGAGTGATCGTGCACGTTGACTTGGATTGCTTTTATGCACAAGTAGAAATGATCCGTAATCCTGAATTAAGAGACAAGCCTTTAGGTACGAGTTACTTTGCTGTTAATTTGGAGATAATGTGTATTCAGGCAGAAGAAACTAAGGTCATGAATAAACTAAGGACGTGCCTGTGTGGTGAGATTCAGGCAGGCACAGCGGAGCTGTAACCACATCCCGAGTGAGCAAGATGCAGTCTAGACTCCGTGTAGCTGTGACTGCAACATTAATACATCCTCCTGAGCACAAGTACAGGCGCTTGCCGACGTGTCTGAGCAGTTGTGGGGATTGAAGCTGGTTTATAACGTACACAGGCAGAAAGAGGGCTGAGCCCCATAGATGAGCCTGAGCCTTCTGACACAGTCATGCTTAAAGCATGCTTTATTCCATCCAGAAGTTAAGAATGAACACGAGGCAGTCAGTAGTATCTACGATCAGTGGAGAAAGTACATCATAAAATGACTGTTGCATAAAGAGCACTTTCATGAGTAAGATTGCCTGGAAAGGCCCAAAATTAAGAGCAATATTACAACAGGGAAAAACATCTGTAAGGTTTTAAAATGTTCTTACCGTCCAGTATACATCAAGAGATCTATCCTTCTCATAGTCCTGTAAAATAGGACTGTTGTGTTGGTTTGTTTGCTCATTCTACGATGTTGCAGTCTGATCAAAGCATATGCTTCGCAGTCTTTGCAGTGGCATGAAAGTACTGTGGTCTTCCGTGAAGCACCAAGAAACCTAAACTTAAAACACATTCAACCTTCATTTTTAGGTGTCCAACAGAAATACATCGTAGTTACCTGTAACTACGAAGCCAGAAAACTTGGAATTAAGAAAATGATGTCTGTCAAGGATGCTAAAGAGAAGTGTCCTCAGCTGATACTGGTTAATGGAGAAGATCTAACCCCCTACAGGGAAATGTCATACAAGGTTACAGGTACAAAATTAACAACTTTTCAGTAGAGGACAAACGCTGTCTGTTAAACTCTGTGTGCACATGCACACGCGTGCAGTAGTACGTGACGTTTTCCTGCTCCAAAAGATCTCACTAGAATGAGCCTCATACCATGGCGATAATACTTACGGTCATACAATGTCAATATTTCATAAAATAAGCTATTAGACTTGGTTGTAGTCTGGATCAGGCACTATAAATGTATCATACTGATGTTATAGGGGATTTGTATGCTATGTTAGGATTACACCCATGTAGTTCTTTAGGAGCAATTTTTCTTATTTAAATACTGACTGCAGTAATACATTTCCAAATGTGAAGCAATGGAGGACAGAATGCTGAAGCCTTTGAGCAGGTGAACTTCTCCAGTATCTCTTTATCGTTAGCAGTGTTAGCAGGTGGAATAGTAATAACTTAAAAGTGAAAGCCCACCTATCTGGGAAACAGATTTCCTGAGGAGAAAGTACAGCAGAGGTTAATAACTATAATTTCAAAAAGAAATGAGGAAAGAAAGAAGAGCTTTGGGGAGAAGAGAAGCAGATGCCAGAGGTAGTTGTGGGATGAAGAAATATTCCCCTTCTTCACCTCTGCTAAAATAAGTGCCTTATTATTTTATCTGGAAGAGAACATGGTTTCTATTCATGGAATCATGCTACTTGAATCCATGGGGAATCAGCTGTGGGTTGATGCAGACATGAAAACCTCACGTTATTTAGTTGTGTGCATATTATCCTTGGGTATCTTTTCCTCCTAGAGTTGTTGGGGGAATTTTGTCCACTGGTGGAAAGGCTTGGGTTTGATGAAAATTTTGTGGATATCACAGAGATCGTAGAGAAAAGACTAAATCAGCTACAACAAAGTGGATGTTCCAGAGTCTGTGTGTCTGGCCATGTGTACAACCACCAAGGTGAGTTAAACATGTTGAAAAATATGGTCAATATTTGTGAAGTTCAGTACAAAGTATCTGTCTGCTTCTAAGTATTGTCCAGAGCTGAACAGCTGGAAACGTGTGTTGCTCTGTGCTTGGTTTCCATATTTGAGAGTATATATATCACAAATGCTAATCAGCATTCCAGTTAGACTGTATAAAAAAAAAATATCTCTGCAGCAGATAAGCATGTACAATGATTTGGCAGAAGAGATTTTCATTGTCCTTTTTTTTTTTCTTTAAAGTAGTTTTACTGTAGTAAGACACAGAATTTTGTTTCAGCTTGAACGTTGTTGTCAGTTAGCAAAACTGAGTGAGTTTCTTGGTGAATAAAAACCAAAAAACAGAGTAAATTTTTGCTGCAACCATTAGGTCAGGAATAGACTTACTGAGACTAAAGTAGCTAATTGAACTGCTTCATACATTGTGAATGCAATAGCTATGCCATGATACTCATTTCATGCACTAGGAAGAAAAGCGGTTGTTCTTCTCCTGGACTTTAAGCTATTGCAATGGCTTCGAATATGGTTTGGAGAGGAGGGAAATGCCTGAATAGTCCTTTTCCTCATTTGGCATTTGCATGTGAGGAATAAAGGCTTAGCTGCAAGGCAGCCCTCTAAATGGAAGATTTGTAAATCTCTACTTTGGTCACGTTGGTACAAGAATCTGTGATATTTAACACTTTTCTTTGACATCCCTTAATATATTGTATTTTATATTTAAAATACTCCCTAAACATTATGCTTCCTGGACAGCATGCCCCTGGTTTTGGACAGCAGCAGTCTCCCTTTTACCAGGGTTTTTGGGAGATAGGAGTGAAGTTAAACTTGGATACAGAAGCCATGGCAATACCACCTGACCCATGAGACTATACTTTCTTGTACTGCTTTAATGTGATGCGAAAAAATTCTGAATCTAGAGAATTAGTTAACTAGGTGACTGTTTACATACTGAACACTGCTTTCTTTTTCTTTGCAGCTATCAATTTGCTTGATACAACGCATGTAAGACTAGTTATTGGATCTCAGATTGCGGAGGAGTTCAGGGAAGCCATATATGCGAGACTGGGCCTCACAGGCTGTGCAGGAGTGGCCTCTAACAAATTACTGTCTAAACTAGTATCTGGGACCTTTAAACCAAATCAGCAAACAATTCTTCTGCCTGAAAGCTGTCAAGATCTAATACGCAGCCTTGATCACATCCAAAAAGTGCCCGGTAAGTATGGTGCTATGAGCACAGATGGAGAGCATATTGACAACTCTTAAGATGGTAAGAAAAAATACTGAAAAAATTATAGCTGCAATAACTTTAAAATCCAGTTCTCACAAGCAGGCAGCAGGGTGTGGGGGTGTGTGTTCAGGGTGCTTTCTATTTTTTCATATGCTGTTTGAGTTTTGTTCAACAGAAGCAATGAAAGGACTTTGGTTTTCTGAATTTTCGGCTGTGACATAAATGTGTGGCAGTGCTTTACAAGGTACCTTCAAAAATACTAAAATCTCAGTTTGTTTTTATTGAAGGCCAAACGCTGTGGTTGATACTAGGTTTTAAATACAAACTTTTTTAAACTTGCTGATTGGAAACCTACTGATAGTTACTAAAACAGTCTATTGGAGCCTGATAGAATACTCTGAGGAAGTACTTTTCCTAAATATTCTACACTGACACTGTGCTGTTGGCCAGGAAGCATTGATGTAGGCTACAGACACAGGCAGACTTTTGCTGTGTCCCAGTATGGCTTTTCTAATGGCAGATTCTGAAACTCGAATGGAAACTCACCGAAAACGTTGCTGAAAAGCCTGCATTGCAGTAGGGAAAATAATTGTCAGTACTACATGGGTGGGCATTTTTTTTATATATATGTTTTGGGGTTTTTTTTTTCACTTTTCTGTGTATTTTTAATACACATTTTATTTAGGCATTGGCTACAAAACTACAAAACGTCTTGAAACGCTGGGTGTTAGAAACGTGTGTGATCTCCAAGCATTTCCGTCTGCTGTGTTAGAGAAGGAACTAGGTGTTTCTATCGCTCAGCGTATCCAAAAACTCAGCTACGGAGAAGATGACTCCCCTGTGACTCCATCAGGCCCTCCTCAGGTACAAGTATCGTTCTGAAGCACTTTATAAGGAGCAAAAAAATTGCTTTTAGTTTTATGCAGCTTTGCTGGACTAACCAAAATGATGCATTTTTGTATGTATTCTCTAGTACAACTCAAATTAATATGTAATTCTCCTGAAATTCAGTTAAGCTCTGAGTGTCAAAGATATCTTGGTGTTAATTCTACACACTTAATTGTGATACTTTTTTTCCTCTTCAGAGTTTTGAAGTAAATATAAAATTGAAAGGAGTAATGTGGTTTTTTAGTCCTTTAGTGATGAAGATTCCTTTAAAAAATGTTCATCAGAAGTGGAAGTTAAAGAGAAAATCGAAGAACTGCTTCCTAACCTATTAGACAGGTGACTTGTCTTCAGTAGCTCTTTTTGATGACTGAAATTGTGACCTGAAGGGACTTGGAGCATATGTTAGGTTTGTCTCATACTCTGCATTTCTTCTCTCAGCAAAATGCATTTATAGGACAGCACCTGCCTCTCCAACTTACCCTTCAGTCTTTTTTTCTCAATTCATGGATTGCCCTGCTGTATTGCCCCACTTTCCTCTTGTCCCCATCATCTGTCTTGCCCCCAGGCTGGCTGCCAGCCCTTCCATTCCTATGCAGCTTCTCTGATAAGGACCTCTGCATATTCCATTTGCTCATCCTTCTCAGTTGCTGTTGCTTTGGTTGTGCATCACAGTATTTAGTACATCTTCACTAATTTCTGTGAAGGAGCCTAAGTTTTCTTTCCTTAAGTGACTTTCTCTACTTTCACACCTTTGGTGACCACCATTATGCATGTCTGCTGTTCCACAGCTTGCTTTTCTGTCAGTCTGAAAGAACATTTCACTCACGAAATCTGAAGTGAGGCTCTTTGTCCTATCTTGTTTACAACATGTAGAATTGACAAAATCTTTTTTGTACAGAAAATACATCCTCCCTACCCCTCAATGCCTTTTGGAGGGGGAAAGAAACAATTACATACTCTTAACCTTCTTCCAAAAGCCAGCAAACCTTTTGCTGCTAAAGTGGGTATGTTTCCTTGAAAAGCAAATAGAAGACCTAAAAGCTGAGGATTATACAGGGTATAACTGCAGACTATACTACTTTTAATGTATTAAATATTGAAACGTGGTAGTATTGCAGACTGACCCACTTAATTTTCACATTCACTTCAGGTGAAGACTCCTGGAGACAGTATTCACATTGTATTGAATTTCTAACCTCTGGGTAATTACGGGAAGCAGCTAGGACCCAAAGTTCCCTGTATAATCAGTGGAGTAAGGCCAGAAGTTGGGAGAGATCTGGAATGCTTAATTTGACTTTGTAACCTAGATGCTGTGTGTTTCCATGGAGCCTCTGAAAAATACTCATAGTAATACTTACTGCTTTGTGCACATTAATGCTCCACAGAATATACAAAGATGGAAGACAACCACACACAGTGAGACTGACCATACGCCAGTTCTCCTCAACCAATAAATGGTTTAATCGGGAAAGTCGTCAGTGTCCTATTCCGCCTCATCTCATTCAGAAATTTGGGAAAGGTAAACTTAGAATTTTTGAAAGTATCAACTTTGTGCTACTACCACCTAACTTCTCTGTAAAATTCTGTTACTTAGTGTTATGATAATATTCCCTACACTTCATACTTGGAAACTTTTCCATTACTTGTAACGGATGTATCTTGATGAGGTGTGCTAAAAACGTATAGAACTTCACTGTAGGAATAACTTCTATGTTACTACCATGTTTTAACCAAGTCCGGCTGGATTCCTGGCAGTAAATTTCTTGGTGGGGTGGGAATGTGTGACTGGGGGCTGCTTCCCAGATTAATAATCTGCTTTTCTATGTTAGGGATTTGAATTATGTTCTCAGTTTTATTACGTAATAAAATGTCTTTTTGATGTACCTCTGAAAATTAATAACATAAAGGCTCTCATCCTTCTCAGACTTAAGCTTTCCAACCAGTAGTGGCAATTCATTTGACACTTCATTCAGATTGGGGTGAGGAAATAAATCTGAATCACTGCTGCATCAGCACACAGAATCACTGTTCCCTGACTTCAATTCCTGAATTACTTCTCACAGTCCTAGAGAAGCTATTGAAAGTCTCTGTACCTTCTCACTTCAAAATTGCTACTGGACTTCTACATTGGAGGAGACAGTTACTGTCAGCTCATATAGTCATGCAAACTCCATTAAACCATGTTGTTATTACCTGTGTTGGGGTAATGTTACACACCTACATGGCTCTGTAAAGGCCCTTTTTGGTAGAATTAGATCATTTTTCAAATCTATTCAGCTTGGCTTTATTCTGTAATTATTCCTTTCTAACCTAAGTCAATCTTCAAAGGTGTGAAATTAAGCATTTTTACTGGAGGTAAAGAAAAAAAAAAAAAAAAGCCTGTTACTCAGTTCAGGGCATACTTGACAGGGTATAACAAACATCTTCCTGACCATATTGACCCATTATTTTGGAAGCCTTTAGCAGCGTTTAGAGTTTAATACTTCAGGAATTCATGTTTTGAGATGAATAAAGGTTTCCTTAGTGTGTATAAATGGAGTTACAAATATTCTCATGTTGCTAAGAATAGCACTGTATTTTCAACTTCTTAGATTATGACTGATCTCTTACTTTTGTGTACATGCAAAATGTTGAAAGTTCAGAATATGAAGTTAGAAGATTACCTTTGTATTTTGCTATTTAAGTCAATCTTATTCAGTCAGTTATTTTTTATTATATACATTGGGTTTTTTCAACCTTTTTTCTTTTAGAAAGCAGCAGCGTCCTATCTCCAATGGTTGATATACTAATGAAACTCTTTCGAAAGATGATAGATGTAGATCAACCATTTCATCTTACTCTTGTGAGTGTCTGCTTCTCCAACCTCAAAGATCTTCCTAGCAGCAAGAAAGGATCAATTGGTTTCTATCTAAAGCAGGTATCACCTCCATCAGGCTCTGCTAAACGTGTTTGGGTAAGCTGAAAGATACTGAAAACTATCTGCAGATAAGAAAGTTCTGAGATATTTCTGTCTTTATTATATAGATTTAAACCTTAACTGCTTTGGAATTTTTTAGGATTGTAAGTTTTATTCACTTGGTAAAAATGAAGATTTATTTGGAATCTTCTGAGCAGGTGTTACTTGTTCACTTTCTTTCATTAGACAGACTGCTTAAAAGAGATTTAATACTGTCTTGAATGGGACAGCCAGCTAGGTTATCAAGCCCCTTAACCGAAGAGAACAGAATTCACTAAGGAAGAAATCCAAACTTATTTCTTCTGAAAAATAATTGCTGAATTTGGCTGTTCAGTAAGATCTGCCCTTTTAGCATTCGTGGAACAACAGGCCACTTACTCAGATATTGTCATACTAAAGCATTTTTTACCTTGGACTAAAAGCTCCTTAAAGTTGCTTATCATTTACCTTGTTGCTTTTATTAAGATACTCTCACAGTGATTTTTTACCTTCCTATGCATTCTCAAGTCTCACTGTTCAGACTAGAAATTAATCAAAGATTCAATTCTGTATTGACCACTAGCTTCAGATCTAGTGAGCTTCTAATTCCTGCTCAGAATTGGAACAAACCTCCTACCTCCCAGCTCCATATGCTAGACAGTGTAGGAGCTGTCTGTGAAAACACTAAGTATTTCCACGAGATGCTTTCAGTACATAATACGGAAACTTAGTAACTTCAAAATTGTGTTGTGTAACTGTTTCTGTATTGACATAGCAATTTTGCGTATTGATAAACTTGTCTACTTCTCAACTGCTCAGGACTATGATGGATAACACCATAGTGTGTGTTCTAAAGCTCCACAGAGTTTTAAAGCAGTAAAGTGTAACTTCAAGGTATTTGCTGCTTTTAAATAAGAAAAGCATTCCTACATATATGTACTTTTCAAGGTCTGTGCTTGAAAATAATATTTAAAAAAACACTACTGATTGTAAGGGAAAAAAAAAATTACTCTCTGTTAAGGAATAATTTGAAGAACTTCCTGTTAGTAAAACAGTGCTTTGTCACTGGTCGATTACACAAAACATACTTATGCTTTTATGTACGTTTTTTTTGCCACAGGAAGTGGAAGGTGTCTCACAAGGTGAGGGAAGTGCTTCTTGGAACCAGAACTGCAACAGAACTGGAACTACAAAAACTAGGAAACTTTCAGAGGAAAAGAAAAGCAACATAAAAAAAGCAGGAATTCCTGACTTCCCATTTTATTTGTCTCCTGGTGACATTGACCAGGAAGTCTTTAGGGAACTTCCAGAAGATATTCAAAAAGAAATTATTTCTGAAAAACCAGAAGCAATCCCTACTGAGGATGTTTCAGGTCAGCCATCAGTATATTTTGCAGAAGAGGTGCACAGCACTTCCCCAAATTCTAAGGGACTAAACAGTGATACGCACGCTGCAGGGTGCAGTATACATCTCACGTCAGCTCATGAATCTGTAACTGTTCTGGCACACAGCTCCAAGGCCAGTTGTTCTTCTGAGTGTCCCAGAAGTGCATTGACAAGCAGCAGTATGGAAAAACAACCTACTGACTCTCTGAACTTCAGAGGGAAAGATCTGTCATCTCTGGAAGCTGGAGCCAGCCAAACTATTCTGCGTGTCCCTGTCTTGGATAAAGATAAGCAGGCCTTTCAAACAACTTCTGTGGATAAAACCTATAGTAGGCAAGCAGGAATTGTACTTCCTCCTAATGTTGACACAAAGACTTTTTATGAACTACCTGCAGATGTGCAAAAAGAACTACTAGCTGAATGGAAGAGGCAGGAACCTGTGTCCAAAACTTCTACAGATAAACCCCCTGAAAAACCTAAAACAAGTAAAGGAAGAAGGAATATGGCACCATGTTTATCACAGTCTAACAGTTTGCTAAAATATTTTAAACCACAGTGAAACATTTTTCATAATAGTGACACTGTAAGAATCAGCACTTGAAGGCACTTTAGTTATGAAAAGTTTACTATAAATTGTAAAGGTGTGAATATTAAAAATATATTTTGACAACTTCTGACATAAAACTTGCTGGTGACTGTTTAATTAGTCATTAGTCTGCCTTATTTTTCTTTCTTATAAATTGACATTTATCGGATGAACCTTTAGTTGTCCTAAAAATATAGTATGCAAACATCTTTCAGTATTCACTATTAATACCTTAACATGTTGACTGGGGGAAAGGAGTGTTTACTTTAATTTTCATTGAGTTATACTATGTATGCAGTTAATTGTTCCTAACAACTTGGGAGGGGATTGAGCAGAGAAGATGAAAGCAATATTCACACTGTTCTATAATTTGCACCACTGTTTCTCTGATTTGTGATGGAAATTACTATTCACATGGCTATCGCTATTTCCAGCAGTTAACTCGTAACTGGAGGTACTAGAAATACTAAGGGGTAATGGGAAACATTACTTCCAAATGAATTGTATCACCAGCTTCTTCCTGGAAATTAGTCAGCATATAAAATTGTTTAGGTTTTGTACTCAGGATTCAGCAAATGACAAACAACTCTGTGTATAAAGAGCAGCTTTTAATGAGATGCTATATACAAATTCGTCAGGCTTTTCTTGACATATTTAATTCCAAAACAGTGAAATAGTTGCTCATTACACTTGCACACTTACAGTTAATAAACATGTTTAAAGTCTCTAGCACACGAGATGTTTGCTTGTTTCAGTCAAGAGTACATAATTGAGGTAAGAATTTATCAAAGTGTGTTTAAAGCTATGGCAAAATATTTGACTACTGTATTTTAACATTGTTATAATTTATATCACCAGACTCTTGCATGTGTGTGTATATATATTCTCTGCATATAAAGTGCAAAAATATTACAAAACATCACCTGATTACATTGAAAGTGACATCCTGTTCTTTGATGGCACTTCAATGTAAATTCTTGCATCATTCCCAATAACAGAGAAAACCAGCATTCACCATTTTAACAGTTAAGCTTTATGTATTTCCACATAAACCACAATTAAAATAAACTTCTCCATCTACTTTAAAAATGAATCCAAGTAAAAGATGCATGTGACTTAAGTTCTTATTATTTTCCACTTACGTTTAATCATGGTCTTTCAAGCCTTTCAGTCCAGCTCTTGTTTCAGTGATTAAGTTTATGAGAGTAGTAGGTAATGCTGTCTCCACTACAGAACTTGGAAGCATTCCTCCTAGTTCTGGCTGAATAAATACAACTAGCTTAGAATGCTCTGGATTCCTGTGATGAAAGGAGCAAAATCCTTCAGTTAACACTTGTTACTCTTGCTATGAAACTTAGTGAGATGTACAAATGTTTACAATTCATAGTCCATCTCTGTTGAAATTACTAATACAGAAAAGTGGAAGTTTCAATTGTTTCAAAAGATAGTCTGAGTCACAAAACTGATCTGCACAAAACTCAAAAGTTCCCCCAGAATAAAACTGCCTAAATAAAATGTTAAAAAAAAGCTGTGTGGTTCAGTAAATTTTAAGCTTTGCATAGAGAAGACAACCAAGTAACCAAAAATGCTAATATAAGAGGGCTAGAAATACTTACTCGGGCAAAGGTGAACACACATATCCACAGGGATTGTTATAGCCTCGAACACAAGAGGGAGTTGGAGGGCAGCTGGAGTATTCCACGCTGACAGCTGTAAGTCACCATGCACACACAAAAAGCAAAATCAAATTAATTTTGTTTATATATGTCAATCATACAACTCAAAAATACTTTTTAAAAACAAACTCCTCCAACTACTATAGGATAGTACAAGATCTCGCAATACAGTCGCTGATGTGTTTAGCAATTCCATTCTGTACGTGAAACACCTAAAGGACATTAAATATTTGTGCAAGTAATTCAATACACGTAAAAATTTCTGTAGGTGTTTGGGCAGACATACCAAAAGTATTATCCTTGAGATGTGATTACACATACCTAAGTGTTGAGGTGTGGCTTAGTTCTGGACAAAGAAGTTAGTTTGTCAGCAGATGCCATTAATTAGTAAATGCAATTGCAGAGATGAGGAAATTGCTGCACACATGCACAATAGTAGTTAGGAAGGGTTCTTTTGTTTAGTTATCCATTACTTTTGCATAATAAAGTATTGTAAGAATATGGCTTGAAAAATACCGATAGGTCAGTAAAGTTCCAAGATGAAAAATGTTGTTTTCGGCCATGTACTAAGATCCACACAAAGGAAAAAGATTAGCACGGAAATGGAGCAGCAGTGAGAGATTTTCCTGGTTGGCCATATAGTTGTAATATTAATCATTTTACATTTTGTATAAGTTTACAGAGCCAAACTCAAGGAGAATCAAATATGGGGCAAATTAGCAATTCACTCAGAGAATAGCATATTAGGCAAGTAGCATCTGGTCAGGAAGCCATCCAACTACAGAAAAGTGTTATTAAACACTGAATTTATATAGTGAAATAATAAATTCTAGCTTCCTCATACTACTACTACATTTTTTTCAATTTTTCAAAGAGAGGCATAATAGAAGAATAAACAGTATTTTCTTCAAAGATCAATTTTTATAGTTTCAGTACTAAAAAAAAACCCAACAACTTTGTTTTGGGGATAAACAGGAGGGGACTGTTAAAATCAGTAAGACCACACATGGAGCAAGGTACATGATACCATGATTAGGCTGTAGAACTTACTACAGCCATTCACCTTAGGATTTCCAGAACGCAGCCAAAATACAAAAGCGTAAGTAGTTACATGCAACTTACAGTTAGTTGTAAGGATATCACCAGGGTATGGTTTAACATGCAGCAGGTCAACAAAATCTCTTGATGATATCAGTCCCATACCATAACTGTGTGTTACACTGTGGTATATACCAGTGTCCTACAAGTAAGTAAAGGTAATTTTTTGAATTAGTATGTCAGAAGCTAAGTTTTATTTACTTGGCAAAGCAGCATTACATGTTGAATAATGAGTGTGTGGCAAAAAATGGATTCCTATTTGTTAGCAAAAGACAACAGTTCTTGTAACCTAGTTAGTGCTGAACTAACATGAGAGCCATGAACGGGATCTTCCAGTAACACAGGGTAAGGATTCACTGCCATGCCTTGTGCCCTAGATTTGAGGCAGGAGTATAGTTTCTGTGTGGAAAAACTCTAAATGTGCACATTTAGTATCCACATTTGGTGGAGCTAGAATGCCTATTTGCATTAAAAAACACATGCTAGATTGCACATTGTATTCTAGGACAAAGACGTATAATCTGTTAAACTAAATCAGTTCCAAAAAAACCTAAGAAGATGTGGTTGGATGTACCACTACTACTAACATCTGACGAACTCTAGCAGATCCAGGCAGAGGAAAGTGAGAGAGAAGTTCAGGTAAGACAAAAAACGGAGGATTTCTCCCCCCCCCTCCCCTTGGTTGAGGGAGTACTTTCACGCACTTGAGTCATTCATACCCATGTAATATGTTCTGAGACCTCCCTCCATCTCTCTCAAGTGGTTAGATCAAAGCTGGCTAACACAGGATGATACTCTTCATGGGAATTTGGAGTTCTGGGTTTCCAGAGTGCCTGAGACAAAGCCCCAAGCAACTGGAATTCAGAACATACAGGATTTCACAGCACTAGTACAGCATCAATTCAATTTCCATGCTGCCTTTAACTTTGGTGATTTTTTTTAACTTGTGTAAACTATGCTCACTGAGAGGGGAGCTCTCCCTACATTTTGTTGTCATTGTGTCTCACCCTACTCTTGATGGAGACTTCTGTTGTTTTCCGTGGACTGAATTCTTGGCATGTTTGAGGACATTTATTTCATATTAAATATTTAAATTTACCCTAATTTTTAAATTACCCTCAATATTTAACTCCTAAGGGGAAGGACACGTTTCATACCCATTTCACATAAGCAGCAGGCTTAGAAGTTTTTACTGACCCAGAACATATTTTGCAGAGAGCTTTCTTCATCCAAGTAGAGGTCTTTTTAGTTACCATAATTCATGCAGAAAGAGTTAAAATAAAATCTTTGCATTAAATTATTGTATTACCTGGTCAATCCTTTCTAACAGCTTGTAAGATTGTAATGCTTTGTCCCATTTGTTTCGATATTCAGGAAGATACATAAAAGGAATAATTTTACTAGGGACTTCCTTAATTATCCCTTCTCCACGGTATCTAGATTGTGTAAAAAACAGATATTGAATTCACATTTATAAACTGAAAAAGTAAGTTATACAATAATAAGCATCTAGCAGTTGGGGATGCCAGGCTATAATCACGTAAAGCACATGAATGTGATTGCACTTGATGGATTGATTAAAATTCAAGTAGTAATAAAAATTATTATTCTGCAATTGATTTTTGAGACCATTACATTCTTGGCACCACACATTTTAAATTAATTATTTGTGAGCTATTAGGAACCTGTTCATTTAAAAACATGCAATTAATCTATTAATTTATTTTTTCTATTTAGATACTTTCAGTCCATTTTGACACTGATTGCAAATCTTCTCACTGTTTATGAACTAGCACATTCTGGCATTTCTCCAGCTTTTGTTCATAATCTTCCAAGGAGTTCAAGGGAAAGTTCACAGAGGGGAAGAGAGGCCTCTCACAAGGAAATAGGAAACTCCTATAATGCTGGGAACTGCTCACTAATACTGATAGTTCTCACACCTAGTTCCTGGAGAAACTGTGAATCACTACACTAAGCACCCACAGACAGCAATTAAATGCAAAGGTGAAGGATGCTGCATGGTGACAGATGAGCTCAAAGGAGACTATGATTGCAAACAGTTTAAGAAACATGAAATGAGATTTACAGACCCTGATGATGCATGACTGTAAGTCAGAAAGAGCGAAGACAGCCAAGTTCAAACCCAAACACTGAGGCCCTGTAAAATCATGGGTCTGTTTCCTCACTCTGCAGCAACTCTTGTCACCACTCGCTGCCTTGGTGGAGCGCGCACAGCGTGGGTGCATATGACTACTCCAGAAACTCGCTTCTCCACTAACTATAGCAGGTCCGATGGTGACAGAAAACATTTTAACGCCTACTCAAAAACAGCGCACGTAAACTGTGGCAGGACCAGTTAAAATCGGCATATTAATATATGGATACACCCTTTATTTCCTAACTCCCATGAACTTATGTTTACCAATCTCCTAAGCAGCTCTCGTCTGCATCCTGTAATATCTTCTCTCCTAAACTCAGTGTGAGTTGTTAATCAGAAGGACTTCTTTTAGGCAAGGCTTCTGAAAGACACAGTTGCTAGAATAAAAGGGCACACTTGTGAAAAATCTCAACTTCCAGTTTTTACAGTGGATTATTGGGAACACCGGAAAAAGAGGAAGTAAGCCTGGTAAAGACCACTCAGATCACCAGATCTAGTCTCCTGTCTTAGACAAACTAAAATACATACCTCATTGTCTTTCTTGAGCTTAGGTGACATAATTCCAAATTAAATCCTATTCAGCCTTGAACAATCACCTTAATGCTTCCCTGAACTCTCCTGAAAGTATTTCACCTGACTGAAGCAAGGATCTCTATTGCTTTTCACTTCCAGATCCCATACTGATTTCTTTTAGCAAGTAAAGCAAACTGTTAATACTCCTGCCAATCAAAAAAGAAACTGGCATTTGTGATATGCGATTAATAAATATTCAATGTCAAACTGAAAATGGGAACAGCTATACTCTTGCTCCTAGAAACAGCTAGTATTCCTTCACAAAAGACACACTAGGGACCAGTACTGCTTGTTAATGTGACAAAGACTTGTACAAAGATAAACGAATGAAAGATTCCGGCTCCCTGTACCAAATGGCAGAAAACATGATGATGCTTCTCCTAACTGCAAAGGACTTACTGCATACAGATCTGAATACAACTGAAAATGGCTTTGTGCCTGACTGAGACTATAGCATATCTTTTGTCCTCCACAAAAAAGTCAGGCACATTCTTGTGAATTCTAAGCAACCAGACTCTCAGTCCCTCACATCCACCTGTATTGAAATAAGATCTGAAATACAATAATAATGCCACATACAAAGTATGCAAATTCTTATTAAGATAACAGTACTTTTAACATATTCTAATGAAATATTACACTATTTTCCATTATAATACTGTAGAGTAATTCTTCTGTAATATTAGTGATAAAGCATTGTCCTCTTTAATACCTTTTTGCTCAAACCTTCAGAAATAATTAGAAAACCAAGTAAGACTTTCAGATTTAGAATACCACTAATCACAAACATCTCATCATATCAAGAACAACGAAGAATCAGATGCAAATTTTCTCTACTGCCTATCTGTCTATATTGGTATTTAATATAATTTAATACTTATTAGGCATTAAAAAAAAAAAGAGAGAAAGAGAGAAGCTAAAGACATGTTGCAAGTGTCCTCTTTTCCTCTGCTTTTGCACACTTCAGTGAGATTTTTTCTTCTTTCCCCCAGTTTAATGAGCTGAATCAGCTTGGTAAAGACTCAGCTGAGTGCACTGCCACCATAAAGGAGAAGCACGATTGCAGAGCCAGGAGAGGGGTAGGAAAGAGGAGGGGAGGAAAATAAAGAGTAGAGCCAATGCTATCAGTGACAGCAAGCTATGAGATCAGCTTAGTCTGCCTCGCCTAACTCTGCCCTTTGGGCCAAATCTAGCTGCTTAACAACAGCACAGAATTCATAGCTCAGGAGAAGGAAGGACAGATGGAGTTGATGCTGCAGAGATTATATGACCTTCTTATCTCAGTACAGTTAATTCAGTTTCAGGTGCCAGAAAGAAAAAGGTACAAAGGACAGATAAGGTAGAGCAAGAGCGTAAGCATGTCTGCATGTGTGAGTATCAGTCATTTCACAAGTATGAAGGCGTGAAAAGCAAAGTCCAGCTGATAAGATGTAATGGCTTGAATAGAATATTCCACCAGGAAGAGTCACTGACTTCAGGCCAAAACTGTGACTTCATACCTATTTATTCCATATTAGTAAGTGTTATATAGTATTTAATTTTCATAGCACATTTGAAAACTGCTTGGGAAACCCATCTCTCTTATTCCAGCCCTACTGCTTTCCCAGTGTAACTACAGCGCAAAATCTTCTCTACAGCTAACAAAACTAAACTTAACACTTCCATGAAGGACAGAACATGGTTAACTTTTCCATTTCAATCTTGGGTGTCACTGTTCAAAAAAGATGTTGTTATTCATTACAATGACAAACAAAATGTAAATACTTACATATTTCCTGCATACTCTTTTGAAGGCTTTGAAGAAACTGTAACATTTTTCTCAAAGTAGAAAAAGGAAAAATAAAAACTTAGCAGTTGATAAAGAGTTGTCAACTAATTTTAAAGGAAACACTTTTTGCAACAAAACATATTTAATAAAAATAACTTCATAAACAATATCAACTAGTATTTTCTTACTGAAATTTTTATCACTCTCCATCCTGAAGTATCTTGACTGTACGACAAAATTTTTTCTGAAACTTCATCTGCAATTTTCTTATAGTCCATTTATCTGTAAAGATTTAAAAGCAATTTGCTGGCAGAATTCCTTAAAGAGCAAAAAACACAGGGCTTATTCCTGTATTCTTTCCACAGCTTTTAGCGTACATTAACTGACTATTTCTATCAAATGAACTTTTTATTCTTCATATTCCATTTCGGAAAAACAGTCATTATTTAAACAAAATTATGTAATTGACTTCCAGTCTGGGCTACTGAGAAGCAGCCACTGGTGTGGATCTTGAGAATGAATTACAGCATCCAGAGAGACACACTGTTCACGCTATATTAAATCCAGCATTACTCCCCATTAAAACTTCCACTCCTTATACAGTTTATGACCTGATATTCTGATTCTGCCATGATTTGCAGAAGTCATTAGACTAGCAACCAATTTGTGTAGTTAAAACACACGAGGCTCAAACAATTGAAGACAGATTTTTCTTACATCAGAGCTTTATGCAACGATCATTATAGGCTGCGCTACTGTGGAAACTCTTTGGCGAGTGAGAGGCCTGGCTCTAGCAATAGTGCAGCAGCAAGGCTGCAAAGCCACCCTTACCAAGACATCCTCCGCCCAGCCCTTTCCAGCCCAACCCAGCCCTCCCCAACGCTGACATCTCCAGTATGCTGTAGCTCCCTGCCTCCCCACCTTCTTCCTCCCCGCCAACACGTACAATATCTCTCTTGTAACGCTTTCTCGTAGGAGGATCAACTGTGGTTCTCAGGCCAACAGCACTGAACGCTTCTGGACCAGTCTCTCACACAAAGTTAACTTCATACCTAAACCTTTATGGGGCTGTCTTGTGTAATGGGTTGCACAGGCTTTTCCAGAGCTACCTCAGCGACATCCTGTGGAATTTAGCCGGGTGCTCAGTTTGCACCGCTGAAGGAGGGGTGCCCGCCCAGGGCTACGGATGAGCACACATCCTCAGCCTGCCACGAATCCGCGGCGCCTCCGCAGCCCCAGCAACCCGCTCGGGGAGCGCTGACAGGCCAAGCCGACCGCCGAAAAGGCGGCGGAGCCGAAGGCCTGGTCGCCGGGGACCCTCACCTCCGCGGCGGCGGCCCTGAAGCGCGCTGCCCAGCCCCACGAGGGGCGGCGGGCAACCCACAGGGCAGCCGCCCACCCCGCTCTCTCTTGCGGCGGGCGGGCTGCCCCACACAGCGGGAGCTCAGGGCAAGAGAGAGAGGAGGCGACAGCGACGGCCCGCACTCACCTCAGCGGCGCGGCGCGGAGGGGAGAGCCTTGCACACGGCCCCGCCCCGCCTTCTTCCCGCCTTCCCGCCGCGGGGCATGCCGGGAACTGTAGTCCCGGCTAAGGCAGCCGCCGGCCGCCCGGCTTTGACTACAACTCCCGCAGGGCCGCGCGGCCGCCCCCGCGCCTGCGCGCCGCCATTTTGTAAAGGGGTGCGGTCCCTTCAAAGCCGCTGCGCGGCAAACCCCGAAGAAGCGGCTGCCGTGGGGTGGGGATGACCGGGGCTCCCGGGCAGGGATGGGCGGGCAGGGCAGCGGGTCGGAGCTAGGGCGGTGCACCCTCATGGCGTTGCGGAGGGGCTGTGCTTCTTTGGGCGCTTCTTTTCCCCGCGCTGACTGCTTCTTGTGAGGGAAAGGGGGACGGGGGTGCCCGCCACGGCCGGGTCTTACTGTGCGGGCCCGTCCTGTCTCTCCTGGGGGTGTTGTGTGAGGATGGGGCTCCGGGGGGTCTCTGTGCCGGTGCCTAGCTCGGTTCCTCGGCTTTACGGGGAAAACCGCTTTGGCCTTGGAAGAGCTGACCCCCACTGTGCCTTTTTCATATAAATCCTTATGCTGCTATTGCATGCTGATCCTTGTACGTATGCGATATTGGGTATAACCAAGTTATTAATCGTTGTTGCTTGGTACACCACCTGTTTCCTTAACAACAGGTTTTTCAAATGGTATTTTACCTATAGGAATGAAATGGACTGTTAGGTTTCTTTCAGTGGCCTTGACCATCCTGATTACAGCATTTGGAACCAGACTGCACTTCCAACTCCTCAATTTACAGTTTGGGGGGGTTACAAAGGCAGCTTGGATTGGGCTGACTGAATTGCCTAGGTAGATAGGATGATTCTAAGTGCTCCTGTGGGGCTTGTAAAATTCTTCTGCTGTGTGTACCCATTCCAGTTATATAAAAATATCTGCAAGGGTAATGACTTCCTACTCTTGTTACATTGAGTTGCTTAGGTTTTCATACTAAGCTACTTTAACCTCTGGTTTTGTCCGTGAACACCACTCCTTTGTGCTGGTTCTGAAATCAAAAGTTATGATACTTCTGCGTGTCTTTGCTGAATTGTATGTTTGGTGACAAATGTCAGCAGTTCTTAGGTGAAATCCTGTTCTTGCAAAAGCAGGGTACTGAGGTTCTTCTAGAACTAGTGAGGAGCTGGATTTTCCTGCTCTCATTATATTTTTTTTCACTACTGAAGTTTCAATGTACAAGAACTTTTCCCTATTGTTATCTTTTTTCCAGTCCCTTTATTGTCTGCCTTTGACTTTTCTAGGGGCAGCACATATTTTTTGACAAACTTTTTGAAAAGCAGAAAGCGGACTAGCTAAGTAGTAAATTTTAGGAAAATAATAAGAATTACAGAACAAAAGTAAAAAATCCTAGATATGTTACAGTTTGAGAAGACATTTCAGTGCAGATGATCACTTGTGGTTTTGTTTCTTTTTCCATTTAGATTGATTAAAAAGATGAGTGAAGATTCTAACAGAAAGCTGGGTAAAAACCATGACAAGCTCAATAAAAGAAAGCAGTCTCTGCTCTCCTGATTCAACAGTATCTTCTCTTTTAACAAGCTATAGCACTGACAGCAACAATCCATACTCAAACAGCTTGATTCACTACAAGGACAAGCTTTACAGCTCTGCATCTGAGGCTTTGGAGGCTTATATTGAAGATTTTGATTTAAGTCTCACATCTTCAGAAGTACGCACTGGAAAAATCTGCATATTTCAAAGCACTCCCAAACAAGTTAAGTTTTCAAAGCATCATGCCAAAGAAAAACATGGTATGTCTCTGCAAATTTGTTGTCTAGTAAGTTTTGGTGTTTGCTGTTCTTTTGGTTTGTTTTTATTGCCAATGGTATTGCAACTCCTTTTCTCACACCAGATGTGTTTTGTTGAAGGAATATTCCCTGCACAACTGCTTGCAAGTCTTTATGGTATAGTAAATGATGCTTGGTCATGGCTAGCAATATTTGTCATTCTCTATAATGCTTTTTCATAAATGCTTGGTGGATTGGTGAGAATTCGTGACCATGCTCATAGATGCAACAATAAATTCCAGAGTATGGAATAGAAATTGTATTTTCTATATGTGAATATATGCTAAAGATAGTGTAAATCATTGCTTAAACTCAAGTCTTGGAAAAAAATCTCAGTTTTCTTTCCAGAGTAAGTAACATCAGTATCTAATTAATTGAATGAGTTCCCTCAAACACTGCTTTGTCTTAACACAAAATTTGCCTCTTATCCATTGATTTTTATGGCATGTACTTTTGGACCTGAAGTCTAACCTAAGTGGGTAACATATATGGGTTTGAATTGGCTTTTGTGATTATTAGTTAGCTTGAATAAATAATTGATTATATGAACTTTTATTAGAAGGTCTAGAGCAGGTAACTGTGCTTGAGCTAATTTATATTGCAAATGCTTTGTTCATTACGCCTCAAATAACAAAGTTCTAAGTACAGGCAAACTTCATACCTGAAAAAGGACACTTTCCTAGGTTGCATTGGCATGGACGGTTATAGTAGCATATTGGGTTATTTAGGGCTTTTTTTTAATTTACCATAGCCTATAACCTTCCTCTAGCTTCACACCTTTCCTTTCTTTCTCTTACCAAGACAGCTATTTTTAGCTGTGTTTAGCTTTTGGTTTATATATTTCTAATACAAACCACCTTCTACTTATGTTTAACTGATTTCCCCCAAAAAAATCCCAGCATTCTGATTATCACTAAAAATGTGAAACTATTCTATGGAAGATGTCATGTCCTCACATTTTTACTCTGAAATTTTTCCATTGCTGTTCTTTGCAGGAATCTCATTAGCTCCATTCACATATTAGCTAGTCTGCATGTATGTTTTGTATGTTACATGCATACATACAGATTTCACTTACTGATATTACAGTGAAAGAGTGAAAAAATAACTTCCAGATACTAGCCGAGAAAAACCTATTGTCATGAATCAAAGTGCTTCATAGTTTCAGTAAAGGATTTAATGCTATAATTCTTCCCTGAAAAACTGTCAAGTCAAATCTTATACAGCATGTAAGTTTCTGTAGAATCACAAAATAGGTCTATAAGCCCGTTATCTGGCTACTTGCTTTGCAAGCTATTGCTTTTAGCTATTTTTTACTGTGTATCTGCAAAATACACAGTTCTGAATGTGAAACTAAAAATGGACTGTAGAATGTTGACTTCTTGTTTCTCTTAAATAAAAAATTAAAGAAAATACTCAAAGCTGTAAATGTGTACTATGAAAGGAGAGGTAACTTTTGACTGATAAGGTTTTTATCAAGATTCTGGTTAGAAACTGAACCACTCTTGCAAGAACTGTAATTCAGTGCCCCTGGTAAAGAAAACGTTTCAGCTTTAAACTACTACTTCATGTTAGATGTTACAAATGTATCCTTTTGGTATGCTTGAAGTTTAGCATGTCATGTAAAATATCTTTATTTTTCAGCACTGGATGATTTTAAACAGCATGTAGGATTGGATTCTCTTGCTTCACCCTCTAGAACGCAGAGTGAGTGTGACCCAGACTTGATTAGTCTTGCAACGGATGATCTGTTAGCACTTCCAGCAGATGGATCACTACCCTTTGTCCAGCGTACTCCTTTTAAATCAAGGCATCAAAGTAGTGAGTGGAACAGACGGTCCCTTAAAACATCTTTCTGCCCTTACCAAACCTCATCACTCAATACTGAAAGTGGTTTCAGTCTCCAGGAGAATGGGAAAGCTGTTACTCACCAGAATCCACACAAAGACTTCAGCAAAAAGAAATGCAATGTGTATAAACCTGTTAGGTATGATTCTGTCTCCTCTAGAGGAAGTTTGAGACTCTCGTCTTTTGAAGAGGACACTTTTCCTTTTAAGAATTATCCAAGATGGCTTACCAGTCAGAAGTCCGACTTAAGTGTATCAGGGATAAGTAGTATTCCCAATTTGCACTACCCAGTATGGCTTAAGAGTTACAACCTTTTTTCTGATTCAGCTAAGGAAAGTGATGGTCAAAATTTTAATATACAAGGCAAAGCTTCCTCTTCACAAGCTTTTGAGATCCTGAAAAAAAGGCACTCTGTAGATAAACACAGTTCTGATTTTTTTGAACAAAATGGTTGGCTGGGTCTGGGAAGTGATAACAAAGTAGAAGAAAGTTGCAACTATGACAGTCCAGATGCCTACTTCCCTTTTGATAACTTGTTTTCAAGGCACACTAAAAAGCTGTTCAGAGGTAACTATATTTCATATAATTTGCTTTTTAATTTTAAGGGTATATATTATATGTGTATGAAGACATGTACATTTTTTTAAACCAACACTCTCTAGCTGTGTTTGACTGCACTGTACAGTAGATTATTGCATCTTTGACATGACTCAAAGCACTTACTAGTAGTTGACCAAGTTAAACAGCTTTTATACTGTAAGTTTTCATATGTAAGCCAATATTTAAGCATTCCTTTTACAGCAAAGTACTTATTACATTAGTATTATATTAGTACTTATTGCATATATAGTACCTCACTGCAAGGTAATGACGGTAGTTCCATAAATATCTTAATAGAATTTCAAACATTAAATTATATGAAGTGTAACCTTGGGGGAGAGAGATTCCAAAACATAGTGTAAATGAACCTGTCAAATTGGTAAAAAAAAATACCGTTTATTGTGTAGTCTTTTTCTCTACTTTACACAATCAGCAGGAGATATTTGTAACCCCTATATTTAGGTTATCCACTGCCTTCAGTTTATGTAAAAACTTTCCTTGGGAATCACTCGTGTAGCTAATCTTTGCAGCAGGCCATTGCTCTTCAGAAGCAGGGAGGTCCTCCTATGGTGAAGCACCATCTTTGTATTATAAAATATCAGCAAGATTTGCTTTGATATGAGAGATTAACATTTTGAAGTGTTAGTTACCTTTGCTTCTGTCTAAGTTTATTCATTTAAAAAGAAAAATATTTTTTCTTTCTTATGCAGAGCATAAATACTGATCTTTACCTTTTTCCAAGAGGTTATATATAAAAACTACATTAAAATGTTGTTTATGTTGTTAATTCAAAGCAACAAAATGTCAGATATACAAGTGTCTGCAAATACCTTTATAATGTGTGTACATGATGAACTTTAAATACAGGGTTATATCTTTTTTTCACATAGAAAATTTTACCAATCATGAACAGGCTAGGTATAAAAAAAAAATGCTACTGAAAGACACATTTTGAGTGCTTGCCTCAACCTATTTTTAAATGTGAGTCCTGTATGTGATTGTATACGTGATTTGCATGTATATGTTGCATGATTTCTCTCCCAGGTGTCTGTAAAAGCAGCTATTAGAAAAAAGTGTACAAAATAATAAGAAAACTAACCTATGACTTTATAGTATTAATAAGTAATATTTAACATTGTATTGTGAAATAATATTAATTATATTTTTCTATAGCATGAAAGCACATTAAAAACATTAAATAATCTTGAGTGCTGCATATGATACTTGTTTTACGTAAGTTAAGAAAAGAAATGCTTAGCTACTTTAAATACTCTCCTGGCTAGAACCTTGCAGATCCCATTTGGTACTGATGATACCAAGATAACCAAAGGAGTTGTACTGGGGCTATAGTCTCCATAAAATATTTCCAGTGCTAATTCATCTGTAGTAAATTTCTTTGAGTATTACATAAAGTTAAAAGTAATGTGGAAATAAGCCCCTTGAAGAGGGTTGGACACATTATGTCCTTGTTTTTTAGAAGACCAGCTTGAGCCACTTACCTCGACGGCCGACAGAGGTCTGGAGATTTCAACTGAAAATTTGTCAAATAATCTGGAAAATCATGGCAGTCCTTCTACAACAGATATACTAGAAGCAGAAAGATCATGGGAAAATGCTCCAGGTGCTTTGTAAGTAAAGATATATTTTGGAATAACTTGTTCGTGAAAATGCATAATGCATTTAATTGCTTTTCTATATAGGTTATAAGTGATAGTGCTGTGGCATGTACATGAAAAAGGATTTACTATTAGATTTCTTGCTAGTGCTGAATGTTTGATATTTCAAGGTCAGGATATTGGTGCACTGCTTTCTCTTCATTGACTTGCAAAGACTGCTATCATTACTTATTGTTGCCTTTTAATAGCATCTTTGTACATCAGTGGTATGTAAGAAATATTTATTTCAAGAGAAAAATTATTTAATTGAACTTAAATTGACAGATTTACTAGTTTATGATTAATAGTTTATGAAAAACAAGTTAATAGTGGGAAGTCCCACTATTCCCCCCCAATAGTGGTAAGTCCCACAGTGGTGTGGCCTTGGGAAATTTTGGAGCAGTCTTGGGTGTAAAATGTCAGTTGTTTAGGAACTGAAAGGTTATTGCACAGAATCAAAGAATGCTAAAAATCAATCCTAGAATTTCCTACAGTTTGCTACAGTTTTTAAGCAGCTGGGTGTATGTGGTTCTGGGTGTTCCTCTTTGTCCTAGAAGATTCTGAACTATTGGTTAATTGTAACAATATTTCACAAGTGAGTAAAAGTCTCAAACTGCAGCATTCCTGCATGTGATAATGGAAGTGATACTATTCATGCTCCTGTTGAGAGAGAGGCTAATAATCTAACCTGCTAGCCACTAGAATACCCACAAAGGAGAGCATCACTGGAAATCAGGCTTCATTAATACCTGTTTCTATGAGACTACTAGCTTTGAATTAAAATAACTTAGAGACTGTAGAAGAATTAGAGGTCAGTAAGCAGAAGGCAACTATTTTTCTTTAGATACTGAATATTAATGGAGGAGTACCAGGTGTAAGAAAAACACATATGTGTAATAAGTTACAGCTAACATGTCCTTATCTTGCCTTTTTTGTTTAGTTGATTTTTATGGCTACCCAGGTTTTAATTATACTGGCAAAACTGGAAAAAATAGTTATGTGTTTCTCACATACACCAAAGTGCTGACAGGACTACTCAGTGTCCCTTTGGTGTTGCAGTGATGCAACATATCTGGTTTCATCACAATGACTATATCCTAAAATCATTCTTTTAGTTTATAAACCTGTTGTTATTCTCCGTTGCATGTTTAATGTTGGTTTAGCAAACCACCAGTGCCTGTATGCTGTGAGGACATGGAGAATGCTCTACCATTCCCCAAAGCAGATATCATACATAAATTCTTGGAAGACTGTTTAAATGACAAAAATAAGGTCAGTAAAACTGAGTATTTATTTCTGAGAGTGCCCAAAATGTGTAAGACTGGTAAATATTAGAAGGGGCAATCCCTGTAAATTTTTTCTTCTGATATAATACATAAAGTAGAAAGCCTAACTGCAGTACTTCAGTCATATTTGAGCATGATGAATTAATACAGTTATTAAATCCTATAATCTAACCCTTGGTCACAATTATGATTAAGAAAGCATCTAACTATGAAATGCTTTGCTTAGGAATAGTTTGACTTTTACACTCCATGTTTTGTTTAAATAATGATTTTCCTGCCTCAAGTAAAGGAAGACTTTTTTGTTATTTATGTATTAAATACTACTAATTTCCTAGCCTGGCTGATGTACTGTTGAGTATGAGTCAAATTCAAGAGGTAAGCTAAGTAATATATTTCTTATTATTTATGCTGTTGCACTGGAATTGGATCAGGGATTGAATTTACTCGTTTGATTATTCATTATTTTATTCCTATTCTTACCCGTATTAGTCACCTTCTTGGCAGTCTTAATATTGTTCAGTCTGTCACTTTGATTACATGAACCCTTTAGCCTTTTCTCAACTAGGGAGATGAGCACTGAGCCCAGTGTTCTAATTGAAAGGCATACTACTAGTTTGCATACTGGTATGTTTCCTTTACTTTCTGCCTTATTGTCCTTGAATCTTAACTGCACTAAGATTCTCTTTTCCCATCTTGTAGTAAACAGAGCATGACCCTTTAAGTTTTTCCACTGTGGCACATACTTCTGTTTCCCGAAGGAGTTAATTGACACAGAACCTAACAATGTGCATGAGTAATTTAAATTATTCTGTCTGATGAACGGTGCTTCACTGTATCTCATCCTTCATGCTTCCCTTTCTCTTGGTTCTGCTAGATCATCAGACATTTCTAGACATAAGTATTTCTAGATTAACCACAGATTTTTGTCACCCTGAGTTAAGATGCTTTTTTGATTATAGTATGAGCAGGTATCATATAGATGCTAATTATATGAATAAATCTGTGTTTATCATTAAAGAAGCTTACTTGCTCTGTTGGTTCTGAAATGTTGAAACATGTTCCAGCACTGCTGTCATAGCATTACAAGGACAGTCTTAGTATTCTTGAATTATTTTACACAAGCCAGGGGTGAGGCCTTTCTGTGTTGCTTCACGTCTTCCTAACAGTATATATATTTACAGTGACTTCACTGACCATATAGTGGCATAAAATAAGATTAACCATTGTAGCATCATAGATGTACAATTTATAAAATAGATCTTTAAAGAACAGGTAGAGGGGAAACTGTTTCAGGGAAACTTTTGAAAAGTTGGTTGTATTATTTTGTTTTGTTCTATGTGCGCTGCACTACACTGCAAGATCAACAAATTCTTTGGGTTTTGGTTTAGGAAAATACTTTTTCTGGAGGTCATCACCAAAGGCCCCTTGAAGCTTTGAAGCTAATGTTGTTTAAACTTCAAGAAATTCAGGCAAGTTTAAACCAGAATGAAACTGCTGAGCAAAAGGAAGAGATTGAAAAAGTGAGTAGTCAGTTTCCTTATGTTATATCTTGTCAAAATCAATGGGCTGTGTATTCTTCTGAGAAAAATTTAGTCCTTTTATAGACTTGGTTTCCTGTCATCCTTGAAAGAGCACTGCCAGCAGATTAAATCCACTTTGCATGAGGAGCATATGCCCAAGGCTGCTGTGCCCTCAGTCCTCTGTGTCTTTTTGCTGCTGGTGCAAACTGGAGGCTCTGTTCTAAGTTACGCTGCAGTTTTCCCCGTTTGCAGGGGCACTGAGTGGCAGGTCAATAACACAACAGTGGCCTCAGAGGTGCTGCAGAAAGCCGTACTTGTAAGCCAGGAGATGGCGACATTTCAGGCAATCCTGCCCGAAGAGAGCAGACTGGGCTCTCTGCTGCTCTAGCAGTAGATGTGTTCTGGAAAAAGTTGTCTTCTGATAATAATCCCGTTAATTCTAGGCTTTCGGGGCATGTACCAAATTTTTAAAAAGCCATTCTCAAATGCTCTATCCTTGCCTCCTTTGGCATCAGAGAGTTGGTATTTTGTGACACTTGTTTCAAAATGATTTCATAGACTTTATTATCTCTTTTTTACCTTTTTCATAATGTTGCTTGCATACAGTTCTTAAACCCTATGTCCTATACTCAGTAGTGAATGAAATGCTTCATGTATTCCTGGATCAGGCAGGCTGGGGGAATGGGCTGACAGGAACCTCATGAAATTCAGTAGGGACAGATGCAAGGCCTTGTACCTGGGACCTGGGAAGGAAGAAACCTTTGCAGCAATACAGGCTGGGGACTGCCTGGCTAGGGTGCCGCTCTGTTGCAAATACCCAAGAGGTCTTGGTAGATACAAGCTGAACATGAGCCATCTGTGTGCCCCGGCAGCAAAGGAGGAACAGTAGGGCCTGGGCTATATGGACAGGAGCACAGTCAATGGATCAAGAAAAATGATTGTCCCTCTGCATCCCCAAGCACTTATTAGACCAAATCTATAATACTGCATCCAGGTTTAGGCCCCTCACTTCAGAAGAGACATCAATAAGCTGGTGGAGGGGCCCCTAGGTGGTTGGGGGCTACAGCACTTTTTTATGGGGGGGAGATGGGAGAACTGGGCTTGTTCAGGCTGGAGAAGAGGAAGTTTTGGGGGACCTAACAGAAGTCTTCCTGCACCTGTGAGGAGGGTTTCAAGAAGATGGAGCCAGGGTCTTCATAGGGGTGCATGGTGGCAGGATGAGAAGCAGGCTGTCGTGGTTTAACCCCAGCCAGCAGCTAAGTACTGCACAGCCACTCGCTCACTCCCTCCCCACTGTGTGGGATGGGGGAGAGAATCAGGAAAAAAAAAAAAACAAAAAAAAACCTCATGGGTTGAAATAAGAACAGTTTAATAGAATAGAAAGGAAGAAACTAATAATGATAATAGTAACAATAATAAAGTGACAATAATAATAATAAAAGAATTGGAATATACAAGTGATGCACAATGCAATTGCTCACCACTCGCTGACCGATGCCCAGTTAGTTCCCGAGCAGTGATTCCCCCCAGTCTCACTCCTCCCCAGTTTCTGTGCTGGGCATGATGCCATATGGCATGGAATACCCCTGTGGCCAGTTTGGGTCAGCTGCCCTGGCTGTGTCCCCTCCCAACTTGTTGTGTCCCTCCAGCCTTCTTGCTGGCTGGGCATGAGAAGCTGAAAAATCCTTGACTTAATCTAAACATTACTTAGCAACAGCTGAAAACACCAGTGTGTTAGCAACAGCTGAAAACACCAGTGTGTTATCAACATTGTTGTCATACTGAACCCAAAACACAGCACTGTACCAGCTACTAGGAAGACAATTAACTCTAACCCAGCCGAAACCAGGACACAGGCATAATTTGAAACAGGAGGTTCACACTGGAAACTGGGAGAAACTCTTTTACCCTGAAGACAGCCAAGCACTGGAACAAGTTGTTCAAGGAGGTCATGCAGTCTCTGTCCTTGGAGGGTTTCAAGATTTGACTGGATAAAGTCCTGAGCAACCTGCTGTAACCTCATAGCTGCCTCTGCTTTGAGCAGGAGCCTACTTCCTGAGATCCCTCCCAACATGAATTACTTTATAATGCTATAAAGTTGTTGGCAATACTTTCCCATGTCATGTGCTATAAAAATTCCATGTTTTCTGTCATATTCAGCTACTCTTCCTTCCCTCAGTTAACAATTTTTTTGGTTTTTTTTAAGCTTTCTGAAAAAGCTGAGGCTGAATTAAAACTGTGTGACAGTGAGATAATCCCTCTTACTAATTCTATTCAGAAGTAAGTGACCACTGATTTTCTGACTTTTCACAGTTTTCACAGAAATTGCAGAAAAGGAATGATAAACTAGCTGAGTTGTCATGTGATCTGAAAACTTTGTTAAGAATAAGCAAGTAGTGAATAATTAAAAATATGGCAGTTTAAGGAGCAGAGAAATACCTAGTGAATGGTTGCTGAGATGTACTCTGTAAATAAACATTAGTATTTCATCTATACCAATAGATTAATTACTGCTACACATAGATGGACTTCACAAACTTCTCCAAGTCTGATTATTTTAATATGGGACAAAATAGCTTCTTACTTTTTTTTCACTACAGTGGAGAAAATAGATGCTAGAAAACATTTCATTAATGAAATCAGCAGTCCTACTGAATGGTTACAAGTGACTAAAGAAATAATAAGTTTGAGAAAAGGCAGAATGGAAAACAGGATTTTATGTAGAACATTTTCAACAAAACTCACTGTTGCAATACAGTTTTATACTGTAATGTAAAATGAAAAGAATTTTTAATTAAAAAAATACAGTAGCTTTCAGTATTGATATGGTATTTTATGACAGTTTTGCAGTGTTTAACATCCTGTGTTAAATACCCATTCCATAATAATTTAATAGAAACAGTGTTTGTGTGAGCACCTGTATTTGAGATGTATTTAAAATATCAGTTCCAAAAAGCTTTATCATCTTTAAAAAACATCTTAGTCTATTCTGTAATCTCTGAAACAAAGTAGAACAGTTTGACATAGAGATGTAAACTGTATATAATACCATTCAAACTGTTAAGCTGTTTGTAAGAAATTGACATTATTTTGTGTTAAATGTAAATAGTAATATATACACTGTTGTTAAAGTCTTCATTTTTCCTAATCTAGGGCTTTACACCATTTGTCACGTGTTAAAAGTGTTGTTGAAGATAACAGTAACCAACAAGAGCAGACCGATGATCATGAAGATAAACAAGAAAAAAAGAATAATTTGTGAAGCTGATATCTAATAGTTTAATATTGTGTAATTTAAATAATTTGTCAGCCTGACCACTGGTCAGTTTTTTGAAAGCTGAATCACCAGTGCATGTTCTCAAAAATGTTGTATTCAGTATTTCTGTACATATATGTTCATTTCATTAATTACTTCAAAGCTTAACCGAGTGTTAGTGCTTTCAGTAGGATCTAACTATGTGACAAGGGATACCACTTTTTAAGGAATAGTTAATTAAAATAAGGTGAACATTTTCATGGAAGAATGTCTGTGTATTTATACAAATTTACAAAAAACCTAAACTATGTGGTTGATTCTAGTCATCACTTCATTACATGGCCTGTTAGAAGCAGGGGGAGCTCAATATGATGTGTAAAGTTAAGCAGTAATGTTTAGCAATAATGTAATTAAATAATATTTTCAGTGCTGTTCTTTCTAACAGGACTTGAGTTGATGTAATTTTATGTTTCTTGTTCCCCAACCACAAACTTACCAAATATATTGTATCAAAAAGTGTCTGAAGTCTTTTTTAATTGTCCCTCTTTCACATCCTAGTAAAGCCTGATTCGTTGGGGAGAGAAGGCACTTGTTAAGAGGCATGTTGTTTAGGAGCACAGAATGTGTTTCAGCTGGACAGATCCAACATCTGGTTGTCTCTTTTACTGGGAAGTCCTAAGCTCCCTTCCACTTTCCTTGTCTTTGCTCTTAGCTTTAGAGCATATAAAATCCTTCTGTGGGCCTGAATAGGCAGAGAAGTAATAGAATAGAAATTTTTGCTTGTTTGTTTGTTTTTTCCCCAGCATAATTGAATAGAATTATTCTGTGAAAGCCACTGATAAGGACTGGAACTTGTGCAGGAGAGAGAGGAGTAGGACTTATCCCATTTGACAACAGCAAATTGAGAGACAAAAAGAAAAGCTGTAGGTAGTAATTCAAGTTGCGAATTGAAATATATTGACAGAACATTTTGAAAGAAGCCTTTGATACCTCTTCTGAGGCTTACATAATGTAGCCCAGCATTTTATGCTGTCAGTAAATAAAATATGGCAACATGCCTTTCTAGTGAACTGTTTCCTTTTAATCTGGATATTTATAGGTACGCATGAGAAAGCAGGTACCTGAGCATGTACTGATTCTGAGAAATGAAACAGAGACCAGAAGAAATAGTAGAAGGAAAATTAGCTATGTATTTCTCCTATCTTCCTGTTAAGAACTGGTAAGTAGAGAGATGATAATAAATGACTTCATTTTATGACTGTGATGGCATCATGAGAACATAGGTAGATCATAAGTAATACGTAATAATGTATTTTAGACAGATTTTATTGGTCTTTCTCAAATCCTGACAGCTAGATCTGAAATCAGAGTACAGAAAATGAAATTACTCCTCTAGAAAACTTTCTTATAGAAGCTTTTATAAAGCATTGCATTCCTGAGACATGAATGTACAAACCAACTGATGCTGTGGGTATAATTGTTGTCTGTATTAAGACAGTATCTGTTTGCCAGAGGTCATTTTATCAAAGGAATTGAGATGTGCAAGGAAACATGAGGATTTTTCCTGACATCACACATGTCTGTGTGTGGATCACAATGAATTTGCTCTACTTTTGCACTACTCTTGGATGCTGTGTGTAGGTAGTTACACGTAGTGTGCGTATGCCGCGTTGTTTGAGCTAGTACACCTCAGACTCTCAGCACAACTAGTGTGGCACTGCCTAAGCTATCACAGCTCTTCTCTTTCTGAAGGGGCTTGTACCTACATAGCTCACAGTAGGAAAGTAGATTTATTCATCCAGGTGGACAGATACTCCTTGGGGTGCTGGTAGCACAATCAAGGCGGACTTAAAGCAAGACTTGATGCCCTGAGAGTACTTGGAGGTTATACCACACTCCCCTTGTATCCTGCTTGCAGGGCTGCATAGGACAAATGTAAAGTGCTCCCTTAGAACTTCTCTTGATGTTAGGGCAGAGATATTTTGCTATGTAGAAAGTCTTTTTCATTAATTGCGCCTTGGAGAATCCTCATACCTATCCATATTTGTGAGTTTCCTCATTCTTCGGAGTTGTTTTATTAGACTCCAGATATTTCTCCTTTATCAGTTTAATGTACTTTGGAGAATTTCAGCACAACCTTTTTTGGTTTTATGGCACACAGACCTAGGTAACAATTAAAAGTAGTGTTGACATTATTGAATATTCATATTTGCTAACTTCATATTGGCCAGGTATGAAAGGCTTTGATCATGGATAAGGTCTACTGTGTGAGGTACTGTACTGCACAGGATAAAAGCACCATAAGCATATGAAACTAAGCAACAAATAAGTGACTCTTTCTAGCTATAGACAATAGAAATTCAAATGAGAATAGAATAAAATAAAATAAATCCCAAACCAATAAAATACCATTAGTCAGTAAGAGGAGACAACTGGTTTCACATTAAAATAATTTTTTTAAATGCTACTAAAAGCTACAGCTATTAAAGAGCATTTTAAAGAGGGATTTGATCCCTTATGTATCAAGAGAAAAAAGTAACTTTTTGGTTGTATACACTGGTCAGTTCTTGCAATTATAGATGGAATTTAAGTTTTTTTATAAGTTAGCATTAAAGAAGTTGCCACTCAGGAAAAATAACGGAATACATAAATCAAGTACTAAACAAAAATAATTGCCATATACAAGATGTCAGTGATGTTCTTGTCCTTGAGGCTAGATCAGGGGAAAGGAATTTTATTGAACTACAATCTTCCACATGAGAGTGGGAAAAACAAAAGGGAGGAAATAGCAGGACTAGATAGAAGAAAAGTCACTGTTTCTCAGCAGGTGACAAGAACTGTTTGCTAAGGATGTACACAAGTATTTGTGATCCTATGTATTTGCATATACAGGAAATCTTTTATGAGGAGGGCACTTCCTGAATTACAGTGTATATATATATCAGTAAAACGGAGCTGAGGGAAGTAAAGGCTTTGATGAAGACAAGTATTGTGCTCTTAAATCTTGTGAAGGTCCTATCTGTGGTAAGACTACAGACGTGGCACGGTGGGAGGAAAATAGATGGGATTTTTGTCTCGGGGATTTTTGCCCTTTAAAGGCTTAATGAGAGAGTCCATTGTGATACTGGTCTTGAAATGGAATGACTGTATGCTGCAGTTATCTTTTCCTCTGTAACAGTTCATTTGTGTTAGCAAATCTCTCTGCATCACTGTATTTGCACTGATACAAGAATGTGTTGATATAGGAAAACTTAATTACAGGCTCCAGATATCATGAAGCCTAACAGTGCTGCCAGTAGAGGGTTAATGTGGCTAGAGTTTATACCTGTTTTAGTCTGAAAAGGAGGATCTGAAAAACTGCAAATCCCATAGTCACTCATTATCAATGTATTAATTCTTTTCTTATGTATCTTTGACGCTGACAGATCACTTGTATTTGTTTTCCAAGAGGTGCTTATGGATTCTCACACATATATATATCTGGAATTTTGAAACCCTTGAAAATCATAATGTATATTTTCTGTCTTGTTGATCATGGATTCTGTGATCCACAATGGTTTTTAATTTTTGTGTCCTTACTCAAAATATTTGGTCAACTTTAGAGTTGGTAGGTCTCTCACCGTGCAGAGAGAATTGCTGTTCAAAGGGAAATGAGAACTTTTCTTTAATTTTAATTGACCTGATCCTGCTGTTGCCAGTTTGAATGGCTGAGCTTTCACAGCTCTTTCAGAACAGAAAAGAAATGACTACTGAGGAGAGATGAGCTCTATCTCATAAGGAAAAATAAGTGCTGCTTTAAGTTTAGACTTGCCAACTTAGGAAGAAAGGCTTTAAACCAGAATTGATGGGGACTGATGACAAAAGAATGTAAGTGTTACCAGTGCAAAGGTGACCAGAGGCATAGTAACTGTGGATATAGGGTTTTTATAAAAAGGATTGAAGCAATACAGAAAACAGGATAGTGAATATGTCTGCTTAACATTTAAGATGTCTATACTACTGCAGGCTATATGGAAACTAAATGGAAGAATGTACAAGGTTCTATATAAAGTTGTGATTTAGGCAACATAAATGTTTACTTGGTGGGATATTTCATTTGTTAATGAATTAATACAGAAAAAAAACTGGAGGTGGCTCCTGAAGAAAAGGGGAGGGAAGACATCTTTCTCTATGAATATTTAGTTTTGTATTAAAGTCTAGAAGGATATAGAGGGAGATAATCTGTTAAAAGTATCTTTACAATAATTAAAGGAGAAAAAAGCCTGACTGCTATTATGTTGAGGACCTACCATTAAGACCACCAACCAAGAAGGATAAGATGGAAAGAACGTTTTTGTAAACAACTGACAGAATAATTTGCCTTGAGGAATTACTACTTAACAGAATATTTGTTGGTTAAAATAAATTGAATACGGAGTATCCAGGGTATTTTTAGACTAGGATGATGTCAGGTTTTGATACAGAAAGTGAAGGTTAATACAAGAATTTTCTTACAAGGTTTTCAAGTTTTTTAGAATGGAAAAGAGTAAAAATAGAAAAATGCGACTACAAGAAATTCAAAGATCTGTTTGCAAAATCCTCTGAAAAAAGTCTATGAAAAAGGTGCTCAGAAGTTTGGCAGTTCATAAAAATACATATATTTAAGATGTAGTTGCAGGATATCCTAGTATGGAACAGTTAAAATAAATGTAATATGTCTTGTAGACATCAATGGTCTTCAAGAAGGAAGCATAATGGAAATAGTTAGAATTGTCCCTGAACATGAGTCAGCTTGGACTTTTGTGTATTTTGGAAAGTCCAAAGCACAAAAATGAGAGACAAGGAGGAAGAGCTGTCAAAAATAATAAAATAACCCCAAAGTTCCTTATTGCTTATGTAACCAACAAGTCCTTTACTGATATAAGGGAGGACCAAGGAAAATTTTGGTCCATGACCTCCCTGCAGAGAGTAATAAATGATGTCAGTGAAGGTATAGTGTTTGCTTAAAACATCAATGGCGATGGGGTGTGGATAAAGCTCAGGTTACCACAGGGAAAACGTGATTAATAGCTCTTACGCAAGCTACTGGTGTTCAGTGGACTACACATACCGACATTAACACTAAGCTCTTAGAGAAATGGCTGAAGCTATTGGTAATGGTTAGACCTCAGTGCAGTCCCATCATGGTCTAGAAATGGGACTAGCAAAGTAACCTTTAACAAAAAGTCAGCAAATGATACCAAAGAATTATAGGGCAATAAGATTAACCTCAGTTTCCTAGAAGTTCAGAAGTACATAATCAGACATGGAGTATCTCAAGGAAATTGGGGGCGGGGGGGGGGGGGGGAGAGAAGTCGTTACAAACACTGTGTATTACACAAACCTAGTTTCCTTTTGATGACTGGGTAGCAACATTTAACACTTGTGTGCTTCAAAACAAGGAATCATAGTCTATATTAAATTATTTTTAGGGAAGCATGAAGATGGGTGGAAAACAGTACTTGGAGACAATGAAATCTATTGCTATTCTTTATTTTCATAATGTAGTGGAGTTAGAGAAGATCCAGAGGAGAGTGACTGAAGTGATCCTGGAGCTAGAACAGCTGCCTAATAGGGAGAGACTAAAAGGGCTCGGACCTTCAGCTTGGAGAGGGGAACGTGTTTGATGTTGCTCTAATCCCACAATACAGAAAGATAGGAGGCCTTAAAGGAGCTAGTAGGAGATCTGTTTAGGACTGTGAAGTGCTCTTTGTTTTAGCCTGCAAGCGGTAAACTTAGGATGTCAGGGAGTATCAGCAGGTTCAGAAAAGACTTAGGCAAAGTCATGGAGTTCTTCATAGAATGAAATCTAAAGGGAAGAGGCTGTTCCCTCTAGCATCTCGAATTCAACAGTTACATATGCCTGTAAAGTATGAAAGGTGTAACCTGGAAACAGTAGCCAGGTTATGCTTTCCCTTATCGTTTCCTAAAGTCCTGCTGGAGAAAAAACACTGGGCTGGAGGTACTGTTGGTCTCAGCTAGTAGGACATTTTCTGTGTAGTTAGGTCCATTGCAGGAGGGTAACATACAACAGTTCTGTTGCAGCAAGAGCGATTTAGGCTTGTGAAAACCTTTTTAACAATAATAACATGCAAGCGGGGAAATGGGTTGCCAAAGAAGTTCTGGAACCTCAACTATTTCTGTGGTTGTAGAAGTAGATTACACAACCAGCCAAAACCGTAATTTAAATATATTGGGTCCTTAGGATAGGTAAAGGAATTAGATGACCTCTGGCTTTTTTTCCCCAAGTATTTGATGGTTCAGACTCTATCTCATTGTCATGTTGTGTCTTAGGCGTCATGTGATACATGAGTAATGTTAAATCTGAATGTAGAAATTGTCAGACCTTTCTGTTGTAGTTTAGTGAAGAATAGTTTTTTGCATTGCGTCACATTTCTGCACAATGGTACTGCACTAAATGCCATTAGTGTTACTATGCGGAAGATGAGTCACTTCCCTGAGCTCTGTAACATAACTGAGCATATATCAGAATTAACATCCTTTTGTTTCAATGTTTTTCTTGTCTTCTGTGTACTAATCTATTTCAGCTTTACTAAATGGATAACCAGGCATTTGAAATGCATGGAGAGAGCATACAAAGTTCTTCAAAAAGAGAAGAGTGGCCAAAGAAAGAGGTACCAGTCATTTTCTTTTACAGTACTAGCAAAACATTATTAAAAGTCAGTCTGAAGATTAAACCCTTATTTTGCAACACGACCTAATCCTATACTATTAAGAAGGTCCTGAGGAAAATAAAAGCTGTAAAGGGCTTCAGTTGCTAAGGTCTGAAAATGCATAGTTCCATGTGCACTAGCTAGGATCTGAACTGTGAGACGTAATTGCCTGGCCCCACTTAAGCTAATAGCTGAATTCTTTATCCTCTGACTACTGGACAAAGTAATTATCTTTGGAGGATTCCCCATAGATTTTAACAGAAAGCGCTACTTAAAAGCTCATCTTGTGGTAATGGTTAGTATCTCTACTGAGTTACACATTAGAGTACTGTTTCATCTTTTTTTTTTTTTTTTGCCCTTGAGAAAAGTAGTTCTCTGTAATTTTCCCATTAAAGTTTTTGCTTCTCGGGGTTTGAATTAACTTCATGCAATACTAGTTGGCGTATCGCTCATCAGCCACTATATTTGTTTGCAGTCAGTACAGTGCTGCTTCTTGGCTATAAATATACCAAGGCTAGTGATTTCCTCACAGCACAACTCACTCCACACAGTTGTGCTGAGGTTGAATGTTCTGTATTAGTTATTATTATGTAATATGTGCAGCATTCTTTTGACTTTAAAAATAATTCTTGAATGGGTGCCACTGCTGTGAAAATGCTGTAAATTAAAGGTCCTTCAAATCTGGAAAATGGGGATTTCAAATGCATTTAACTATAAAGCCTTGTTCTCTGATGAGACTTTGTGGTCTGAGTACTACTGTTGTGATATTTAATTGAACACAAACTTTAAAAAGGGAGTCATTTGAACTGAAGAAAAGATTATTACTGAATAGAATAGGGTGATATTTTGAGCACTTTTCTGCTGCCAAGAGAAATGTATTTGTAAAGAGCTTTTGTCAAAGAGATCAATGAAAAAGGTAATTTTGTTAAAATCAGCAAGTAATCTTCATTTTTTTCATTTCTGATTGCCTAGCTTAAGTGATCAACATTCATACCTCATTTTCAGGCACTTACCATGTGAAAAATCAGGCTTTTAAAGGTAGATCAAACTGTGCACCCAGAATCAGTAGAGTTTTAAAATTTGGGCCGGAGAATGCAGTCTCTATTGGTCTGAAGCTGCAACTTCAGCAGCAAAAATGTTTAAGGGACAGGAAACACTGAATATCCTCACCAAGGTGATGCTTCATGGTGCCAGAAGTGCCTTGGCTTTCTATAAAGAATTCGTGTGCTTCTGTGTGCCCAGCTACTTCTCCCCTTCACCCTTCTCCAGAGGTCTGAATGTCCACAAAGGAAATTTTCAGTAAAGAAATGATGCCCAGAGCAGTTCATACAGATTCTGGCCTGTCTTCTCTACTGACAGGGCGCTGGGCCGTGTGAGATGTGATGTAAAGCAGAGGCAGCATTTCTGCCCCAGAGATGAAGGTTTGCCATGAGTTGATGCTGCAGGTCTTCAGTGTTTTGTGATATAGATTAGAAACAGCAATGAAAAAAATCTTTAAGCATTTGTATAACCCCTAAGACAGCAACAATCTGATAACATACTCTATAAGGTTTCCCTATAATGGGCCCAGTAATTTGGCCTGTGTTTCTGAAAGGCATATTCTTTTGATTACAAAAGAACTATCATAAACTTTCTTCTGTGTGTTAGATCTAATAAAGCTTTCTTTTTTGTTTGGGGGTCTTTTTATTAATTTCAGGAAAGAAAGGGCAGCTGGTCCCTAATGAAGGTCTTTCTAGTTTGTCTGTTGGCCTGTATTATCACCACCACAATAGGAGTGCTGGCCCTGTCCTTGGTCTATGTAAAAAACACTGCCTTTATCAAAGAGACGGGTGTTATAGACGATGGTGCAACTTCCCCAAAACCAGATGAAAAAAGTGTGGATATCAAATACCAGTTCCTGAATCATCTGGGGAAATCAAAGGTAAATTTTTCATCTCATGCAATAATATTCTAGCATCAAATATAGAAGTTTAATGAATTAATTTCACCTAACTATTTTTTAAGCATTAGGTGATCAGCCTAAAGCTGTTATCCAGACTTCTTTTATAATCCATGGGGAGAGACACAAACTTCCGGACAGTGTTTCACTCCAATTCATAACAGATGTTGGAAGTGGTATGGATCTCTGGAGTGCCTCTTGGAGAGCTAAATAATTGCTCCAACAAATCAGGCTTGCAAGACAAGGCAACCATTTTATGTGTGATTCTGAAATTATGGAGTATGAAATTCTGAGAAACAAAACCAGAAAGATCAAATTTTAATTTAAGCTGAGTAGTACACTAAGCTTTTTCTTCTTAAGACTGGATTCAAACAAATTATGTTGCAAGAAGAAAAATTAACTCCATGATCTTGTTTCAGTGAGTGTCCTTGTTTCAGCTGAGATAGAGCTAACTGTCTTCCTAGTAGCTGGTACAGTGCTGTGTTTTGGGTTCAGTAGGAGAAGAATGTTGATAACACACTGATGTTTTCAGTTGTTCCGAAATAGTGTTTAGACTAAGTCAAGGATTTTTCACTCATGCCCAGCCAGCAAGAAGGCTGGAGGGGCACAACAAGTTGAGAGGGGACACAGCCAGGACAGTGACCCAAACTGGCCAAAGGGGTATTCCATACCATATGGCATCATGCCCAGTATAGAAACTGGGGGGAGTGGGGCTGGGGGAGATCACCGCTCGGGAACTAACTGGGCATCGGCTGGCGAGTGGTGAGCAATTGCATTGTGCATCACTTGTTTTGTATATCCCAATCTTTTTATTATTGTCATTTTCATATTGTTATTATTATCATTATTAGTTTCTTTCTTTCTGTTCTATTAAACTGTTCTCATCTCAATCCACAAGTTTTACTTTTTTTTTTTTTTCTGATTCTCTCCCCCATCCCACTGGGTTGGGGGGAGGGTGTGAGTGAGCGGCTGTGTGGTGCTTAGCTGCTGGCTGGGGTTAAACCACGACAGTGAGCTAAAATTAACTGACAATGTAAGGAAGCCCTAGGAATTATGTAGGTTTTGTTTAGGTGTATTTTGATACTTATAGAAATGTATCCTTTGAGCAATTAAAGACATATGCCTTCCTCTAAATATATCTTTATATAAAAAATAATTCCTGATTAATTTTTGCTTTTCAGCAAAAGAGGGAAAAGGATAGATTAGGTAGTAGGGCACTTTAAACTGACAACAGCCATTCTGGTACCTTTTCATGTTAGATTTAACTATGTAAGTAGTTTTTAAACAAAAAGTGTTTTTAAGAATGCAAACAAAAGTATTTAAGAGGAGAGCTACCCTTTTAATATGCCCTTCATCAGTGCAAGATGATTCTTTCATGGACAAAACATGTTCTAGAGGCATTACAAATATTGGGAAAGGATATTTTCAGTTGCAAATAGTTTGCAACCATAGAAATTCAGGAAAATGTCTTGCTCAGGAAATGTTCTAAATGTTTTGAATCTAAAAGTTTAAGCATATGTGTAACTGATTTCCCCAAATCAAAGTCCAGAATGACATAAAAAGAGGAGCAGATAATTTTGTTCTTGATATCACTGTTTATCTCTCGTTTATAGAAATGATAATGTTACACCATGACATGAGAAAGTATATAAATGATTGTGAAAAGTGACTAAAATACATACAGAGAGAATCCTTACTGAGCAAAAGGACAGGTCCCTTCAGTATTGCCCAGACCAAGAATTTTCTAAAATATTTTAGGATTCTTTGGTCACCACCATCCATAGTTAATACAATTCTCCACTCTCACTAACTTTACAGGTATATAACTACCCAGGCGGTGAAATTCAGTGGGCAAGATTCAGGAAGAATGTAAATGAATACCAAAGTGATGAAGAAATGGAATTTGGAAAAAGTATCAATAAACATGGCTCCAAAATGACTTTTGGAACCTTACGGATCAAAAGCAAAGGGCTTCGGGCTCCCCATTGGCATTTTAACGCCAATGAACACGGCTACCTGCTGCAGGTATTATCTGATTATTTCAGCTTTCCCAATTGTTTTGCAGTTTAAAGTATCATGCATCTATAGAAGATGTACACATGTAAAAAAAAATTACATATACATTACATGCAAATGTTAACAGGTAATAAAAGCAGAATTGCCATTAATTGATGTATGACATTAGTTTTCTTGCTTGAAATAAAATTTTCACATGGAGGTGGTTGAAATAGGCTGTTGAATGTTGTTACTTGCAAGAGGACCAAACACCTGTAGCTGCCAATGAAGTATAAAAACAGAAGTCAGAGGAGACTTTGGATACCTGAAAGTTACAGAATTTTATGTACTTATCCAAGTGCTTACAATGATTGAAGTAATTATATTAGAGAACCATTGCAGAATCACAGAGGTGAAGGACTGTTAAGGTTCTTAGGAAAGCCTCTGGCTCCATCCCCTGTATTGATGCAGGAGAAGAATACCTAAAGCATATTTGATACTTTTGTTCAGTTTTTAAAAATTTTCAACAAAGGACCTATTATAAAATCAAAAAATAGTTGTCTCCCATGTTTCATCACAGAAACCATTAGAATGTTTGTGCTGGTACAAAACCCACATTTTTGCTTATTGCGAAAAAAAAAAAAATCCTTATTTCTCCTTGTTTATCTCCATTGGCTGTAGAGACCCTCAGATCAGCTTGCTTTCTCACAGCTTTTTGTATGTGGAAGACTCTTTTATTCCCATACAGTCTTCTCTTTCCTAGACCAAATACCCCTTCCTTCCTTCTCCCCCCCCGCCCCCCCCAATAAATCTTCATTGAAAATGTTTGCCCTATCTCACCTGACTGTCAAATTTCAAATCTGTAAAAATGAAGAACATGAGATAAATAGAAACTCACCACAAGGAATTCAAGGTGGCATATTAATTTGAAAACAAAATGATCTTTCTTTGGAAGCATAGGTACTTGGATCTCAGTTATTAATTTATTTCTAAGCATAATTATTCATATTTTGATCAGCATAGAACTGAACAGCTCCAACTGGATGGGTGATCCTCCTTGGAGTAAGGCATTCCACAAACACCTGGTCCTGTCTCCAGCAGTTTTTGGTCAGAGATGACTCCTTTATAGCTGTTCACAGCTTCTTTAATAAGAAATGGTTTGAGTGTGAGCAATGTGTATTTGTCATGTGTTCCTTAAACCTTCTAAAATTTTGTCATTTAAAATACTATTCTGGACTTAAGTTCACAAAGGCTTGTTAGAGAGTGCATCAGGTCCTGTTTTTTCCTAACAGCCTTCAGGTTATTTTAATTATTGATTTGCCACATATGGATTAAATGAGAAAATTTTCATTATGATTGTTAAGTTCTGATTATGTTACAGGGTACTGCCTGGATTGGAGTAATTGGCGCAGATGACAGCGTGGTTACCACATACAATGTCACGGCTGGTCAAGTGATCTTCTTCCCTAGAAACACTGTGCATTGGGTAAAGAACGTAGGATCAGAAGACTGTCTGTTCTTGCTGTTTTTTACAACACATGAAGAACTTCAGACCTTGGATGTAGATGATGCATTTTTCTCTACCCCAGAGGATATAGCAGCTAGAGCATTAAAGGTCTGTATGATAGGATAGCCAGCCTCTATCTAGTCATCTACATGTTAACATGGCAGTTCAGGCTCTCTCTCTCTATTTTTTAGAGACGATCCTCCCTACCTCAGCTGTTCTTTTTAGTTCCATCAGTGCAGAAGGGTGTACACGTGTCCTTTGTGTAACACCGTGCCACCCTGTGTTCCTTTATACACAAGGAGAAATAAATGATGATGCTCTCTCCAAGAAACTTTTTCTCCTCCACTCTTCACATTTATCCCCAGTTCACAGAGGGCCTTCCATATTTCCAAAGGTGTAAGGGAAAATAACGTAGTGAAGCCCCAAGTTAATTTCCCAATAGCCCCTTGATGAATTCTGTGGTATGAGATCTCATAGGAAACTGTAGATAAGTCCATCTTCTTGTTAAAACAGATATTACTTGAACTGACTAATTGGCAATGTCCCATGAGCAAGAATATGGCCACAGAGTTTCTGCTGAGTCTGAGCAATGTGCATGTTCAAACCACAGAATTGTGATAGACCTTCCCACCCTGTAACAGTTTGATGGGAGATGGATCGAGTTTCCCTTCTGCTCCAAATCTCTGTGGTAACTGAGAAGGAAGGGCAAAACAAAGGAGCATAATAGAGTATTGACAGGGTGAGGCAATTAAAGAGATGAGGTGTGTCCACAAGGCAGAATGTCTACCACCAGGTACTAAGGTGGGATATTCAATGAAGTAAAATTTTAAATCCAGTTTGCTGTGCGTCTCTGTCAGCTTAACATGCATTGTGTGTTCCACAGCCACAAGGTGGAGTTAACTTCATCAGAACATTCAAGAAACAAGTAGAAGATCAAGCAATTAACCTCCCACCAAACTTAAATGAGCTTGTACAAAATGCTACGTATGTGCAGTCTCCGGACAAACTTGTATGGCAGTACTTCTACGATCTCAAAGGTATACATCTAGGAACTTTGTATGTAAGAGCTCTCCGTGTTTCTAGAAGGGGAGAGGAGTGGATCCGTAGTCGATTCACTGAAACAGGAGTTAAAAAATAGATAGAGAAATGATAAGAATTTAAGGAAATAAAATGAAAAATGTATTGGTAATACATCTAATTGCTGCCCTGATTCTTATCTCAAAGTGGTTTACCCTTTTGATTTTAATGTTTCTATCTGCAATAGTAGATATGAAAGCAGAATGCCAGTAAGCAGCAGGGCATGAAATAAATACTTCCCAGCTCAAGGTTCTCTACTTATGTCTATAAATAGGACTGGTGTATTCCCTGCTACAGTTAAGCAATAACCTAAACTTTTCATTCAGAAATTAAAATCTAACAGGTGAGGAAGCCCTGCAGCAGATTAGCTGGAGAGTGACTGGTGCTGACCTTCTTAGGATATCTTGTATCTGCATAAGAAACATCAGTGAATAAACACCTTAACAGATACCTAATTATATCCTGCCTTTTCTTTTACAAATATAACTTCATAAACAGCATTGAACCATATTCACTGTTTGATTTATCAACAATTGTATTAAACATCCCTCTGTATAGCCTAGATCTAGTGATTATCAGTGAGCACCTAATAAACATAGATGGCAAAACTTAATTCCAAGTAGTAGAGTCTATTCAAAAAGCTATAAAAGCAAATATAGGTCAGAGCTCCACACACAGCTGATAGAGGTTATGAGAAATAGATGTGTGACAAAAATCTTCACACTTGGACCAAAATGTTCTTCTGCATTGGCAGCACTTTACAAAATATTGTGATACACAATCTGTGCCATAAAGGTTAATATGAATTAATATGCTGAAAGTTAGCATGTTCTTTAAGTGTATTGTTATTGATAGCAATTTGGGATAGAAAAAAATCTAGCCAGAGCTTTTCATTATGATTATCTGACTACAGAAAAATACAGTAAAGGAGATTGCATAGTGTCTAGTGCATGAAGGATAGAGAAGCTAAATGGGCTTTCTTTTTGGTTCCAGAGCCTCATAAGATTTGAGGCCTCAAGTTTAGTACATAATAATAACTTGAAGTTGGCCAATATACTAATAAACAATGTTAACCAAATCTTGTTGGAAATGCTCATTTAGCTGTCTTTGTTTTAGGGTCAGCAAAATATCCTTTTCCAGGAGGAATCTTCCAGTGGGCTCGCTACCGCATAAATGGCACTGGACTAAATGAAACAGAAAAAATTTTTAGTGAGTCACTGAACAAGGTACATGCTTTTAATTGGATACCATAGATTTATAAACATCAGGCATAGTATGCAGTTTCTGTGGGTTCATCACTGCTTTGTCATGTATAAGAGGGATATAACAAACTTGGACGGTTTTCTGAACATTTTTGTTCTGCTTTTCAGCATGAAAATACCCTTACCTTAGCAACTCTCAGGATATTCAGCAATGGACTGGGGCAGCCTCACTTCCACTTCAATGCTAACGAGATGGGTTATGTCATTAGCGGCTGTGGACAGGTAATTTGTTACGTGGGTGAGGGATAAGTCAGTGGAGTTTTGGCTGTAAAACAATTACAGATCTAATAACTGATTCCCAGCCCTGATTAATGACACTACAATTAGCAGTATCACAACACTTTCAGTGTCCACACTTTCCTTCTCCATATAAAATTTTGATCTCAGTTACATTTGTGGAAGCTTGTCTAGCCAAAGTGGAGTTATACAAAGAGCAGAATTTGTCCATCTTGTTAAGTTGTTCAGCTAAATCACAAATGCTCATTACAGGAATTGCCACTCTCCTGAATGCTGGGAGTACAAAATAAAAAAGCAATACTTTTGATTTAGCACCTCTGAGGAACAGATAAATAGAATAAAGTTTAGTGAGTATTAAGTTTTAGAGTACAAGATTTTATTATGGTTTTCACTCAGTGCAAATTTGAAGTGCAAAGATAATTGAGATGGAATGACGAGACTCCATAACATAAGGACTTACCATGTTCTTACTCAGGAATTTGCCTAGGACCCCTCTACCTTTCTGGATTCTCAGTGAAAGCACTGATGCTACACTAGCTGATTTCAGTGCAGTGCTGGGACCGTCACTGTGTATTTATCCAGTAACAGCACACAGAAAATTGTTGTTGAACATTGCTGCTTTACTTGCAATAGGCTGGAGTTATTCTCTCTGGAGTGACTGCCAACTTCAACATTGGCATTGGAGATGTCATATTTTTCCCTGTTGGAACCCAACATTATATCAAGAGCTTATGTGATGAGGATTTGCTATTGATTCTAGCCTACAATACAGGAAACCAGGTGAGAATTCATATGGGCAAGGGAAGAAAAAAATGTTCAGCGATGTTTTTCTCAGGCACGTAAGCTTTATGCTTCATGCTTCAGTGCACACCTTTCAAAAGACATTCTAAGAATATGTCAAGTACACTGACAGTTAAAATTCCCTTCTGGTGTGAGTGGTTGGCATGCAACACCTATCACTCTGTACTGGAAACAGGAGGTGGGAAAGACAAAAAAAAGGTACTTGGTAGGGTGTGACATGCTCCCGTGTGTGTGTGTGCATGTGCATGTGTGCATGTGTGTATAACAGAGGTGGAATTTAGATCGTGTTTGTGCATGAGGTGCTGCTGGTGTTTAAGAGAGGGAGCTTGTCCTTGGGTGGACTGGGCAGGGTCTTTACAAGCTGAGCACCCACAAAAGGCAGAGATCTCTGTAAGCCTTAAACAAGTCTATATCCTAAGAGCCAGGGCAAGGGTGTATTTATTTAAGGTTACACATATCCAGTGATCTTGATAGCCCAGTGTAAGACTTGTCATTAGTTATATACTTTTATATAAATTCATTTTCATCTTGGATTTGAGGTGCACTTTAATATTCCATATTATTAATATTGTAAAAATGATCAGGTAGCTGTGATTATTCTTCTTAAAATATTGTCTTTTTCTTCATAGCTGGAAACTCTTCGAATGAATGACTACTTCCATGGAACAGCAGACCATATCCTTGCTCAGCTTTTTTGGAAGGAACAGGCTGAGTTTAAGAAGTTCCCAACGCCTGCCAAAAAATCAGGCAAATAACCTCTCTTAGCAGTTAATGGCTCCAAGGACTCTTTCATGATCACCATGTTTCTACCAGTACTTTTTGGTACCTTTCTTGCTATTTATCCAGAGGAGATGTTCAGAAAAAAAGAATAATCTGGGGTTATTCATTATAAAAAGTTGTTTTCTTTATGTATTTTTATAATGTTTTATTTATAGTGCAATGTAATTTGATTAGTTGTATATTAAAGTAATTTCTACCATTACAATTGCCTTTTGCTCTGTATAATATCCATTATTCCACCGTATCTCTTCCCTCACACTACTGAAGTTTACATTGATTTTCTGTCATGTAGACAGTGCTCTTATCTAGCAGTGTCTCTACACAAATGCAGCATCTATACACAAACCAGGTCTTGTGTTATGAGCCCCGCATCTTACAGTGATGGCAGGAATGAGCTCACCATAGATTCAGGTCATGTTCACTCTCCTTCCGCTAACTACACTCCTCTCAGTGGGGCACTGTGTTAGAATTTAGGACAACTAACTCCTTTTCCTGACTTTGCCACCAAACTGCTATCTGATTTTGGAAGAAACATTTGAGGCTAGATTCTCAGCAGAAGGTAGACTCAGTAGCAGATAAGCTCTGTGTTAGGCACCTGTGCTTGCCATGCAAAAGGTGGGGAGAGATAAGCCCAAAAAAACTGGGCCAAAAAGAAGCAAAGATGATTTCCCAGATTGGCATCTATGCCATTTTATTGTGACCCTCAGGTTCCCATTCCTTCTTGCATAAATATTTAATTACAGTCAACAGGGTGGCTGCAGCAGGGAGGCAAGGAGATCTTTCTCTGTTTCCCATGGCTTAGGGCACTTTTTTTTTTTTTTTAAATCTTGTGAAATACTTGCCTAGTTCAGGGGGTTTGATCCTGTTTTGATTTAAAGCAGTTTACTGATTTAATATCAACACATAATAAACAAGGATTCAGTGAAATATTCAGTAGGGATTCAATTTCATTTCTTATTGAGGCTCTTGGTAATCCCCTGGCTACTCTTTAATCTGGCCGAAGGTCATCTGTAGGGTTCAATTATATGGAACTTAGTTATCGGGCCTGAAAGTAGCTCATGATCACAAGAGTGTTCCAGACGCCTTTAGAAGGCCTTGAACAGACTAAAGAAGAAGATAGAAAAAGAAAGATCCCAGTTAGAAAACCACAGGTGCACATTCCACGATAAAGGGAACTTGGCACAAACAACCTCAATTCAGGAGCTTATCTTGACCAATTGGACTAAGACAAGTCTTGCATGCTCTAATTAATACAGCCAATTATGTCCTGTGTTTATGCACGTGTACAGAGCGGGTATAACTAACTTTATCTTACGTTTGTGCACGTGGACAGTACCGATGTAACCAATCACCTTTTATGTTTGTGCGCGTGGACACCAAATGCTTGCATGCAGCAACCAATCAGAGTTTCTAAACAACTTAGAGAATTGTATAAAAATGATCAGCTAAGCTCAATAAACTGGTGACTTTAATCATCATATTGGTGTTCTATCGTCTGGGCCCCGCAAGAAATAAACCCTAAACCCTACAGTCATCCTTCTCTCCAGCAAACATCCCACCACCTTGGGGTACTCCACTCGCAGGTGCTGTCATGCTCCGGTTCCTACTGCACCGGCCAGGCTTGTCCTGGCTGTTGGCAGAGCAGGGTGAGCGGCTGTGCGGGTCCCCGCAGCTCTCTCCGCTGCCTCTCCGGGAGGATTTTGTGAAGCCATTTGGTGGCCATGCTCCGGCTGGGGCTTGCAGAGCAGACGGGAGAGGGAACGCCCAGGCTGCGGACCCCAACGGGGCTGGAACTTCGACCTGTTCATCGCCTTCAAGACAACACGTTGTGTGCGTGTCCAGGAGGAGAAATTTCACTGTCACATAATTAACCCACAGCCCAGCGTTGGTTTTAAAGGCCAGAAACAATGCCTAAAATAGGAGTTGGATGTAAAAGGCTTGATACGAGCTAGCTCAGGACACTGCTGTCCCACCAGAGCTGACAGGAGCAGGATTTCTTCTGTGCTATGTCCTCACTGGCCACCGCCTGGCTTTGACCCCAACCTACCAGGGCTGGATAAGCTCTCTCAGTCATGCTGCACCCCAAGGGGTGGAGACCTGGCTTATTATTATTAGGTTATTAAGTGCTTTCAGGTGTTAGGAGAGAAACAGGCTGGTTTCTCAGGTGTGGGGAATCAATCAGCCCAAGGCTCTGCTTTAAAACAATTCAGCTGGGTAAAAGGAAGGTTTAAATGCGGGGTTCTCAGCTGAGATGTTCCTTGGGAGGTCCAGAGGCACCCACCAGGTAGGGGGGAGGTTTTTGGGGGTGGTTTTTTTTTTGCAGATGGGAAAAGGTGGTTTGCTGAGGAATGGGGAAGTGGGGTTTGTTCTGCTGTCGTCCTGCTCCTTTGCTGTGCTGGAATACCAGACTGAAATCTGTCGTCTCTAACCTCAATGGCCGTGATGTCTCCTGTCCTCTGCCCTCCTGAGCCCTGCGCTCCCGAGGCACGGTGTTCGGAAGTTGTTTATCGGCACCCACCAAATACTTCTGTGCCTGGTTTTAGCCAGTGCGCTCAGTTGTGTGCTCTTAGGGCTGGGGTTGACCTGTGACCTGCTGTTGGAGAGGTTTGGTTTATCTCTTGTGTCTCATTTTTTTGGTGTGCTGCTTTTATTCCATGTTGTATTTGACCGCAAGCTACTCTTTAAAACATGTAATGATAGATTTGGGTCCTTTACCCAGGCAGATGCTATTATTGCCAGTGTAGAGCAGGACAGTGCCTGTCAGTAAAAGGGGATGATGATGTTGATTATAAAAGAAAGATCTAAAACTGTTAAAAGCCTGGAATCTCTAATTTGTATTTTGCCAGCTGATCTTTGTGAGCCTACAGATCCTGAGAGGCCACAGAAGGGTGTGATTAGTGTGTGCTACATAAGCAAACCAGGGGAAATGTTCGTATAGTACACTTCATCAATCTATTTAGCTCTATGAACTACTTCATTAAGACTCGCAAGGAGTGGGGTTCAGGTACCAGTGCTTCTGTAGGTACGTTTCTGGAGCCCCGAGGGAAATTTGGTTGTCTAGCAGTCTGTTGCTGTTTGGCTGTAAACATCTTAGCCCACCTGCTTTACTCCGTGCCCCTCTGCTTAAAACCCTGTGCACCGCGAGTAGGGCGAGTGCACTCTGGAGAACCTCTTGGAAGGACCGTGAAGTGAGATGCATCGCTGTCATTTATCAGGCCGTAATGAAATGATCATTGCCTTGCACATCCAAATCAATCGGGTTAACAGCCTGCGAAATGCACTTTCCGAAAGCGATTACTGCCCCATCAGCTGCTGCAGCCGTGCCCTTGTGCTTCAAAAGCAGGCTTGTGTTTGTGAACGCTTTATTTTTGTTTGGTTTTTACTAAATAGCTAGCATGTTTTTTCAGACTTAAATTTTTTTTAATTAAATTTTGTTCTACTAATTGCCGACTGATCCTTCAGCCGAGTGAAGTGCTTTTTGCTTAGCTGTAAGTGTGTATCCACGTGGACTGACTTTATTATCCGTCTTACAGATGTGCTGGTTTTAATTCTCCTTTAACTTTTACCAATACTGTTAACCCAGCTATTCTCACCATAGCTTCTTTAGGTGTCAGTCAGCCTTCGGGCTGGTGTCAAATCTGTCTTCAGCTGACCACAGCGGGATTTAATGCGGTGCTGAATCGTGTTTCCTGACGGGCTGTCCGTTCGGGTGGATGTGTCATCAGGGCTGCCTCCCACTTCCCCCTTTGGGAAAATCCCCTTTCCTGCCCCATCTCCACGCTGAGCCATTCCCTGGAGGTGGCCGATGTCACACTAAGCGGGTTTTATAGCAGAAGGTGCAATAGGGTTTCTGTAACCAGCTGCCATAAACCGAAGGGTTTACGTACCTCATACAATGCTCCACGGTGGTTTTTTTCGCTTGGGAGGGTTTATCCTTTTCCAGACCTGGCACTGTGCGTTGTCATTAAAGGTGCACGTTTTACAGCCTGGCAAAGCTTTACTCCTGATGGAGTTTGACTGGTTTCCTCCTACAGAAAATTATCTGTAAAAATTTGATGGCAGTGAGAGATTAGCACAGGACCATTCGGAGGCTTTTAAGCTCCTTGAATCCACCGACCGCATGCGGCTCGGTGCCAGGGCTCGCTGCTTGCCAGTCGGGCAGGAGCTTCGTGAGGCTTATGGGTCGCATCTGCCTGGGTTAGCAGAGCTGCTGAATGGGGAGATGCAAATTCTTCAGCCAGTATGTGCTCTGGAAAGCTGCTTGGGGAGGATATCTCGGCCCCAGGGGCTGGGGGCTGTTCCCACCAGGGCTTGAGGAACCTCCCCAAGCCCCCACGTTGTCACTCTCCGCAGGGACAAGTGCTGGCAGCACGATGCGATGGAGGCAAAATGTAGGAACCCATTGCAACCTGGTTAAAAAAAAAAAAAAGGCAACAAAACCCCCTCACTCCAACTAATAAAAAAAGCCCCTAAATCTATTGAAACTTCTTTACTAATTCTTAAAGAAGTATCAGAGTTCATGTCTATTCATGCAGCTGCGCTGCACTCCCCTTTTTGTTTGTTTTCTGATGTTTAACAGCTAAATAGTCTCATCTTACTAATATTGCCATTATAACAAGTAACCTGCACTGTTCTTCTGAGCCTGCATCGTGTTCTGTGAACAGGCACATGCACAAATGTCTCCTACAATGTTTTCTGTTGAGATCCCACCAGCTAAAAAGCCGTGGCAGAGCTCGGTAGCATCTCAAGAGGTCTAGATACAGGATGATTTAATAATTAAACCTGCTCTGTACATCTCAGTCCTGCAGCTTCCTTCTCACGTCAGTGAGCCTTTATGGCCCAGGTGAGTTTTATAGATCCCAAAGGACAAAAGGAAATTTCCTGCTTTTTGTTGTATGTTCTGATCACAGCCAGTTTAGAAATGTTGAGAAATCTTTATCTTTCTCTAGCAATGCAAACACAGCCAAACAGAAAAGCCAGCCCACACCCTGACCTTGGACAACCTCCGTGGTAATGATTCATCTCAGAAGCTGAAGGACCTTTTGAAGACAAGCCAAGATTTGCTGGATTCGAGTTAGGTTTTGATGGCTGCAGAGCTGGAAATAGCTTTCCTTGTTTTATAGAACGATACTGCTAATTATAGGGGTGGCATCCCTTTGTAGTCCAGGGTTATCCATTCTCCCAGCCGGGGACTTGCCAGCACCCTCGAAGGTACCTGCCAAGTCCTTTGTGGGTTTATGGGCTGTCGTTAGCCTGGGCAAACAGAACAGGTTCAAGGTGAGCACGGGCACCGCACGGCAGCATCGCCGGCAGCTCCACGGAGGAGATGGGTTTCCCTGGATGGGTCAGTGCAGGTGGCTTTTAGGGCAGCGATGTCTGTGGGGACCCTCTGTCTGAAGGCTACCAAAACACACTGAAATGAAAATAAACCCGGGCCATTAAATCTCCTGCCCCAAAGGAGGCAGGGATGCTGCTTATTTCCCTCTTCAGCCAGGCAGGAATGTAACAAATCGAGCGGCAGCATGGCTATGGGCAAATATTTATTTTTGTAACCAGATAGACAAACTGGGCTTTTTTGGGAAGACTGTGTGCGTTTTTCAGTGTGTTCATTTTGGAAAAAATGCAGAGCTTAACAAATGATAAGCTGACTGTGCTTTATAGGAGAATAGGAAATAGGAGCATCCCCAGGGACGGTACTGAGGGCAGACTCAGCCGTGTGGGATGCAGGGGTGCTCCTGCAGCCCCTTGGCACCTGGGGTTGTCCCCCTGTGCTCCTGCACTGGCCCAAATGGTGTTTCTCAGGAGTGCCAGACATTCATAAACTCATCCTCCTTTTCACTACATTTTATAAGCAGATGTTGTTTATCCTGCCAAAAGCCCAAAGTGTTTAGGACCTTACATTCTTTCCAGCTGCTTCAGCTGTGCTGACCTATGCTTATCAGGGTGGGTGCCCCGCAGAAACCCTCTGAAATGGACTGTTTCCCGGACGCAGGGGACAGATGCGTGGACGTGTGTCTTAAACATTTCTCGATACAGAGGAAACCGCAAGCAAGAACGGTACGCCGGTTTACAGACCAGAGCCCCGTGGTTAACTGTCACCATAATGACACCAAGAAACCACAGCCTGGCGCAACCTCTGCGGCGCAGGCGCAACGAAAGGTCAACTTAATGGGGGCACCCAGAGCCCCCCTAAGAACCCCCCCGCAGTGGGCTGGAGACCCCACACGATGGCCACGTGGGTACCGAAGTCTATGTGGCAAATGTGCCGTTGCCTTGTCTGCTTAAGTAGGCATGAAGTTTCTTGGAACTGGGCAGAGATTTTGGGACTCACGCTATACAAAATGGTACCATCAGGAGCTAGGGGGGGACCCCCACCACCAAGAATCAAGAGGACCAACAGGACACCGCTGGATCCACAGGTGGTGATATCTTCTTTGTCTGTCTCTCTCTCTCCCCTCCTATCTTTTATAAAATTGTGAAAGGTGTGGCAAGGGACTTGTTTGTCTAGTTGAGTTGTCCAGCTAAGTAGTCACCATTGAGTTATTGCATCTAACCTCATGCCTTGTATTAATAACTTGTTGAAGTGGTTGGCTGGCGGCGTTTCACCTTAATTCAGTCCAGGGGTATCACGAACTTGGTCATCGGTCCCAAGGGGAGGGAGGTCATCCTAAAGGACTCCTTTTGGGCCCTGACACCGGGATGTGCATGTATACTTACACAATTTATCCATATATATAAAATCATAAATATATAAACAATTATAAATATACATATTTTTAAAATCCAGCTGCTTTTAGTAGTTCAGAAATGTGCTGGAGCTGAGAGTTTACAGATGGAAAGAGGGTGTTCAAGTCTTCTTCCACCAAACGAACTTTACGGCAAAGCTCTGTTAAGGAAGGTGGAATTTTGAAGCAGCGCCTGCCCACAAATTGATAACGATCTCCTTAGTGCCCACACATTAAGATTATTTTCTCTTACAGTAGGTGGCAGCACACAAGCGGAGCTGTTTGCCCAGGGCAGCGGTGGTGGGGCTAAGGGGAGAGACCTGCTGGAGGTTTAAACGGAGGCGTGAGGCTTTGCTTCTGCACATGCAGAGTTTGCTGCTGTCCTGCCACCGCCACTCCTGTCCTCTGCCCGAAGCTTTGTACACGTGTGTGACACCCTGTGACGGTGTGTGTCACCCCCTCCCTCCTAACCCAAGGGGGGTCTGGACCCTGCGCGACAGTTCGTGCACTGGGAATTCGCCTCCTCCCACGGCTTACAATAACCTCTGCGGGTGTCTTTATAAATGCACCGGTGCTTGCCAGTCCCCATCCCTACAGCTTGGATTGCACTTTATTTCTTTACTCATTTTTCAGTTTTCCCGCTCAGTGGAGAGTCGCCTCTTTGCTGGCAGTGAGCAGGTGATTGATATGCTGCAAAAAAGAAAAGTTAACTTGCCACAATATGGGAAAATAAAGGCTGTCCCCCAAAGCAGCTCTGGGAAGAGGTCACCCCAAGTGGGACACCCCACAGTGACGGTGAGGTCCATTCCTCTGAGAAACTTGTTTTCTTCTCATTGACTTTAATTACAAAGAATAATATCTCTGTTGGGCACAAGGCAGCGTCGGTGCATGCTGCCGGGCTGGGCGAGGGAGGAGGTCGTTTGCTGCTCCTCTGCCTTTTTCTCGAAGTTCAGACTCCAGGTTTCATAAAATGCTACTCCTGCGTTTTGGGCACACAGCGATACGTCTATACCAGCGCCAGAGAACATCATGAGAAAAATACCAAATACTCTGTAATAAAGTATTCTAAATATTACCTCATAATAAAAGCTCAAGGAAAGGAGTCTCTTCTGCTCCCTGCCCTGGGAGGTGCCATGGTGGGATCGGAGAGGCACGATGGAGTTGGAAAAAATACAGCGTGCCCTCCTGGGAAAGAATTAGAGTGTAGAGCACTGGCAAGCACAAGGGCAAGCCCTGCCTTGCTCCCACTCCTCTCCCAGGCTGGCCGGGCTGGGAGCCGGAGGCAGCGCTGCGGATGCCACCTGCCGGGCTGGGGCCGTGGGCCGTGTGCCAGCGGCATCGTGGCCTGGGAGCACGAGGATGTGGTCCCTCAGGAGAAGGTAATTTAGGATAAAGAGCCAGAAACTTCAACTGAGAACGGAGCTTTTCCCTTTGGAAGCGTCGCATCTGTATCTCGTGGATGCGCAGCTTCGCTCTCCCCATCTCGATTTACCTGCAGGCAGGGGCTGTGCTGCCAGCCCGGGGACACCCAGGAGCACCTCCTGGTTCAAAGGTTTGACTGAAGAAGTTACGATGCCAGGGAAGAGCAAACACGTTTATTTGCAAATACAGTTTGCAGCCAGATAGGGGTGCAAGCGCTTCCCTCCAGAGCGGGGGAGCATCAGTCCCTGTTGGCTCTCCTCTGCTCTCTAGTGCGATTTAGTTACCTGCATGATGTACTTTAAATAGATGCATTTAAATAGATGCATCAGTCCCTGAGCACCTGCTATCCCCTCCCTGAGCTGCAGGGTGATGCGCATCCCTCCCTAAGGGCAAAGCATGGGTGGGCACTAATCGTTCCCAAGTCATTTACTGCCGTTAAAAACCAGGGATCAGCGGAGTATCTGCTGAAGAGACTTTGCTGAAGACCTCCTTGGGTGGATTAATTCAGTCTATGGCTGGTACCTTGGTGTCTGCTGAAGTAGTCGTGGCCTCTCAGGAGGAAGATTTAGGTTTGCATCCAGAGTCTGTCCATTGCAGAGCAGATTTCAGAAAACCCCTGTGAGAGGGGAGGGAGAGAGATCGCGCTCAGCCCCACAGCCATCCCACGATCAGAAACTAATGCAAGAAATGGCCGTTCACTCTGGAGCCAGTTCAACCTCTGGAGCTCACATCAGTGCTCGAGAAATGTGGATTTTTGTGGGGCTTGACCTTTGCTTAACCAGCAGCATCCCTAGGGAAGGCTTACCTGTGTGCGTGCATATGAGACTTGAGTGAGCTCTCAGCATTTCAGGGGGGTCCCAGGGTGGCAAAACAAATGCCCAAACCCCCAGCTTTACTCTTTTTCTTCTCAACAGCCATTCCAGCCTGTGGCAGGAAGAATGCGTCAGCGGCAGAAACCCCCTGGTTTGCAGTAGCACGGAAATGTGATAAAAATCTTGATGCAGACGCTGTTCCTATGAGCATGTGTGTATCACTGACATGCTACAATTAAAATGGCCATTAAAATAAGCTTGTCTCTTCGGTAGGCAAGTTGAAAGTTTGGGATTTTGATTCACTGTGGATCAAAGAGAAAATGTTAGAATAGAAAATTCTTCCCAGAAATACTTTATTTGCTAGACTATTATTGTTATTATTAGGTCTGTTGGGTTTTTTTACTGTTGTTACTCAGAAAAGAAATCAAGCCTCTGTGGCTCGTTATAGAATGAGAGCGAGCCTGACTGATTAATTGGACCACTCCAATTTGAAACCCTTCAGCTCAAGCCCGTTGGAAAAAACACCTAGAAAATTTGTAGATGTAGCCTATATTTTCTGAGAGTGAGTTTGCTGCAGGTAAAACCCAATTTTCTGCCTGCCAAAAGTGACCTTACAGTATCTTGTTCTTTACAGATGCATCACTTCCTCAAGCAGGATTTTTCTTTTTGTCTTTTCTCCTGCTGGATTATAAAGGCACTGAAATATTTTGGATTTAAACTTAGTTGCAACCTAATGTCCCTGTGCACCCAGGCAGGAGAGTTTGGGAGCTCCGAGAGGCGTCCCGCTCAGGGGGAGATGCTGGTCCCATCCCGCTGCGGTCCGGGAGAGCTCCAAGGGCCTCCCGTAGCACCGCTGCTTGTAGGTTCGGGAGGTGATGGACTTTTGCCATCGACAAACTGCGGGGATGCCAGCTGTGCTGGTACCATTTCACATGCAGATAAGGGAAATTCTGAGACTGAGAAGAACTCCAAACACAGAGAGGGGCTGCTCCCAGCCTGTCGGGGGAGGACTGTACTAACAAGGTCTGCAGGTCGTTAGGAGAGAGAACTGGCTGCAGGTTGTTCTGAGAAGTGGCTCTCTCTCCTCCCGTCCCCCGCCTCCCTCCGCCGGGCAGCAGGAGTCCTTGAGACGCACAGCAGATCTCCCTGTCTCAGCTGGGGAAGAGTTCCTGGCACAGCCAAGGGTCGCTTCGCTGCCCGGCTCCTCACGCTTACGCCGAGGGCTGGCGAGCCTTCCCGAGTCCGTACATCAGCCTGGAGAGAGGCAAAGAAACGCACCAGCACAGCCGGAGGGGCCGGAGGGATGTCTGCCTTCCCTGGGATAACCCCCAGCAGCAGCTGCCCCGCACATCTCCCCTTTCCCCACCCGAGCTGACATGTTCGGTACCTGGCCGCATGCGGGATGCTCTGCTCCCCTGGAGCTGTTACAAGGTTCGGATGCTGCACCGAGTAAATCGGGCGCAGAAACAGCTTGTGACCTTCCCTGATCCCTGCAGCAAGTTATGTTGCACCTAGATCAGTTTGGCTGGCAATTAATTTTTTTTTATATATGCTTGCAATGTCCTCTCAACTGGACCACTGTGCCAGCAGCCGGAGGGGCAGCGCTCGGCCGTGGGACCGTTCGTGGTGCCGGCGGGGGCTGCGCTGGGGGTTTCCCCAGAGGTGAGACCTGTGGCCGGGGACATGGCACCAGCTCCCAGCCAGGTCTCAGGGCAGGGGGAAGTGTTTCTTTGCTATCAGTAAGAATAACTTAATTTGCTCCCAGAAAAGTGCAAAAAATATTATGGTTTGAACATTGCAGTTGTGGACTTGAAGGAAATCCGATTTTACTGTTTAGAAGTGATCAGTCTGAAATGCCAGCAGTTTGATTTTTGAAGACTAGAGCTCATGGTAAAGCAGGGAATTCACTGTGGGATCAATGTGGTAATCTTGCTCTTTAATTCACAAAACATGTTACGATTCATTGGGGCAAAGTACAAAGAAGAGCACTTTCTGCATTAAGACAGAGCAATTCAGACATTCTCCTTAAAACCATCAGCACTCACTCCTTTTTCTGGGCGGAGGGTTTGCCTGTGAGCTAGGCTTCCCTAGCAAGAGTGTGCGTGTGTGTTATAACATCAATACATAATTTCTTCTTTTGAGCAAAATGTCAGTGGACGGCTGTATTGTGATATACAGACCTGAGGATTTATGACTCTTCTAATATACTTTAGACCCCTGTTAAACACAGCAAATTGGTTTCCATATGACTTCATTTAATGGCTAGATAAAATTCAGATTACAGTGTGCTACTCAGTAATAAAAATTCATGAGACAATATTTTGTGCAGACAGGATACAGTAAAATCAAAATTATTTCCCTGGTGCTGTGGGGATGTAATAAACTCAAAATCCTCTTCAACCTGTACCCCTGCGAGTTTGGCCTTTCCTTGTCTGTGAATTGAATTCAGAAATTGGTATTGCTTCTTTTGTAAGGAGAAACTCAGAATATTTAATTTTCTTCTAGTTTTCATAATTTATTTACTGAAGTTATTGTTTTCTGTACTTGCTTCCAGCTCTGTGCAAACCCATGGGAGAGGTGGAAGGCATTGCAAGAAAAGATTTACTTTCTTTATTTTGAGGGTAATGACTTGGTTTTATGAGCGATGAGCGAAGTGGGCTGCAGGGGAGGGTGCTGGGTGGATGTCTGGGATAGTGGCCGGGGTCCTCCACGGAGGCCCAAGGGTGAGGCTGAGCAAATTGTGCCAGAAAACGGCTTTTCTCTAGCAGCCCTTCGTGCACGGGGCAGCGGCGATCGCCGCCAGAGCAGCACCCACGTACGAGAAATTCGGAGTTTGGGGTGTTGGCAGAGCACGCTCGGCGCGCTGGCAAGCGCAGGCTCGCAAAGTTCATAAACTTTCTTCTTCGTAAATAGCTAACGAAGGCCTCGCTTCAGTCATTTAGTGATGGAAGGTGCTTTTTTTTTAAAAAGCCAAGCACCCCCATGCAAGAGGAGGTCCCAAGGTTTTACCGGCCGGCAGCCGCGTTAACGCACATAATTATGTTCCCGGGGAGCGCTCCCCGTGCCGGAGAAGGCTGATGAACTCTAATTGCTGCCTGCAGCTCTAATACCTGGTTCACTGAGCTGTCGTTAAGCAGCCGATATTTCTCTGATGAAGCTGTAGGGTGCCTCGATGGACGCCCTCCCCTCAGACCCGCGCCCTCCGGCTGTGGCAGGGACCCACGGAGAGGTACGCGCTCGGTGCGAGGCAGCCTTGGGGTCGCTGGGAGAGTGGGACAAATTCTGCCGTGCCTGGGAAAGGTCTAAAGCATCAACACAGCATAATGGAAAAAAAAAAAATTAAAGGGCATCCATGAAGTAGAGGAGAGAGAGGGCACTCCAACTCATTGATATAGCAATGTAAGGTGGTAAAAGACTACTTTAAAAGCTCCTTAAATAATAGTAACTGTTACTTACTTTGACTAAAAGGCAGAAGATCTGTCAGGGAAAAAAATGCTCTGAAGCCACTTGAATTGTGCACAACTTTTGGGGAGGTGGCAATAGTTATGGGGGAAGCTGCTGGCAACATATACGGGGATCCTCTGAAACCCCTGCAGACTTAAGGGACAAACCCACGGCTGGGGGGTTCATGGGGGAGTTTAAAAATGAGAGAAGAGGGGGTTGGATCACTTAAAGAGTCACCTCCAATTGTATTAGCAATAGAAAAACGATTTTATAGAAAGTTGTATGAAAGTGTGACTTCACAGAATTCGATGGCAAGGTTCACTCTATTACTTAGTACATGGATGAAATGCACACAGGAAAATTAAATCAGAATTGAACTAAACTTATGTGTATAGGGACTGAAAATGTAATAGTGTAAAAGGGAATGTGGGAAAGGGTAAGAAAGACCCTCCCGTTGAGTCATGAGGTTCAGAGAAGACCCCCTTGCTTTCTAAACTCCTGTTGGAGTCTAGGTGCGGCTGGATCGACTCCTAGTCCCAGACTTGGGCAGTGGTTTATAGCTAATGGGATTATGAGTGCAATAGCAGCCTAAAATCCATTCACAGCTGAATAATTTCACACCAGTAATTTGAGTGTAAATTTGAAATTATTAACTTATAATATATCTTATAATATACTTGCTATAACTTAATATCTTGTAATATACTTGCTATAACTTACTTATTATAGACTATTCAGGTTAGTACACACACATGCATAAAGACATATAAGAGAATAAAAGAGAGAGAAAAAGAGGTATGCCTGTTAAAAATTCCCCTTGAGGTCAGTGAAAATATGAAAATATTCACATCAAATGCTTTGCTGTTTGTCTCAAGGGGCGAAGGGTCGAGCCTCAGGGAGCGGAGAGAACCAGCCCCGGCCGTGTCGGCTTTCGGCGACAGACCTCCGATTTTCCCAAACAAACAGGAGAGTTTGGGAGCTCCGAGAGGCGTCCCGCTCAGGGGGAGATGCTGGTCCCATCCCGCTGCGGTCCGGGAGAGCTCCAAGGGCCTCCCGTAGCACCGCTGCTTGTAGGTTCGGGAGGTGATGGACTTTTGCCATCGACAAACTGCTGGGATGCCAGCTGTGCTGGTACCATTTCACATGCAGATAAGGGAAATTCTGAGACTGAGAAGAACTCCAAACACAGAGAGGGGCTGCTCCCAGCCTGTCGGGGGAGGACTGTACTAACAAGGTCTGCAGGTCGTTAGGAGAGAGAACTGGCTGCAGGTTGTTCTGAGAAGTGGCTCTCTCTCCTCCCGTCCCCCGCCTCCCTCCGCCGGGCAGCAGGAGTCCTTGAGACGCACAGCAGATCTCCCTGTCTCAGCTGGGGAAGAGTTCCTGGCACAGCCAAGGGTCGCTTCGCTGCCCGGCTCCTCACGCTTACGCCGAGGGCTGGCGAGCCTTCCCGAGTCCGTACATCAGCCTGGAGAGAGGCAAAGAAACGCACCAGTGCAGGGGCCTCATCCCTTCTCCTGCCCAGTTGCGGGTGCATCGTCTGGGAATGAAAATGTTCCTACCTTTGGACCCCTGGGGCCCCTTTGGCCACAAGCAGCCATCCGAGCCAGTTCCCCCCAGGGCAGGTTTCCACCATCAGCATCAGCTGTGCCGTGGCAGAGGTAGTTAAACAGCGACGTTTCTCCCTGGGTGTCAGGGGAGGACAGGAGCGGTTTTGGGCAGTGCCCACGGCGCGGTCCCACGGGTGTGAGCCCGGCCAGCGTCCCCCACTGCACCCAGTTCCCTGCCTGACCGGCCGTGGATGCTGCGGGGTCCGGCCGCTGTCTGACCGAGCCCTCGGGAAACACACAGGGCAGTATCATTCCTCTGACCTTTAAAAGTCAGCTTGCTGGAGGAAAAAGAGTGAACCCAGAAGTGATGTGGTTAGGATCGTCAAATTTTTGCAGTAAAAGTTAGTAAGCTATGTAACTTTTTTTTTTTCCCCCCATAGGTTACTCAAGCACTTTTTGGTAGGGAAACAAAAGGGCATGGAGGAATTTTCACATGAAATTAACGTACAGGGGCTTTAATTTTTTCTTGTTTGCACATGAAGTCAGTAGGCTACTGTAGCATAATCAAGTTTTTCTTGGCACAGCCAGACTGTTATGAAAGAGCAGATGGAGCTGGTTTGAGTAGCGTACCCTGTAGGTACGGGGTGGTGACAAAGGGGGGGATGTCTGGGGTTTCGGGGTGTCTTTCTTATCTTGAATTTACCAGCGTGGTGCTGCTGGGGCTCCTCGGTGCCGCCATCCCCTCCAGCCGCACCCCAGGCTGTTTGCTGCCTTGGCCCTGCATTTCCATCTGGGTTCTTGAGGTGGAAATCCATAATTCCTTTTTCCCGTCTCTCCAGTAATTGTTCTGGAAAATCACAGTGCCTGGCTTTGCCTTGTGAAATTTAGCACACCCATACACATCTGCCTTTAGATTCATCCTCCCGCTTTGAGGAGGAGGCTCTTTCAAACACAGGTTGTTTTGCCTTTGGCTTTATCCGTTTATTTCCATCTTGTGCTCCGCAGCACGAATCTGTCCCGGCAGCCCCGATGTGCTGCCGGTGAGCTTTAACCTCGTGGCCGGGCTCTCAAAGCTGGCGAGGTGCTGGCTGGTGCCTTCACATGGGCAAAACCTTCACTGCTGGTGGAGGGGGGTAAAAAAGAAGTGCAGAAACCCATGCCATGGGATTTCCTTTGCTTCAGAAATTGAAAAGCAGGGTCCATGCTCTGCATCAGCAGCGGCGTCTCGGTTTGGGTGCTCTCGTTGCACAACCAAAGACAGTCCGTGCTTACGCTGGCAGACGATGTTATGAAGAGTGACGCACAGTACTGCGACATTATCCCCTTGATTTAATCTAATTTAAATTGTTTCCTCTATACTTCAGTTCTGCACGACCTTCCCTCCCATCTCACTCTTTCTCAGCCTCTTTCACAGATGAGCACCTTGCTTTAAAGTGGCTTTTTTCCTTAGCTGTTCATTAAAAAAAATGACCACTTCTGTTCTGGGCATGCGAGCTGCCGTGGAGTCCAGCTGCTGCCTCCAGCTCCAGCTTCACCAGCAACACCCATCACGTTCTTCCATTTGTTCATCTTGCATTAGTTATTATAATAAACATAATACCTAATATACTAATTATACAGTGACCAAGCACTGCTTCACTCTATTGCCTATTTTCCCCCTTTTTTGTGAGCAGAGACAAGGTACAGGTGGTTCAGCTCAGCACATGTCAGGAGCATGCATGGATCCCCAGACCAAGGAATGAAATGTAGCTAAGCTACCAAATAAACTGCAGATAAGCCTGTATCTATTCATAGATGATATTACAGCCTATAGACTATGTCTATAAAGCAGCAGAGAAGTAGAAGAGACTAAGCAGCAGAAAACATGCTGTACTTAGCTGTGCATGTGGGCTATTTTTTGCCTGCAGCCTGCCCTGGACATGGTGTTAATTAGCTAATTATACCTGGAAATCTTTCTGATCAACTCCTTGCTGAAAAGACCCAACTGAAGAGGATGATCGTGATTGGGAGAGGACGGATGCGAGAGCTGCTCCTGGCCGCAGTGTGCTGTCACGGTGACCGCGATGGGCTAAGAATAGGAGCGTGACACACATCGCAGGAAGAAGCTGGTTTTTAAGAATTTTTTTTTTTTAATCAGCTCAGCTGATAGAGTTGAAAACCCCAGATCTCAGCTCTGGGATACGTGTGCCCCGGGAGCAGGGCGTACCTGCTCCGCTGATAATGTGAGTGAGTTCCAGAACAACCCTCTCCTCCTGCCCGCGGGTACCAGCACAGCATCCTCGGGGCAGGGGATGCTGCCGGCAGCGCCGTACCACACTGTCCCACTCCGGGGCTGGGGAGAGACCGGCAAGGGTTACAATAAATAAATAAGTAGATAAATAAAATAAATGGTGAGGTTCAAACACTTTTAAGAGCGAGATGCCAAGAGCTTAAATAAGCATATTAAAAATGAGGTATTGCTAGTGTTTGTTTGTGGCAGTGAGGTTGGGTAACCTTTTGGAAGACTCTCAAGATGATTAACACCTTTAAACGAAGCCGGGTGGAGGAGGCTGTCCTAAGGCTTTCCTTTAACCCGACTCAGGCTTGTAAGGAGTGAAGGGCTGCCTGCATGAAAATTTGTTAAATGTGTGATGCAAGCAATCAGGTTAATAAGTCTAGTAATTTTCTTCTGCCTTTTAGATCCGTAAGTCTGTAAATGATTTGCTTTGAGCAACAGGGCTTGGACATAAACCTTCATTCCTATTTTCTTTACACTTAACACTTTCCTTACACTTAACACTAAAACAGGGTCAGAAAAGAGAGGAAAGGGACCATAGGCTCAATGCTCATCAAACAGTCGGTCTGTGCAGCGCTCACTAAGGACGAGCTTAAAGCTTGGGATCAGGTTCTGTGGTTTTTCAAAAAAAAAAAACAACCAGAATTGCAGAGTTAATTGTTTGTTTGAGTGCAGGAAAGTTTAATATTCCAGTGGTGCAGAATGCCAGCATGATTGTACTCAGACACTGCAGTTTCTTCTCTTGAGGAACAGCTGTTATTTGGGCTGAGGTTTTTCACTTTTATATACGGACAGGCTTGCCACTTACTTCAGCGGGGTCTGGACTGAACCTCTTCACTGAACAGGAGACATTGCAGCTTGCTGCTGTGTCGGCTGTGACGGCGTGTGGTGATGCTGCTACCGGGAGCCAGGATGTGGCCCCGAGCATCCTCGCCTGGAGTCCCCAAATCGGAATGGCTTTTGCCCTAACTTTGAAATATAAACAATATAAACATGTGTCCTTCTGCACACACACACACACAAAAGGACAAAAATCAAGAAATCCTAACATTTCTCAGAGTAACTTCTCTCTTCTTGAGATTATGAGCACTATAACATCACGCCCAATTATTTTTTTCCCCTATATGTTCCTCTAACACCTAGAAAACCACAAAGGTAGGCTAGAGCTTGTCGTGGGTACATTACATTAATATACCTAATTAATCCTCGTAATTCTGTGTATTAAGGGGAAATAATTACACTCCTTTAATTTCTTGTGCAGAAGAGAGGCTCAGGAAATTAAAGAGGCATGTCACAAGTCTGAGAGAGGGGGGAAAAAGCTGTAAAGCCAGGATTTAACAAGTTTTTGTGTATCTATGCACAGCTGCTTCCCCACACCGTCTTTACAATGCTAAAAACCCTCTTCTTCATGACACGGCCCTCTCATCTAATATGAATTGCAACTACAGTCTGGCCAGCCCTGCTGCTTGGTCGCCATCCTTCGGACGGGGAAATCATGCTCCTCAATTAATGCCTGTATTTAACAAGCTCGTACGGGCCAGGCCTGCCCATGAAGAAGCCAAGAGTCTCTCTGCCGCGTGTCCTGACCTGCCAGCCCAAGAAAATTGGGATTATTGGGTTGCTTGCTGCTCATTCAATGCATCATGCCTCCCTGCAAGCCTGCATGGTAGATTTTGAGTGGGCAGGGAAGAGGTAGTTTGGGGGTGATAAAGGCATAATAAGTGCAATAAAAGCCCTAGAGGGATTTGATTAGCTGGCCATCCTCTGTCCTGGCCCCGGTGGAGCAGGAGAGATCAACGAGAGCGGCTGCAAGCCCAGTGTGAGTTGCCAGGGGAGGGGAGGCATGGGAGAGTACTGGGAAGAGTGTGAGAGAATAGAGAAAATCAATATTAAAATGAATGCTGAACAGCCTGTGAGGGAGGATGAAATCAATTATTAATGTGCGTTAGAGGAAAAGGTTAAATGAGCTCTTAAGTCTGCTGTGAAGTGACTTTTGCGCTGCTTAATAAAACTCGTCCTCGATGTTTGCCAGTGAGACCAAGCAAAACAGTGTTGGAAGTGAGGGAGAGAATTAAATGGATGTAATTTATTTAAAGACCTGACTGCTCTGTTGCTGTGCGAGCACAGGCGTTGGGGTGATGGGGAGCAGCGGGAGGTGCTCACCTGGGCATGGGGGAACATCTCACTACGCTCAGTGAACCTCTGTAGAGGCAGTTTTCAAAAGTATGATCAAATTTTCCCTATGCTGGCAATTAAATGTTGCACTTGCTCATCACTGAGTGAAATTTGGGACTGACCAGATTTTTCTGACATAGCTCCTTGCATGTGGGGGCGGGGGATTTAAAGAGAGAGAGAGAGAAGAGGGGTTTGGATCGTTTAAAGAATCACCTCCAATTGTATTAGCAATAGAAAAATGATTTTATAGGAATTTGTGTAAAAGTGTGACTTCACAGAATTCAATGGCAAGGTTCACTCTGTTACTTAGTACATGGATGAAACACACAGAGGAAAATTAAATCAGAATCGAACTAAACTTATGTGTATAGGGACTGAAAATGTAATAGTGTAAAAGGGAATGTGGGAAAGGGTAAGAAAGACCCTCCCGTTGAGTCATGAGGTTCAGAGAAGACCCCCTTGCTTTCTAAACTCCTGTTGGAGTCTAGGTGCGGCTGGATCGACTCCTAGTCCCAGACTTGGGCAGTGGTTTATAGCTAATGGGATTATGAGTATAATGGCAGCCTGAAATTCATTCACAGTTGAATAAATTCATGCCACTAATTTAAGTATAAATTTGAAAGTATTAACTTATAATGTAATATACTTGCTATAACTTAATAACTTATAATGCACTTAGTATAACTTACTACAGCCTATTCAGGTTAGTATACATGCATGCATAAAGACACTAAGAGAAATACGTAAAAAAGAGTAAAAGAGAGAGGAAAAAGAGGTATACATGTTAAAAATTCCCCTCGAGGTCAGTGAAAATATGAAAATATTCACATCAAATGCTTTGCTGTTTGTCTCAAGGGGCGAAGGGTCGAGCCTCAGGGAGCGGAGAGAACCAGCCCCGGCCGTGTCGGCTTTCGGCGACAGACCTCCGATTTTCCCAAACAAACAGGAGAGTTTGGGAGCTCCGAGAGGCGTCCCGCTCAGGGGGAGATGCTGGTCCCATCCCGCTGCGGTCCGGGAGAGCTCCAAGGGCCTCCCGTAGCACCGCTGCTTGTAGGTTCGGGAGGTGATGGACTTTTGCCATCGACACACTGCTGGGATGCCAGCTGTGCTGGAAAATCCCCAGGCTGTTGGAGAAGAACTCCAAACACAGAGAGGGGCTGCTCCCAGCCTGTCGGGGGAGGACTGTACTAACAAGGTCTGCAGGTCGTTAGGAGAGAGAACTGGCTGCAGGTTGTTCTGAGAAGTGGCTCTCTCTCCTCCCGTCCCCCGCCTCCCTCCGCCGGGCAGCAGGAGTCCTTGAGACGCACAGCAGATCTCCCTGTCTCAGCTGGGGAAGAGTTCCTGGCACAGCCAAGGGTCGCTTCGCTGCCCGGCTCCTCACGCTTACGCCGAGGGCTGGCGAGCCTTCCCGAGTCCGTACATCAGCCTGGAGAGGGGCAAAGAAACGCACCAGCACCGTGTGACCACTGATATCAGGGCTGGGTAATGTAAAATGCCCACAGGCCACATCATGGACCTCGTTCCTCATTGTGGGATTGTTCTCCACTGTATATTTTGCTAATTAAAATATAATTTTAAAGGTTTTATTCTTCTGTAGCAGCACAAAAGGATAGGTACAGAGTAAATGTCTTCTGTGCACTAGCTCTGCACAAGTTATAGACCAAATTTGCAGCGATAGGAAGCAAAATAAGTATTCTCCGGGGAAATAATTTCCGTATGGCTGTTTCCAGAGGACCAGAAGGTACTTCTGAAGATGCATGCTGTGCAGTGGTGCCAAACTGTTGAATTAGCTGTAGGTGATGGCAGCGGGTGTCCCTGGGTGATCTTCAGCGCTGCCTCGGAGCAGGCACCCCAGGGGCACCAGCATACATGAGACTGCTTTACCACATTTGCTCACAATGTTCTTTGATATCCCTAAGCTCCCCAAGCCTTCCTAGGGAACCTGTTTGAGAGTTTCCCAACACCGGAATTATTTTTAAAAAAGAAAAAAGCACATTTTTCCCTCCCTTAAATTAAGCTGGCAGACCTGTGTGCCTGATGGTTATTCTTGCACTAGAGAGTGGAGGCTGTATCAGTAGTTCTTTCCTTTTTTTTGCACAGAAATAGGTAAGACACTGTGATGTTCTTGAACGCATGCATTATTCAATCTGCTCGGTGAGTAATATCTGCACATCGCCCTTGGGCAGCTCTTTACTCCTAAAATGGTTTTTTTTGCTGTTTTAAATACAGATTAAGCAAGCAGGTAGCAAACTGTAGCTTGGGTCCTCTACCGAAACCTGGTGGGTTTGTGATCTGCTCTGCCGCTCTCCAGCTCCATCTGCCTGGTCCCTCCAGAGAAGGTGGTCTTTGCTCTCGAACTGGGGATACTGGCTGTCGGGACGTTTCCTACAGCCCAGGCTGGACTTTGGGGCTGGTTTATTTTAAGAACATCTGTCTGGTGGGATGTACGTACACTCATCCTAGATGGAGGCAGGACAACAGAACAGATGTTCTCCCGGTGTCCTTTCCAGCCCCCTTAATGCAATTCTCCTATACGGCGGTATATCCATATATATTCTAGTTTGGTTCAGAAAGCTTTTCTGTGGTCGTTCTCGGTGACGTGATGTGCAGCAGCAGCAGATTGAAACGCCCTTGTCGACATTTCTGTGTGTTTTAATTGACTCGGGAGATGTAGGACACAGAGTAAATGGCAGGTTTTAAATAATTAAGGTGCTGCTAATCCTCAAGAAATGTCAGAAAGTCCCTAAGAGATACCGCATGAGATCCTCTTTCTTGTGAATTGGCTAATTAAAGGGATCCTTTTCATTGAAAATAAATAACCGTGTGAGGCTGTCAGCTATGGCAGGCTCGCCGTGGGGAAAGGAGGGCTGTTGGGAGATGAACACCTCTCACTGAAACGCAGTCTTTTCATTCGATGGGTACAAATATTTAGATATAAATCCTAAGACTATTTTGCAGCAATCTGAATGATGAGCAGTGGAGTTTGCAGTTGAAAGCAAAGGCTGTGTGACTCGAGATGGACACGAGAAGGTCCCAGAAGCTGCTGGCGACCTGCAGGTGAGTGCAGACCGAGGATGGGGGCTTGTGGCCAGCTCTGCTGGAGGCGGTTTGGGAGACCCTCTGTGAAATAAGTGATGGACTGGAAAGTAAGTTCGTTAGTGCGGGTGAGATGCCTGCTGGCTGTCAGGGTGGAGCCTGAGGTTTGTACGGCGTAGGTAAAACTCTGTGGGATGTAAATCTCGTTTATCTGTGCCTCATCTATCACCATGCCTGCTTCCTTTGACGTTCTTCAGAAGCTGCCTCTGTTTATTGATAATGCCAAAAAACATTGTTGGCTTTTGAAGGATATGTTCTGCCATCACGGCTGTAATGTGAGTTGAGAAAGTGGGGTGGGACCTAACAAGTGGAAAATTTTAAACATGCAGAATTATGGCTCTAAGGCATTTTACTATATAAAAAACAAGCAGTTGGAGAAAAACACATTCCCTTTGAGATTAATTTTTCACTGACAGAAACAAAAGGCTTTGCTAACAGTAATTTGATGACTGTTCTGCCTTGGAGTTTACAGAAGCGAATAGATGCCAGGGAGAAGCAGATTGTGTCTTTCCCTCAAGATATCTTGGGGGAAATCTAGATTGTGCCAGACGAGCCGATCAGGAAAACACGCTTCTCTGAAGACTGGAATACGGTAAAGCAAAGAGTATCGGGAGCCTTGCACATCCACAGCGAGTCCCTAACGCTCAGCTCTTCCCTCCCCTGGTGTATTGAGGACCGGTGGCTTTGGGTTCTCTCTGCAGCTCTCGCTGGGAGCTCACGCAAGAAGCTGGTCTCCAGCTTCATCACTCCAACTCCCGCATCAGCCCGTTCCTTGGGATATTGCTGAATCCACTCGTCTCACAAATGGGTGGTTATTTTAAGGTGCGCTGACATCAGCGACATCCCTTTTCTAAAGAAAAGAATGCAAATGTTATTTTTGCACAAGTTCTCCCTATTTTGGTGAAAGATGCTCTCACGTCACGGTGCTATAACTGGAACCCGGATCCGCTCCATCTGCTGAATCCACTGACAATTTGCTTGCAGTTTAAACTATCTTTAAACTCTCCCGGTCCCCCTGCGTGCCCGTGGGAAGAAATACACCACAGGAGGGTGGACCTGCTGTAGCGGAGCCTGGGCAAAAATGTGTCCTGGAGGTGAGAGACAAAACGCCTGGTTAAGGAGAAGGGCAGAAAACAAGGGACACCATCATGCCCTCTGTGCTTCTGTGTCTCCCATTTTTAAGAGAAAGAAATGGCAAATTTGGGGCTAATCCAACGTCTGCAATACACGAGATACCCTGGCTGCAGAAAGGATGCAGGACCCAGCGCGGCTGCTCCTCCCAGGGCAAAGGCAAACTCGGCTTTGGCCCGTGACCCAAAATCTGCTTTATTCAACATGATGCCCAGAGGGGGGCTTGGGGAGGGAGCGGTACCCGGGTCCCCCAGCCTCCCCGTCAGGTCCCTGGGGCTCTGCAGCCTTCCTGCTGCCTGCTACCCGGCTCCTGCCAGAGAACAGCAAATAGATGAACCTGAGGAAGAAAGGAGATGTATTTTTTTTCCCCTCCCTGCTTCTCCCATGCAGGGTTTAAAATCCTTCTGGCAGAAACTCACAGCAGGGTTTGCTATATCTTCCTAACGAGAGATGTGAAGATGCTAGAGCCTGTTTAACTCTTCTCTCCCCTAAGCAAAATTTATCGCTTAGCCACTTGAAACAAGAAATGAGCAGCAACATCTGACGCACGGACACGGCATTAAAATGGATCTCCTGAGATGCCTCCGACAAGCTGTATCCTGCCCTTTGAGGGAAAGCATCGTTTTCTGTCGTAGGGTGTATTTCTTTACAAGAAAGGGAAACCTGCGCAGGAGCTCCGTGCGTGTGAGTGCATTGCCAACAGCTCCGGCTGTATGTGCGCGGCGTGGGTGGGAGGCACGTCCCACTCCCTTCCCACCTTCCTGCGATAAGCCAAGATGCCATAAATTGGGTGGTTTGTGCCTTCACGGTGCTGAGGGCGAGCGGCACTAACGGGACACAATTTAATATAGTCAGCAGAAATTAGTAATAACTGGGCAGGAATTAGGAAATGGTACATTCAAGACCTTAAAAAATAGGGCAATGCTGCAGGCACTGGCTTTAATATTTTATATAGCAGTAATAAATTATTACTTAGAAGTTGGAAACCAGCAGAAGGCAGCAGAAGGATTAAACTTGAGCTAGATCTCCGGTAAGTTGATTCATTTTATTTTGTAATGGTATGCTTTAATACTTTATTAGTTTGGATTAATAGGAAGTTTCTTAGCTGAGAAAGATAAACAGGGAAACGTTCTGTTAAAATTGGCTCCGGTGATTTATGACGTTTAACCTTTGTTTCTATTCTGCCATATGAGAAGTAGTTTTAAATGTATCTTTCTTGTGTTGAAAATGTTATTCTAGGAGATAGAGTGAACGTTTGTGGGGCTAAGGGATGTGCTGGGTGGGCTGTGCGGGGTGTTTACTGGGCTCCGGGCAGTCTGCTGTTTGCATTCCTGCCCCTGTCACTTACCCAAGCCGGCATCTATTATTCCACAGTTGCTTCCAAAAACGCCGTGGCAGGGATGTGAACTGCTCTGTGTGCACGTGTGCTGCTGATTCGGGCCAAGGAGTCGGCAGGGGACCTGCAGCAGGGATCCCCGGGGCTGCGACCCGGCCAGCGGACAGCTCGGCGGGGAGATGCTGCTCTCAATATTGTGCCATGCAGCAATTAGTTTAAGACTTACAGTCTTCATCTAGCAAAAACCAAAAACTATACATTCATGTCTTTAAACTTTAGATGATGTTCAGAAGTCCCTTCCAACTGAAATTCTCCCGTAACTCTGTGCTGTGTAAGAGAGAAGCAGGAAGGTAAATCATGTTGTCAGACTCCTCCAGAAGCATCAGGATAAAAATGAGCACATCTGACGTATGCAATTGTTTTTAAATAGTGTCTTTCTCCTAAAGTAGTGAATGTGATTCTGAATCACGATTTTGTCATGAATCTCACAACTTATTTTCTCTGTCACGCCCCGCCGCAAAGCGCAGTGGAGCAGCACTGGTGCCAAGGGTGCCGGCATCCCCCGCGGCATCTTAATCTCATCCCTCCTCTTCTTGGGGGGCTCTTACTGAACCTGCAGAGGGGGATTTATTTCCATCCATCTTTTTCTGCCAAATGTAATTGAATAGGGAGTGGAATTAGGGAACTAGCAGCTTTTTTTTTATCTAATCTCAAAAAAATAAAGATAATTGGACCAGACTGCCCAGGCGGGTGATGGTTCCTCAGGCTCATCGGTCACTGCTGCAGGAAGGCAGCACGCAGACCTCACCGCTTTTAACCCAAGCCTGGAAAGTTTGTGTTTCCCCTTAAAAGAACTAAGCTTTTCTATAAAGAAGCAGAAAGCAAACTGTGGCTTCACATCTCCGAGCAGAGTTAGCAAGTCAGTCGCCTACAGTTCCCCACACAACTGTATTTCCAGCCCCAGGGGAGCACAGTGAATTTTACTTAGGAAACCATTCATCTAGGGGCAAAACTCCTCTATTAATGATAAAAAGGGATAAGACTTATTAATTTGGAGGAATTAAAGTCATATAGAGCCATTTCCACGAGCAGAACTGAATGTCCCCAATCGGGTGTTGAGCAGCTGCCGTGGGAAGAGGCACCCAAACCAGTGGCAGGTCCTTGGTCCATGCTGCCCCTTGGCAGCTCTCACCAGGTTCCAGCCCGGAGCCAAAAGGACTGTGGGACAGCAGGAATCCACCGCCTGCCCAGCTCGATCTCCACTGGAATAATTTATGGCACTTCATTTCCTTTTTTCCGCCTCTGGCAGGTGGTAGCCGAGGGCACCCAGCAGCTCTCCGAGAGCCTCGTTAATATTTTGCAGTTGAGCACTGGTTGAGCTGGCCAGGATGCACACATCCCTCCAGGATAACACGGCAGCATCCCTCAAAGCCCGGGTAAAACCCGTGATTATTCCTGCTCTGCGGCAGTTTGGGGTCACTCTTGGCAGGGAGGGTGTAATTGTGTCCCTTCCCCTTGTCCCTGCGCTGCAGCTCTCAGCGAGGATGAGGAGGCGGAGGGGTGGCAGAGGGGATGAAGCTGGCTTGCCCTGCCATTTTGCTGTGTTGCTGAGGTTTATTGTACAGCTTGGCTCTTTTTGCAGCCGTTTGTCTACTCGTTGAAAGGAATCAGGCTATCTTGGGTAGAAACAGCCAGTTTCAGGTTCTGGCATTTAAAATCTTCTCAAAGATTTTAAAAGAAACAAAAAACTATTTAGATATTAATTTTGCGAATTATTACAGGGGTTTTTTGAATTACTAGTGTCTTAGTTTAATTAAAATTAGGAAATGGGGACAGCCATTCTGAAACTTTTCTCAGACTACCTTTACTAAATTTATCATTACAGTGCCTTTTACTATATCACAGAACCACCAGGATTCATAATTTTTAATGCACCCATTTATTGCCGTAAGTGAGCAAAACCAACCATTGCAGCACCCTTTCCTTCACCCTGCTTTCATTAATCACCCTCCTACCACGGCTAGTCTTAAGGGAGCTGTGATTCCTTCACTGATTTCATCTCTTCCTTTTTTTTTTTTTTTGCATACAAAATATTTGAGTGATTTAATTCTTCAGAGAATCTGAATGTCTGCAAGCCACATAGATTTCAGTGAAACTCCAGCATTTGTGCCAGTAATTTATAAATTGGGTTTTTAAAAGCCTGCTGGAACTACTAGCAAGTCCTTTTGCCACCAAATTTCAAGTCCTGCAGAAACATGCTCATGTGCAGTTGGGATTTTAATTTTCTTTACATACCTCCTCTGTTTAGACAGTCACTTGTTCCATCAAATATTGGGGCATGAATTTGACTCCTGTATGCTTTCAGGTATAATTTTCTTTGTAAAAAGCTTTGACAATACAAACTACCTACGTTCTCAGTCTTATGGGTTGTTATTGCTCTGTTTGAATTCATCCTCCGTGGCTCAGGTGAGGGCATAAACACCCCTTTCTCAACACTATTCCTCATTTGCAGTGGGAGTTTTTTGGATCATACGGCATTTCAAGGTGTGAATCCTTTCAAGGAACATCTAAATAGGATGTTCCTAACAGGGCATCAAAACGATGTGACCATATAACGCAGCTGGGAGATGCTACGTCATCCTGCCTGTATGTTTAAGCATCTCATGCCACACAGACGGCACGTCTGCTTCAAATTAGGTGTAAAGTCAGGTATTTGCTGAGTAGCGTCTAAATGCTGCTGGGAACACCGTGAGCCCGTGCAGCCCCGCGGCCAGCCTCGGTCCTTCTGCCCACGCTCTGCAAAGGCGACCAACTGGCCCCGCCGCTCCCAAAGATGCTGTAGCACCTCTAAAAAAACTCAGGCATCTCTAAAAATGCCTGAGTTAATATTTATATAGCTCTGATTTACAAGGGTGACTCGCGTCGGCGTCGACGTTAGCAGGAAGCGACGCTGCCGAGAGCACGGTCTCCTCTGGAAACGCTGCTCTGAGGTTTGCGATTTGCGGGAAGCCTGCACGAGTTGGGTGTGGAATTCAGCCCTGCTGCTGCTGCTGCTGCTGCTGCCGCTGCATGGGCGATCCAGCTCCGAGCTCTGCCCCTGCATCCCTGAGCAGTCTTTGCTTGAGGCGGTCAAAGGATGTGTCTTGCTACCTGGGCTTCCAAAGGTGTTTCCGACGGCACATTTCCTGCCATAGTTTAACTAACTCATGATGCAAATGCAAATCAGATTAGCGAGGATCCAATCTGTAAGGGTTCAGATTAAAAATAACACACCATCACGACAAAATATACAAAAAGAGATTTAAGCAAGTTCTGGGAAACGCAACCCTAGTTCCCCGAGTATGTAGCGAAAGCCACGGTGTGGGCTGGGATTGTCTTTTTTGCTCCTGCCTTTGAGAAGCAGCAGGTCTGGCTGCCCCACGCCTCTGCACCAGCAGAACATCCACCAGCCACCATCTCGGGGGAAGCCGTCCCCGTGGGCTGTCGGGAGTAGTCATCTTCAGGCTGTGCATGGTTAACTTGAAAATACATGGGTATCTATCATTGCAGTGTAAATCGGCCTTTGCAGCAGCAGCAATGAAGTTAACCTGCGCGTAAACACAGCGCAGCCGCCTCCTCTGCACAAGCAGGCTGGCGATTAGTTGCTAAGGCAACATTTTTCCCAAAGCTGGGATCTTCCGTGCAGCTTTTTAGCGCAGCTCCATCCGCACGGATATTTTACAAAGCGGGTTTGACCTGTGAAGAGCTCAGCTTTGCTTACCGACCTCGAGGTGCAAGGGAGGAGGGATCGCATCTCACCGGGCACAGGTCTCTAAGGGGGGGTCAGGGGGACCGACCCCCACTCCGGGGGGGGGATGGAGGTTGAGGGGAGACCCCAGACCCCTCTCGGTGCTGTCTCCCGGGGGTCGGGCGCCTATGGAAGAAGTGAGTGGCCTTCCATGAGCCCGTTAACAACGGCTGCTGGAATCAAAGACACCAAAATTTTTTCTCATCTGGGTAAATTTATGGGTAATGGTCAGATCTGTAAAATTACTGTCTGAAATAATGCAGGCAGACATATATTGCATGTCAGAAAGCTAGACGGTAGATAAATACTCATTTATCTAACACGATTGCTCCTATTGGGCTTTGTTTCCAAATGTCCTCTGTCTAATAACTTCCTCCCCAGCACTTGCCAGACAGAAACTCAGGGAAAGTAATAAAGGGACCCAGTCGGGGCCATTTATTCTGCTCTGCAGGCACTGAGTTTGCACTGGAGTAGGAGGGAGAAATTACTTACACTGTAAACACATATTTATTGTTCTAGATAACAAATGCTCATTGAGTTTGTAGATAAATCCTAAAGTTCCATGTTTGTCAGACTATTGCATATGGCTCTTCATTTGCATGATGAACTGCTCTTCATTTTCTCCACTCAAGCAAAATGTTCTTCCATTTAAAACTGGGCTGCAAATCCATGATTTCTGTAACTATCTTATAACAGTCAAACACTTCATGGCTATCTCTGCATCTGCTTTGTGCCGACACCTAATTTGTGCACGCGAGTGTGCCAGCATTGCATGAGCTCTGTTGCAGCAGTAAATGCAAAATACAGAGATGCAAGTCTTCTCTCTCAAAGGCAACGAGCAGCGGGAGCTGCCTTTCTCCGCGTGTCTGGGCTCCACGGCACGAGGTGGAGCAGTGAGGAGACATCCTCATCCGAAACCTGCTGCAGACTTCGTTAGTGCTGTCCTGGCTTGATAGTTTTTCTGCTCTTCTGTAAGACGGGGGAGCAGGAACTCGTACGCGTGCTGTCAGGCTGACTCAGAGGATGCAGATACTTGCCAATGCCTAGATAGTAGATGCTAAAATGATCAACACTTTAACAAAAAAGATACTAATCCTTTCTTCGGGGCAGCTACATCCAGACAGATGGTGTACAGTGAAAAAGAAAAGGGATGCTGTTTATACTTGAAATCACTGTTGAAATAATGAGCATAGCTCGTTCTTCCCTGCAAGCCTGCCTCCCTTCACCGTGCGGATGGACTGGCCGAGGCGCCTTTCTCGCCATCCCCGCACCACGTCTCCTTCTTGCCACGGAGACTCGTCCTGATTAATGAATTTCACGATGCCCCATGCTGCTGAGCGCCCAGGGGTCCTCCCCTGCCTTGGCCAGGGCGCTGAGCACCCCCAGCCTGGCTTTGCCTTCAGGTAAAAACCCTACTGCAGAGCTGCGGAGAAATGGTCAGTGCAGGATTTGCTTCCCAAGTTGTACACCTTTGGCTGTACATATGCCTCAGAGGGCTTCTCCCAGTGTCGCAATGCTGCCAAAAGTAAATGATTCTTCCAAATCAGCCTTCGTTTAGGAAGAGAGGGAAAGCTGAGCAGTATGGGATCACTGGGGGCTTCCCATGCCAGCTCTTGTCATCTAAATTCAGAATTACTTCTCGTCTCCACCAGTTTTGAGGATGGAAATATGATATAGGAATAAACATTGGAAGTGAAAAGTGTTGAGATCTGCCGTGAAGGTGCCCGTGTCTTGGGTACAGTTCTGTCATGGTTTTTAACACAATGTTCCATTATATGTTATTTTTAGTTATTTGGTTTGGCCCTTACATCCCAGGGTCTAAAGCAATCTGGATGGCTTTCCTAAGAACTGGATTGCTGGTGGAGACTTCACATGCAAACTGCCAAGTGTGTATTCTTCTCAGCTCGATCGGCTCTCCTTCATCTTGGGAGGAAAACCATCCACCCGAGAAGAAGACGAGCGCTTTTCCCGACACCCCTCACCCAGCATTGCCCTCGCACGGGCGGGTGGTCAGGCACGGGGCCGGAGCACGGCTCCCAGCCAGCGCGGCCGCAGAGGGGTACAAACACTGCGCGGCAGATGCCATCGTCAGTGCGCCGGTATCCCCCAAAGATAACAAATATTTACAAAACCTTGCCCAGGCTCTTCGTGTCATTGCATTCAGGTTGGTGCAAGAACTTTTGCGTTTTTGAGTTTGAGAAATGAGCAGTGAGAGCGAAGAGCATCGCATGGGGTTAAATTGGGAAATGTAGCTGATCTAAAAGAGTGGTGTCAAACTTAATTGCGGAGCTTCTTTCAATTATTGAGGCTGTTTTGTAATCTCCCAGCGCTACCTTGGATGCTTCTGTCATGGGGGGAATGAGAGAGAGAAGAGGGATTCAGATCACTTAAAGAATCACCTCCAAATGTATCAGCAATAGAAAAATGATTTTATAGAAATTTATATGAAAGTGCAACTTCACAGAATTCGATGGCAAGATTCACTCTATTACTTAGTACATGGATGAAATGCACACAGGAAAATTAAATGAGATTCAAACTAAACTTATGTATATAGGGACCAAAAACTTAATACAGTAAAAGGGAATGTTACAAATAAATTATTTCTTGTGATTTGTGCAAAGGTCAGGAATGTGGGAAAGGGTAAAGGAGACTGTCCCGTTGAGTCACGAGGTTCAGAGAAGACCCCCTTGCTTTCTAAACTCCTGTCAGAGTCTAGGTGCGGCTGGATCGGCTCCTAGTCCCAGACTTGGGCAATGGTTTATATCTAAAGGGATTATGAGTATAATGGCAGCCTGAAATTCATTCATGGTTGAATAAAAATTGTGACAGTAATTTAAGTATAAATTTGAAACTAATAATTTATAATATATTTATTATAGACTATACGGTTAGTACATGCATGTGCATGAAGATGCTAAGAGATATACAGATAAGAGAGTAAAAGAGGTATAACTGTTAAAAATTCCCCTCAAGGTCAGTGAAAATATTCATGTTGAATGCTTTGGTGTTTCTCTGAATGAGCAAAGAGCTGAGCCTCAAGGAGCAGAGAGAACCAGCCCCGGCCGTGTCAGCTTTCGGCGACAGACCTCCGATTTTCCCAAACAAACAGGAGAGTTTGGGAGCTCCGAGAGGCGTCCCGCTCAGGGGGAGATGCTGGTCCCATCCCGCTGCGGTCCGGGAGAGCTCCAAGGGCCTCCTGTAGCACCGCTGCTGGTAGGTTTGGGAGGTGATGGACTTTTGCCATCGACAAACTGCTGGGATGCCAGCTGTGCTGGTACCATTTCACATGCAGATAAGGGAAATTCTGAGACTGAGAAGAACTCCAAACACAGAGAGGGGCTGCTCCCAGCCTGTCGGGGGAGGACTGTACTAACAAGGTCTGCAGGTCGTTAGGAGAGAGAACTGGCTGCAGGTTGTTCTGAGAAGTGGCTCTCTCTCCTCCCGTCCCCCGCCTCCCTCCGCCGGGCAGCAGGAGTCCTTGAGACGCACAGCAGATCTCCCTGTCTCAGCTGGGGAAGAGTTCCTGGCACAGCCAAGGGTCGCTTCGCTGCCCGGCTCCTCACGCTTACGCCGAGGGCTGGCGAGCCTTCCCGAGTCTGTACATCAGCCTGGAGAGGGGCAAAGAAATGCACCAGCACAGCTTCCCTTAAGAACTGCCTGAGGAAATAGGTATAATTCATGGAAACAATATTTCTTGCCTGATGTTCCCCCAGGGACCTGTTATTTCCCAGGGCAGATATAACGTCTGTCAGCAGCCAGGCACCAAGATGTGCTAGCCAGGGCGGACCCGCGGGACGGGGTGAGTGGGGAACTGGGGGCCTGGATTTCACAGGAGGAGCGGGAGAGCCCGGTGCTGCCTTGGAGCCAAGGGGAGCAGCTGGGCATGCATGGGGTGCACCCCCGGCACCCCACTCTCTCAGGGTGCACTCAGGCCTCCCGCTTTGAAGAAGAATTGGGCTCTTTGCAACATCTTCATAAGCAGTTTTCCCCTCAGTCTTACTGCAATTTCTTCAGATGTGTTTTGAATCAAGGAACTATGTTATAGACTATGTTTGTTACAGTAAAGGTTGATTTTTGCTGCTAGGGAAAGTGCCGTGATAACTGAAAAAAACAATTTATTGTGAATGGGTGGAGTGGCTGTTGAAAAGTGGTCCCATAACAGAGTTCCCTGGAGAGCAGCCATGCTAACGCAGGTGCTGTACCCGGTGATGTCTGGCATTGGCACCCACTCCTTTTGCACCGCAGCATCCTCGGGGCACAGCCTCACCACCTGCAGGCAGCGTCCAAAATCGCTGGCGATGCGTGGCAGCCCCGATTCCCCCCCTGAGTGTCTCTGTTTTGCTCCCACTCCCTTTCCAGTCCTCCCTGCCCCGAAGCGTTGCAGTAACCACATCGCATGTGCAGGCGTTTGGCCAGCCCGGGGGGTTTGGGTACCGTGGTGGGGGTCCCTAGTCCCCAGCCAGAGCCCTCCACCTCCGCCTTCTGATACCATGATTAGAGAGGAGCCCTCGAGTCATGTCAGGATGATAATAACACTTCATCTGATAGACATTAGTGACATACTTTTGACAAATTGTTCTTGTCTCTTCTCTGCTTCAAGGGCAGCATTACCAGTGCTGCCATTGCCAGCTTGCCTTGAGGATGCTTGCTGCAGCTTAGCCTTTTAGTGCCGCTCAGCACTTCTTCTCTGCAAGGCTTTGTTGCTTCTTCGATAAGTCCAAAATGGATAGATTACACTGGAAACATCCAATAATTCTACAGAAACTGCAAAGTGTAGCTTACAGGGTTATACTGCTAGTACAATACCTGAAACACTTATCTGGATTTTCATGGGAACAAAGAGGAGCAGATCGCAAGGGAAACGCCAGTAAGGCAGAGGCAGCACGAAACTGGTTCTGTTTCTTTGTAGTTAAATCACCTATTCTCACATGTGTAAAATTTAAAAATAACCCAGACAGTTCATCAGAGGCTGCAGACTATGCTGTCTGCTTAACACCGCAACAAACAGCCTTCATCTCTTGCCTCTGTAAGCAGATGACTAGTGATAGGTGTAGGTGGTGGAACTGGAAAACTTGGTTTGAAATAATCACTTTTCTTCGAGACAACACTATTATGTATGTTCCCTATACAGCTTTTAATTTAAAAAGTTTCCATATTCTTTTAGATACAAATATTAATCCCTGTTTGCATCCCCAGACTCTTCTTTGCAGTGTACTCCAGATAGCATTTCACAAAGTAACTAAAAAGAACTTGGTGTCATTAGAACAGCTATTAATTTCTTAATTTAGTGTGTACCCTAAAATATGTAGAAGGTAATAACCCCTGCTTATACAAGAAGGTTTTGATATTAACAATGTGTTTCTGTATGATTATAATGTGTAGATTATTATTTAGGCTACTCTGTGGGTAAGTGTCGTGGTTTAACCCCAGCCAGCAGCTAAGCACCACGCAGCCGCTCACTCACTGCCCCCCACTCAGTGGGATGGGGGAGAAAATTGGGGGGGGGCTGGGAAGGTAAAACTCGTGGGCTGAGATGAGAACAGTTTAGTAGAACAGAAAGGGAGAAACTAACAATGATAATAATAACAATATGAAAATGAAAATAAGAATATAAGAATTGGAATATACAAAACAAGTGATGCACAATGCAGTCGCTCACTACTTGCCAGCCGATGCCCACTTAGTTCCTGAGCAGCGATCCTCCCCGGGCCAACTCCCCCCAGTTTCTATACTGGGCATGGTGCCATATGGCACGGAATACCCCTGTAGCCAGTTTGGGTCACTGCCCTGGCTGTGTCCCCTCCCAACTTGTTGTGTCCCTCCAGCCTTCTCGCTGGCTGGGCAGGAGAAGCTGAAAAATCCTTGACTTAGTCTAAACATTATTAGCAGCAACTGAAAACATCGGTGTGTTATCAACATTCTTCTCATACTGAACCCAAAACATAACACTATATCAGCTACTAGAAAGAAAACCAACTCTATGCCAGTTGAAACCAGGACAGTGAGAAATCCAAGTCGCATCCTGGCATCCCACGGTACCTGGCACTGTGCAGGTGCAGATTAGCCCCTGAAACAGTCACTTAATTTGCAGAACTATTCTCTCTCCAGAAGTTATCTCGTATTTTAATGTTATTGGTGAACCATTCTAGGATTCTAAGTATCTTTCTCTTTTCAGCTATGAAATCAGAATTTTTCCTACTTTAATATATTTACTAAAATTATTACATTATGCGATAAGGTAGTATTGCACAACTGTGTGAGCAACATGAGTAATTCTTAAGAATAATTTGGCGGGTTTTAATAACCCTTTTTAGCCTGGTGAAGGAACTGCACAGAGTGGTTTGGTTTCAGTCTGCTTTAAGGCTCAGGTGACAAAGATGAGATGAGATGTATCGTTCCTTTGACTAGGTGAATCCAATCTGTTCAGCTCAGTGTTTCCTTGGGGGAACAGATTGCTTCATTACTTTCTGCTTCCTTTCACTAGCCTGGTTTTTCTCAGTTATCCTTCATGGTCCCTTAGAAATAGTCCATGGACTCCCAGGAGGTCAGTAATTACAAACCAGTGCTTAGCTGCACCAGAGATGTAGGATGCACAGGTATCTAATGACCTGGAGGCTTAGGATTTGCCTTAGCTCACAAGACATCAGAAGACAGACTTCAATGAGGATGCAAAGGTTTTAGTCAGTGATGTGGACCATTTCCAATTCCCATTTTGGGGGGAGTTGCCTGGACTCACCACTTGCCAACCGATGCCCACTTAATTCCCAAGCAGCGATCCTCCCCGGGCCAACTCCCCCCAGTTTATATACTGGGCATGGTGCCATACATTATGGAATACTCCTTTGGCCAGTTTGGGTCACTGCCCTGGCTGTGTCCCCTCCCAACTTGTTGTGCCCCTCCAGCCTTCTTGCTGGCTGGGCGTGAGAAGCTGAAAAATCCTTGACTTGGTATAAAGATTATTAGCAGCAACTGAAAACATCGGTGTGTTATCAACATTCTTCTCATACTGAACCCAAAACATAGCACTGTACTAGCTACTAGGAAGAAAATTAACTCTTTCCCAGCTGAAACCAAGACAACAGGTTTAAAAATGCTTCTAGCAGCAGGCAGTATGGAAACCAGGTTTCCCAAATCTTCTGTGAATGCCCAGAGAAATTCCATAGGTGTTCCTCACCATTTGTCTTTAAAAAAAGGGAACAAACCCTGAACCCCAAGAGATCAGCTTGACTGAGCTGCCAGGAGCGGTAGGTTCGGGGCTGTTAATCACAACGGGAAAGTGCCTCTTGACAAGCCTCACTAAGGCACCTAATTACCTCCGTGGGACTTGCAATGTGTCCCAGTTCTCGGTGCTTCCCTGCTGTCTGTGTCTGGAGAGCTCAGCGCTGCTTCTTTGCAATGATTTTTTGCAGTGTGCTGGGTTTATACGTCCGGGTGGAAGGAATATGGAGTGTGGCATGCCCTACAACCCCGCTCCCAGCAAAGGCGACTGCACAGGAGAAGAAGTTTTAAAGTCCTCACCTCCCCCCTGAATGCACACCAGCGAGCCCTGTTATCTTGCTGCTCTGCCCCACAGGGCTACTTAGGTAGGAAGAAGTGGCTGCGCTCGTGCCACAATTCAGTTGCTTAGTCTGTCATATGTGAATAATTTTGGCACCGGAATTATTTTTCTAAGACTTCTAGATAAATACCTTATTAGGGCAAATGGGACAGAGCGGGGCGGGGGGTTCAGCATCATATCGGATCCAGTTCTGCTGTTGCTCATGCCCTGTCGGCATCGGTCCATCGCGCCCGCAGGCTCTCCCGCAGCCCACCCTGGTGTACGCGGGGGTTACAAGTGGCTGGGGGTGCAGAACTAAACCTGAAAGCTGAACACCGACTTTGCTGCAGCCGAACCCGACGTGTCAGTGACAGCGGGGAAGGGGACAGCGGCTGCCACGTGCCCGTGTGACACAAACTGCCCTGCACTAGCGAGGCCGGTAAAGCAGTCCCGGTCCTGTCCCGGGAGAAGGGAGCGTCCACGGGCGAGGAGCAGGACCAAGGCTGGGACACGTAACCCCAGCCAGATGCAGCTCTGCTTGCGAGTCCGCGGGGCTACGGCTTTCCCACGCATCAGCGCGATCTGCAGGCTATGGCTGCAATGAGCAGATGTAACACCCGACAGGACTGTGACACCGGTTTAGAACAGAAATAACCATCCTCCTTGTTGCAGTGGAAGGCTAATGAGCGCGGTACACGATTACATGGCAAACGAGTTTAAATCCACTCTTTCTGAATCGCACGCCGTGGTAGGTGCTATCCTTCGGTTCCTAATGATGTCTCCTCCCGCCACTCACGCAGCACAGCTCATAGGCAACGCGGGGAGGACATTCAACAAGAATAGCTGTCTCCATCCCACTGAGACGAAAACGTCTCAGTCAAAGTAAGGAAGAAACACGCTCCTTTCTAAAACGGTTTTTAAAAATCCTCACAGCCAGGACCTGGAGTTATTCAGGGACATTAGCACTTGCTGGAAAGGAGGATGGCGGAAATGTGCATTAAATGTCCTTTCTAGCTAAAAGACCAACAGAGGACAGGAGGGTGCAGGTGACGTTTTCAGACACCCTTCATCCTCTCCTGGTAAGGTACAGCGGGGAGGCAGGACAAAATGGGATTTCCAGGGCCATCAGCTCCCACCCCTGCCGCTTCAGGGACACTGCTCACGGGGTCCCGCTGAAGGCAAAGGCGCAGGTCCCCCGTTCAGGGTGGGCACACTCTCGACCTCGCCTTCCCTTCCATGTGTGAATGAGACTGAAAAAGATTTTTTTTTCAGCACGTATTCTCTTTTCAATGTGGTCTCCAACTTGTCTGATCAGTTACTTACTCAGTGAAATGTGTTTTGCTCTGTGGCTTGCCGATTACAAATTCTGCTCTGAATATTCAATATTCAATAATTTAGCCCAGATCACATGCTAGAGCTTCTGTTCCTCAAAATTAATTGTCTTTGGGTAAGTTATACAAAGTGATGTACTTTAAATTACTCAAGCGCAATTAATTTTGAGTGGGAACTTGTCACAATTCAACACAGAATTCAGAATTCACAAGTAGTCAGTATTTCAAGTGTTTGAGCTTTACATTTCTTTTCCATGAACATTTAGGTGGCTCCTTAATGATCGCAAATAGTGAAGCAAAATTAAAAAAAAAAAAGACAGCGTTGAAATTTCAATTTAAAAATTAATATTAAAGACTATTTTCTTGTTCATAGTCATCTCAAGACATTACCTTTTATTTTAAGAAAAACTATCTGCACAATTCTCTTCTTGTAAGATATAACACTAAGAATTAGCTCCCCAAAGCAAAAGAGAAACAAAAAGAAACTTTTACTTGTAGGGTTCAATTATATGGAACTTAGTTATCGGGCCTGAAAGTAGCTCATGGTCACAAGAGTGTTCCAGACGCCTTTAGAAGGCCTTGAACAGACTAAACAAGAAGATAGAAGAAGAAAGATCCCAATTAGAAAAACACAGGTGCGCATTCCACGATAAAGGGAACTTGGCACAAACAACCTCAATTCAAGGACTTATCTCGACCAATTGGACTAAGATAAGTCTCGCATGCTCTAATTAATACGGCCAATTATGTCCTATGTTTATGCGCGTGTATAACTAACCTTTTCTTACGTCTGTGCGCGTGGACAGTACCGATGTAACCAATCACCGTTTATGCTTGTGCGCGTGGACACCAAATGCTTGCATGCAGCAACCAATTAGAATTTCTAAACAACTTATAGAATTGTATAAAAATGATCGGCTAAGCTCAATAAATTATTACTACTTTGATCATCATATTGGTGTTCCATCATCCGGACCCCAGATGGATTAACCCTAAACCCTACATTTGCTGGTAAAAATGGCGTGTGCAAAACTGTGAAGGCATCAGAAACAAGAAGAAAATTGTGCATCTATAGTTATGAGTTCTTGCAGAAAGGAGGTTTAAGCTGCGCCGAGCAAGCCTTTCACTACTCGTCGAGATGATAAAATCTTGATGGACTGTTTCCATGGAAAATAAAAGATATTAGCTTTGTAAAGAGAACAGGATCGCCCTGTGTAAAGCCTCGCATGCTGTTTGTGCTCCAGGTACTGGCAGCAAAAACACTGATACATGAAACCTGCAAATCAAAAAACAAAAGAAGAGGAAGACAGAGAGATAGCAAATAACTAATAAATGGCTTGGACAGATGCTAAAATATTTTAAAGCAGGTTTCAGCTGACAATCGCAGAGTATTTCAAGGTTCGTATTCCCCAGTTGCTCCCCAAGAGCAGACACTGCCGGAGGCTCTGTACCCCCCGCTCTTGCTGCTCTGCTTGTGGGGAATGAACGCCCACGAGTGCTCTCAGGGCAGCGTCACACCAAGGGAAAACCAGCAATATTTTCAGACCAGAGGGATATTTTGTTTACCTACAAAATTGAGGCCAACTGGTTTGTGCTGTGCTCCTGATATGAGCACACCACTCCAGCTGCAACAGCAGAGGGACCCCGGATAGCCGGGAAAATGCAGAATAAGAAACACAACCATTGCAGAGCCTGGGGAATGATGTGAAAAAGCCTGATTTCCTCCCATTCATGTCCTTTGCACAACAGCCCATACAGTCAGAGGGGGAATAACTAAATAACCCAGGGAGACTCTGGAGCAAGCCGTGATTATTACACCTAGAGCACGGTCAGGGTGGCGATCGACCATGAGCAGGGCCGACCGGCAGCCCCAGCACGGCAAGCACGGCACGTCTCCCACGCTCGCCGGAGCACTGAGCAGTTATTCAGGCTCATTTGGATGCCCAGGCCAGCAGCCCCCCTGGACTGCAGCATCTCCACACACGAGTGGCTCTGCAGGAGCCACCTGGGACCCAACTGGGTCAACGCCGAGCAGGAGCTAACAAGGCTTGATGAGTCTGATTTGAATTTGCGCCGCTGACTGCCTCTGCGGTGAATCTTTGTTTCGTGTCGTATGCTTCCATTTAAATGTGAAGAGCCACTTCTCGTCAAAGCTGTGGAGCACTTAGGCCACATTTGTTCCTTCTGGGCCAAATCACCCGTTCCTTCTCCAAACTAGGTATGAAGTGCTTGCGAAGCACCTACGGCACGCATGTTCCCATGTATTTCTGTGGCCCCTCCTGCTCTGATGTGGGGGAGCAATCCAGTTCCCCGAGCTCAGCCTGTGGCTGTGGTTGAGACCCCATCAGGTTTTGCATCTTGCCCCACATGCTGCTTCAGCAGACAGGTCACCCCTGCCATCCCTGCCAGCCCAAGGACATTCCCCAGGCAATGCCGTCCTGCCCTCCGGGGGACAACGCACAGCCCTTGGCTCCAGCCTCCCGCTTGGCTCAAGTGTTAATTTTATTCTTCTGTCCTGGTTTCAGTTGAGACAGAGTTAGTTTTCTTCCTAGCAGCTGGTACAGTGCTGTGTTTTGGGTTCAGTAGGAGAACAATGTTGATAACACACCGATGTTTTCAGTTGTTGCGAAATAGTGTTTAGACTAAGTCAAGGATTTTTCAGCTTCTCCTGCCCAGCCAGCGAGAAGGCTGGAGGGACACAACAAGTTGGGAGGGGACACAGCCAGGGCAGTGACCCAAACTGGCCACAGGGGTATTCTGTGCCATATGGCACCATGCCCAGTATAGAAACTGGGGGGAGTTGGCCCGGGGAGGATCGCTGCTTGGGAACTGACTGGGCATCAGTTGGCAAGTAGTGAGCGACTGCATTGTGCATCACTTGTTTTGTATATCCCAATCTTTTTATTATTGTCATTTTCATATTGTTATTATTATCATTATTAGTTTCTTTCTTTCTGTTCTATTAAACTGTTCCTATCTCAACCCACAAGTCTCTCTTTTTTTTTTCTGATTCTCTCCCCCATCCCACGGGGAGGGGGGGAGTGAGTGAGCAGCTGCCTGGTGCTTAGCTGCTGGCTGGGGTTAAACCACAACATCTTCCCAGTTTCTAAAGAGAAAGGCGCAGGGTGGGGAGCGAGAGGTGCCTGCGAGGAGCGACCGGGCGCCCAGCGATGCTGGCTCTGCACTGCCAGGGGCTCCCCGCACCTCCCAGCCAGCGGCCACGCACCCCTCCGACCACACGCTGCCTCTGCAGGGTTTAATTAGCCAGACCGCATCCAGAAGCTTTTCTCGGTGAGTCGTAATTTTATGGAAATCTTGTTAGATTAATTTTTAGTGGGGATAAAGCACTCATTCTTGGCACTCCACACTATTTTCCAGCGCCCGGCAAATCAGGCTCTCTCAGCCCATTAAGAAGCACTCTGTTTCCAGGTTCTACAGATTAATTTCATTCAGAGCTTTTCAGCCCTTGCTATGCTGCATGTAATAAGAGCCACTTTTGGTGCAAAGAAAGATTTTTTATGTGATTCCTAGCTAAAATATCTTCTGTTTGATATTCTGGATGGGGGATGTGTGAGCATATGGAAATACTTCAAGGAGCTGATGGCTTGCACAAAGCTACCTTGGTGGGTTTGCTGGTGGTGACAGTTGGCTCAAATAGATTGTATAGGATGTGGTGCCACATCCCTGAACTACTCCTGTCCTCTGCCTCTGTGACTGACTCACGAAGTCACCCTCATCGAGTCATTCTTGTGGACTTGCAAGACAGGCAGAAGAGATCTCTACAGCCACCTTGTCTGGTAGTTCTGGACATAGACCAGATCTACCTGATCATCGGTACCGCTTCATCCAAGCAAATACGTTTTGTTTGAACTAGAGCAAACAATTTTGAGCTATTGGTTTCAGAAAATGGGGCTTTTGCCTATATTTCTGCCATTCCACTGGCTCACTTTTTAATTGAATTATCCCATTCTTACCAGTGCATATCTTTGCATAGGATTACTAGAGGCTTGTTTTTCTCCCTTATTCCAGCAGAGATTTTGGCAATGATATTTGGACTGCTTCCTTCTGCTGCAGAAGTGCACGACATCATCATCCAAGTTCCTGGGGTGAATCCCAGTCTTTCCCCTTGCCTCTCCTCTAGCCCCGCGGGTTGGTCTCTGCCTCACCGACCAGGATGGCAGAGCAGCGGGGACCCGAGCCCATGCCTGCACAGCAAGGCTGTGCCTTCCCTGTCATCCCGGAAAATCCACCCTGCAAATGAGCAGCTTCCTTTCCTGTGTTGCTAATTAACTTTGTGCATGAATCAATAGAAAATCCTGCAGTTATGACACCGAGTGGTGCCTTGGGAGACCACAGCTACCACCGCGGGAGAGGGGAAACTGCACGAAGCTGGGTGGTTTCCTTCAGTCTGTTTTTCTGAGTTTATAGAAGTGATTCCACATAATTTTAAAGCAAATTCACAGCTAGCTCTGTTGAAATACAGTAGCAGCTTGCTCAAAAGAGATGCAGTTTAGGTCTCCATGAAACGTTTTTCTGTTGTGTTTTGTTCTGCTTTTGCAATGTTTCTGTAGATAACATGAAAATGTCCAGAGGAAACTTAGCAAAAAGGAACCCACACAGACAGAGTGTGATAAGCTGTTATAAATCGGCTCAAATGAAGTTAAGATAATGAGACAGGTCTTTTCAAATTAGAGCATTTTCTCCTATCACAACAGCCCCAGGTACTGAAAAAGAGCATTATTACATTTCCAACTGGCCAGCACTTACTAATTGCTGCTTCTGCAGCGAGAGTCATGGGAGACCAAGTCAAAATCAAGGAACTGATGAAGTTCAACACCGGCTGTATTATACAGCTTTCTTCACCATGAATAAATAAATGCAGATGCACACAGTTGTTTAGGTGCTGACATTCTGTGTTTGCAACATCAAAGCGATCCTGGTTTGTTTCTGAATTGTTGGGCACGTCACATATTTAAAACATTGTAATGCAGGGAATTAGGAAAAATGGGTGCATTTTGAAGTTAAATAACATATCTGATTTTAAAGAGAGATGCAAATTGCTTGCAATTGCAGGCTGAATTTTTGACTAGGCAGAAATGACCAAGGTCATTATCTGCCAGCCTTAACAATATCCTTTTTTTTAGGAAAAGAACATTTTCTGGGTCTGAAAAAAATGTGGGGCAACCTTCTAGATGAAAAATGTATTTTAATCCAAAAATTTAATTTCAGTAAATAACTAAATAATCAGGGCTTTTCTTTCCAACATCATTTTGGGCAGAAGAGGATAGTGGTTTCTGACCAACCTTATTCACTCCTCTTATTCTTAACTAATTTGCCCCTGGCTATCAAATCACGGTGCAGAAAACATCAGCATATCCTGCTGAATTATTATTGTTTAGGAAACATATAATGGATTAAACACCCTATAGGCATAAATTGATCAAGTTTGGTTGAGCTCAGTGGAGTTACACTGCCAAGTACCAAGATGTGAGCTGTCTCCAAGTATGAGTGCAGACATAGACTAGACTAGAACAGACTAGAGCAGAATAGAATAGAATATTTCAGTTAGAAGGGACCTACAACAATCATCTAATCCAACATCCAGCGAGCACACGAACCAGAGGAAGGGGTGACGGGAGCTCCTGGGGACCTGAACCATCCGTGGATGCCCAGCACAACTGGGAGAGGATGTGGGTGGCAGAGGAGTGGAGGAGGAAGGGGAGAAAGCAGGATAGACAGCGGAGACCTACAAAAAATAAATCTGCAATACGTGTCTTATCTAATTAACTTGCTGGCCTTATGTAATTAAGACAACTGTTTGCTCCAGATTCACCTTGGTCATATATCTAGTTTCTATGTTCTAATCTATATAAGCCTTTTACAAATGGCTTATACTACTGTGTGTGAGTTTAGTCTGGGTGGAGTTTTTTTGCATAGAGGGCCAAGACACACGCTTGATACTATTTAAAACACATAGAAAGTTTCTCCTCAAAGAATCTTGGCAATTCAGGCAGTACGTTGGTCAAGGACAGGATGAGAAAGAATATGAAATATGCTAGCAACACTTTGTCATTGCTCAGTTCAGACATAGCCGTGTCTGAGTGCTTTCACTAAATATCACTAATTGCTACTGACAACCCTTTGGAGGGCCACTGGGCAGTCTTACGTGTGTTAAGGCTCCCCACAACAGGTCACATATTTGTCACATCGCATGCCCCAGCGACAGAAATCCTACCTGATGTGCGTGACTTGTTAGGCCACTGTAAGAGAGCAGCATGCCCCAGTCCTTACAGACCCACGCTGCGTGAGTGAAGCAAGACTAAAGCAGATTGAATGCATTTGCATAAGAAGTTTGTAGCAGTTTAATGAGGTTGAATATACATTAATTTAGCGTGCTTTAGTGAGATGAAAAATGACGCTATTAATACTTTGTGAAAAACCACAACTGAGCCACAAGAACTGGTTTAAGACAGCTTGCTTAAAGGCATACATCAGTTTTGCTAAACATAGTTAAAATCATTTTTTTTTCCCCAAGTAGAGCAGGCCTTAAAGAAAAATTTGAATAGGAGATAACTTTCTGGTATAATTAAAGGGAAAACAGGGGGGAGAGAGAGAGTTGGCTGCAACTTCTTCCTTATTGCTGGGGAAGAGTGAAGCTATGCTGAGCTGGGCAGCAGCTGCCAGCTGGTATTTGCTCCCAGCTGCGGGCACAAGGAGAACAGGAGAGATAACATATTTGCTTTCATTGTGGTGTGATATTGCAGGTAATGCAAATATGTTCGTCACGGGGAACATAAATACCACATCCTGCTACTACTTCCAAAGCAGATCCAGCCCTCTTTAAAAAAAAAAAAAAAAAAAAGGTATCAGGAAATACCACCCTTTCGTTATGAATGTTGTATGATTTTCTCTAATAACTCTGTAAAGTATTTGTTTAGTCACTGCTGCTTCACATGAAATTTCTCTATCTGGAAAGAACAGGGTCCATGCACATTTCCTGTTCTTGTGAGTAACACTGAATTTTAATTGTTAGAGGAATAAGCAGGAAACTGAGGTTACTAAGACATTTGCCTCTAATTTAAGAGACCCAAAAGAAACACAACTACCATAGTTTTATTTAACATTTAGCAGCCTAGAGGAGATAAAGAGAAAACTTATCTGGGAACTGCAAGGGCTTCAGAGAAATGCTTCTGCCTGAAACCGTCCATCATAGCAAAACATTTCCAGTTATATAAAAAGAGCTGGCAACCAGCAGAGTTACTAATTGCCTGTGTGGCCAAACTGAATCACTGCTGATTGCAAGCCAATTTGTCAGATACTGTGTGGGTGCGAAGTTCTGAGCTGTGAGGCCTCAAAGAAATGTTTGCCAACAGTTTGATCTCCTCTGTCTACGAGCACTGGGCATTTACCAGCGGGGAAAGGGGCAAACAGACCAGCGATAACCCATTTAGGAGTGTTGCAGCAGCTAACGCTGGCAACCGGTCTGACTGATCTTAAACTGAATGACTGCTGCTCCCAGCTGAGCTGCATGGAAAGTATTTTTCAAAAAAGGATGTGTGCGCCATAGGTAAGAAGGTTTATTTGTAAGCTGTGCAGCCCAAAGAACAAATCTGTTCAGAAAAACTCTTTTTCTCATGCTAGCGACAGCACTGTTTTGAAACATTGCCAGTAACAAACCCCAGGGAAGGGCAGAAACCATGTAAACAGACCTCTAAGTGGCTATAAGTGCTAGAAGGTGGGACTGGGCGCAGGTTCTGCAGCTGGATCGTCCTCCCGGGATCGTGAAAGGTTACCTGCAGCTAGCCCAGTTTTGCAGGTATCTCTGGACACACGGAAAAAAAGAGGGTTCCTATTTGTTCAAGTAGGGTGTGAAGCTCAAACTCCCATTCTTTGTTCCTCACCGGATGATGTGTTCTATCAATCTACTTTATCAGTGTGATACCTCAGCGTTCCCCGTCACATCTCACCGATGCCTTCACACACACAAAAGAAGACATATAAAAGAGGAATTATAACTTCACAGGCCACTCTGCTGAAACTATGACAAGTCCAAGGATTTGAGTAAAATTATTAGAACTCACTCTGAACATGCAGCTCTGCCAGCCAAGGGCTTTCCAATGTGCCATAACCTTGCCAAAATAGGTGTACAGGGTAACGCCGGCCCTTATTTTTCTGTGCTGTTCTCACTCAGCTCTCTCCCTCTCCTGCCTATTGCATTGTTATTTTTAAAGCAGATATTTGGGGGCCAAACGGTGCTAGTACTATGTGCCAGTTACCAGCAGTGTAGTGCAAGTGTTGTTATTGTTTTCCACATGAATACGAATGCGCAGTACTAGAGAGAGAACGCATCTCTCCCAGCCCTGTGAGGCTTCTCGAGTGCTCTGCAATGGAGACATCAATTCATTTCAAGTTAAGATAAAGAGTTACCCTCACGTAATGACGAGCCTGTAGCAGAAATGATTATAACCGCGCTGTTGGGCTGCATGGGCTCACTGAAGGTACTCTAGTCGTGTGGAAGCGGTTCGGAAAGAGCTGCGCTTTAGCTACAAAATACTGGGGTGGGTTTTTTTGTTTTTTTTTCAGTAGCACAGAGTGATTGAGTTATCAGTGAGTGGATTAGCGCTGGGTGAACTCTTGCAGCTGCACCACTGGATCCTCCGTGCTGGGATGCTGGAGTAACGGTGGGGTTGGAAACACAACCTGACTGACCGACCGCCTCAGACTGAGGTTTGGGAACTAGGAGGTGGATTAAAGGGAAAATTTGAGTTAACTTGAGCTACCGAGGCTGTGGAAAGAAGCCCTTTCAACTTCTTCCCCTAAGGACTCGGGGGGGGGGGGGTGATAAGTAACAGGTTACAGCTGCTCTTTGCTCTGCATCAGGCCTGCAACGCCGGAGCGGCGCTCAGCTGGGGCTGCTGCCCTGGAGAACCGCTGGTAAAACCTGAACGCCCATTAAACCGATGGCAGGGCGCAAGTTGGGACTGGCCGGGCTGTGGGACTCGGCTGGCAGGCTCCTGCCCTTCTCCTCCCTCCAGGTAAGGCAGGGCTGGGTCCCGCTTGGGGTAGGGACTCTCCCTCGCTGCTCAGGCCCTTGGTTTCCTCCGGGAGAAAGCTGGAAACCCTCCCCCCTGGAGAGGGACCGGTTCGGCTGAGGGGAAATCGGGGAAGAGGGCGGCCCGCCGTCAGACCCCTTCTTCCCGCTCTCTGAGGGCTTTGGCTTGACCCGCTCCGCCCGGCTGGGCACCTTCCCCAGAGGCAAGGCTGATCTTCCTCCTCCTCCTCCTCGTCGCTACCGCAGGTTTCAGCGCCTCACGCAGAGACACCCGCGGCAGGTAGGACCGGCGGAGGAGGCTTCCCCTCAGGGAGAGCCCGGCCCCTGCCCGCCTTCGCGTCCCCGCCCCGCCGCCGCCAGCCTCGGCCCCGGGGGCGAGCGCCCACAGCCGTGCGGCGGCCCCGGCAGCGACGCCTCCGCCTCAGCCCCAGCCTCGGCGCCGGGCTCCCGCAGAGGGAGGTGCTCCGCGCCTCGCTCGTCCCCCCCTTCTCGCCGCCGACAGCGAGGGAGAGAGGCGCAGGCGGCGCGGAGCTTCCGGAGAACAGGTCTCTGCCGCCCGCGGAGAGCGTGTGTGAGGGGACAAGCGGGCTGCGGTGGTGGTGGGCGGGCGACCCTGCCCGCCTCGCCGGTCGCTGTCGGCCCTCGGGTTCCGCCGTTTCCCGCGGCCCGGCGGGCCAGGCCGGCGGCTAGGGGCGGCCCTTGGGACTTCGTGTGTGGAGGGAGGGTAAAATGGAGACCGGGGATGGGGAGCCGGCTGCGGGGTGCGAAGAAATGGTTCGGTGAAGGTGAGCGCGGAGCCCGGACTGTCGCCCCGCTCCAGCCCGCGGCCCGGGGCGGCTGGAAGCCGCCCCGGGCCGCGGGCTGGAGCGGGGCGACAGGCGGGAGTCCCACCCCCGACTATCGCGACTGTGTTCTCCTCATGACAGCGCGGGGGGGGGGGGGGGGGAATCTGGGGATGTACAGGTTCCTGGCATATCCTGCGTTTCGAGCTGGCAGGTTTGCGAATGTGGAAGACCTGGCTGGCGGAAAGGGAAGGGCAGGATAAAGCAGCTAGTGAATGATGCGTGTCAGTGAATGATGCCTGTAAAAAAAAAAAAAAAAAAAAAGCCTAAAGTGAATTCGTAACGAGGCAGTCTTATTCCAGGATGTCCAAATATAAGTTACCCCGAAATAGTTCCTCCGTGAGCAGACGCGTTTTGACGGCGTGGTGTCTGCTGTCGCTCCTTAATTTGGGTGGAGGAATGAGATTAGAATATGATATGGAGTATATAAAAAGATCAGCTGAGACGGAAGCAGAATGCCCTTTTTCATTTAAAAAAAATAAAAATACTTGGTTCAGAAATACCACGCAGAGTATTGTTATGCCATTGTATGGCTAATAGCCTTATTAGACCAGATTATTGTGGAGAGGCTTCTTTAATGCAGTTCTGTGCACTTTGCACGAATCGTGGAAACAGATTTGGTCCTTAAGTTTGTAGCCAAACGCAACTTCTGCAGAGTTTAACTGAAGCATCTTTGCGAGTGGCTGTGGCAGGAGGAGAAAGGCAGGTACACCAAGTAGCAGGGAAATAGTTTGCCTCTTCTGAGCTCTATTATAAAAGTTCTTTTAAAGTAGCTCTATGCCGTGGGCTGTAGGTGGAAAAAAAAATTGCCAAAGGTAAAATGAATTGCATGCTTGCAGACATATGGGGGGGAAAAAAGGCCTGAGTCTTGGAGTTATGCTAATTCGCACCAGTGAGAGAGAGTGTGACTCCTCTTTCAGTTCTTTAATCAGACTTTGACTCAAAGGAGAAACAGTTTTCCCATGCTGAAAAACTCTTCTCAACAAATCTGGTGGGTTTTGGCTGTGTGTGAAGTTCTCAAGATGGGGTGTTACAAGTAAATGCGCAAGAAGGCACTGTTGGCAGTTTTGCACACAGCGTTGTTGGAAAGCTCTGTTAAAACATGGTGCTAGGGAAGTTTGAACAGCTGCAGAGAAAAGCGACAGCTCTCATGGTGTGGTGCTTATTTTTGCCTTCAAAGAAACAGCAATATATTGCAGCCTGCTAAAATGTGCGAACTGGGGAGTAGCAACATGCTCCCTTAGAGCGTGCCTAGAAACTGCTAAGGCTGACATACCACAACCTGGTCATTACTGAAATACATGCTGTCACTGTTTAAAGCTGGCATAATAGTATCTCGAAAATATATTGCCCTTGAGAGCGTGTCACAAAATACAGTTGTATGCTGCTTACCTGTATATCTGCAAGCCCTGCCTGCTGAAAGTCTGAATTTGCATTTGTGAGAACTGGATAGCTTTTTTTTTGTTCCTGGGAGCTGTTCTTTTCTCACTGTTCATGCGCTGCAGCCTCAATTTTCCAAGCTGATTTTCTTGTTAGCCTGTGGCAGGTATTTGGTCTCAGAACTGCTGCATAGGCGACTATAAGTGTAAGTTGTGCTGGTTCCCACGAAAATGTTGGTTTTGCTCTTTCTTTCATTGAGAAACGAAATAGCCCAGAGTAATTCAGCAGAAGGGTTATGTTTTGCATTTTGTGTTTTGAAATGTGACATGGGGAAGCAGCATGGCCAGTAGCATAATGCAGCAGGTCTGGGTTTGATTTGTGTGGCATTGGGAAGGTTTGAGCCTGGCAATCGGTCCTTCCTCCCTGCCACCTCCAGGTGTGGTTGTTGACCTGGGTGGAGGTACCTGTGTCCAACAGCTGAGATAAAGTGTGGCCCTGTGCCTGCAGCTGAGTGCTCCCTGCTGCAATATTCCCTGTGCCCTGTTGTAGTTAATGCAGCAGTATGAAATGGCCAGACAGCATGGAAATAGGCAGTTTCTGTGATCTAAACCACAGCATGTTTATCAGGCAATGGATAATTCTCCGGAATGACTGATAGGGAGTAGACCGTGTAATCTTGACATTTCATATCAGGAAGGGAGCTTTAAGATCTGTGTTTCCTTTTGAATCTTGAAGAACTGGCTAATTCCCATAGGTTAGAGTTATAAAACTCATTGCTAATCTTGCTTGTGGCAGCTCCTAATTCACTTCTCATTCTTGCCCTCAAAACCTTTCATTTGCTTGTCTGCCCCTAAACGCCTGGGTCCGCTCCTGGCACCATTGGCGGGACAGGCAGGGCTGGCATTAACCAGGGTGCGGCAGGTATGGCACTTTCTTGAGAGACAGGAGGAGAACCAGCTGTGAGAACTTCAGAGGTGGTGTTCCTGGTGTCTGCCTGCCATGTCCTGATGCGAGCAGAAGGCCACCGGTGCAGAGAGGAGAAGCACACCCTGGGAAGCTTGCTGGCAGCAGCACGGTTGCAGGCATGAGCGATATCCCAGGAGGACCATCACGGGGAGTCGAGAAGACAGGCGTGAGAAGACCTTTCTCCTCTCTGGTACAGCCTCAGCTGGAAGAGAGAAATAACTGTTCTCTCTGCAGCTTTAAGGAGTTACAACTTCTGGGATAACCAATTTGTGCCTGAGCAGTACAATAGACTTTAATTCCTAAAACCTTTCATGGAATAATCAGATTGCTTTAGTGTTCACATAAGATTGTCTGCTGTAGAAAGAAGAAATGATTTACTGTTTCAAAAGCAGTGATTTAAATGTGTAATAGCCATTAGCTTGTTAGAACTAATGACTTTCTATCTCAAGGAACCTTCTTTACAATTTGCAGTCCTTAAAGAGTCACGGTAAATGGGATCAGATTATTTGACAAACCAAACCGTTTTGATCACTGTTGTACATTTTTATTTAAACAGAATGGTACAGGGAGTGGAAATCTGCCTTACCGTATGGAGGGAGGTGTAGCTGCTGTTGTGGCTAATGATTATTGCAGTGATTGTTTAAAGGGACACTGAAAGTGTTAGAGCTTTCCGAGCCTGTTGTAAGCAGTATGGAACAAAAGGCATTACTTTTCAGTTATGCCAAAAGTCTTCTTTACCTGTCTGACAGCAGAAGGGAGACTGCTTTGAGGATTTCGGAAGGGCTTTTGATGAAGTGCAATCAAATGTAATTACCTCTGTAGCATTCCCTGCGTTCAGGTGTGAACTGAGTGTGCCAATGGCAGGGCCAGTCCCTGGCCCTTTAGGGTTTGAGAGAACCATGTAAAGCTGCACTTCAGCCACAGAAAAGCCTCCGTGTTTCTAGGTAAGCCCCTGCACGGGCTTGGGATATGCAAAGTGAGTTTGCCACCCTAATGGAGGTTTGGTATTAAAGGAACTTAAAACCTAGCCCAAAGATTTTGGGAAAAGCAGCAATGTATAGAAATACAGACCTGTCTAGGGTGCAGCCAGCCAATAGCTTAAACTACTATAATAGCAGCTTTGCTTTTTATTCACAAACCTGAGATACTCCTTTGTCAGGTGTGACTGAGATCTCCCTGGCTGCAGTTTAAGCCCAGCAGAAGCAGCAGAGAGCAGGTCCCTTCCCCTTGGTGGCTGCCCTCCTGCTCCAGAGGAGGCCAGTAGTGCCTGGGAGCATTGCATTCTAAGTCAGGTTGGCAGTGTCTGTAGTGGGTATCCGTAACAGGGCAGTCTTGAGCAGGCAATTCTTTGGACAGCATTGTGTGTTCAGTTCCTGCTAGCCTCAGGCAGGCGGGGGAGTACAGGCCACTTGCAGGGTGATGCAAGTGCATGAAGTCCAAGGAAGCTGCTTTTTTTTTTTTTTTAGGAAGAGAATAGCTGTTAGAAGGACCATCAGCTTTACAGGAATGGTGGCCATGGTGTTTCAGACCTGTAACAGGCGCTGTAGCCAGCAGTAGGCTCCACTCGCTGCTTTCTGTCCATTCCCAAACTGATATGGCTGGTTTCCTGGGGTTTTGTTTTGGGTTTTTTTTTCCCATTACTGTACATACAGCCCATTATCTATAGACAGCACAAACCAGAAATTCTCCTAGCCTGAATCTTGATTCAGACTTTTCATTAGATACTTCACTAAGGAGAAGCTCCAAAAGACAGGTTTGGGTTGATTCTGCTATCAATTAGAGGGTTAACAATGGCCCCTGGCTGATTGTGGTCAGCCCTCTGTTCCCCTGCTGCTTCCGAAAACATTTTTGGACGGAGATTAGAAAGCATCCATGTTAACAAAATTGAGCTGTATTGGCCAGACTTTGGGCTGACTAACTGTAAACCAGCATAACTGGTTAGTGGAGCGATGCTATTTCATACCATCGGAGGACGGCCCCAACTATCGGGACAGGCTTTCTAAGCTGTGGAGTTGACTTTCCTCCCTCTAACCCCTTGCTCTTTACTCTGTTGATAACTGTTCATTGCACATATTGATTCATGTATGCAGGAAGAAGGGTAGTGTTATAAAAAACATGAGTAGCTGGCAAATGTTCAGGTCTTTTAGATGTAATCATCCAGTTTGGAGTCTTCATCAGCATATCAGGGTTCCTAAATTTAAATAGAGATCTGCAGAAAACCAGTGTAACAGTCACGTGCTTGGTGGCAAAGGCTGGGCTTTGTCAAAGGAGTTTTACAAAAGATTTATGATGAGTTTTGGATTCAAAACATGAATTTGATAAGGTCAGGGAGAGATGAAGTATGGATAATGATACCATGCTTCTGCAGTTAAAAGGGAAGTCTAGCCCACTTCATGTCTTTCAGATAACTATATTAGCTCATAAATTTTCATAGGATTTTTTTTTTTTTTTTCCCTGACACACAGACTTGCCTTCAAAAGAGCAGGAGAGACTTGGAGGGTTTGAACAGCAAGTCAGCAGGGAGCTACTCGGCATCTCTCCTGGAATCTGTGGCGCGTTGGGCTGTGTTCGTAGGGTGGGGAGTGACCCTGCACTTGTGACAGCAGTCCCGATATCCCCCTTCTTTCCTGTTTAACCAGGGATACTTCCCTGTGTACATCCAATCCTTGTACAACTTTTGGACTCCCTCAAAGGGAGTTACATGATTTATATAAATTTTATGAGCTTTTTTTTTTTCAGTGAGCCACTGAAACTTCCCACACTGGCTTTCCTTCTTCTTAAATGCATTCCTGTAAATGTTGTTAATGACTGTGCTTGTTTTCCTTTTTGAAGTGTGAATGAAAGATTAGAGTATTTGCTGTCTGGGTTATTTTACAGTGGCAGGATTCTGCTGCCTTTTGCAAAATCCTTTTCTGGCTTGTGTATTTTGCAGGTATTTTCTAAATTATCATTAATTTCTGGTCAGTAGCACAGTTATATTTGTGCAGTCAGTCAAGTGTGATAGACTGGATTACATGCTAAATACAGACCTACTGTGGCATGGTCAACCCAGAACTAATTCCTGTACTTACTGAGCAGGTTTTTGAAATGGTGAAATAGAGGAAAATGTGTATGGTCGCTTGTGTTGTAACTCACCTTGTATTAGGTGTTTGGCCTAGAGGAAAAAAGGACTGGGAAAGTGTCGTGATAACAGCTTCTGGTAATGGCTGGGTGTGGTCCTTGTCTTTGCCTTTTTTCTTTTTTGTATCACATGTATTTTTCATATTCATTAATACTGAAAATGACTGAATTAATCACTCTTCTCCCTTGCCCACACAAATGTAAATATGTATTTGTCGTGTGTGTATGTAGCAAGAAGAGTTTTTAGGCAGCAACACCACGTCAGCAGGAAGGGAAGGGCAGGGCTTCAGCACTGCTCTTCCCTCTTTAAGTGCAACTTGGGGTAGCAAAGCACGCAGTGTGAGAAAAGGAGTCCAAAAGGTGTGGGTATGTGAACAGAAAACAGGGATGGACGTGGGTAGCTGAGAGCATGCTGCTTGGTTTATTCTGAATAATACTTGTGGGATGTGTGGCGATGTGAATGGGTTCTAGCTTAGGAAATGTCTGGTGTTTGCCCATCTATTTAGAAAGCCGTATTTGGAAATTTTACTGGTTTTGCTTGACTGAATGCTCACTGCAGGTTTCTTGTGAGTTGAAGGGGAATTTAAAGTGGAAGTCCTGATGGCTCCTTCGCAGGGCCCATGTAGCAGCGAGGAGTGTGATAATGAACTCGCCTTCTTACCTGTGGAGTTATGTTCAGCCTGTGCTCACATGGGTGAAAGCTGAAAGTCTATATACTTAAAGAACTTCTAAAATGCAGTATGTTCTGTATATATTTCTTTCTCTATTAAAAAGGGTATCCTGGCTTACTAAAGAGAGTAGTATGTGGCTGTGGCTCGCCAAGAGTCTTCTACATACTGAAGCCTGAAGCTGTCTGTGCTCAAATGCTGCGAGGCAGCCATGCCAGAAAGCACCCGTCTGGTCCTCCAGGGGTTTTCACTGTAAGGAAGAAAATAAGGAAAGATCATTTCTTTCACACTAATGCCGCATTTGTTACGTATTGTTGCTCACAGCTCCTGTATGGAAATTATTATGTATGCCTGATTTTGAGCAGAGACGCCAGCTTTAATTTCATCTCAGCATAGCTCCAGTGAGTTGTTTGATTTTTGAGGGGGAAAATGTTTGGCTCATTGTGGGCCATTTACTTGGCAGCTGTGAGGCTCTGCTTTTTTGGCAGATGATTGCAGACAAATTATAGCATGATGCTGGGATGACTGGACGGAGTTTTATCTTATCTTTCTTACATCCTGTCTCTTTCTCCCACTCGGAAAGGACTTGTGAGGCTACTTTCTGATAACGTGCGCTTAAATTTAATTCTCTGTCTGTTCCACTTTGAATTGCGGATGGTCCTGTATGTTCTCTCTGCTAGGGAAGAGGTGTCTAATGTGACTTTGTTAACGAGTTTGATGTTTATAATCTGGTTGATGTGGGGTTCTCTCTTGGATGCTCCATCAGCGAGAGATGTTGTCCCACAGTAAGAGAGTAACAGGTTGTGGGGTTTTGAGGGTGACAAGGGACTCGAGTTTAGTTCTTCACTGTACTGGTTGTGGCTGGGATAGAGTTAATACCAGCCAGAATCTTGAGGATGAAAGAAAAGGAAGTTTGCTGGTGTTCCTGCAGAAGACCAGGGGAGGCTTTCTGCTCACATTGCAGAGCTTTGCGTTTCTGTTCAAAGGATGTAGCTAAAGAACTTCAAAGACCAGCGACATCCAGGTCAATCTTGAGATGTCTTTCTGCTACAGCCTGTATGATTTCTTTAGGAGGATAGATGGAGCGGGAAATAATGCATTTCAAAACTCTCTTGTACATAGTGACGCTGATTTCTGACAAGAACCTGCTGCCATTGGTGTTTTTCATCTCCTAGAAGTGACTCTAACAGGAAATGTAGAAGGCAGCCTGTCCTCCCACAGATCAGCTTTGCCTAGCTCTCTCCTCTTTTCTTTATTAGAAGTCTCCATGCAGCTCTTTGTTTATCAGAACGTTAATGGTACATCTGTGGAGTGCTTGGGAATGAGAATGGGTCTTCTTGGTGGTACTGTGCTAAACTTGGTTAATGCCCACCTGTCTCAGGCCTTTTCCAAAGTATTTTTAAACCATGAGTTGGTATTGGGGTCATCTCTCTGCATGCTATGCATTGGTGGTAAGTGCCCTTGTCACCTGCATCCAACTGCTGACCCTGAAGGGAACTAGGAGCAGAATCTCCAGGGTGAAAGGATGGTGCCACAGTCATTCTGGGGGATCCTGCAGGTCATCATCATGTGGTCCAGTACCTTTGCCTGTGCTTAGGAACGTCACTCCATGACCCGAGACATGATGGCTCATGCCGTGCACCAGAGAAAGTTGGATGGGGTCAGTTTGTAGGTTTTTTGGTGCTGTTGGATCTATTAGGCTGTTGCTGGGCTCTTGGAACAGCATTGCATTTTATTTGAGGATCAAATTTGTATCAGCTGATGATATTTCGAGGTGCCAGAGGCTGTCAAAAAAGGGGAAAGTGGTGAAGGTCTTAATGGTGCTGGAGAAGTCAGACTCCAGCCTCACTGCAGCAGAATCGAAGACGAGCAGCAAGTCTCCCAGTGCCAGCTGCGGCAGGGAGCATAGAGTTTACTCGTGAAGCCTTTCCCTGGTTGGCTCAAGGTTTGCTGATTTGAGTAAGTGACAGTTACTGTGTCTGTGTGGTGCGCCTCTGATACAGTCATCCCTGAGTTGGTCCTCAGGACAGCACTGATTTTTTTTTTTTTTGTTATGGTTTTTACATTTTAAAAAAAAAGCTTGGATGAATAGTAGCGGTGCTGATTTATTTTGCTGCAGAGGGAACGAATCTCTTGCTGACCGGCTGCTGATACAATATGTGTGCTGTGACTTTATATCCTGCGTTTTCTAGAGCTAATGTTATTTATACAAGATTTTTGTTTGTTAGGCTTTTAACTAGTAGCGTGTCAAGGGAAATAAAATCTTATTTTCTGGAACTGACTTCTCTCTTGTTGCACATGTAACTTTTCCTTGATGATATTCCCATTAGCTACTTAGGTAAGTGTTGAACTTCTTTCAACAGCCCTCTCCGTTAACAAGAAAATGTGTTATCAGAAAATCTAGTAGATAATCTATTTGATTAGGAAAGTCTTTTAAAATTTAAAAACCTGCAAAGTTTGAAATTTAGAAGTTTTCAAATTTTTTAATCTTTTCCAATTCTAAAAGTATGACTAACAGGCCATGTTAGGTTAGGTTCATCAGAATTTTAGCCTGCTGAATTTATTTTTACTGCAAATATAAACATCTTGAGATGAAAAAGAGTTTCTGAATTGAAACCATTTTCCTGCAGAGTTTGTTCCCAGCCAAAAGTGATTTCTTCTTTGAAAAGCAATTTAGATTTCAATGAATTGCCTTTCTCCCAGTTTTTAAGGAACACACTACAAATGCAAGAAGAAAACCAGACTTACAACTTTTCTCCTCTGCATCCCCTTCCGTGCACTGGGGAGGTTCTTCAGAGCGAGCTGCTGACTCGTGCTGAGGCTGTCGCTTTAGTTGGAGGGGTTATTGATGGATCTGCAAAGGGCTGGAGCCGTCCTGCTTCCACAGTCCCACCTTTGGAGGTGCTGCGTTTGGGAGGCTCCTCTGGGCATGCCAAGCTGAGTGTGGTGGGATGTGCCACAGTGCATTTCCTCTGTGCCTTGGGTACAGAGCTGCAGAGCAGAGGCACGGTGCCTGAGGAGTAGATTTTCCTCTCCCTGTAGGCTATAACTGAATGTCTTCAGGTTTGGTTGGTTTATGTGAAGCCATATCTCTCTATCGAGAAAATGTTCTCTGGGGTATCTGCTGACAAGTGCCAGATTTTAAATGATCTCTCACACTGTAGTTAGAGAACATTAAATAGGGGTGGAACAAAATAATCAATCGAGAAACAAGATGCTGCTTCTGGTCTAGATGGGAATCTTGTCTGCCAAGAAAGCAGAAGAGTGTTTTTTAAATCAGGCTCAGTCTAGATGCACAGCCTGGAAGAACAGCATCAAAATGTCACATTTATCATCCTCTGGCTGTTGGCCATGTTGGCAGAGAGGGTTGGGAGGGACAGTTGGGAGGCCTGTTTGGGTTTTTGCAAAGCTTAATTGGTAACATGGTATTAGAGAGACAGCATGGGCTTCAGAATTGGAAGGTGAGATTGCATTAGTTGAGTGGAAAATTGGTTTTGGTCTGTGTGGGCACTTGCAGGTTGACTGAGCCCTGTGGGACAGACGGTGGGGGAGACCTTGCTGGTTCTGGCTGCTCTGACTGCAGGTGGTCTGTGGTGGAGACACAGTCACAGCAAAATGAGTCGCCATCGCTGGTATTACAACTTCAAGTCCATTTAAATGCTTTCAGGATGGTAAGGACTTGAAAGTTAAGGTTCCAGGCACAGGGGTGTTTTTTGAATGTCGTCATGGGAATTGTGAACTGAGTTGCTTTGTTTTAGCAATGTAAGACTTCTGCGTTACAGCCCAGGGGTGTTTCTTTTCAGTAGCTCAATATATTGAGCCATTTAAAATTAGAGTTGAATAAAGTATATTGCACTTTTGCTGTGTTAATAACCTCTTAATAGAAAATTCTGCAGTGTTTTTCAGATTTTTGCTAGAAGAAACTCTCTTGAAATACAGTCTCTTTTCTTTAAGAACCCCAAACCTTCTCCACTGAAGAACCTTGCTTTGTTTCAGATATGGTGTGTAATTTTTATACCTCAGTTGTACATACTGTTTCAGTTAACATTTGTCATGAAACAAAATGAAACATTCAGAATTTTCAAATCCAGCTAATTATAGACATGTTTAAAAGCATGCTTAGATGTTTATCTAATAGTAATTATTAGTAATCAGCAGTAATTTTAACTCTTTCATTCTAAATGAAATTAAAATCTTAATGCTCAAATATCCTGTGGAACAAGAACTCAGTTTGCTGTCCTACAGCATTTTGGAAGTGGTAAAACAGTAATGGCAGTGTGATGGCAGTGGATCCATCTGGTCTGTCAAAGTCTCCCTGCACGCAGGTTTTTGTGAAGCATGCTCCTCCCCCGTCGCATAGCTGGTCAAGGAGAGGAAGACTGGTGGTTTCAGGTTAAAATCTGAAGGAATAAAACCCTTTTATCCAACCAATGACTATTTTACTTTCTTACGCAGTACAGTGAACGAGGAGAGCAAAGTTGGAGTAACTGTGCCAAAAGACACCGGTTCCCAGGCTGCCTCCCTGCCCTGGTGGCATGGGTGACTGACTGCCTTGGCTAGCGCCAGGCTGGGAGAGGCTGCAATGCTTGTGCAGCCCCTGGTGCAAACAGGCAGGAATTTCTGGAAAGGCAGCCAGTGCTGGGAATAGGAGTGCCAACTGCCTTTTCATGACAGATTTACAAAAATAGGTTTTTAATCATCCTAGTCTGATGTATATTTTGCTCAATGTTTACAGGTCTGGTAAATTCTGAATATTCTGCTTTGCACATTTGCATAGCAAGGAGATGCTGAACTTCAGCTCCCAGAGAACATGGGAACATGGATATTTGGGAGAAGTCTCTAATCCCATGTTAATACTTTGTATTACCAGTCAAGCATTTGGGGGAGAATCATCTCCCAAGATACCTTTCTTTTCTGATTTGTTGAATGAAATGCCTAAAGAACAGTTATTGCATTGATCAGAGATACTTTGATTTTGATAATCCTCAAACTTCTGGGGAGAAATTACTCTTGCTCAGTGGGGCCTGGATGTTCTGGAAAGGATTGAAGGCCTTGAATTCATTTCTGTGAAGTCGCTGTGTTGGTGCTCTGGCCTTCCCCTGCCCAGTGCAGCTCAGAGGCAGTGCAAGGCAGAGCAGCGCTGTCAGATCGGGGGCCTTTTTCTCTCGATTCATTAAACCTTTATCATCAGAAGACGAATATCTCAAAACCTTGTCCCGCCTCTCTGGGTGGCTCTATATCTGACAAAGGTATAAATCGCATACAATGAAACTGCTCAGTACGCAGCCAGCTTTTTTTATCCTTAAAGCTGTTGAAATGCCGGATAATCAAAATGGACTTAGTTTGCTATTTTAGTCAAAGCAGGTCAGTACTTGCTAATTTAAATGCTCAGAAAGGTAGGGTTTATTCTGATGGAAATTAAGGTCTTGTACTGAAACAAGCAGTAGTTTTTGTGAATGGGATATGGCTCAGGGTCTCCTGCTCTGATACCACAGTAATTAGTTTCAGCATAGACATCCAAATGGGAAGGGTGTTCATCTGTGCTAAGGATTAACAAGATGTTGGAAAAAAGAGAAGGCTTAAATTATGTTGAGAACAAGGTAAGAGAGGATGTAAACTAGGTGGTGTTTCATATGGTTCCAGTTTTCTCATCACCAGGGCGTTTCATACATGTGAATAAATACTTCGTAGGTCTATTTCCTACGCAGGTCTCCTTTTCCTCTCCTGTAGAGCTTCATAGCAAATACATTAATGGGAGCTTTAGGTTTAGGATAATACAACACTCCCCTTGAACTTGAAATAATAAAAAGGAAGCTGGGGAAGCAGTCTGGTTGGAGAAAGGGTGCTCCTCCTCTAGGTTAAGGCTTGGCCAGGTTGGGAAGTAATTTTATGAAGGTTCTCTGCTCAAGCTGGGTGTCCATGGCATAGTTCTTGCAGGAGGTTGTGCTAGCAGACGGTGTGCCCTGCTTTGGACGGAGGATGAATGTTTCTGTTGGTGGGAGCCCAAGTGACCCTGAACACAGGTGCTTGGTTGCATTGGCCAACCAGGAAAAGGCCAAAGTAGAAGAAAATGCTGAAAAGCTGTCCCTCCTTTGTATCTGGCTTTCCATCCCAAACATGTTGTGTCACTTGACTCAGCAGATTGGAAAAAGCCAGGAACTGTTGCGTGGCATCATGAAAACCCCGCAGAAATAATTTCTGCGGCATACATTTTGCTCCAGGAGCTTCCACCTGGGCTGTGAGGCAGCCTGGGTAAATAGGATAAATATTTTCCTATTTCTGCAAATTTGTGTTACTTTGACATGTATATGTATTTTAAAAGTGCTTAATGAGGTAGGCTTTGCTGCTCTTGTTCACTACTACATATAGGAAAGAGCCTACAACTGCTGTCGAGCCATGTAAGCTCTCTGCACCTTTCTCAGGACACTGGCCACGCTTGTGTGGCTCCCCTGGGCTGCAGGAGATGCCCCTGCTTGCAGTCACAGCAGCAGCTTAACCAAGGCACAAAGCTGAACCCAGGCAGTGGGCTTGCCATCTGCTTTTCTTTCTTCTCCACTCCAATTACTATCTGCAGTGTTTGATGAGGGGGTGGGTTTTGGTGTGTGCTTCCCAGAACAAGGCAGCTGTGGGTTCATCTGGTTATACTAGAGAGTAAACTGCATTTGAGCTCTCTCCTTTTATTAACAGTGGCCCTGGGATAATTGCTTACTCTGCTTTTTTAATTAATTATCTTGGGGGGAAAAGTATTTCTTTCAGAGTGGAAATACATAGCCCTGCTAATGCAATGTAATACTGATTAGAGTTTGAGCCCTGAGAATGGTCCTTGCCATGTCTGAGTTTCCTTTTCAGTCCTATTTCTGCACTACCCTTTTTCTTCAAACTTGTAACAAAATAATTTGAGCAGGATTTAGCCCTAGGTTTCATACCTATGTTCATTATAGGTCTTATTGTCATCCTCAGGACAAAAATAATCTTTTTGTCCCAAAGTCTACCATTCTAAGCTTCAATTTTTTTTTATTTAGCAAATTGAAAGTGTAAGTTGTATTATCTCCTGGCACCTGAACTGAAATTGGGAGTTTGACTGCAGCTTTGTGTTAGAGTTTTTCAAAATACACAAACATAACTTTTAACCCTGAGCACAGGCAGCAGTGTTTAAATGAACAAAAATAGAAATGAGGCAGAAACAAGCAGAAAGCGGGGGTTGTTATCATTAAATCTTTTTTTTTCTCCTCTTTATGTAGGTTCCTAAAAATTAGCACTATGACTGATGGAGACTATGATTATCTGATCAAGCTCCTGGCCCTTGGAGACTCTGGGGTTGGAAAAACAACATTCCTGTACAGATACACCGATAACAAATTTAATCCAAAATTCATCACAACAGTAGGGATAGATTTTCGGGAAAAACGAGTGGTAAGTTTTCTCATATGAAACTTTTTTTTTAAATTCATTTCTGCTGAGAACAAGTTTTATGTAAATATATATCGCCTCTTCTACTGTGGGGCATAACATGTGTTGATAATGCTTTTCCTTGTCTAGTTTTTGTCTTAAGCAACTCATAATTAGGAACTGAATAAAGGGGGAAAACGCCATTATCCTTATCCTGACGTTGGATTAAGTGGTTTATTGCATATTGGTATAAAAGGATCTTTCCTAGAGCAGGTTTCCATAGTGCTAGTGAATGAGGTGTGTTTGTGACTAGAAGTAACTCTGGCCCCCAAACTCATAATTTAAATTGAAGAGATGGAAACTTATAGAAGAACAGAGGTTTCAGCTTGCTTCCAGGTCACACAGTAAACTAGCAAAGGCACAAGAAGCGGTTCCACCAGCTGGACCATGCCACTCCTCTGAGTCTCTGCCAGCAGCAAGGCTGGAGGCTGAGCATACTGAGCCTGTGATCAGGAGTCCTCGCCAGTTAGGATTGATGTGCTGCTTAATGCAAGGTGTGCGAGCCTGCTCTCCCATGCTTTTGTTTCTTGATGTTAAATAGAAGATGAGAGTCTTCTGTAGTGTCAGTCAGGTGCTTTTTGTGGCTATGAGACCACAGTCATTTTGTTTTAATTTAAGGTGACTAATGTATCTGTTCATAGATCCTGACAACTGATACAGGCTAAATATAGGGACAAATTCAGCTTTCTAATAAGAATCCTTCTAGCTTGATCAGTAAAACCGTAATAAATACAAGATATTAGACCCTGGACAATTATTTTAGTAATTTCTTTAATGAAAAGATATGTAAATAACTTGCCCAGTTCAGAGATGGAGACATCTTTAAATGTGCTTCTTTTTAACTTAAATGAAACACTTCAAGAGTTTTGCATGAAATGTCCTTGGAAGTGTTGACAGTGCAGAGATGAGTAAGCTGGCAGAAGAACTGCTGTTTGTGGCGAACTTTTCAGCCTAAAAAGGAGAGCAGCTGGTGAGCTCTTCCTTGTACCTGACAATTCGAGTGCTGACAAAACTTTACACTATTCAGTTTCAACAAAATTAAGTGCTTCTCAGCCCTTCATCAGGTTAATGTAAGAACTAAAAATCAATTACAATATTTATTATTAATTATTATTACAACATTTCCCAATTTTGAAGCAGTTGAATGAAAATATGTGTCTTGGTAATATAAAGCATGTTGATCATGTGTTGTCATTTCATGTGGTTTTAAGGTCATGTCAATTTCCCTAGAGTACCATGAAAAGATGGGCATCACTTCCCCATTCACCTTCATCTTCCCTGGCAACTTTTTCATGACTGCCAGTATTTGTGGCTGCTGCTGTGAATTCAGTTTTGCCATGGTGACGGGGATGTGCAGGCCCTGCCTGGGAGATGGGGATTCAGGGGTCCTCTGAATAAAAGAACCATGGATCGGGATTATGTCTTAAATTACTCATAATCAGCGCTATGCAAGTTCAGGCCAGTTAAGTGGAGGCCAGGCCAGGTTCAGGATGCAGTGGAACCTGGCTCCTTCTCTGCACTGTGGGATTGCAGTGATGTAATAAGAGTAAAATATTAAAAGCACAATTTTATTGCAAGGAAATGTCTGAACATGCAAATTACCAGAATACTCCTTCTCTGGCTGGTCAGATGCTCATTAATGTGTTTTGAACGTGGGCACTGGATTCCTTCCAGAGGGTTGAACTTTCTGCTAAAGGTTGCAGACAGTTTTCTTCTGTATTTTTCCATTACTGTCCATTTTGGGGAAAGGTAGTTTGTAATTGTGGGAGAAACTACATCTTACATGAAATTACCAGCTTTGAAATATCTTGAAAATCTATCTAATAAATTGTAAGAAAGAGAGCCAAAAGGCTAAATATGTGGGTTTTAGTTGTGTAAAAGTCATATTAAAAATGACCCTGTGAGATTCCTTGTTATCATGCTAAATATTACAGGAACGTGCTCCAGCAAATCAGTTTAATTCACAAATGTGGTGTGGTTAGTTCATTGATTCTTTTCTGGTTTTCAGATCAGGCACCTGCCACAAAGGAAAGAAAGGCATGTTGCAGTCAGAAGCTACCTGTTAAAATGACAACAGTTTAAATAAGTCCACGGAATCACAGAATAGTTTAGGCTGGAATGGACCTCCAGAGGTCAGCTAGTCCAACCCCCAATTAATATTAACTTGGTTGTGCAGGAGAACTGAACACTGTATTTTACAGCCCAGGGAGGGCAGGTGAGGAAGTGTTCCACTTCCCCAGGTAAGGTCAGTGCAGCCTCTGGATACAGACATGTCCATAAAGTCCACATTCCCTTGATCTAAATGCAAGGGCAATACTTGCCTGCTTTTAAAATTGCTGAGAGTCTGCTAAACTACCTCAGATAACAAAACCGGCTCATGCTTACTTCATCCTTTTGTCTTTTACTGCAACACTGTTGCTGTTTAATAAAGAATTGAGCCCCAACAAAAGGTCACAGTGATTTCTTTAAGCACCATGAGTTTTCAGTTGCAGTTAGTAAGGAAGTCATTAATGTCCAACAGAAGTTAATGAATGAAAAATAGCTTTGTATAATAGTGGTTAATCCTGTCAGCCAGCTGTAAATTTTTTAAGAACAGCAATGAAACTGAACACAGACAGCTTGCTCAGCACAGTGTTATGCCAAGTTTTAAAGAATTGGTATCTAATTTGAAGTACTGAATATGACCAAATTATCTTTAAAGTGCAGCTTTCACAGACGTTTCATGTGGCTCCTGGGTTTTTAAATATTATAAGCAGCCCTCTGAAGTGGCTTTTAGAGGTAAGAGTCATCTTTTACTGAAGGACTGAACTTCTACTCCTTACTTATTGCTTGCACAAAATACATGTCTGTGACCCACGCAGTGGATTTCAATGTGAGCTGTATGGCTGTGCTGATTTGACTCTCTTGTTAGGTATACAACAGCAGAGGACCAAATGGATCTCCAGGAAAAGCCTTCAAAGTCCATCTCCAGCTTTGGGACACAGCTGGACAGGAAAGGTAACAGTTCCAGTCATCGGAAGGCAGTTCTGAGTTTTTCACATTTCTGGGTAAACCATTAGTCCATTCAGGTGAAAAAAAATCTCAAAAATCTTCCTATTTTAGGATAAGGAAAATATCTTCCAGAAATAAAATTTTTCTGACACTGCTTTGATGCAGTGATCAGGATCTCAGAGAATAGGACTGGAAGAACTGAAGGTGGTCTGCTTCTGCCTTGGCAGCAGGCTGCCTTGTTTCTGGCACACGGGAGTTACTGGGTCATTGGTTAGCTCTTTCGTTTTGTTTTGTACTGGGTTTTGGCTTCATAATATGTTCTTAATCTTCTCTGGAAGATACTATATAATCTACCTAACTGTCCTGTTCTCATATTTCACATCTTTTCTGTTAGGTTGGATGATAAGGTGTATTTGATAAAGGTGCTGATATGGGACTGCATTAGCACACGTGTAGCTGTCAGGCTGAGGGAAGTGGTTATTCCTTTTTATGCAGCACTTCTGAGGCCGCATCTGGAGTATCGTTTCCATTTGTGGGACTCCCAGTGTGGGATGCTTTGTACTGATAAACTGAAGTCCTGTGGAGTGCCGTTAGACCAGGTCAGGAGGCAGAGGCATACGATGATCTGGTGAGGGCTGAGGGGGCTAAGCTTGTTCAGCCTGAAGGCAGGAGGACTAAGGGGAGGCTAATTGCTGTCTTCATCTACCTAGTGGGGAGAAGACAGTGCCAGACTCTTCTCAGGCTCACAGCTGAAGGGCAAGAGGCAGTGGTCACAAGCAGCAGCAAGGATATTCCAGCTACTTAGAAGGACACAAGTGTTGACAGTGGTAGTGGTTAAGCCCTGGAGCAGGTTGCTTTCGCAGGCTGTGCAGTCTGTGTTCTCACAGGTGCTCACAACTCAAGTGGACAAGGTTCTGAGCAGCCTGATGCAGCCTGATGCCTTCCTTAAGTCCTCTCTAGTTTGTGCTCTGGGCTTGGTCAGACTTTTCTGTGATGAGCAAGCTTTCTGTTCCATACTGCCCCAGGCTGGTTTCAGCTTCTCTCACGACCAGCATGCAAGCGGGATGGAGAATTCTAGTTCAAGTCTTACCAGTGCTGAGTAGTACGAAAGAATTGCTTCTTATCTTACTTCTATGGCTTGGTTGTGTTTGTCATCTTTGCAGCAGCATACCATGGTTGACATGTATTAGGTTCATCACTGACCAGCATCCTCCTTTGCAGAAGGATTCTTTTATCTAACCAGGTGTTCCCCATCTTCTGTGTGCACAGTTGTTTGTTCTTCCCAAAGACTTTCTTGACTTGTCACTATTAAATGTGATCCTGTTATTTTTTTAAAGGGAGAAGTGTATGTATGGCTTTCTTAAGTTTCCCTGGGTTGGTTACATACACTGATTTTTGCTATTGTAAAGTGTGTGAGGTTGCCCTCAGTATGACTGCTGATGTCATCTGTCAACAAGGGAAGAAGATGCGATGCACACCTATTTGCTGTGTAATGAAGAGCAGTGGACTGAAGCATTTGCCCAGTGGGGAAGAAGGAAAGTAGTGATGAGGCAGGTTTCGGGTTTCCAGAGTAAGCAGTGCAAATACCGTGTGGGAGGGGTTGCTGGATGAAAAGCAGAAGAAAGCTGAAATTTTGTCTGCATCTCTTTCCCTTACTCTCAAACACCATTTGTGTATACCCCTTGGCAAGAGAATAAACATTTTGAGGTGACTTTTTTTTTCCTGAAAAGAAACCCTAAAAGTAGTGTCAGGTATCTGACATGTTTCCATGGAGAGCTGTTTTTTTAATTTTCACAGATGTGTGGCCTAAAATATCAGTTACTATTTCTGGTACTGCTGGTTTGTGCGAGATTATATAGTGCTGTTTTGTGATGTGATAGATCCCTGTGCTATAGAAAACACCAGAGTGGCATTGCACAGTTTTCCAGCACTGTCTGAATGTTTTCATATTATTTGGACTTTCTTCATGTTCCTGATTTGAACAGCCTTGTGACCTTTTGGTGGCAGCCAGAGTTCCATTTCATGATTTGTAGTTTCATCCAGCTCCATAGCTTTGGAGGAAGCCTGTAAACAATGTCCCTTGTGAACGCACACTTACGCAGGTCTGCTTACAGAGTGCATGTGTGTCTAGAGCTCTGCAAGGAAAGGTTACCTTTTCCTTGTAGCTGAGCTTCCCAGCAGATAGTCACATCAAACAATCAAAGGCATGTAAACAGCCACCTACTCTTCCTTTGTTTTCTTTAATATTGACTATATAGAGTAGGGCACATCTATTGACTATGTGTAATCTCGACAGGTGAATCCATTTCTATCACTGTGATCTGTGATACACTAAATGCTTCAGCATCTCTTTTTCTTTTAACCAACCTCCTCTCTCTGTCTTGCTCTCAGTTAAATCAGGCAGAATTTGAACTAATAGGTTACTCACTGACAATGTTTATATTCTCACATATAAGCTTCCTCTGGTAAATTACTAACACACTGATTAATAAATGTTGACTGGTGTGATGCATCATAGCTAAAATGAAAGTCAAAGACTATTTTCTTTTGGTTTTACTTCCAAGGGAATGTATGTCCACTAAATCTTGCAGACTCTTCAGATTTCAAGATAATTTTTAAATAGAATTTTTACATAAGCAATTCAGAAAAACTTTACTTTATCTCTTTTTCCTTTACTCAGTTCAGGCTTGCCAGAAAAGTACTACCTTAGAGATCACTTCATATTAATAGAGCTATGTTGTCTTTTTTCTTCCACCTTCAGATTTCGAAGTCTCACCACAGCGTTTTTCAGAGATGCTATGGGCTTCTTACTAATGTTTGATCTCACCAGTCAACAGAGCTTCTTAAATGTCAGAAATTGGATGAGTAAGTAGAACCGTAGAGCTTGGATTTATTGGTTGGCTTGAAGCTTTCTTGTGTATTTTAGGCTTCTAGGCTTTATGCGTGTCATCGTTTGTGAGCTGGAAAATGCTCAAATAAAGTAGTTATGTCTAGTGCAGCCGTAATTGGGGTACTTGCAGCCTTTAATTTTGGGTGACAGCTTCATCAAATTGGAAAGATACATGCTTCTCTCTTTTTTTTTTTTTTTTTTTTTTTTTTTTTTTCTCCCCTCCATGATAGACTGTTTTGGGCATATTCTTGATAATCTTGTTTGGATTTGGTACAATTTGAATAAATCTGTTGCCTCTTGAAAATTCATGGCATTCGACATTTCCTTGGCCATACCCCATGTTTTAGATGATATACAGAAGCTCAGAAACTGTATTTTCGATATCGCTGTTATCTTCATGGTGTGTTTTCCATTTGCAAAGCAGAATGTGATCCCTTCCTGTCTGCTTTGAGGTTTAAATAAAAATTAAGTTTGAGTTTTGAGGATTTGGTTTGAAAGTGCATTGTGTTTGCTGTTGTTGGTTTTCCTTCAGACAATGGCTAGAATAAAAGTGAAACAAAGGTTAAGTTCTTAAAGTTTGTTTTTAATTGAGGGTATTTAGAGTGCTGGAAGGACAGAGGCCAGTACATGTCCGGCTGGCAGTTTTCCAGCAAACAAACTGAAGTGGGGATAATGTGAGAATCCAGATAGCTTTGTGAAAACAACTCTACCTTGTTCAGAGATTCCTTCCTCCCACTAAAAAATCCCTGTCATCACAGTCCTCCACTGCTTACCAAGCTGAGTCTCTAATTTCTTCGGTGTATACTGCACCTTTTCAAATCAGGCCCCTCAGGATTGAGGCAAGTGTAAGTAAATGGCTGTGTACAGTTACTTATGAGGGGTGAGGCTGTGGACAGTACTTGTGCCTGGATCTTCAAATGGATAAAAGTGCATTGAGTATATACAAGAGAAAAACATACTTGAGGACTTTGTCCTAAACTCCTTAAGAGCTGCATTTGCAGATAATGTGGGATGTTGCTTGTACTTCCTCAATGTCCTTATGAGTCTTGTAGAATAAAAGTTCTGGCTGGTGGAGGTTCTTCTCTGCTAAAGCACTGGGTTTAGTGCACCTCATTGCCGTTAAGTCTGGTTGTATGTTGGTAAAATAAATACTGGAAATAAATTTCTAGTACCATTTCTACTTCCTATTTTGAAAAATTCCCCTTAGCAAGTAAATGTACGATAAGGAAACGTGTTTGGCATGAAGTGGTTGGCTGGTTAGTCTAGGATATTTAGAGGTGGGGAGCAAGAAAGGTATTTTGAATTCTTTTGTCAACAATCTTGGTCTCTAAGGCACTTCCAACATTCTCTTAACTCTGTTTATTTTTGCTTCTAGGTCAGCTGCAAGCCAATGCATATTGCGAGAATCCAGATATAGTCTTAATTGGTAATAAAGCTGATTTATCAGACCAAAGGGAGGTAAACGAAAGGCAAGCAAAAGATCTGGCAGACAAATATGGGTAAGCAAATTATGACAGAAGCTAAATTTAGTCTGTAACTGTTGTAAGTGTAGCTGATGACTGTCTAGAGATACTTGCAAGTATACTTACAAACTCTTAAGATTTGTAGGCATTGCAATATCACATACACCTATAGTGATATTCTACTTGTCACACTTTCAGATTGACCTGTTTGAATAGGAAATAGATAGAATGAAACACAATGTTCTAGTAGTTTGGCCAAAATATTACAACATGAGAAATAAGGCTGAAATGAAACATTCTTACTAGAAAAACTACATTCTTGGGATATTGGCTTGTCCTGAGAGTTCAGGACAGAGTATACCAAAGGCAGATGAACACTCAGTATCATGAACTAAATAACTAACAATATTTATAACTTGCTTGTCTAGTTGATTTGGCAGTGGAGACATCTGTGGATTTTGGTCAGGTTCTAGGTGTGCAGTGGCACTGAATTTATTTGTTTCTTTCCTGATGGATAATAAAGCTGTTAATGGCTGCCGCCTTGTTCTAGTGAGGTTTCTACATTTCTTTGCAGTAAAATCACCTGCCGAGTGTCCTGTAACTGGATAAATTGGCTGATACTTAATATAGTTAGTAAATAGTGCTGTAGGCGAAAAGAATGTGTCTTTTTTTTTTTTTTCCTTACTATGCAATGAGGGATGTTCAGAGAGAACTGTGCCAGCAGCAGATGATGGCCTGAGAGACTGTGAGGAACAGTAAGCAAATTAGGCTTAAAAATAATAAAAGAGTATTAAAAAGCTGTCTGCAGCCAGGTAAAGGAGGACAGTGACACTGAGGAGAAGGTAGCTCATGCCAGATTTCATATGATGGAAGTGCTGGAACAATTGATAATCTTCTGAAAAAGATGATTTGGAAGGCAATATTCTGGATTCAAAGGGGATTTCAGGATGGAAACATCTAAGTTCAGTTGTGCTTATAAGTAAGAAAGAAGGGAGGGAGATAATACTTACAGGGACAGCTAAATAGCAATAGCTGTAACTATCTGCCTAAAAAAAAAAGGTTTCTGGTCCATTCTATCTACCTAAAAAAAAAAAAAAAAAAAAGGTTTCTGGTATGTTCTGTGGTCCCTGAAACTTTCTGTAATGCAGACCTAGGTTTCTTTTTAAAATAGACTTTCTGGTTACCTGAAAGACTTTTTCAGCCAAGGTTTGTGCTGATATCAATTGCAATTTGAAGTCAAAATGCCAGGATAAGTTTTGTAAATTAATGTGGTGATTTTGTGCTCGTGTTGTCATGACACCGTGTGCTAGGAACAGGAGTTTGGGTTCTGCCCAGCAAGGAAATTAAGTCATAACAAATCAGAAGTCTGTCCCATTCATTTCATTGCCACTAAACCCACCATTGATAGCTGCACTGAGAGTGTTACAAAGAGTCGAGACTTGGTTGTCTTAAAAATCTCTCCAGCAAACCTTTTCTTTTTCACTGTAGCATACCGTACTTCGAAACAAGTGCTGCTACCGGACAGAACGTGGAAAAGGCTGTGGACATGCTTCTGGACTTGATAATGAAGCGTATGGAGCAGTGCGTGGACAAGACACAGGTCTCCGACACAGCCAATGGAGGCAGCTCGGGAAAGCTAGATTCGGCAAAACCAGAGGAAAAAAAGTGTGCCTGCTAAACATCACCTCTAAACTGTGAGAACCAATGAAAATATTTCATCAGAATATGGCTGACCTACCACCAAATTCAAACCAGCTCTCTTGAGCCATGCACAGAAGCAAAGTTACATTGTTTTATTGGATTGTGCATTTTTCTCCAAAGAACTGGTTTAAAACGAAAAGCTGTGTCTCAGTGAGGCTTTTGTGCTGAAATGATTCTTCCTGATACAGTGCCATCTTCATGGAAAACTGTCCCACCTCTCTTCCCCACTCCTTTTCCCCTAGCCCTCATCTTTATTTTTTTGTGTGATCTGGATACTGAATAGAGGAAAGTAGCTTTATTTTTTTAAAAAAAAGGAGGGAAAGAACCTATTATCTGCATACACTGCATATTGAAATTAAAATGGAGGTGGGTGGTTTTCTAGGTCTGTGCCATTTTTCCACCAAATCCTGTTTCTTTATAATTCTTAATCTGCATCAGGGACCATGTGTTTTCTAAGGCAGAGATACAAAAGATTTTGTGGCCTATTAAGAAAAACTTTATCACTTGCACAGAGTAAGCAATGCTGTGAATCCGTCCTGACTGAATCACTGAGACGGGGGGGCGGGGCGCAAGGGGGAGCTGTGTGTGTGTATTTTGGGTTTGGGGGGAGGAAGTAGGGCATTGAATTTGAAAAAAAATTATCAGGGAATTGTGCAGCATTGCTTGTGTTGCCAATAATCCAAGCAGGGATTGGAGCGTTATGAGAAAAAGTATGGAGAGGGATTCTGACGCTGCAGGGACAGTTTATAAAGAAGAGAGTATAATGTATGGGAGCAGAGATAAACTATATTTTATGAAACAACTTCTTACATTAGCAAAAAATATTCTTCCCTCCTCAACTTAAGGAAACTATCCATTTTCTCCTTTTCCCTGGGTAACTACATATCGCAGGTAGGACACAGGAAAGAACTTGTGGCTGTTTGCACTGCCTTAGAAAGGAACTGTAAACTCTGCTGTGCTGAGCAAGCCTCTAAGTTACTGCTACAGCTTTGTTGGGTCCTCTGTGCACTTAGGTTTTCAAAAGAGGACAGCTTTCTCATATTCTTAAATTCTCTGCAAGAGGGCAGAGTGGAAAAAAGTGATGTGGGGACTTGGAATGACAGGAGTCCAGAATATGTGACTGACTAGATAGAAGTGTGTTGCAGAAGTTTGCAGGTACCTCAGCACAGAGGGTAGAAGTTGCTTTGTTAGTGGGCTGCAGTGGAAGGGTGCAGTGCAAAAGATCTCTTCTACAGGTGAAAGCAAGTTCTAGTGAAATAGCAAGTTGCTTATCACAAGCAAAGACAAATACAGGAAAAAATAAAGAAAAATACTATATTTATAAGTATAGATCATTTTCTAAACCAAGTTACAGTATATTTATTAGTCTACCCTGTCCTTTTTTGTAGAGTAACTGTTCTGTTTTTATACAGGTGGTAGTTAAAAGTCTATTTGTGTTTATTGTGCTTTAAGCTACTTTAAAATCATTTGGGGGCGTGCAGATTTGGGGGGGGAAACAATCTCTTTACAAGTCAAGCTTGATTGGTTGGGTTGGCAGGATTGCAGACTTTCATGTATTTAAATATTTTCAGTTTTGATTGATTCAAAATTGCAAACTTTGTGAATAGCAAGCTCATAAAATGTTTTAGTGCTTCCCAGAAATGGAGAATTTACCAGATTCACTGCTGAAAAAATAAGTTTTTTCTGCCCAGCTCCTAAAACAATGTTTACTTGATGATTTGGCATGTTAACAGGGCAGATGGTACATCTGTAGCAGCAGACCCATTGGGTGAGTAACCAAATAGCTGCGATTACCATGCCAGAAATCTGATTTGCAGGCTGTAAAGATTATATAAATGATAGACTATACCTAAAGGCTATATATAGTGTATACTATACAACCAGGTATAATGCAGGTCCTTTTATAGGCTATAAAAAGCCCTAACACCTCAAGAGGTGGAAAAACTGTTGTGGTAGTCAACAGGTGATTTCCCAGGCAGAAAATGTAAGTAGACTGGTAACAAGCAGGCTGATACTCAAGATAGGTTCCTCAGTTACCTGAGATATGTAGACTGGAAGTTCAGGGTTTTCTTTTGAAGTGAAGTTGTAGTGCTTTTCCGTATGTAGCATAGAACGTAAACATATGTTTTGGTTTTTTTTAAAAAAAGGAATGTCTTGAATTCCTGAAAATTATGATCTGAGGAGCTCCTTGTCTCACTTTCAAAGAAATCTCTCATTTTGCAGCATCAAATTTTTGTCCGTTGAACAGGAGTGAAAGAAGTTGCTAAGAACGGTAAATTACTGACAGTCAACCAAAGCGTCTTTCCCAGAGCAGCTGAAGTATAGCTTGTCTAAAAGCTGTTACAAAGCCAAAAGTGACTTCAGTAGCAGACAGATGATTCATACAAAGGTGTGTAAAATCCCAAACCTGGCACTGTTTCAAAGCACCTTGATGAAGCTCAGTGGCTTCTATTTATCTCTCCACCTGCTGAAACTAGCACTTTTAGAATAATAATAATTAAAAAAAGAAAAAAATACAGCAGTGTTACCCAGAACAGTGTGGTCTAGAGGAAGATATCGCCTAACCTTGCCAGTGAGCTTCAGTGACTGTGAATTGTCAGAGCTGGCAGTCTGTTACCAGGGAGCTCTGTTCCGTAAGGGTACAGTCTCTGAAACTCTCCAGTGCCAATGCAGCGAGTGCATGGCCAGTTCTCGCAGCCCAGTGTTGCTGGAGGGGTCCGTCTGGGAATGAAAGGGAAATGACTATAGTAAAAATTCCATTGCTTAGTTTGTATTTATATACTTGCTAATATAAGAAACTGATTATTATTCTGTGTTTTAAAAAAAAAAAAATCTGTGAGTGCACTTGAAACTGTTATCCCAAAAGGATTTTGCCATCAAAACTTTGGAGGAAAGGAAGGGAAGTTTAAACATGTTTCCTTTCCTGGTAGGTAGTATAGTAGCTCTCAGTTATTAATTTAAGAAAAGGGGAACATGATAAATGATTCTAAATGGCTAACAGCTTTGTTGTTTATCAGGTTAACTCTCTTTGCAAAAAACTAGATAATGAACTCTTACTAAAAATTGCCTTCTGTCCCCTCTCTGTCATCATTTGACTCTTGCTCCATTTTTTCTTCATAACTATTCCTCTTAGGTTTCACGTACCCACCAGCAGATTCACATTCTAAGTCCACTTGGCAATGTCCGTTTGTCTTCCTCTGGTGTCACAGCTCTTGTGAATCCCCACTGAGCAACTGCAGCCCTGCAGAGATGACTCAGGGCCACTCCTTGCTGCTGTGGTAGGAACTGAAAGCAATAGCAGCTTTAAGGTTCACAAGTTTTATGTAATATCTGGGAAATAATGGTAACTGCAACAAAGGACGGACACTACAAGGCGATTACTCACAGTCTTACAGAGCCATGCCTGTATGGAAAGGAACTTTTCTATCCCACATGCTGGAAGATCCTCTCCCCGGTGTATCTGGTACCCACTTTCTGATTGAAGAACTTTCCTTCACTTCTACTGCAGCTCTAATGGATCCCCTTAGGTAGCTTTTCCAGCTAGCTAGATGCACAGTGAGCCCCTGCTAGCTGCTTGCAGCCTGCTGGAAAAGAGCTGCTGAGCCGGTGGGGTGGCACAGCTGAGTCATCTGTACGGTGGGTAGTGCTGTCCTGTGTACAGGCTGCTGTGACGCCAATGAGGCACGGCATCATGGCACAGCACTTTACTAGTTCCAGCTCTTTTGACTGCATTGTGAGCTCCTGTATGTATACCTTGCTGGAGCCATGTATCTTATTGTTTTTACCGTTTTGTACTCCTGTTGCTCGAAGTGTTTCACTTTGTGTTCAGTCTGAGAAATTCTTCCAGGACATGGGCCTGGGAAGTGAATTTGCTTTCACTTAACATCTCTGGTAGTATATAGCCTCGTCCCACCCCACTAGAACTTGAATCCAGACTCTGCTGTTGCAAAGTTTGATTACACATATTTGAATTGGAAGCTAAGCATTTGCTTTTGAGCACAAACACAGCTTGTTTGCAAGCCTGCTCGATAGATATCCTGCATCAGGACTGGAGAGAGAAGGTCCTATGATACTTTATCCAGAGTGATACTAAAAATTAAATGTCAGTGCAGGTATTCTAACCCTGTGGGCTTTTGTGTTGAATATCAGTCCAGGTACTGGTTTCTCAAGGTCTCTTTTTGTGTCCTTTTAGAAATACTTTATTTTAGTTTTCCAGTATCCCTCCAGTAAAGTGCTCTTGCTGCAGACTTTACTGCGCAGCGTGTGTGGTAATTTCTGAACTGAACAGTGCTGTGCACTGACAAAGGTGACGGTAATAGCCATCCTTCAGAGGTGTGACTTACAGGATCTTACGCTGAGAATAATTTTGGTTTCCTTTTCTCTCTGCATAGTTCTGCCTTCCTTGTCTCCAGCAGCCATCTCAGGCTGTGATACTTACCAAGACAGTTCAAGTTACCTGACCTCTTGTTGAATCTGTTCCCTTAATCCTCTTGGTGTATCCCAGTTAACTAGCATATGCAGTGTAATGGCGTTACACCTCTTGTCTCATCCTTAGAGCTCATCGTACTCCATTCTTCTTCCTGATCTACAGGTATTTTTGTCCTCCCAGTTTTAAGCATGAATGTAAAAATGTGGAATCAAAAGATGTTAATACGCTATACTAGAGTAGAGGTGGAGTGCTGACCTATGGCTATAGGCACTACAGTGATCCCCCCTTGTTCCAGCTCCTTCTGTTCGCCTGCAGTCTTCCGCTTGGTCTGTCTTGGTGTAAGAAGTGTGTCCCATATCCATTGCCAAATACTTGCATTGCCAAAGTGTGTGGTACCAAAGTCTGGTGTTGCAGCTCTGTTTATGAACTGCCACATGTAGTGAATTTGGACTCTGGGGATAATACTCAGAGGAGTGAGGAAATTTATGGTCAGCAGGGAATGTCTTTTAAGCTGATACTACTGCTCTTACTCTGGCATCTGTGCATCCTTTGCTGACCCTGCCCTCACCTTCCCCAGCCCCTCACCTTGCAGTAGTAATGCCAGGACCTTTTTTAGGAATGCAAAAAAGGAAATGTGCTGTTGTCAAATGGGATTTTTTTTTTTTTTTGATGCATACATTGAAAGTACCTTTTCAGCTGTAGAGATCACTCCAGCAGTGAATTTACACTGCCTGTGTTTGTTATGCCAGTGTGGTGTCTCGGCCAGCCCTGCTGCTAGCTGGGCAAGGGGAGAGGCGAGCCAGTGCCAGGGCAGGGTCCTGGGCTGCTTTGCATCCTCAGGAATAAAACAAGTTACCTGCAGAGATGGGCGGAGGAGTGGGAATACCTAGGGCTGGCTGGAAATTGCAGGACAGAAGTGGTACTAAAGGCAACATGCTTTAGATAAGAGAAATGCCCTTAAATGTTTACAGTGTTTACCAGTGAGCCTGGTTTGAGAGGTTACTTAAGCTTGTGTGTAAGTGCTGGGCTGAATTGGGTCTGAAGCGTCTCTATGAAGTAAGGAGCTATTGTCAGGGCAAAATGACAACAGCTAAAATGGTAAAATGAAAAAAAAAAAACCTGCACAGAAGGACCTACTCCATGAGCATACAGATGTGAATGAGCTTATTTTTATTATTTTATTTTAAATAATGTCCAGCCATGAAGAAAATTATTCCATTGACTGAAAAAGGCCAGGAGAGTATTAATGACTATTCTTCAATGCACAGTTGTTAGATGCTTAAGCAGGTGCTCTCCAGAAGTCCTTACAGGGTCTGTTGCTGACATGTAGCAATACCTGTTCAGAGCCATGAGAGCATTAGAAACGGCTGGGGACCAGGAGATAGTGTGTGGCACATCATGTATTTTAGTCTTCACAATCATTTAAGCTTCTGCTTTCATTTTATGAAATGTTTTTATCTGTGATCAGCTAGCAATGTGTGGGTTTTTTTTCCTTGTTCTAATGACTCATTTCCAAATAAAAGCAGTTGACAGGGGAGTGACTCTGCTTGGCCAGGGGCCCTGCTCCACCCTGGCACGTACCAAACTGCAGTTACAGCAGCAGGCTGCAGCTCTGGGCTGCCCTTGCAGAGCAGCACAATCCTGATTTTTCAGCCCCTGGCTGATGCAGTTTCCCCACTTCACCATCTCCTTTTCCAGCCAGGGTGCTGTGGCACAGCCAGCTTAGAGCCCCAGCCAAGTCCTCAGCCTGGTGTCCAGCTCAGCACCTGCCTGCTATGAGAAGTAGTGGTACTAAAGAAAAACAGTAGCAGGGGCTTAAGTAACTCTTGTCTTTTCTATAGCCTTTGCCTTCTGTGGCTTTTTACAGACATTTGCAAGAGGAAAGGTATTTGTTTCACTTACTTTAAAAAAAAAAAAAAAAAAAGGGTGTTTGGGTGCGTGAAACATGCTTTTTTTAAAAAAAAAAAAAGAGAAAACATAAGGCAAGAACAGGCAATTTGCTGACTGCTTGCACAGCTGAGACTGACAGTTAAGTATGATGTAGCAAAAGACATCTGAGAGCAGCTGCCATTTCCTTGCTGTCTTGGTAACTTTTTAAAAACCAATTGCCTTAACTGTTTTCTGAAGGCTACATCTTATTTAACATTCTGAATGTGTAAAGGGTTGTCATACATATGTTTACATTTTAGAGGATTGGATCATGTAAGAAACTTTCTTAAAAGTTGTATAAGATGTGATTTTGATACCTGCTCCATACCAACTCTTTGGGACTATTTCAAGGTAAGAGGTTTTATTGCCTAGAACTATTTCAATCCACAGATATAACTAATGTTTTCAGCCTAAACTTTAAAAAAAAAATAAAATCTGGAGCTGTTATTTTAAAATTTGTATTCTTGGCAGTAGAACTGAAAAAAAAGTAGCAAGTGTAAAAATAATAACCTCAAGTGACTCCTATTTTTATACAGGTGTGAACACTGTAGCAGTTTTAGACCATGCTCTGATCTTACTTATAAAGAAAAGGAGAAAAAAGTGTTGTAACTGATGTGAAGCTGTAAAAATGAATAGTTTTTTACCTGAGTGCTAGGAGACCTGGCTTGAGGTACCTTTAAAGAAAAAGCCAAATTTTCACAGCTTCTTTCCTCTCTTAATAATTCTTCTACTTTAAATATAAATTCCCTCCCTCCCCCAAAAAACCCACACCCCCATGTAGGATAAGTTTTATTGTTTGTTGTGCATTTTTTTTTTCCAGAGGATGTTGTTCACTTGGGACTATGCTCTTTGATGCTGGGCAGATCTGTTTCTAATTTATTATTTCTGTCTAACTAGTTAAAGGCAACAGAGGAAATGATTCTTTGCTATGTGCTTTTGTTCCATACAGTTACCTAGTTAAAACATAACTTTAGAAAGTAGACCCTAAAGTTGTCCATCCTCATTGTGCAATAGGGCTTAATGGACAAACTGTGTATTAGCAGCAGCCTGTTGTATCTTACTCAACTTACTTATGGAAGTTAAATGGTTCTTCTTTGGTTTTGTTAAGGTATCTTTCACCTTCCAGATAAACACTAAGCATCCTGTATCAATTACCTTTTAAGCATTTCCTTCTGTAAGCATGTTTTATGTTTGTCTTCAACAGATCTGTGCTATGCGTGTGATTGAAACTATCTTGAACACAAATAGTATTTTTTATTATAGATACCCCTTGATTGAATTGTGGCGCTTGCTTACCAATGTTGATGTCACTCTTGTACCAAAGTACCTGTGGCTTCAAACCATACTGTCAACTGATTCACTGGTGACTGGGTTTGTGTAATACAGCTGAGGAATGTATCCTGTGACTCAGTTTCTGCACTGTTATTTTCAGAATAAAAGTACATTTTTAAATGTAGTGTCTCAGCTGTTTTAGAGGGAAGTGGAGGCTTTTCCCTGAGAGGTACAGCCTAGTTACACAGCACTAGCCCTTGTGTCAGCTTAGGAAAACAAGTGGAGGACCAGGGAAAGAGAGGCAGGGCTTTTTGGGCTGGCTGAGGCTTGCTCAGGGTCTGTTTGCAAACCTCACCACAGCCAGCACCCAGCCTGCCTCGTGGCAGCTCAGCATTGGTACCCTGACTTCAAGTTGAGCTCGGTTTCTCCTAAGAGAGAGGGATGGGAAGGGACTGAACATCACCTCCTTGCGCTCACTTGACAGGGAAATGGTACGGTTCACAAAGCTCAACCTCTTAAATGGTTACTGTAAGTATAACCTGGCAAGCTGCGGAAACATACAACCTGCCTCACCCCTGTATTAAGCAAATGCCAAGCTTTTATTTGCATCTTAACAGAGTTAATCCTGGAGTTAAACCATCTGTGAATAATGTTATTTAAAGTTAGGTAAGAAAAGGAACAAACTGAAACTTAGTACCTTTAGCCATATTTACACATCAACACCTTCCTTTATTTTTTTTTCCAAATGCTGCTCTGTCTGCATATGAGGGATTAAGAGACAGACCAGGGACACAGCAGTTCTTGGGCTCCCTCTGTCCCACAGTGCAGAGGTAAATGTGAGAGTGCAAAGCCACTGTCACTCCCCTGAGGACACTGTTTAGTTCCCAAGGTGTGCCACATCTCTTGGACAGGGGATTGCTGGCCACTGCAGCACCTCTCCTGCTTTAGGGAGGAGAAGAAACAGCTGTCCCCTCTGCAGCAGCTGCTTTCCTCTCCAAAAGGGATTTCAGCTGAAGGAGGAACTTCACACTCCTGCTGACTTGGGCAGAAAACTTTCTATGGCAAATGGTAAGTTTTCCGGAAAGCAGAAGCCACTGTAACCCAGAAAGGGATCCGCTCATTCCTTGCCCAAGGACACCGTGACATTATGCTGCTGCTATGCCTAAAACATGCTGTGCCCCCCAGGGTCCAACACCAGAGGAAAGCTGAGACCCCTGAAAGGGCAGGGCCACTGCTCCACCTCTACCCTGTGCTCCATCCGTCCTACAACAGCAGTTAGGAAAGCAGCAACTGTAACAACATACCAGGTAGCCAAAGGTTTATTTTATAATCTTACCTAAACTGAGGGCAGTCGCAGAGCTCGTCCGGCAGTGCAACACCCCCCCCAGGCATGGCCAGGGCTGTCTTTGCTGTCTGGACTGCGCAGGCATTCACGAGCTCACCACCCCTCATCAGCTCTCGCCTTGTTTCCAGGTTTATTCTTCCAAATGCAGCTCTTCAGCACTGCTTCTGCACCACCTTTTGTAGAGAGGCAGCACATGCCGAAGGTGTTTTGGAGTAACAAAGAGGCCGTAGGAGTTACAGGTCGCAACACACAGGAAGAGTGCTTCTGGCAAGGGTAGGAGACAAACATCCAGTCGTTCCTTTAGCTCTCTTGCTTCCTTAGCCTGGTGAGCATCAGGTAAGGGGATACTCCATATTCTCGCGGGGTGCTGCAGAATGAAGCACAAGAAGGTAGAGATCACTCAGACACCCTCACCTGCCCAAGCCAGGCTTAAACCTACCACAACCACATATGAAATAAATCAGAGGTTTATAACTATGGCCCTGGATATGGAGGAGCTGACTTCAAACACCTGTCCTGCTGAGAGAGAAACCTGCATCCAGGTCTACTACAGCAAAGGACTGTATCCCCCCAGGAAAGGCTCCCATTTAATTTTGAACAGATGTATGAGCTTCTGCATCTGGTTGATGTCCTGAGCGTGCCCCATTTGAGCTGTGGGGGAGTCAGGACTCAGGGTACCACAGTCACACCATCAGCTACTAAGTTTGTAGCAGAGCTTGCATTTTTCCTCTCCTTTATAGAGAGGATAATCTCTGCAGGATGAAGTTTGGTTGCTCCCAGCAAGGCCTGAGTCAGCTCACTCAAAAACCCTGTGGGGACACCAGAGATGATACCCTGCAAGAGCCCCAAGCTCAGCCATTCCCATGCCCCACAGTACCTCCCAAGGTACGTACTTTGTCCAGACAGCTTTTGAAACTTTAGCCTTGGGCTGGCCAGACCAGAACTCCACTCTGTCTTTCAGTTCTTTATTCTGCAAGGAAAAAATAAAATAAATCCCTCTCAGCATAATGTAGGAGATGAGACAAGCCTGGATGCCAGCTAGGACCTGCTGCTCCTCTAGAAAGGTGTTTGGGGGGATTTTTTTGTTTTTTAACCAAGTAAAAGATGCAGTGCAAAGAAATACCACCCTGACAGTGTCGTACTGATGCAAGCCCAGCAGTGTGAAGGGCCCCCTGACGGTAGCACGCTACTTTTGCTCTCTCCCTCCAATATACTTTTACTTTGTGACCTTACCTGTGCTTCCAGTGCAGACAGCTTCTCTGTCAGGTCTTCTATTTTTTTATCTTGGTTTCTGAGTTCATTGTTCAGTTCCTCTGCCTGAGAGTTAGGAAATAAAGTTTGTAAGAAAGAGATTTGAAACCTTAATACATTGAAAATATCTCTCTGTCAAACAAATCCACAGTTAAATGTCTCATGGTACAAGGGGAATTGCAGACTGTTCAAGTCCATAGTCTTTTACCATAGAAAAACTCAAACTAATTGATTGACCGACATATAAAACAATTTCTCAACACACAGTGTCACATTTTCCTTGGCATAACAAGTATACTTCTCATTAGCGTGTGTACAGAAACTTGATTACAAAAGCTAACTAGCACAGGGCCTCACCTTAACTGGATGGGAAAAAGCAAGCCCGTGTTCTGTGAGGCAAGGGGAGTACAGCCAGAGTTCACACATACAAACAGCAGTCAGTAATTAAAACAGCTCACATTGTAGTGTGACTTTGGGAAGCAGGCTGATCGCTTTGAATTTTGTTGCAGCCTTTCTAGGATGCCAGCCTGTTCACTTTGCTCATGGGAGCAGCTTTAGCAACTTCACGTGAAACAAGCTGCAGGGCAGGTGCCTCTGGCCGAGGATCCCCGGGTCAGACAGGTCCCCCTCGGGAGCACGGCAGGGAGCCAGGTCCCCCCGGGAACGTTCTAGGATAACTCGGGGGTCTGCCTGGAATCGCCGACTCCACCACAATAACCCCATTTTTAGGGATGCCTTTTCCATCTTAACGTTGAAATACGTGTGGATGCCTGAACGCGGGGTGCGCAAAACGGGGCACAGCGTGACGAGCGAGCTGCTCGTCCCCAGCACGTACGCTTAAGGCAGGAGCCCCCATCCCAGTGTGTCCCATTTCTTTTCCCGACCCCTGAAGACCTGCCCGGTGGGACGCCCGCACCAGCCTGACCTCCTGTATCACGCTGCGCAGGCTGCGCTGCTGCGCCTGGATCACCCACTGCAGGTGGCAGATCTGCTCCCGCAGGGTGGAAATCTGCCACTGGAGATCCAGGCACCTGCGGGCAAGAGCAGAGCACCCCAGCTTCAATCCCCAGGGATCGCTGACCCAGCCAGCCGCTTTCCCACCTCGGGTCGGCTCAAGAGCTTGTTAGCAAGGATGTTCCTGAGGATGCCTGGCTGTAATTTATACAGAACTATACATCTAAAGGCTTCTTTACTGAGCAGAACAAATCAAACCATAGTTTGAGACATATTTTGCCCGGTAGGACCACCCTTACTAGCTGTTGATAAGTAAATACATAAATAATGAAGGTTATCGCCTCACCTACCGCATCCACAATGTCACCAAAGCAACATCGACTCCAAGCGAGAATCAGGAAAGGGAAACAATTAATGCATGCAAAGTGGAAGGAAAAGTGCTAGGAATTCCAGTAGAATCAACATCTGTTTTGGTTTCTTCCAGCAATCACGGTAAATTGGGTTTTGAACCAGTTGCTTTCATCATGAATAATTTTACTACCAGAAGGAACCTGAGCAAGTGATTGTCTGGCACTCTACATGAAATAATCCCACAGAAAGAAAGAAAAACACTATCACATGCATTTAATCACCGTTTGGCATCTTCATTCCTTGACATCATCTGTTGAAGCATCTTTTCAAGCGACATTTTCTTCTCTATCAGAGTTTTCTTTTCCTAAGGAAACAATTCAAGTTATATAAAACCTATATTATATATCCTGCCATTTGATTAGCAAGAGAAGTTTGGCTGTACATTCAACGATTTTACTCGGTGTCTGAAAACAGGCAGAATTCACCAATAACCACCTACATCAGCCTCCTTCAACATCAGCTGGAGACACAAACCAGTTGGACCTCTCCGAATTGAATCCATAGGGGATGACTGTACCGATTTACCATGAGAAAAGTCCGAACTCTCTTAAAATAGCAGTTCTCTACTTAATTAGCAAAATCCTTAGGTCTTGTGAGAGTCCATGCTGAGCGGCCAGGGAATACTGCATTACTGCTACGTCCACCTCTCAAAACCTTGTCCACACAGGGAAAAATCTAAACAAAACTGATAACAAAACTCCTGGTATCAGAAAGATCACCTGCATGCAATGGGGACGGACATACATCCATTGACCCCATTGTTACAGTAATCCCAGGACAGGAAAAAATTAGTTTTAGAATGGACCTTCTATAGAAGTAATTCCCACCACTACTGTACATCAGAAAAACGATACACAGTGCCATCACTTCTTCCAACACCATTAACACCACCAAAGAAAATTCACAAGACAGGAGAAGAAATTTTCTGTAAGTTTCTGTGCCAGCAGCCATCAGGTGGCTACAGCACTCATTTGCTGCCCAGGATTTTGGGCGCTTACAGTGGTGTGTTCTGAGGGTTATAAGGAGCAGTTTTTAGTGCTAGGATGGCTACATTTTCATTTCAAATGCTAGAAGTACACCAATGGGGCAAGGTGAAAGAGTAACTATTCGGGAGTAGAAATCATTAATAGCTACAAATTAAGACTTCTCTCTGATGCTCTACAGTTTTTAAGCAAGTGCTAAATAACTAAAAGAGGGAGCTCAAATTGTACATTTTATTTATAGTTACAGCTAAAGGTCCTCAATTCAGTGTAATATGGCAGAAATCTTTTTAGTCCCAATTCCAACAGCTAATATGCTATTAAATCCTCTTTCCAAGCGCTGGCACTGCCAGGGCAGGACTGCCAGTGCCAGGACAGACAGACAGACACAAGAAGCCGGTGGACATACCTCCTCCATCCTTTGCACTCGCTTCTCCATCTCTGCGATGCAGGTACATTTTTCCCTGATGTCTTCAGCAAGGCGGCTGGTGGTTTTGGAGCTTTGCTGAAGCTTTTCTTCTTGTTGGAGATGGTAGGTCTGGGACCAAGAAGGGCATTAATGTAGGCATGAGCACAGCGTACGGACAGGAATGGGGCTCGAGGAATTTTGAGCTAAGTCTACCGACCCAATTCCAAGAATCAGGAATAAAACCAAAATAATTTTTCTTTTTAATTTTCCTATTTAACTTCCCCACTGCGCTAGCAGAAGAGACTCAGTAGCTCCTAGGTCAAAGTTTGCAGCACAGAGAGCCAGAGCCCACGTAAATATTTTGACAGTGAACAGGATGGTCATGCCCACACAGGGGGGAGATTTGTACCTGTATTTGCTGCTTCTCATTCTCATGGCTTCTTTTCAGTTCTTCTGACCGAGTCTGGTAATTCTCATACAGTTTCTGGGAGGCAGATCTGAGAGCCTGTACACCTGCTTCTCTTGTGGCTTCCAGCTAGAGAGAGTAATTGTGCGATACGTATATACTGTGATGTTATAATCACATGCTGAAAAATAAGCCCTCTATACAAGATCAAATTTCAGTATTTACCCTTGTCAAAAAAAAAAGGAAGGAATCCTAAACACCTGTGGGCAGTATCTGACAGGCTGTTTAGTTGCCAAATAAATGCAGATTTATTCAGTATTGAGCCATCGCCCCATGACAAACAAAGGATGACGGCTTAAAAGGAGAGATGCTTCCAACCGCTTGTAAATACATCTGCTGTCAACTACCAACAGAACTGACTGTGCTGTCTCACTAGTCACAAATGGGAAGTGTCCCCAGAAGCAGATTTTGATATGAATTTCATTGCCTGCTGGAATGAAAGTTTGCAGCAGCCGGGAAAGCGAAGCAGAGTCTGCCCCTTCCCCGAAGGGAAGGCTCCGGCACGGGATCGCTGAGCAGGCATTGTGCTGCAGCAGCTGGGACCCGACTCTAACTGGACTGCAAGGCACACATATTCACCTGAAACCCTAAAAAACAACCCAAACACACCTTGATCTTCAGCACTCGGTTTTCTCTGCTCACCAGCAGCAGCTGCTCTTCTGTTTCCTTCATCGTCCTCGCAACAGGACCGCAGCTCCAGACGCTGCTTTTTGACTCCGGTTTATTGTCTGACACTTGAGGAAACTGCTAAAGGAAACGCACGTGGAAATTATTTTTAAAATAATAGAAAAAGACCTTGAGCAATGAATCTGATTCTAAAAGACCTGGCTACTTATAAGCACCCCTCTTTGCTTGTTCAGCTCTGCAGAGCTTTACATTGGAAAGCATTTGCATGTTGATTCTGATAAATAGCTCTCTTCCACTCTCTACAGTGTTATTGCACAGGTATAAGATTAATTAGCTTTTACAATATGCAGCATATGTTGCATTGTAGGCAAGCCCGCATAAATGCACATGAGTAAATGTTGTCCAACACTTCCCGTTAAAAGAACCATTTCTTACTCCAGTATATTTTAACTGTTCAGCCACAACATTTCCAAATCTGTTTGCTTCCTAGGGGCTGCCTCTTTGCTCCAAACCACTTGCTTAAAGCAGTTTTAACTTGCTTAAACCACATTTTCCCCCCACAGGTGTTCATGAATGTGTGCTCACTGCTCGCCTCCTGTCAGTTCCGAGAGCTGGTACGGGCAAGGAACACTACCTGCAATCGGTCAGATTTATGCCAGAACGTACTGGCATTTATACAGCCTTTCTTACGTTACGCCAAGTTCATTTGTTAAAAATAAACTACTACAAACAAAGGGCAGTCTGTACTTTTTAAAGGGTTCAAGCCATAAATCACTTTCTTTAAACTACAGAGGCTTTTCTTCAACATCATTCCTCACCTGAACAGAGAAAGGAGTAAGCACTTTTTAAAAAGAACTTTCTGTGATCGGTTATTTCTTAATTAGCCGTGTTTCAGCCCAGTGACCCTCCTCTCACTCACTCCACAGCGCTCTCCTGGGCTCAGCTGGGGTGCAGAAAAACTGCCTTTGCATATTATCATCACTGTGCTCTGCTGCTTAGAGCAAAGGAATAAGATATCAGATCTACTAGGCTGAGTCTCATTGCTCACAAGATCTCTCATGGGGGGGGAAGCATGTCCTACCCATTCAGGGTGGTATCAGCATCAAGCAGGGCACTGCTTCATATGACCTTTATGAGGTGGGAATATATTTGTTTTCTCAGTAATTGCTTCATATAAATGATTTGATATTATGAGATGCTTAAGAATCCATCACAAAATTTTCAAAGTTACAGCATTTATTCTGCAACTTCATAAATGTAATTACAAAGGGAACGAAGAAATCATATTTAACTTAAATCAAAAGTTTGAGGTCTTCTCTTGTGTCATTACGCATGAGAGTTCATTAAATGCATTCATTAAACTCCATTCTTCCTGCATTTCCTCTGGCATTCAGGAAAGGAACGACTCACGACTATTCCACACACCTCAAAAGTACTGTTCTGAGCGCTGCGCTCTCGGTTTTGCTGCCTGACACCTGCAGGATCTGCCTGTCCCACAGGTCATCCTCCACCTCCCGAGATGCTGGTCCTCCAGGTACCCCAGACCAATACTTCTGCTTCGGATAAGGCTGCCCACTGCCTGCTCCAGAGCTTCCTCGTCTCTTCCAGGGACCAAGCCCAGCTGTACAACTCAGCTCAGCACTGATGCTATATAGCAAACAGCTTCCAATAAAAACCTACAGGTATACTAGTACGTACCACCAGCACGACGTTCAAACTGCCTAGCGGGCTGAACGGCAGCCTTAGATACATGTACTTTTTTTATGCATCATCTCTCACGTCATTCTTACTGGTTTTAAGGTACAATGCATCCATCCCACACTTTTTAACTGCTTAGTCACTGTCTCTGCATGCAAAGTAAGCCGGGAGGCTCCAGCCACATGTTTGTCCATGCTCTTTTCCATCTTCCCACCTCAGCCATGCTACCGGACACCCTCTCCCTTCAGCTGCAAAGCTGACCCCTCTCGCCGCGGACACGCTCGTCTCCACCGCAGCTCCCAGCCGTTCCCTAGGGCTGCTCTGCCGACCGCGGCCGGGATCCCGCATCCTTCTCCTCGCGTCTCCCAGCAAACAGCCCCAGCTCCGCCGCGGAAGAGCGGTGGCTTTGGGTGGGGACAGGCGCTGAGGTGTCTCTTGCAACAGTCCTAAACGAGGGGTGGAAAAACCTCGCCAGTTTTAAAGTGGTTTAACCCAACCTGAGACAGTGTATGCTATAATTAAGTCACTACCGCGGAGTAAACAGTGTTTCTAGAATCGATGTGTAAACCAAAAGGTTTTCCAAGCGCGTGTCACCATGCAGGTCAGAATTTTCCTCTTTCAGGAGCTATTAGTTTTTCTTCCTGTGTCTCCTGCTGAAGCAAAGAAAGGAACAGAACAACAACTTCAGAAATACCTTTTTCACGTATTCAGCTTCCTCGGTGATTTGGGAACACGAGGATCCGTAAAGGACATACTTTCCCTCCGAGCCACGGTCTTCTCGTGTTATTTGCTCAGTGAGTAGCAGGGTAGTCATCACTATACGTGCGTTTCTCTCTTCTGTACAAGCAAGAAAAAAAGAGGGGCTTGTTTCATTACACAAGGATAGAGAATAATTCCATTATTCCATCCCATTTAATTCCATTTCAGCTTAGGGACATGCTGGAGCCAGGCAGGCATTGCAAGCTTAAAGCAACAAACATTAAGAAGTACTTTATAAAAGAAAATGTAGACACCCGATTATTTTTTTTTAATAGATGGGAAAAGAGATAAATTCACACATTATTTTCCCTGAAGACTGCAATGACTTTTTACTAGCAGCCTACACCCCAATCCTATATTATTTCAGAAAACACACGGCCAGAGATCCCAGGCAGACAATCCACAAATAACTCGCACATGCATGCAATTTAACTAAGAACAAAACAAAACTTTTGCCATCCATCTGCGAAGTTTATAAACCAAACCCGATTATCCTGCACACAGTAACGCATCGCCACCAGGGAATTCAGTCCACACTTGGCTCTGTGTTCCCAACAACTACACCAGCGTGGAACTGGTTTTAATTGGGTTCAGGAGGATTACCCCAGTCCTGCTTAGACATTACAAGCAGCACAAAGCTTCAATGATACCGGAATTCTCAGGGGGGGGAAAAAAACCTACCTGGGGCGAACAGTTAGGAGACAAGAGATAAGGCTTTTTCTCGCAGGGAGAATAAAATCGCGAGCACCTTCGGCTGGGTTTGTGCTGTACAATGGTGACATCCAGTGTCAGCTGCACTGCTCTGAAGTGAGCGTCTGGAGCTCAAGACGCCGGTTTCCAGCCCTGTCCCAGGTAGTTAGCGAGCTCCCAGGTGCACATCAGACAAGCTGATTTTTAACGAGCACATTTGAAGGGTCTGGAACCAATTAAGGTTAGCACAGAGGAACAATAAAGCCACTTAGAGAGCATGGAGGGTGTGGATGGGCTCACAGTGGAAGAGACAAAAAGCGGTTGCACTTTACGAAGCTTACAGATAGCTTACAATAATATTTCATTTGAAAACGCATTTATTTTAAAAACACTTCAGTTCAAGGTCTCGGAGCTCCTGCCGTTTAGCTCAGTAACGGCAGTCCTGCCCGCACAGCACCAATGCTGCGGGCCAAACCCTCGCGTTCCCTGAGTCACCCCGACCCACACTATTGCAGGAAGATCACTCAGGCTAGCACATTTCTTCACTAGCTCATTTTCTAATAAAACATAATTAGGCAACTTGAAACATTTATTGCTGTGATGGAGGAGGAATGCCATTCCCACAGAGAGCCCCACAGAGCTGGTTTGCATAACTGCCCAGGTGGATCCAGAGCAGCTCACCCACACCAGAGACATCTCCATACACCATTGCCTCGTGTCCCAGGCAGACAACAACAGACAGCTAAATTAGAAATTAACTATAAATAAATGTAAAGAAATTTAACGCATGAGCTTTAAGCGCCCCAGGGCTACTACTTAGGACTCCAATTCTTAGGTGATTTACAAATTCAAAGAGCAATAAAATAAAAACTCTTATTGCTTTCCTTTCTACTCTTCTCCACCTTCTAAGAATCAGGAGCATCAGCAGCTGCCACGTTCCTGGCCATCACCAAGCTGGTCTGTTCTGGACATGGGATAGAGGAGGAAAATCAGGTTGCACAAGGGCAAGCTACCTTTCCTATCATAGCTTCTAATCAAATAGCAAAGAGGAGCTGGATATCCAGACACAACCCTCGAGGGCTTGAACCTCAAGCAAAAAAAAAAAAAAAAAAAAAAAAAAATCACTCACTCCAAATGTTGTGCCCTGATTTCAGGGTGCCACAGTTTACCCAGGCTGGAAGATAAAGCACAAATCCCAGACACCTACAGCATGGAAGAGGTTTTTCACGGGTACAGAGGATGGTTCCCACCAATGCTACAAGGGGTTAAACAAAGTTTGTTCTCTCTTGCTGGCTGCTGTTTCCCCTCCTGCCTGCAATCTAGCAGCTACTGAGTCACCCAACACAAAGGCAACCCAGGATCAATTCTCCTTTCAGCCTGCCCTAATTCAGGCCGAAACCTCCACTTGCTCCCAGGTGTAAGTCCTGGAATGGAAACGTTTTTCTGATCTGAAGCAGCTGAGCCCGGAGAAGCAGTACGAGGCACAGCTCCCTAAATTGACCCGAGGGCCCTGGGCTGGGAGGCAGAATTCCTTGCGAGGGTCCCCCTTCCCCAGCTGGACCTCGGTACTCCTCCATCCACCTCTGTCCTGACACGGGGGGTGGCAGCAGGACCGTCACACCAAAAACTGCCCGAACCAGCCCAGAGCTCAGCACCCCCCCACCCCAGGGGATGGTGCTCGGCGGGCGACCCTAAAACAGCCCGTCGAGAGAACAGCGATGGGGGAAGTACCACTGGCAGCACGCAAACGCTCTCTCCACTTTGGAAGCAAGTGTAAAAAGAAGTGCCAAGTTCATCTATTATTCACAGGCTTTCCTTGCTAGAAGGCACAATTTAAGAGGCTTAGCGTTTGCAGAAAAATCCCACTGCCACCCTTCATAAACACTCACCTTTCGGTGACCCATCAAGCACGTGAGATTTGCTTTGCTAGGCCTGAGATTGTCAACACAGGTGTGACAAAGGCAGTAATATTCAAGTTATATTTTTATGACTATAAAAGCATGTCTCTGTGCTTTTGCTTACGATGGGTTGCTTGCTCTAAAGCTCACACAAGAGAATCCAAGACACACCAAGCAGCAAAGCACCACCCTTGCTTATATAAGGAAGATCCCAAATTATTCAGAGTGACATTATTTTGAGTAACATTTAATATAAAATACTGTTTATATTATTACACTTTCAGCCAGAAAGAGGTGCAGCTCCTTGGCTGCCTTAGCGATAGGTTTTGCCCAGGCCAAAAAGAGGGACAGACCAAAGGTGCTGCAGAGAACACGGACCCCCCGGGTGCGTGGGTGCGGGTGCCGCCGGCATCTGAGCCCCCTGAACAGCGAGGCAGGGGACGGCCAGGCTTGTCCCAGCCAGGGCAGGCTGGCAGCTAAAGGGGACACCTGAGGATTTAAAGGGACCAAAGGCAGCTTGCCTGCAACCAGGATATCTGGGTATTTACCGTAAACCTCTTCTCAGGCTGGGTAATGGGACTAGCTATGGAATGAAGGTGGGGCTGGACCCCAGTCATTTGAACTGAAATTAATCCATTTAATTGCAATTATTGGGAACAGTCAGATAAAGTAATTCTGTGTCAGTCTGCAGCTGAGCACTGTAACTCAAACACAAGGTTTCTGCATTTTTTTTTCCTGTGCCTGCTCCAGGAACAGCCAGGTAAATAAATACCACACTTGTTCCACAGCTGAACAAGAGTTTATACAATATTCATTCACCTTTTAATGCCTGGTGCCTGGGCACATCCACAGAAAAGCAGTTATTTGTTACTGTTGTTCTCACAAGCGTTTGAGAAACAGTTTTTATGAATACATAAACGTACAAGTAAACACAACCGTCTCTCCTCAGGCAGATGTACCTTTTTTATATTCTCCCACTGCACAAAAGTGCTTCTGCAGACAACCAGGGGACAGGGAGAGGATCAGATAACCGGTGACTAACAGCACAACACACAATTAAGCGCAAGAAATCAGTGGGGACACTTTGCAAACAACCCACAGACTTTTGGCCACGAGACATTCTCTCATCCAGAAGGCATTAGCTACGCACAAGCCGTGAAGAATAATTCACTTTTGGCTTTAAGCAGACTCATTAACAAAGGCAAGGGATACAGGAAAGAAAAAAAAAAAAAGCAAACAAACGGGTGGCAAGGTTATGCTTTATTAAAAGCATCTGGCGGTAGGCGTGAAAGGTACCTCCAGGGGGCCAGGCTTTGCCAAGGTTTGGCTCCTCGCGGTGTGCTCATTTGGGGCAAATGCTGAAAAAGCGCTTGCGGTCACCGGCAGCAAAGGAGCGGGAGACCCGGCAGCTCGCTCCCCGAAGTTGGGGACGGGACCCGGCCCCTAACAGCCCCCAGCGGGGCCGGGGAAGGGAAAGGGGCTCTGGGGAAGGGAAAGGGGCTCTGGGGATGCCGCCACCCCCCAGCCAGGATGCAGCCCCCCCAGCCGGAGCCAGGACTCACCTCTGGAGGCAGAGGACATGCTACCTGCCGCCGGCACCGCTCCCAAGCAGCCCCCTCCTCTTTTTCTTCTTCTTCCTCCTCCTCTTCGTCTTCTTCTTCTTCCGCCGCCCCCCCCCGCCCCGCACGGAGACCCGCGGCGGCCCCGCGGCTCGGCGGCCCCGCCCCGCCACGCCCCGCCACTCCCCGCTCGCCCCGCCCTCACCTGCGGGCTGGCCCCGCCCCCGCGGGGGCTCCCGGCCCCGAAGGCAAAGGCTGCGATAACGGCTGCGGGGTACGAGCTGCACCGGGGTGGGGGGGGTCCTCCGTCTCCATCTCCGTCTCCATCTCCTTCTCCTTCTCCAACTCCTTCTCCATCTCCTTCTCCATCTCCTTCTCCATCTCCATCTCCTTCTCCATCTCCTTCTCCATCTCCTTCTCCATCTCCATCTCCTTCTCCATCTCCTTCTCCATCTCCTTCTCCAACTCCATCTCCTTCCATCTCCATCTCCTTCTCCATCTCCTTCTCCAACTCCATCTCCTTCCATCTCCATCTCCTTCTCCATCTCCTTCTCCATCTCCTTCCATCTCCATCTTCTTCTCCATCTCCTTCTCCAACTCCATCTCCTTCCTTCTCCATCTCCATCTCCTTCTCCATCTCCTTCTCCATCTCCTTCTCCAACTCCATCTCCTTCCTTCTCCATCTCCTTCTCCATCTCCATCTCCTTCTCCATCTCCTTCTCCATCTCCTTCTCCATCTCCTTCTCCATCTCCACCTCCATCTCCTTCTCCTTCTCCATCTCCTTCTTCTTCTCCATCTCCATCTCCCCACCGTTCCCTTCCCTCTGCCGGTGGGGTACACGCCGTTGGGCCCCCGGGTGGGTCGGCCAGGGTCCCTGCGGCAGGGAGCCAGCCGCCAGCTTGGTGCTTGGGACATCCCCCCCAAGCCAAGGGGGACATCAAATTGGAGAGTTGTTTAGGTTGGAAAAGACCTTTCAGGTCATCGAGTCCAACCGTCAACGTCACGCTGCCCAGTCCACCGCTAAAGCGTGTCCCGAAGCACAAGCATGTCACTGGAACGGTCTTTTCCCTCTTGGATATGTCATCAGACTTCTCTTCTTCTGCATGAGCAAAAATGGACGGGGGAAGAGGCGATATCTAGAGATGTCCCATCCAGCTGGGATGATTAATGCTACCTCTTAGTACTAACGAGGGCAAGGAAAACTGGAAGGAAGAAAAGGAGAAAATATGGTAAATACAGATAAAAGCGAGACACAGAAAAGCAGGTTGAGACAAGGGGAGTCAAAAGAATCTCAGTAGACAGTCTTGAAGGAAAGAGGAACATCTTGAAGAAGTGGGCTTTAAAGAAAAGTATTGATGGAAATGGAGCTGAGAAAGCCACAAACGTACTGGGAAACAGGCTAAAGGGGGGGAAGATAAAATGGGGAGACAAAAGTGTATAATAAACTCTTCTACAAACAGGAAAGTCTTGATCAGCAAGTCCAGTCCCCTAAGATCTATATCCCTCCCTAGCACATAACACCCATAAACATACCAGGTTGCACTCAGCTCTCTTTTTCCCGTGACATTTTGAATCTGAGGGTGCTTTTCGCCCAGGGCGGGCAGGGGAGGCCCGGGTGCTGCACACCCCTGCATGCCCTGCTATACGTGTCCTGCCACACATGCCCTGCCGTACGTGCCCTGCCGTACGTGCCTGTGTGGGCAGGGGAGCCGAACCCTCCCTCTGTGCACACACCGCAGCCCGTTTCTGAGCGAAGTGGCTGCGATGCTCCCAGGTGGCCCGTGTGAGTCCTGTGTCTTAACAACAGGTTTCTGTTGGAGCATAAGAGGATTTTCTTATTAATTAGGAATGGGGGAAAAAAAAGAATTGCAGCTCTTTTTTTCTTTCTACCTGGGACGTGCCACCCTTTCCCTGCCTCCCCGCAGAAGCGGAGAGCCTCGAGGGCGAAGTCGGGCCCTGTTCCCAGCCCTGGCTGCGGAGCAAACACGGGAACGGCAGCGCCCGGCTCCAAGGTCGGCTCCCGGGGAGGGAAGGGCGAGCGGTGCCGGCCACGGGCCAGGTCCCTGCCTCACCTACCCGCTCCTGCCCTGCCCCGAGTTACCACCGACTCCTGGGCTGTTCCTTCCACAGCAGCAGAAGCTCTTAAATCTTGAAAACGGGGAGCCCAAGAGGTGGCTTTTCTTGTGATCTGACCAACTTAAATAGCTACGGGTTGATGGTTAATCTTTAGCGCATTCCTGGGACTAACAACCCTCTCAGCAGGCTCCAGCTGTTCTCTGCAGCCCAGGACGGCTCAGTCCAGGGTGGTGATCGCCTTTGCACTGATTGCAAAACGCAGCTTGATCTACCTTTGAAGCCACTTACAGAATTGCTTGCAAACTCCGCTGCGTTTTGTCGCGGGAAGTCTCTGAGGGTTTAAGATTTAGCACTTTGCAGCGTGATTGTGAGAGCGGAGCATTGACGTAGGGTGATGTGGGGGTACGTCTTTTAATGGGGAAGACCGTTTGAGGTGATTTGTGAGATATTGAATGAGCTGACCCCCCCCAGGTGCCCGCGTGGGGCCATGCCAGCGCTGCCAGCACAGCGGAGGTGTCCTGCAGTGCGGTCGAGATCCACCACGCAACAGTGGGCTCCTTGCAACTTGTCCTAAACCTCTGCATCAGCCCCTTGCTCTGGCACACCAAAATTTGGCTAGGTGGTGTGTATTCCCGCCCCGGCACAAGAGACAGGCTGCGCCTCTCAATTTTTGTTGCTAGGTAGTTTGGACTCAGGGACTAACCTGAGTCCTTAACCTGTGTAACACCCACGTGGCAGCGGAGGCTAACGAACCCTGGTAATTTAGGTTAGCCATTCAGTCTTGCCCTGGGATCATCGCTCCTCCTTGCTGCAGCATCCTGTTTTGCTGTTGCTGTTTTGATCCAGTTATTGCGATGTGCGAAGGTCTTTATGGGATATGCAGCGAGCTCAGCATATGAATGGAAACTCTTTCAGCTCCTAGAGCTTTTTCAGTTAGGCAATCATTTCATGTTATTATTCAAACAGCTAATTCTTACTTACATAAAACCACAGTTATATCCACAAACTCATGAAAAAAAAGAATGGAAGAGTTAATATGTCGCTATAGGTTTTCCCTCAAAACTTCAGTTACATGTTTTGATGAGTAAAGCATTAAGTTTATTTGCAAATTTGGAGGCCTGACCCAAAGCCTATTGAATACAACGGAAGGAAACTTTGTACATGTCTGTGGAAGAGGCTTTATTAAAAATATAACCAGTAATTGGTCTGCATCACTTTTTCCTCTGTGCATGATGGCTCTTTCATGGGTGTGACTGCAGAGACTTGTGAGCTTCAGCAATCACGTCCCAGGTCTCAATTAGCGTGACGTTGCTCCTCAGCTCCGGTCTAGCTAGGGATTTCCTTAGTGGGAAGGTCGATGACCGATTAGACATGACACGTCCCTCTTTGGGAACCGGTTTGCCCTGACTGACGTTTCTCCTGGCCACCGTGGCACGTGGCCGGCTCTTCCACGTGGCCCTCTGCCATGCGTCCTCCCAACGCAGCGCTGCCCGGCTCTGCCCGCTGCTTTTACCCACACGTCTCACTCTCTGCTCCCAGGGAGCGTATCTGGAGCCAGCTTCCATGGAAAACATTAAGGAAGATTTAAAGTGAATATCTATAAATTGCAATGGGGGTTCAAAGTTCCTTCAGGCAAAGCTTCCCATGCATAAACAACCTTTTATTGATGGCTGTTAAAATACTTTCCCTACATAACCTCAGAAAGAATGTATTTAAAAAAAAAGATTTAACGTTAGGGTTTTTAGATAAGAATGTCAGACAAGGTTTTGGCTCTGACAAGCCCATCAGCTCAATAAAAACCGTGAGTCATATGTCTGCTCCCTGGCATGAGTCACCCTGCGCTCAAACAGAACCCAGGAGACGAGAGGTGCCAAATGCCCTCTGCGTCCCAGGGTGCCACACGTGTGGGTTTTCACCAGTGACATTTTCCCCGGACCGCCTTTGGGCAATGGCTTGTGGGCATTTTCCTACAATTAAAATCCTTCTGCAGCTGATGTCTGCGTCCATCTCTTAAGGATCCTTGTTGCAATCACCGAAATCACCCAAAACCTGAAGGAATGTGTTAGAGGACGTCCCAAGTCTCAAGACGCTTACATGTTAGCAAAGCTGCCTCAACAACCTTTACATGTCTGCCAACATGAAGGGTTTTGTGGCTACGCATTTGCACCAGAGAAAGTAACCTAGATTGTTCAAGCTAATGTTCAAACTAAATAGTAATAATCCTTCAACAAGGAGCAAAAGACAGCTCTTTTGCCTCAAGTGTTTAATAGTCACCAGGGAAGCCTGGTAATTAATTTATTGCTTTAATTATACAGTGTGTTAACTGTTCCTGTCAATGTCTTTTTAAGATAAGAGTTTTGTTGCATGAGTAGTTTGGGCAAGAATAAAGAGTATTTCTTATCTTGCCTAGGCTGAAAACACAACATTAGCAGGAAAATGAAGCCCTCACTCTTCCTGCAGTTTATAGAGACATTTTAAAAGCATCTAACCAAGACTAGGAAATGCCTGCTTACTCCTGACTAAATAGGTCCTCTCACAATATTTGTTATTTGAAAATGAAATAAATATTGTGTCTGGTCTAACCAACCACTAATTTGAATTAAATAGAAACTAAAGCTTGAAATTCGTTCCCTCCGTTTCATATGTACAGAGGAGCTTGTGAACCGAAGAGCTTGTCATTTTTTTTTTCCCCAAATAAATCATTTGTTGTAACAAAACGCTCTCCCTATAAAACTTGCTTCACTGTAATTAAAATCAGGGGTGGTTATTGGCAAGATTTATATGCTCTGTTGGTACAAAATAATCCTACCAAACTTTACTCGCCTTTCTAAGTAGTCCTATGTAATTATCCAGTTGCATATTGAAAGTGTCTCTATCACTCCTCCGGGCAAGTGTGTACCTGGGAGCTGATGCTGAGGACATGACTGATTTTTATTCATGGAAGGACCTTCCCTTTGCTGTTGCCTTTCCTGGGATACCCAGCGGGGTAAGGGACATGGCTCCTGGGGACATGGGGGGAGCGAGGCACTGCGGGGGGGTGGCCGTGCCCGTTGCATCTCTCCCACGTGCGATCCCAGAGCAGAAACAGCCTGGAAGCAGTGGGTGCTCCCGGTCCGTCCGGATAGCGGATAGCAGATGGGACATTTCACTTAGGATAAACACCCTGTCCTCTCTTTGCCTCCAGATTCCTCTGTCTCCTACAAATTGTTTTAAGGTCCAGTTTTCAATTTCTGCTATGTGCCTTGCAAAGTTGGAAGAAAACCCTTACGTTTCCCCAAGACCACCAGCGGATCGTTCAGTGGCACGCTGACCTCCTCCTTAACGGGCTCCTTGGGCACAAGGCTGGCTAACGAGATCACACGAACCAACTAACCCAGTTAGACAGCGCACGGAGACCACCCGAGAAAGGGGTCTCTGGTTAGGAAGATAGACTCTGCACAAGGAAATTCAAAGGAGTCAGGAAAAACCTGACCTGGACCATTATGGTTATGTTTACACCTGGCTACTGTAAAGCATTAGTGCTAATTTTCTGCACTTAATGATGAGGAAAGTAAGGTCTGGAGATCGTGAATCACCAATTTCCACCCTGACCTGCTGTACGGCATAGTAAAGCACAGACGCTCGGATTTTTTTAATCTTCATACATGACTGCTTTTAGAAAATAACTATTTTCATGGTCTGATGCTGAAGAAGAAGATCCAAGACACACATTTTCTTGCCTATGTGAACACCCTGGATGATAAATGATTCACTGATATTCTCTTACCTACTAACAAATAAGCTGTCTTCTTCCATTCTGGGTTTTAAAGTCATGGTTTTCTCTTCCTCCAGACCTTTTCCTCGGCATGAACATGGTGGAATACACAAAAGTATAAATCTTCCAGGCTTCGCATTCCATGGTGTTATCCTCAGCTGCAGGAAATACAGGAAATATACTTGAATCTGCCTTTCACGGCCTTGGGTTGCAAAACCTGTGTTTGACCTGTAGCAAGAAAATTCAGCCCAGAAGAGCACAAGATGGGCGACCGCTGCTGCCCCAGACCCGCTCGCTTCGCTGCCCGCAGGAGCCCACAGCCTCGACCCTCGCGTGCTGAGTTACCCCAGACAAAATGAGTTGGGACATGGGGCTTCGACCCCAGTACGATACAAGACTTAGGGGACGCTGCCTGTAGCTGGGCGATGTGCATTTACATCCATTCGAGCAGAAAGGGGGGGTTTTGCCTGGGTGAGCACACCAGGTCGAGGGCTGGCAGCATCCTCCTGGAGGTGCTTCCAGCTGGCCCTCACCCAGCAGATCCGCCCAAGGAGCTCTTCTGGGTGAGAAAAACGGGGCAGGGCTTAATCCTCAAGTCCTAACGTAGCTGAGGGGTCTGGCGGGTCTGCAGCAGCCACGGGCTCAGCAGCAAATACCGATGATTGACCTGGAGATCTACCAGGAGAAGTGTCTGGGCTTACCCCAAATCTCCCCGGTGTTGAGGACACACGTTCATGCTTGGTTTCTTAAAGCAGCACTTAGATGAGAACACGTAATTCTTTTTGTAGCCTTAGCCTTGAGGCATTTTCCTGCCTCTCAGCGCAGGAAAAATCCCCCTTTATGGGAGCGTTAGTCAGGTGCTGGAAAAGCGTGCCCAGGAGTGCTTCGGCGGCGGGGGGGGGCAGCCGCTGTGCTCGGGAGCCAACGTGTGTAAGGGTGGAGGAATGCTGTGGTGTAGACGTGGTGGATTCGGGTTTGGAAAGATGAAGTCATCGTCAGGACCACAGAGCAACTCTGCTGCAGCGAGGAGAAGTTACCAGCATCATTTTACAGAGTTATCTCAGAAATCTGCAGTCTTACAGCACTGTCCCGTGTCACTTATCTCCGTGGGGGCAGGGCAATAGATCTGCATGAATCACTTCTCGATCCTATCACCCATCATATTTTCTCACTGCTTTTCAAGCAATTGTGTCATCAAGTATTAACTGAAAACACAGTAAAAACAACATGACTACGAAACAGATCTGGATCCTTTCTAGCCTTCCTTGTGGGTTACAGGTAATCTGTAGTCCGTACTTTGGGAATTACTGTATTTAAACTCCATTACCAAAGTTATTTTCTGACTGGTAGTTTGTATATCAGCATCTTTTCGCTGCTTGGAACTCATTTGCCTTCATACCTTGGCATTATGTTCAGAGTCCTCATGCCAGGAAACACGGTGCCAGTAAATGTCAGATGGAAAATGAGAAAACTGCTCAAAAACTTGCAAAAACGCAGTTAAAAAGCTGTTTAAATATACAATTTCAGTGTGTTTTTATAGTACTTACATTTATTTTGATAGGGTTGCCGTATAGAGTGGAAATGAGATGTATATGAACTACATGTCATTTTTACCATCTAGACACGAGTGTGAGAATAAACTTAACAGAATTGAAAAATCTCTCCATGCAAAGCCTTCCACTCCCAGCAAAGGGTTAAAAGTCACTGGTCCGGGGGCACTTTGCTGCTGGCATCAGTGGGGCTGGACCTTGGCCGGCGATTTACTGCCATGAGCATCGACCCAGGGTCTGGGGCATCAGTCGGGTGGGCTGACCCTGCCGTGGGATGAGAGCACCGTTGGTTTCGAGGGGCTCAATGTACGTGCACAGGCACAGCTAGATGAGATTTTAATGAACCCACAATGATTTTAGCGATCAGGCTGGTGTGTAATACATAAGTCTGCACTTGTCTCGGTGTCTTACCAGAGAGCAGGAATTCTTAAATCTTCAAATAAAATAGCCCTTGCAAATTTAATTCTGTAAAGTCCGTTTGGTCTGAATTTCTATCCAAAGGTGTCTCTTCTCTCTATTTACACAATAAATAGGTATGAATAATGAATTCTCCAAACCGAATCACTCAGTGCCTCCTTGCTTGAGTGGGTTCAGTGAATCGATCACTTGTGTTTGGAGGTAGTCATTAAATTCCCTTCTGTTCAGCTGCTTCCCACAGGACTGGTCTGTGATCCACGTCAATCTCCTTCTCCCCATCCTACAGCTGCTGCTCTGGGTCTTCATTTTGATAAACAATCTGTTAACTGAAAATGGAGCCCCAAGTTACTGCAGCTAAATTATAATTATTCTACTCATCAGAAAGCGAGGCTTAGAAAGAAACATATTGAAAAATGACAGACAGTGATAAATTTGGGGTTTCTGTTCTAACAGTTTTGAAAATGTGCCACTTCCATTTAATTCCACATTCGAGAAATGATAGCACTGCTTACGGCTCTTTACACGCTACCAGATTTTATCTCCTAGGCATGGCATCGCAGAAGCGACATGACAAAATCGTCTTGGCCTCTCACTGGAAAAAAGCGCCGATGCCTCAGCAGTGAAGCCCCGGCAGTGTTTAATGACTCAACCGGTGCTGGGTCTGAGGACCACATCCTGACCTCCTGCCCCAGCGGACCTGTCATCACGCAGGGCGGCCGCTCAGCTCACCCCGAGCCTGGCCCGGATGTCTTGTCGGCTGAATCACCCTTTATCTGCAAACTGAATTTCACCTCGAAAAGCCCAAGGGCCCGAGATGAGCTGTCATTCACTTTAAAACTCCTTCCCGTTAGCCTTTCTTCTGATTTTGGAGGGTAGACTCTCTGCTCCTTGGACTTTCTGTTGTGGGTACAATCACTGAGCTAGACGACATCGAGTACTTGCAGGCTCCGGCTTTTCGTGGTTTATATTCTTCTTTCATACAGTAGATGAGGAGATGACAAGGTGAAACATTTGGAACCAAAGACATGGCAGCACCTGGGGGTTTTGTTGGTTTTCCTCAAATTGCTCATTAATCAGGAATGTAAGGATTGGACCACTATGAATTGGAGGAGATAAGGTTGTTGATCCATGCACACATGACATGAAAATTTGATGAGCAATGGTAGTCAATCACCGTTCTCCTCTCACAAAGGCAGACCCACAGCCTTTGACCTGAAAGAAGCTGTAAACGGGTTACAAGCGGCCGTGCTTCCTCGGGCATTCTGAGAGCTCTGAGCTGGACTCCTCTCGAGGTGACTACGAGGCAAACGCACGTTCCCAGGACATACGTCGTGCGAGGCAAACGCACGTTCCCAGGACACAGCACGGATTGCTCACCTGCCAGCCTCGCCGCAGAGACGCGTGGGAGAAGGCTGGATGGGCTCTGTGATTAGTGAGGAGTTTCCCTCCGGGAGGTGACACAATCCTCACTCGGGTCCGGAGGAGATGACGGGGTGATGCCTGCCATTCCCCACGCACACGTGGAGACCTTCATCTCCAGTTTTTACTTCCCTTGTTAAAGGTTGAAGGGAGAGATGTGACCCTAGGTCCCGGCTGTGCCCGGCGGGCAGGTGAGCCGTGCTGCGTTCTCCCTGGGCTGCCCGACTCCATCCCACAGCCCACGCTGCGCTGCGTTTGGAATCAGATCAGGAAACAAATAAGAACCCTAAATATGACTGCCAGAACTAAAGGGCACTGACTTCAAGGGACTTTTGACCAAGCCCTTAGCAGTTTTGTTGCTATCGTGTTTGTTCATAGAATTATTTAAGTCTTGACTATTTAACCTGGGAGGACACACAACAGTATAGCTTCTGCCATCCTATTTAACACATTGAATTAATTTTAAATTCATCATTCCGGACTTCTACATGATAGTGTTTCCTGTCTTTTAACTGAACGTGATCCTGGTTTTTGCTTTGCTAGGACATTTTTGCTTTGCTAGGACGATTCTGCTTTGCTAGCAAGTTTTTGCTTTGCTAGCAAGTTTTTGCTTGTTAAAAGTTTTTTTAAGCCTCTTTGACTTCATGGGGAGGAAGCTCTGAGGCTTCAAAGCTGCCCCGTCCATCTCTTACCTGCCCAGGGAACTGCGAAGGGCAAACGCTGCTCTTGACATACCAGTACAGCTGAGATTAGAGCAGGGGTGGATGGATGGTAACCATACCGTGAAGGCCTGGGCACACCTCGTGAGCGACCCACGTGCGTGCCGGTCCTGCCCCGGCTTCCCGACAGCCTGATTCCGGCAATGCCGGGAGAGTTGCCATGCCCTCAGCTGGCACTGCCCCGCTTCCCTGGCTTGCACCAGCACCGCCGCTTGTGCAATCCGGCGGCAAGTGCCATGAGGAGCTGCAAGCATGCCTGGCACAGCAAGCAAATGACTGGGTCCAGCCCGGCTCTGCAGAAGCCGGGTCGCGGGTCGAAGGAGGGAAGCCGGGTATTGCAGCTCAGTGGGGTGAGCAGGGGGGGACAGGGACAGCCCGGCTTACCAGGCTCAGGCTGCCAAGGAACCACATCCCAGCTGCAACCTGCTCGGGCACAGCTCCTGCGCATGGAAAAAAGGTGAACTGGGAGCTGCTGGGAACAGTCCTTCCTCCCACGCTCATGGAGCACATCCCACCCGCCCACCCCATGCATCACCCGCTCCCCCTTCTCCTAAAGGCTGCTCCCTCTGCATGTCCCGTGTGCCTTCTGATAAAAAAACAGGCGAGGGGCCAGTTCACCCTGTTATTTCGGGAAGCGAATAGCCTCCCTGAAAGCCTCCTACCCTACAAAAAGACATCAATCCAGTTATTTGCCCTAAACACTCTTCCTCCTGTGGGGAGGAAATTCAGTGTTTAAAACCAGGCTTGTCCAGCTTCTGTATTTGATATATCCCCTTCAAAATAGGCTCTTTCACCTGACCTGAATGGCACAGCAGACAGAAGTGCCAATGCAAAAGTTTAGTGGTAAATAATTGTCAATCTACAGATTCAACCCAGAAATGCAGCGCTTGCCCCCTCCCCAGCGCCTTCATGTTCACTCTGCATTATCTGCTGGGCTCCAAAAGTCTCTCTGTTCCGTGGGATAATCTACACAGAAAGGGAAACTTCTTTCTTGAGCTGCAAACTTCTTCAGTAACATGTAAAAAAATCGGCCAGAAATCATAAAAACCTGCAAAAAGGGCAGAGAGTGGAAAATATTGTTGTCCTGTAAGACTGCTGGAACTGCCTGGAGAGAATCCCACAGCAGTCCTGCGGAAGCTGCTCTGAGCTGAGCATTGCCGATCACCCGAACGCTGCACCCCGAGCTCTCTGCTCCGGCCCCTGCCCCAGAGCTGGCTCGTCCCCAGCAGCCCCCAGCACAGACCTGTGCTCGTCCCTGCCCACCCATGCTGTCACACACTGCTTTACTCCCTGCTCTCCTGCCTTTAATTCCAGACGCTTCCAGCAGAGGATTCCGGAGGTCCCTGTTAGCACCATGTGCATGGTTCCTGCCGACGGGATTGCTCCAAACGCGGATACACGGCTTCTCCTGGCAGAGGAGATGCATGCAGAGGGCACTGCGGGCTCTAGCAGTGCTGCCATCACCATCACCATCAACATCGCCATCGCCATCACCATCACCATCGCCATCACCATCACCATCACCATCACCATCACCATCGCCATCGCCATCACCATCACCATCAGCATCACCATCACCATCACCATCACCATCGCCATCACCATCACCATCACCATCGCCATCGCCATCACCATCGCCATCACCATCGCCATCACCATCACCATCGCCATCGCCATCACCATCGCCATCACCATCGCCATCACCATCACCATCACCATCGCCATCACCATCGCCATCACCATCACCATCACCATCGCCATCACCATCGCCATCACCATCGCCATCACCATCGCCATCACCATCGCCATCACCATCGCCATCACCATCACCATCGCCATCGCCATCACCATCGCCATCACCATCGCCATCACCATCGCCATCACCATCACCATCACCATCACCATCACCATCGCCATCACCATCGCCATCACCATCACCATCACCATCGCCATCACCATCGCCATCACCATCACCATCGCCATCGCCATCGCCATCGCCCTCATGCATGCTTGGACCACACACCAGTAACACGACCCACTGCCCATCTCTCTCTCTCAGAGCAAGATCACGCACGGTGGCAAGGATTGAAAAGTTGTAACAATGACAGCAAATCAGGGTAAAAACCGGGCAAAAAAAGATTCCCGGAAATCGAAAAAATTCAATATTGCAGGAGCGATGCAGGAAAGTCCCCTGGAGCCTCCTCCGAGGCAATGGTGGGTGTCCCCCCCCTCGCCCCGCTTCGCCTGCCCCCGTGCTCCGGAGCTGCGACCTGGCGGGGGCTGCGCGGGGGCTGCGCGGGGGCTGCGCGGGCGCGCAGTGCCACCTAGCGCTGCCTGCGGGGCGGAGCGGCGGCCGGGCGGGGGGGGGGTCTGCGCACCCCGCGGCTCCCAGCCCGCAGGCGGGGGTCCCGCTCGGCCGGCTCAGCGGGAGCCATGCAGGGAGCAGATGTGTGTCCCCCCCCCGTCCCCCAGCTTTTTTCTGTGGATGCTCTAAAGGTTCTTTTATTTCTTAAGTTCAATCCGAGACGTTAATTATTCCCTTAAACTTTTCAGTTGGTCAAAAGGGGCACAAAACCCCCGAGAGACTGAGGGAGCTTTTCAAAATTGAAAAAAGACATCCGTACCTGAAAAAGACAAAGCCAACCTGTATGTTCCAGTGTCAGATGTTCTGAAAATCAAAGTGCTTTGGTTTACGGATTTTCAACAAAGAAACAAACTAATAAAAAATCCACTTCATTTCTCATTCCTTCTCTGTGTTGGTTTTTGTTTGGTTTTTTTTTTTTTAAGGAAAAGAGGAACTGAAGAACAGATGCCCTATCTGAAAGACAAGTGTGATGGTATAATATGTGCTAGGCAAAAATCCCATTACACATATTGCTCAGTTCAAGCGGGAGACTCCCAAATGTGCCTGAATTGTGGAAGGGACGGTGGGGGCTTCTCCCCCCCAGCTCGTCACATTCCCCTCACCAGTGATCTAACTGCCCCCACCACTTGGGGTCTCTTTTCTCCCCGCTTCCCAGCAGTGCAAGGCAGGTAAGGGTGGATCTAGCCAGCTTCAAAACGTTAATCAACCTCCATAAAGCGGCAGCAAAAAAGGGACTTTTCCGTGGGCGCGGGAAGCCCCGCGGTGCCTGCTGGCAGCGAGGACACAGCACGGACACGCAAGGAAAATCCTCCTTGTCCTTGCAGCTGCGCTCCAACCACCACTGGCCCACCGAGGGCATCCGTTCGGAAGGACGGTGAGGATGACCTGGGCTGCAGACCCCACGGAGAGCCACCCATCCCTGGGCACCCACACCGGCTCCCCTGGCCCGGCACCCCGTCCTGCGGCTGAGCTCTTCCAGAGAGGCAGCCCATGCGTGGCCACCACCAGCCCCCGGACGAAAGCCGAAGGACGGCTGCGTGCTCTGTAAGCGCAGAGCCCAGGTGGGCTTCTGCCTTCCCGGGAGAAGGACTTTCTTGTCTTGTGTCAAGGAACGCTGGGGAAAGAAGGACAATCTCAGATGTTGGCTTTTATTGTTGCTGTTAAGTTGCCGTTAGAAAGAAGAGGAAAAGAAGGAAGGCAATATAAACCACGCTGTAGGAAATTTAAGTGCCGTCGTGCTAACCTTGGTTCTAAGCTTAGCCTGCTTTTATTTTCTCACCTTATGATTCATTACTCTGCGCTCTTATTCTCTCCTACCCCACTTACACCCCCATAGCGTTTTCCGTCTTTGCTCTTTCCACCCCTCACTTTCTCCTCCCCGCTCCCTGCTGTGCCCGTGGGTGCCCGCTTGCCTCCAGAAGAAGGACTAGATGGAAAAGCAGGGCTCGGGCCATCCGCATCCATTCACGGGTCAATCCAGGTTCTTAGACTCAAAGCAAACCCTCCCGCACCCAAAGACCGAAGGGAAGCCCAAAGCGTAACCCAGGGCTGGAACATGTGGCTCCGCGTGAGTCATGAAACACGTCGCCATGTGGGAATTCCTCTCTCGAACACACTGGTCTGATCTCGACTGGAGTAGTGGGATTTGGTAACTCATTCCAGGTGTGGAGGAATGGGCACTTCGGAGCAACGGCAGTAATTTATTTGCTGGTTGCTGCTTATGGGACCTAGAGAAATGTGTGCTACCCCTTGGGGCACAGAGATGGCTTCTGCGGGTGTCGCAAGGGATGCGGCTGTGATCGGATCGTCTCTCTCCTGAGCGCAACACTCTGTATTTATTTATATATATACGTGGGCTGAAAATCTGGCAGAAAAATGTACAAGGCTATTATATATTCTGCACTTACTCCGTGCATATGGAAACTCAATATAATGAGCACAGATTATGCGATCTCAGGCTAATTTTCATTGGTGTATTTCTGGAGTAAACATATTGATTTCAACAAACTTTGTAGGTATTTAAATCATTGTAATCAAGAAACTAGGTCAAGTTTCACAGTGTGGATCAGAAACTACTGCTATGCTGTAGAAGGGAAGGTGCTCGCTCTCAGGGACCTCCAGCGCTAGACGCTTTCCCTGCATTAATTTGTCCCTAATTTGGAAACATCCCACTTTGATTACTGCTTTTTTCCTTTATTTTTCTCTTTTCAACTTAATGATACTGCACGTTTCTTCATTAGCAAAATCTCGGAGGGTAGATGGTCTTTTCTTTGTTCTACATCGCATCCCCTCAAAGGCAGCTCTCTCCTTTCTAATGTGTCACGAACTGTATTTGTAACAGATGAGAGATCAGTAAAGTAGCCTTGAAACAGACCTAAATAAAGCAGGGAAGAGTAATAACGCCGCTCCTTTCCACTCTGGATTTCAGCAAATGGTCCTTCTCTTCTCCGTACAAACCTTGTGTGTATATCTGCCAGAATTTGTAAGGAAGACAACGCTACCTTAATACAAGAAGAGAAGCTGGAGCCTCAGCAGGGGTAAATGAGTTTCCTGCAGGTTTGGAAAGATTTCTCGGATCCAAAGTGGGGTGCTTGAACGGTTCAGATAATGAAATGAAATGAATTTTCAACTGCTATAGAAATGCTGTTCAGTGGACCCAAACACGGATCACAATTGCCGCTCGCTGGGTGACATTAGTCTGCTCGCAGATGCTCGTTTCTTCACAGAACCTCCATTCCTTTTATTTTAAGGAGCTCGTGCTCCGTTAGCCCCTTATGTGGGTTGCGCATCGGGAGCCGCCGAAGCAGCTTTAAGCACTCAGATATTTCCTTTCCGAGGAGACACGGGAAACTTTGTCGGGAATCAGGTCCTCCAAATCACAACGCCATTCCCCCTGAAGAAACACAGCACATTAGTAATTATTATTCTTAAGCTTCCTTTTTCTAATCAAAAAGGAGTTAATAGGTTCTATGTGCAGGAGGCATCTTTGATGGAACAGAAAAACCCAGACACAAACGATAAGCGCTTCCCTTCAAGGACCGGCCCAGATTGTCCATTAATTGTTTTAATTTGTCTCATGTGGCTTCACATCAAATCTGTAGCGAAATCACTTCAAGGTAATTGAGGATAATGGACTCCATCGCTCACTTTCCGCCGGGTCCGCTGGCCGAGGTGCCGCGACGCTGCGACCCTCCGGCTCTCCCTGGGGGACGGGGTCGGTGCTGGGGGGGTCCACGCCGGGGCGGCCCCCCCGGACCCCGGCCGGGACCCTGCCCGATGCCGGTGCAGCACCCACCATGCAGCGGTGCGGCCCGAGGGGAGCCTTCCCGGGGCTGTTTGACTTTCCCAAGTGCCCTTATGTAAAATAAAAAAGGCCAAAGTGTTGATTTGTTCAGAAGTTGAGTTCAATTAAGATTATGTGCAAATATTATTTTTTTTAATGAAATGACTATACTCATCTGTATAAAGTTTCTATATAATTTCATGAAATAATTATTGTAATTAGCATCTCAATTTGAATTCAGAAGCCATTTCTTTCCCCCAACCCTCCTTTTTTTTTTTTCTTTTTGAAAAACTAAATTAATTCCCTGGGAAACTGATGAGAAATTTTCAAACTAGAAATAAATGTCTGTAATAAATCAAGAGATAAGGGAACAGGCAGAGATTATTCTGCAATTAAAGTTTACAGAATTAATTCCACTTAAAATCCGTAGAGTTTAATGTGATAAAGTCCGTATCTTGTGTCTTCTTTTGGAAAGGAGCATCTCCTAAATCTGGGAGGAAGAAGAGCTGGGTGGCAGCAGCTCCAGTAATCACTATTCCCCCAGCCATTAACAGTCAAAAAGGTTTCAGTACTTGTCCCCCATTTTGACATTCAAAAATATAAATAAACATAAGGCACAGCAAACATTGGTAAATTGATTGGAAATTTGGACAGGTGATTGGAAGTCAAATGTGAATATTTGTTTTTTACCCAAATGAATGTAAATTTCATTAGTTGATAATTAAAAGGAAATTATACAGACATTACAATTACTGCCAATGGCATAAATTATGAAGCTATATGGCAAAACAATTTAGGAATTCACATTGCAGTTCTTATTGTCAATTTGGTTACCAAAGAAACCAAGAATAAATAATATACTCAGTGACTATGCAAATGAAGCCTTGATGTGTTGCTAGGCTGTTAAAGCTAATGTCATTGTATAAAACAATAATGTTAAACATTATTAGTTTTTTAATTATGTCAGTTAATTAGAATTGTTCCTGTTAATTGCCTATGATTCATCTCCAGAAGAAAAATGTACAGCTAGCAGCTTTGGCGGGGGGGGTTCCTCAACATATCACCTCGAAAAAGAGCCACGTTTTTGCACTATCCCATTAAAACCAGCGTTATCAGGTATTCTGTCCCATCGCACCCACCGGCAATCAGGGTCGGCTGATGGGAAGGGAGGGATGAGCGGCAGAGGAGGGACGGCGACCGCGCCGGGAACGACACACAAACTCCACGCCGAGGGAAAAGGAGCGACGGTTTGAAGGCGCCTGCCCAGGAGGAGGTTGGTTTCATCGCCCAGGACCCAACCACCCACCGCTCCCACGGACCCCCTCGGTGCCGGTGAGGGATCGCCCGGCTGCGGCGGAGGGGTCATGGGTGCCCCTGCAGCTGCAGGCTCTTCGCTTTGGCCTAAGAGCAAAGTTTTCGGGTTTAACTTCCAGGTTTAAGGGCAGGCGATGCCCTGAGGACACCAGCCTGTCCTGAGAGCCGTTCCACCGCTCAAGCTCAGTGCTCGACTTGAGGCTCGGAGACTTCGGTTCAGTATTTTGATAGCAGGTGTAAACCCGCATCCCCTTATATCCGTAAATCTATAGAATTCGTCATAAACCCCTCTATATCGATGAATCGGTTAGCGTTCAGCCTGCTTGAAGGGCAATGCAGACCCCCGAGCAGCTCTGTGGAGCAGAAATACTGATTTGCCCGTGTCCCGGGTGGAAGGCAGTGGTGTGCACCCGGTCCCCCGCCTGCACCCTGCGCCCTGACCCCATCCAAACGGGCGAGGGACTGGTCTAAACTGGGGGCTGAGACCAGCAGCGCCTCGCAGCAGCTTTCACACGGCAGCTGGCAGAAAGTTGTCAGCATTAAGAAGTAATAACATGGGAATTATTTTCCTCCCAAATGGGTGTGTGCAGAGCTTGCGCTGGGAAGAGGGACCTGGTCTGTGCCAAAGCCAGGACGGAGATGTGCTCCAGCGCCGTGGGCGAGCGCGGCTCCCTGCCTGCTCTCTTCGGTTGCCCATGCCAGGTGCAGTCGCTGAGGCTACCTGGAGGAGGACATAACAAAACATCAGTTTGGGGATGGGAATTCCAAGTTTAATTGTAGGTTTCTCTTTCCCTCTGTACCTACTGGCTGTACTTTTGAGAAGTGCCACGCAAATCTTGGTTAGGAGGTGCAAAAGCGTCAGGCATCGGTTTGACAGCAAGTTGCAAAATTGTCATTTAATGGCTCGTGAATGGTATTTTGACTCCAGCAAACCCGAGCAAGAACCTCATCCCTGAGACAAGTGAAATGTGGGCGCTCTGCTCTCAAGGGACATCTGAGCGATGTGAAGCAGGTTTGGGATACATTCCCCGGCATTTGCGGAGACATCCAGAAACAGAAAAGCAGACCCCGGTCCCAGCAGTGTTTTGGAGCAGCCCCCGCAGACCCTAGCCACAGCCGATGCCGGCACCTTGGCACGCTGCTGCCGCCCACCTCGGGGTGCAGGAGATGCCGCTGGGTGATGGTTCCTGGCAGGAAAATGGAAAGGATGGCTGGTTTTCCTTCTACTGCATTAGGATAGTTTCCTTGTCCTGGGAAGTGATGTGTTGTTCTGCTTTCTGTCCCAAGGCGTACTTTTGTCCCTCCCATTTTAGTGCAGATGAAGATGTGCCCGTGATGCACCTTTTCTAAAAAATGAGCGAGGTGATACTTTTGTCATTTCTACCAGGATGCTTCAGGTAACTGGGGCTCCTGATGGCACCTTGGAAGCAGGCAGGAAAAATATTTGCAAAATCTGATCGGTGCTGTGATGGCTGTTTGGTATCGCCCCATTCCCTAGGCAACGAAGGGAAACCACTCAAAGGCTCCTACACATGAAGGGCAGGGGCTATTTAAAAATAAAATGTTGTTACCCACATTCTTCAACTAGAAAGGCAAAGCCAGCCGTCTTCAGCAGATGATGGAAGCGTTTAAATCCTGGGGTAAGAAAAGTAAAGGGCATATACTCAGCTGGGAGCATCCCTGTCCTCGCCCAGCCCGGTACTGGTGTGTCAGCATCAGCCTCCCCCTGCCTTGCTCCAGCTTTTCTCATCTCGTGCTTAGTACCTGCAGCCTTCCCCAACATCTCTAAATGTGTTTCCGGTAAACAAACCCCCTTTTTAAACTGAATTAAAATTATAGGGAAAAACTAAGCCTTAACAAACAAGAAAACTGTAGGCAATTGACAGCACTTGCATGTAATTTGTAACTTTAAGATTACTATCTAAGTCTGCAGCCTTCAGAGGGCAGTTCTTATGATTTCAGTATCAGCAATTGTGAGTGAAATGGATACTCACATTAGGGTTTGCAGGCTCAGGCCCTTCTCCTTTCCTAATTATTTTTTAAGGACAACTCTTTTTTTGGTTTTACTCATTGTTATTTTACCTTGTGGAACCATTTTGGTAAGAATTCCTTATTCTACCTCTGCCAGCACGACTATACGCTGACACCCACCTCCCATTTCCAGCTCTGCTCTGGGGCAACTTCCATCCCTAGTCATCATTGTGGGAAAAAATGCAGTGATTTATTTTTCTCTACATATATGTTTGATTTGCCATATGGTGGAAAATACTTACATCATTTTTTCCAAGTGCTGGGATCTAAACCCATCACACAGAAGACAAACTCCGACTCTCAAACTCAGGTTGCAAATGCATCCTTGTTGCCTAAACTAAGTTAATGCACATAAATGCATTGTATGGAAACAGAATCCAATTAGTATCTCACATTTGCAGAGGACTACAACACAGCTTTCTTAACACCAGAAACGAAGGGCTTAATAAGTCTATCAAATTATAGCACCATCTTTCTGCTTTGTAATGCTGGATCTGGCTTGTTAATATTCTGTTCCCCTCCTGACAGCTCCTTTCCCAAATGTTGGATCTGCAATTTCTCTCTTTTTCTCCGAGTCTTTATACCTTTCAGTCTAAATACAAACAGAAACAAAGATCCTAATTATGATCCAAAATCATTATTCTCTGAAGAAGTTCCCAGTAATTAAATTTTAAAGAAAAATATATTTAATGAGCTTTTTACAGTTTCATCCAAGCGATACGTATTCAAGTAGATAGTGATTAGAATGAAACAGCTCTAATTTGAATGACTTGATAAAAGCTCCTACTTCACTACTATGTTTTTAATAATTGTGTAATTACATAGAGAAGTATTCCTGTAAATACCACTTGTTTTGTACAGAATGGATGACATCAAAATGTGAGGGGTTTATCTAAATTTGCAGTGCTTTGAAATGGTATTTTCTTATGTCAGCTAAAAAGTTAATATCCATATCTTAATATTAAGAATATAGAATAACGTAGAAGTCTGCACATGTATTTTAGGTCCCAGAATTAAAAAAAAAAAACAAAACCAAACCCAAAATAATTTCCACTTTTGGTTCGATTTAAAAAACCCAGTCACATCCACGATCCAGCAGCAAACTGTTTTCGGCAGCGATGGAGACGCTGTCGCACAGGCGCGACGAGGCAGCGGGACAGTCGCGGTTGTCCCCAGCCCGCTGCCAGCTCCGACCCCTCTCATGGGCTGCCCGGCAGCTGCCCATGGGGTTTTTGAGCCAGTTTGACATCAGGGCGTTCACTTTGGGGTCACAAGGAACGCTGTCGGGAGAAGGGGTCTTGTGTGGCACGGCGTGGGGGTCCCTGCCCTCGCTGGAGATGCCCTCCTGCCCCTGGCTGGGCTCCCACCTGGGCTTTGCCGACAGAAAGGGAGGATGCAGGTCTCCAAAGGTTGGACTCGATGATCCTTATGGGTTCCTTCCAACTTGAGGTATTCTGTAATTCTATGATTCTTTCACCGTGGGCACTTCAGCCTCTAGAGCATCATCTCCGGTCCAGCTCCCCATCCCAGGTTGCCTGACGTCTCTTTGCTCCTCTGAACAGCTTACCCAAATGTTGGTGGGACCTTAATCCCACCAGCACTGCCGGCTCAGGCAAGACTTCTCACACACGTTGCATCCTGACCGCCAGCCCCATCCGTAAGTTCCCGTGCCGGAGAAGAAACGGCAGTGCCCGCTTGCGAGGGGCAAGTTGAAGCAGGCATTCAGCACAGAAGCTGCACCCCTAACCAGGTAATGTCATTATCCTGATCCATCAATTTCCAGGGCTAAACCCCTAAGAATTCCCTGTAAAAGCCCACAGGGGACCTGCCTCTGCCCTGGCCAGCAGCAGACACCCACGTGTGCCTCTTCATTTCCCACATCCCTGGCCCTGCCCCACGCTGGGGTGCAGGAACAGCATCAGGTCGAGCTGCCGGCCGCAGCCGTGAAATCCTTCAGCAGAAGCGAGGGAGTAAAAAGGGTTGGAGTTGTATTAATCTGGGGTGCTTTAGCTCTGAAGGTGGCTGAGAAGTGGATCTGAAGGTGTGAGGTACATAGAGCTGTGAAACATCGGAGTATTTTGCAATTAAGAGAAGGTTCGGGAAGCTTACGGTACATCGCGTTATCAAGCTGGGTGTTATGATTCACCTTGCGAATGAGACATTTACAGATGAAAACGAAAGCAGGAAGCCTTAAGGTGAAAGATTTGTCAAGGGCTCATGATAGACGGCGCAGCTGTAATTTTAATTGCATTTGTTCCTTGCACAGGATCGAGATGGCTGCAACACTTCACTCCTTATGTGTGAAGGGAGAGAAGAAGATTCTCGTACTGGAAAAAAAAGGAGAGAAGGGGGGATGTTTCCCAGGCATCCAGAAAACGGCGCAGGGTGAAATTAGCCACCAAACCCCTGCACTGCTCCCTGCCCCTGCTCCCAGCCAGACCAGGCACGGGTGCCCATGGCTCAGCATCACTTTGCCTCTCCCTCGAGGCTGCTGCCGTCTCTGCTGCGGCGGCTTCGTTCAGCAAACTATCGTGGCTTTGTACAACCGAGTGTTGGCACTTGGGTTTTCCGTAGCCTCGCGCCGGCTGGGCTCACGCCTGTGTGGTCCCATCGCCGTGCTCCCGTGGAGCTCCCCACGTTTTCAGCCCATAACAGGACCGAGGGTGTGAAGGAGCTCTAAGCATCTCATTGCTTACAGGGGTTTGGAAATGATCACCCTCGCGAGGTTTAGGGCTCTGTTCTCCCAGTAGGAATTGGGGGGGGTTCATCCCCACCCGCGGAGAGCAATGCTGATCCCAGAATCCTTCCAGCCCTTCCCCACGTCCCGCAGAGCCGGAGCTGTCTGGAGTGGATGGGGCTGGCAGCCAGACCACTTTCAGGATATTTGCTGAAATGGAAAATCAGCAAAAGCCCACACTGATTACTTCTGCAAATGAAGAAGGGCAGGAAACAGCACTCATTTGGAGGGGAAAAAAAAAAAAAAAAAAAAGAAAATCTGGTTGGAGCATAAAATAAGCAATTCAAAAATACAGAACAAAATGAATCTGTAGTGCAGCCTGCAGCTGTGCAAAAATTAAGGTCTTGGTGAAGCTTTTCCTGCACCGAGCTGAAGATGCCCCAATGGCGGGATGCAGCTCTGGCAGCGAGAGGAAGAGCCGGAGGGACGGGCTGGGAAGCGGAGCACAAGCCTTGTGGATGTGATGGCAAAGGCCGCAGTGCATTAGGCTGGGATGCAGCTTTCCTCACCCGGATGGGACCACGGCAGGGTGGAAAATGACGATTGCTCCAGCCCGTCTCTCGGTTCCAGGATGCCTGCGTTTATATAACAACATATTAAAGTTTGGAGAAAATATTTTTTCATTTTCCATAACATTCTTTGCATCACTTGGGCAAGAGCCCTTCAAGCAGAGAGCCCTCCAGCCCTGTGCAGATAATACATGACATATTGCCATTTACTGCGGGGCTCCATTGCACTGCTGCATCTGGGGCGGCAGCAGAGGAGATGCGGCTCCAGCAGCCTGCAGCCTGGCCATGACCTTGTTAAATTTTTCAAGCCCAGCTTTGTGGAGCAATGCTAGATGGGAAAGCAATTCCTAAAGCAGCATTAATTTGGATTCACTCGTATTACATTTATCTGTATCATAAAGTTACTTCAGCTCATTTTCAAAAAAGCAAAAGCAAACCTCTCCAGTTCTGTTCCTAGCACGTGTTAAGCCTCAAAGTGGTAGTTTTCACTGATTGAGTTTCCTAAGTAGGTTTTAATAATAGTGGCACAACTAATTTGCTCAGATATGAAACTCAATCTAAGTGATATTATCTGTGAGATAATTAAATAGGAAAAATTTTAATGTAACTGATTTTTCAATCAAGGCTGCAGGTGACTCCCTAAACATCTATTTTTCCCTCTGTATGGTTATTGTATTTAGCAACTCCCTCGCCACCCTTTCACAGTATATTGCTCTTCTTTGAGATTATACAGCGGCATTGACATCATTATCTTGTGCCGTGATTTGAATTCACTTCAGTTTGAAATAAATTCGTACCCCCGTGGAAAAGACTCATCTCCCGGTGAAATCCTAAGTGCCCGGTCAGACGCCTTGTCGGCTGGAGCCGGGTCTGGGGAACCACGGCCGAGGTCCAGCGGGTATTCCTGTGCCTGCCGGGAGGTGGGGGGCACTGGGCTCCGGGCCACCCCAAGGTCAGGCAGTCTCTGGGCTCATTGCAGTTTTTTTCTGCCTCAGGCTTGTTTTCTGTGCTTCTACCCTGTTTTTTTTTCCTTAAATCCGTTACGGATTCAAGCTGTACGCAGGATGGAGACAGCTCCCCAGGGTGCCCCAGGTGCTGAAACCTGTTTAACTTCTGTGCATCTGCCTGGATGTTTTCACGGGCAGAGGTCGTTTCAACGTATATATTTCATCCATAGGTGTCCCCTGCACACAGGTATTTAGCTAACTCTCCTACGTCTGCACATCTGTGGATGCTTCTGTGTCTGCCCACAAATGCACCGTTCCCCTTCATTTTCCTACCTGGCCTTGCGATCCTTGTCCTATAAAACATGCCTCAAATTTCCTTGAACTGGGACATCTTCCACTTGCAAGTTCTGGTCAGAACAACAGTTTATATAAAATAGTTTGGGGGTTTTCCCCAGTAATTTACATTACTCCAAGGGCAGCTCCCATGCAGAGATAAACAAATTCTGAAAAAGCATCCACATCCCAGCAAGAAGGTTATCGCTTTCCTGCAAAGATGCCCACGTGCATCAGTGTTTTTTCATCACATGCATCTAGAAATGGCATATCCATTTCTTTTGCCATCACCAGGAGCTCAGAGCCCTCTGCCCACCGCCCCACATGCGTGCCTCCATGGCCAGGGAGCATCCCGGTCCTCCGGCCCGGCAGCGCCGGGGCAGGAGGGATGACAAGAAGCCACCCAGTGCCTTTTCCTCTCCTCCCAAGCGAGAGCTTTTCATCTCGCACCAAAGGAAGCTTTCTTCCAAGTTTAATGGCTTATTCAGCTGCAGAGACAAACATTTCCCAAGCTGGAGAGAGAGGCTGTGATAACTCTACATGAAATATTTTTTCTGTATTGCAAATGTGCTGCTCTGCTAAGGATTATGCAGACAACACTGAAATCCAAAGCAGATGTGAGGCATTATGGTGAATACGTTATAAGATTTAAATGCCCACATGTCAACCTGATATCCATGCGGTTTTTGCACCTTTGCATTTATACGACAAGGCATTAGGAGGTGGATGTTAGCTGCCAACCAAAGGCAGATTCTCCTTGTTCCGGGCTTTAACATTACAGTTGTTTACAGCAGGAAGGCTGGGTTGCAAGCGGATCCGTCCAGATGTGGCTGGACATCTGCCTGCCCTTGCGCAGCGCTCCGCAGCAGCCAAGGTTTGTCTATTTGCTGAGCGGACGCCGTAAATAAAGGCAGCCAAAGCAGCCGACCGAGTGCGACGCGTTGGGAGACCAGGTGAGGTTTTTTGCCCAGCTCGAAAAGCATTTTGCAGCTCAGGGTTGGCTGTTTTCCAGAGCCTTGGCACTTTATAGAGGTGCAAACCTGCCCATGTGCCCTGCGGCCCCTCTCTGCTCCGCAGGACCTCGGTTTCCCGCAGGGATGGCCTTTAGCTCGCTGGGAGGAGAGACACGAGAGCGAAGGCTGCTCCTTCACTGCTTAAAGAAGGGGAACATTATCCGTAGCTCAGGTTTAACGTCCATGTGAGCAGGCATGCCCTGCAACGCTGCACCCGCGCGTGCCCGGCTCGTTGCGTGCAGTCGCAGGTGGGTGATGCTCAGCCGCGGGATCCTGGCTCACGCAGAGCACCAGTGGGGTAAAGTGTGATGCCCCAAGAGCAATTTAACTTCGACCTGGTGCAAAGCAGTGTCTGGCATTCCAAGTCACCTAAAATATAAGATTTCATGTAAAAAATACCATTGCTTCATTTGATGAAAACCCACAGTGTGAGCACAGGTATCTGTGTGGCTGGGCCAGGCAGCGGGGACTCGGAAGAGTCTTTTCATCCCAACATCCCCGCAGGAACCAGTAAGCCCAGCCATGGCACCGGGCAGCGGTTGGCCATGCCACCTCCCTGCACCCCAGAGCAGCCCGTCACCGGGTATAAACCCATAATCAATTGTTATGAAAAGAGAATTGCGCCATGTGCTCGCAGCGCTTTGTTTTTTCATTAAATCACAATAAAATACCATTGGCCTATGGTCTCCTGCGAGACCACTTTTAATGATTTCTGTATTCATTTTCACTTGACAGCCAGCTGTGAGAGCAGGCGCTGCTGATCTAATAGATATAGATATATGCCGTTCACCCGCTTACTGTAAAAGCAAAGGAAAACCGAACAAAAAAGTCGATACACGTATCCTGCCCGGCAATGAGCAGAATAAACCCAGCTCCACGCACCAGAGAATTTCCCCTGCAGCCTCCGCGGGGCAGAGGCTGGAGCACGACGTCGGCTGACGGGTAACTTGGCTTTTACTGCAGTTTGGAAAACGGGTCTCAGGGCTGCTGTTCTTCAGGGTCCCACCCAGCACCCAAATTAGCCAAGTTCATTAAGCTGGCAGCAGCGGCGGGGGATGCTGGGGGCTGTTCCACTGGAGACGTGGCCACCGCCGGGCTGGGATGCAGAGCTGGTGCATTGCTCAAGAGCTCCTCGCTGAACTTAAAGCATTAGCCAAACCCAAAGCAGATTTTTAAGCTAATTCAAAACAAAATCAAACCAGATTTCTAAATGGACTAAAAATACATTTCCTCTCTTTTCTCAGTCACTTGTAATGTTTTTTTCCCTACTTTCCAGGGGCTTGGTGCTCAGATTTCTCTGATCCCTGGACAGATAAGGCTGGTGCGCTGATACCCAAGGAACTGGCTCCAGCTTTTCCCCAAACCCCTTCCTTTCTCACCTGTTGTTTTTTAACGTTCCAGGTCCCTTCCAACAAGGTGAGAGGTTTTTATCAGTTTGCCCTGTTTAACACCAAGCTTTAGCATTTCTCCGGAGTAGTGCTTGCCGGTGTGATGCTGGGGTGCAGGGGGTCCGTCAGCCAAGCACCCCGTGGGGACGGAGCCGGGTGAGCGGTCCCGTGCCAGCCAGGCATCCACCCCAAAACAAAGGTGTCCCAGGACCTGTCGCTTGAGGGGATTTTGAACTGTGCAGCTCCACGGGACTGCAGGGGATAAGCAAACGCACCGTTGACACGGGCTGAGTTAATGGGGGGATAACGGATAGAATAAAACCTTTGCAACCTGCTGAGCGAACCCAAACTTGCTGAACTACTAGAACATTAATGAGTGAGAGATCTTAATTAAATTGTTTGTAATTAGCTCTCCCAGGAGTAAAAAAAAAATATATGCAAAACTACTGAATGCAAAATACCTGTAGCACTCACACCAGAACATGCGGCTCCTGCAAACACCCGTTCTGCCAGCCAGCAGGCAGTGGTCCTGCTCCTCGTTGTAGGGAGCGTGCGGGATGGGCTGGGAACGATCAGGATAGACTTCATGGCTATTTCATAGGATTGTAGAATAGTTTGGGTTGGAAGGGAACTTTAAGGGTCATCTAGTCCAACCCCATCTGTCTTTATGGCTATTTCTTTGCTCTGTCGCAGCGTGTAGGTGCTACTGTCACAGGCCAGAGAACTTCAAGCTCTCTGACCGGGATTTTGGCTGGCAGTAACTGGAGGAGCACCAGAACCTCCACCTTCAGCATGAGAAGAGACGGGGAGTTAGGCTGAGCGTGGGGACAGGCAGGCTCCGGCTGGTGTCCCCCGGGGCAAATCCAGAGCATCTCCTGAGCCGCATGCTCTCCGGGCACGAGTCAGACTTTCACCAAGCAACAGGTCTCGCTCGGTGCCACACGTTTCGGGTGCTGGCCCAAAACACCTTGTACAACCCGACAGCCAAAGCCCGGCGCAGGCACGGACCCCTTGCCCTGCATCCCATGTCCCATGGCAGCGAGGCGATGGAGAGCCGGACCCGCTGCCACGGGCCGGGCACCGCTGGGTGCCAGCAGCCGCAGGCACGATGGGAGCAGCCTCCCACGCAGCATGGGAGGAAGGAAGTTTTTCCCTTGCCTGAAGGATGCCCTTTGATTTTTTTTTTTTTTTTTACTCATTTCCAACATTTTTATGTCGCTCTTGTTGTTCTTCCCCATTTCCTTCCTCGTGGGTGTCACAAGCCTTTTCTTCAATAATTTTTGTGGTTTTGCTTTCAACAGTTTGTCGTCTGGTTCCCTTTCGGGTTTTTTCTCCGGCGTGAAAGCTGCTCCTCGCTGGCTCTTCTGCTGCGGCTGGTCGTCGTGCCCTGAGAGAGCCCGGGGATCCGCTGCCGAGCTGCAGGCGGGGGTCCCGCGCTCCGCCTGCTTTTCCTGCTGCCAGCTCTCATTCTGCCTTGTTCGTTCGTGTCACACAAGTTACAGCCTCCCACAGCCCAGAGTCATTAATTAGTATTAGGGTCCCTTTTTATTACGTTGTGTTATTTATGTGTATAAAACAAGATGTTCCTTGTTGCAGGGAGTGTTGGGAACGATAAAGACAAATGCAGGAGGAGGTAAGCAGTGATCAATGGGAGGATTAGCACATGTCTTAGGAGTGCTTTGGTGAACGTTTCATTTCTGCGGGTATTGTTTTTAACAAAATAATGTATTCCTACTGCCTTGTTAGCTGTCTCGGGTAGTTCCTTTTTAAAAGAAATCCCATTTTTCATTCCAGATGTTCAAAGCTGGATGTCACAATACCTTTCAAGTTAATCAAAACCAGCTTTTGTAATTAGCTTGCCGCATCAGATGGGGACGGGACACCCTTTAGAAACAGGTTCTGATAATAAACCCATTAGGCAGGTTCTGTTTCCTGTAAAGGAGATGGCCTGTAATTAATTCCTCTCTGAACAGAAACAAGGTGAGCAGATGGCTTAACCCCCAAAATAGACGCACTATTTTTGCAAAATACATCAGAGCAGGAGCCCTGGGCCGGGCTTCCAGAAGTCGTTGGGGTGCTCCCACATTTTTGCCTGCCAGACCTGCCCGAAGCGATGCCGCGGGTGAGGGGGAGCTGGGTGCCCACGCCGGAGCGCGGCCAGCAGACCCGGCCACCCCTGCTTCTGCGTGGCCCCCGTGGGAATAACCTTACACGTGGTGGCAACCGGCCGTGCCCACGCTGCGTGTCTGAAAGTCTTCCTCTGCTGCTTTAGTGCATGAGGTGGTGTTGGCTCGGTTTTGCCAAATTTCCCCGGTGTACCCGCTTGCCATGCCGGAGCGTCGCTCAGCACCTTTCCCCACACCCGGCCAGTCCCCGTCCGGCTTTGAAGTGCCGTATCGTGTCGTTTCTCCCAGCGCACATATGGACGGCAGTAAGTGGAAATTCCTCCCCAAAGCCATCGGTTTGCTCACAGCTCTGCCTGACACCCCCAAAATAACACAGCATCCTGTTCGGCCCCGCTGGGGCACAGACCTTCCTGGGCAGATCCATCATTTGCATTGATAATTAGCTGCTGGGAGCATTGGATTGATAATTAGCTCTCTGGGGGCATGCCCTGACCTCTTGCGTTTCTGTCGATGGGCATTTGCTCGCACAAGTGCTTACAGGGAGCACTGATCTGGGTTTGCTTCAATCAGAGGTGGGTGCGTGGGTGCACGGGGGGGTGGTGGGGGACCTGGCAGCTCTCTCCAAAACTTGAGCGGTTCCCGGGCAGCAGCCCAGGGAGCTGGGCTTTGGGCTCTGGAGAGGAGAGCTCAGCTCCTGGCAGCGGGAGCTGGGGACTTGAAAGTAAATAACAACGCGTCTCTGTAGTACATGAAGTGCTGGTGGGACCCGTTGCAATTGGAGCCCCGGTCATGGTCGTCACCTTCGTGGGCATTCCCCAAAACACTCGCAGCTCCTGGCATGCACATATCACTGGTCATTTCACAACCAAAATACAAACAACGCCACTTCAATTCTTACGGTTTTTCTTTTTCAGTTGTGAGAGCGGATGAACGCTAGGAACAGGTTGTCCAGAGGCGCTGTGCACTCTCCATCCTTGGAGATATTCCAAAGCTGTCTGGACATGGTCCTGGGCAACTAGCTCTGCTTTATCTTACTGGAGACTGCGGGCAGGACTAGATGATGTTCCAGAGATGCCATATGCACAGATGAGCTTAGTGGGGGCCGGCTCTGCGGGTTTTTTAAGTCTGCAGGTCCCCACGGAGAGCTGCTGCCCGCTCCTCCTGCCCTGCCAGAGCTGGACAAGGAGACGGTGTAACGCACAGCTGGGCAGGGGTGCTCAGCCGCAGGGGCTGCCTGTCCTGTCCCCAAAAGCAGGGGTAAACTTGAGCCACAGGGTGACACAGTCTGGGACTGCTGCTCTTTGGGGCAGGGTGCCCTCGGGGGGAAGGCAGAGGGGAAAATAACAAGACGGGAGATCTGAGCCTTGCGGCCGCTGTGGGCTGGATGGCGCTCAGCAAAGCCAAGCCAAAGCTAGGCTGGGAGAAAACATGGAAATGATCTGAAAATAGCCGGAGTCTACCAGGGAAGACGTGCTGGGAGCAATTTCCACAGCCCGAGCCTGGTTGTGCCCCCCCGGCAATCACGTAAGCAGCTCCAGGGAAGTTGGCTGGGACCCAGCTCCGTGCCAGGAGCATCCCTCCGGGAGGGGAAAATAAAGCCGGCCGAGGCGGGCGCGGGGGCTCGCTGGGCAGATCTGGCCTCGTGCAACCTCGCCGCGTGGCTTGGGCACTGCTGGGGAATTAGTTCTGCCTTTGGGCTGCGCTCACCCGCTTTGCAAAGCTCTTTGGGCCAGCCTGTCAATGCCCGGGGTGCAAGGACGTGACAAAGGGGTCCAGGGGCTGTGCATCCCCAGGGAAAAGCAGCTCTCGCCTTCCCTGCCGTTCGGCAAACAGCCCGCGCCTGGTCCTTGCGATGCTCCATGCCAGCGGCTGAGCGGGCTCTGCCACCGCCGGGCTCCGCGGAAACGAAGGTGGAGGATGCGGCTTGCCGCCCGCCTGGTTTGTGGGTATAAAAGTGTGTTTTTTCTGGTTGGGGACACGCCTCAGCCGCTGGGGTTTGGCATCCTGAAAGCGGGTTTGCAGCGCCGGGGACCAAAGGCGGAGGTTTGCCGGGAGCCCCTCTGCCCCGTGCGGGGATGGAGCCGGGTGGGCAGCAGACAGACAGCCCCGGCTGCCGCACGGACGCCTGATTCAATTTACGCGGGACAGACATGAAAATGATTTGCAATGCCGTCTCTTCCTCAGAAATCCTTTTATTAATCTCTTTTAAAAGTGCCTTTGTGTTTGTTCTCGGGTCAAGAGTAATGAAGGTAATTATGGACGGACTCTGAGCTCTGACATAAAACAAAAGGCAACCAGAAAGCCATTTGGCGATTACACATTTCTATTTCAATCTTTTTTCCACATATCCCTCTTTCTAACACGGTTATCAGAAGCCGAGTTCACAGGATTCGAGCGCAGCCAAAGTAAACAGGCCAAGAATTTGGAAAGTCATTCATCTTAATCCAACAAAAGGGTGATAATCCAATTTATTGGACGTGAGTGCTTTGAATTTTGTCGGCTAAATGGGGTGGTGTGGCAGAGCCTGGCCTGCCAGCCACAGGAGAAGGGGCAGCAAGGACCGCCACAGCCCCGGGGTGGCCTCCTGTGGGCTGGCAGTAGCCTTTTTACTCCTGCGAGGCAGCCAGGATGGCTCCCGGCATCTCCCACTCATGGGCTTTGCCACCCGGGGCCAGCGGGCCCCCCGACGGGCTGCAGCAGAGCAGGGTCCCCACCTTTCCACCCCTGTGCAGCAGGGGATTCTCCATCCACCCTCTTTCCCCCCATGGCCAGTTCTCCTGCCCGCCCTTTCCTCATCACATCGCACAATATTTGGCCATCCCAGCTCTCAGAGACCCGCACGGCGTGCTGTCCTCTGCGTACAGAACATCCGCCAGCACCCCGGGTCGGTGCCACGTCTCTGCAGCGCCCACGGGTGCCCGTGGGTCTGCATCACCCATGCACGTTTGCATCACCCGTGCACGTTTGCAACACCCACGTGCGTCTGCATTGCCCACGTGAGTGTGCATCGCCCACGTGGGTTTGCATCACCCATGCAGTTTTGCATCACCCATGCAGTTTTGCATCGCCCATGTGCTGCGTTCTCAGCTGAGCACCGTCACGAGCCTCCCGCACCACCTCTCCTGCCTGGGCCACCTTCCCCAAAAAACCCTCTGCAAACCCCACTGCATTGCCGTTCTCCCGCATTACCGCTGCCGGCGTGCTGGGCCCACCACCTGCCAGGACAATATTTCTTTGTTCCCTGGTGCTCCCCACCTCGTGCCATCTTCCTCTTGGATTTAATTCATCGGCTGTTGGGGGCTGCTGGGTGCTTTGCAGATGCTTCTGCTTGTTTTTAAGGATTTCAGCTACGGCTAACAAATGTCTGCTGGGTAAGTGGGCAGCAGCAGAGCTCCTGGGTGGAAACCGAGCTCAGAAGTGACTTTGGTGCCTTGAAGCCCTGCTCCGTACTGCCTCCGTCCGACCTCCTCGTCCGTGCGTGCCCCGTGGCCAGGCGGTGAGCCAGCCCGCCGGCATCTCGCGGCCGGCCAAGGCGAAGCGGGGACAGCGGTGCCAGTTTCCTGAGCCGGAGCCACGCATGTGACATGGCTCATGGACGGGAACAGGCGGCAGAGCCAAAAACCGCAGCCCGTCGGGAAGAAAAGCATGGCAATGTCAGCGCAGTCACGGGGAAGCTGCAAAACAGATACGGCAGCTGATAAAGTGGTAGGTAAACAAATCCATGAGTATTAAAGTTTAGGCTCTAGTAATTAGTGGAGAAGTACAGGATAATAAGCACAGCAGGATGTCCCTCAAGGTACTTTAGGCTCCCACTGTGTTTATTATCCAGTATCAGTATGGAAATATATGCCTGACTACATTTATGTTGGCATTTAGAAGTTTAAAACAGGCTCTTGCGCTCAGGAAGAGGTTACTAAATGACTCGCCCTCCGAGGTCTTTCTGCTGGTTACCATCCCGCGGCTCAGGCTGGCACCGCGGTGCCCAGGGGGGGCTGAGCCAGAGAGGGGACCCCGGCAGGGTGCTGACCCCGCGGAAGGGGGGGGCAAGGTGTTTTGCCAGTGTGCCATGGCAGAGCAGAGCGGAGCATCCTTCCCTCCCTCCCAGCAGCCCCCCAGCACAGCCCCGCGCTTCTGCCCGACGGAGCATCTCCCACCTGCAAACCAGCCGGCGCTCCCCAGCGGAGCGAGGAGGGAGGGGGGATTTTGCCAAAAATGACAGCGCCAAACGTATTTGCCATCTCCAGCAAGGAAAACACCGCTTTCCCATACACAGAGGTGCAAGGAGCGAACCCCGCCGGGGTGCTGGACCCGAACACGCCTCTGTGGTCCACGCACACGGGTGCCCGGCACACGCGTGGACCAGTTGCATCTCCATCCCCGCTAGCCCGCTTGCCGGAACCGCTGGGTCCCGCCGGGCTGGACCGCGCTAGATGGCACTGTGGGATGCGGCAGGCCGCCCATCACTTTTTGACACACATCTGTTATTCCCCGCTGCCGCACGATCGCCGGCTACACCGCCCAGCGCCGATGGAGAGCTGGCCGGGGCTTCCTTGTGGTCTCCCCGCTGTACCCTGGGTGGTTTAGATCTAGCAAGGGGATTTTTGTTTGTTTTTCTCTTTTAAAGACGCTATTCTTAATCTAGCTTGGGATGTCTGCGGCTCTGCGAAGCGGTGAAACGCTGCGGAAGTTTTGCCGTAGCGACGGATCTGGCTGCACGTCCCCTCGGCAGTGTTTCAAGCCCACTTTGTGCGGCCGGATTTTCTCCCCACCCCTTTCAGAAATGCTCAGGTAACAGACACAGGCCCTGTAATTTCAGAGAAGGGCCTGCCAGTATTATTCCGGGCCAGGAAAACCCTATGAGGAAAAAGAAAAAGGCAGCAAAAGGAAAGAAAAGGGCTCTTAAAATAGCCAGGGGGGGGGTGGGGGGGTGGGGGGGGTGGCATGCGAATAAACAGGATACCTGCAAAAGCACAATGTGAAAACTTGGCTTAGAGAGAAAAAGTGCCAAACTCAGCCCCAGGCAGTCCCCCGGGGGGGCAGCTGTGGCCGGGACAGCCCTGCACCGAGGTCCAGGGCACGGGGCGGTGGGGGAGATGGGGTGGCTGCAACCCCCCAGCCAGACGTGCCATCACCGGGCGAAGTTGGCAGTTTGGGGTCTGGCCCACGCTCTCGTGCATCCCCCTGGCACAGGATTTGGGGTGAAGTGGCCGTTCCCCCGCCCCCCCCACTCCCGCTGCATCCCCTCCCTCCGGGGATGCATCCCAGCAGCATCGGTCCCCGGCTGGGGCACCATCCTGCAAGGGTCCAGCAAAGCGTACCCATGCGATGGATGCCCTGCTCGCCCTGCCCACGGGGGTCCCGCACCCCGGGGGGGTCTGCGCCCACCAGCCCACCCTCGCCTCTCCACATGGCTCTCCTGATCCCAGCCCCAGGCCCTGCAACAGGCTCCTAATTGGTCACAGGTCGTAAATCATGATAATAATACTGTGTGCTGGGACGCAAAGGAGCATCGTTTTGTGGCTGCAGGCAGGAGAGCAGGGCGTGCTTAGTGTTTCCAAGGGCAACGACAACAACAAATAAAATCAAAAGATTGCAAGTATGCTGGAGTAAACGACCCATCTGTAATTGTTTTCTTATTGTGTTTGATCGTGGTGGAGATGGTAGGAAGGATTGATCGCTCCATATACTTAATACCTTTTATTTGTTTGGGGGACAATGTAAAAGATAGATCTGTGGAAAGAGGGAATATAGAAATTTTAACTGCAATGAATAAGCAGAACAAATGTATTTCCCCTGGTCCTCTCTTAATTTTATTTGTGTCAGTCTATTTGCCGTGGGAAGTCTGCCTGAATCCCAAATTATTTTAGTTAGTTAATCTGCTCAGTGCCAGTTTATTCTGCAAACAGTCTCCGTAAATCCCAAATAATTGTGGTTAATCTGGTCAGTGCCAGCCTATTCTGCGGGCAGCCCATGTAAATCCAGAGATCCATCAGCTAAATTAGGTCAGTGCATTTTAATAAGAGTAGAGGTCATGCTCTGCCCCGCTCCGCCGCGCCTCGGCCGTGCCCCGGCACACGGCACGCACACGCCAGCACCAAGGCAGACGCCGCCAGGGCTGGGGAGCGGGCAGAGAGAGCTGACTCCGGTTTTGGGGGCAGAGGAGGTGAAAATGCAGCTTTTCAGCCTGGGGGTGCTGGAAAGGGGGGGGTCCCCCGGTTGTCGGTGGGGGTCGGAGATGGGGAAGGCGAGGGGTGCTCCCCTGCGCATCCCCATCCGCCACCCCGGAGGATCACCATCCCCTCTGCCGCAAATCACCGGAGGCTGGGAAAGTTTTCTAGGGAAGCATCACTTGCTTGTCCTATTTTTTTATTCTTTCCTGTGCATCTGGATGTGGCCGCTGCTGCGGGCAGGATACGCGACGGTCCCTCGGTGTGACCCTGCGTGGCTGGTCTCGGGGATGAATCAACGTTGTTCCATCCCTGCCGGCCCCTGCTCGTGGGCACGTGTCAGGTACCCGCTGCCGCCGGCCGGGGCAGCCTGGGGAACTGGATGCCCTGCGACTTCTGACCAGCCCCTGCAGCACAGAGAGAAAAGGGTATAGCAAAGGCCAGGATAAATCCATGAAAACAAATGCAAGATTTTAGATTTTTTTAGAAATGTCACTTGGATTTAATGAGGGTTTGTGCTCAAGACATCTGGAAGTTCCTGTAACCCACTGAACTTTCTTGTTTGGATGCAAAAGTCTCTCACTGCGTGTTGTACCAGACCTTTTACAAGGGACGCCTCTTTTCTATGGTGCAGATAGGCAGACTGCTATTAGAAATGGGATTAGACAAATCACACGCTGGCACCAGCTTGAGCACGGCAAGCTAGCAGGGGGCTCAGATGGGAGAGCAGTCAAGTACCGATGCTCGCAGGACTTAGGGAGCCATCCTCTGCTGCACATCAGATTATGGTGTGGAATACCCCAAAGTGCTCAGGATCTTCCTGACTCTAGGATGTACTTTAGGCCAGCAAATTTAAGCCCCTGTCCTTTTCTGAGCTGGGGCTATGGCTGTGCTTACTGCCTGCCGAGTGCCAGCTTGAAAATCATCAGGGCCAGGGCTGCTCCTGCAAACTCAGGCAGAGCCTTCGAATGGCTCGGAAACGAAGGAACATCTGAAGAGCTAAACTAAGCAATATCATTTGCAAAATGACTTGGCAATTGGCATTAATCCCAGCATCTCCGAGAGAACATGGCCATGACAAGCCCTTTCGACTTGGCTGGATGCTCTGTTTACTTGCAACGAAGCCAGTCGGACTGAGGAAATATTGCAGAGCTGGAGCATCTTCTTGGGCAGAGGGAACAGGCCAAATCCATCCCCAGCAATTATTAATGAAGCGTTTGGTGCCAGTCTCTCCATATAATGCTGCATAGGTTTGCACTGAAAAATCATAGGAAAATATGCATTTACTTGCCCAAGCCCAACTGCAGGGTAATTAAGGTACAAGGGGGGATGCTACGGGGACTCCCACGTGCAGGAAAACCAAAGAGGCTGTTTGCTGAAGCGGGTTTCTCCGAGGAGCCAGAGGGGACGGGGACGTGGAGGCACATGCGAGCAGGAGGGCAGCGGCTCGCTCCAAGGACAGGCACATGAAAGAGGGCAGCGAGCCAAGGCCTGGAGCAGGAAGGAAATGGGAGGAGTAAACCAGAATATTAGGAAGCATAACCGGAGCAGGAGGGGAAATGAAGGGTGAACGAGTTCAGCAGAATCACATAAGGTTGAACCCGGCCCAACATAAATTAGGAAGGTACTCCACTTCAGCTGCTACAAGCTCCAAATCTAGTATTTGCAGAGCTGTTAAATGAAAATACATGAAAACACTGCTGGAGTCACACTGTCCATACATGACGATTGTAATTCGAAAGCTATCTAAGGTGACTAAGATTTCCATTACAAACCCAAACCACAAAGCCCTTCTGGGATCCCTGTCACAACAAATTCAAACAGGCCTTCTTGGGAAATGTTTTATAAGGTCCAAAATCTTTTGTTGTAACTGGAAGGAGAAGTGTCTGACTTTTTTTTTTTCCCTGACTTGGAACAAACTTTTCAAACCTAAACCTCATCGTGGTCAAGTTAAGGAGCACAGCAAAACAGTAAAGGAATTTGGTTTTCTACAAAGCCCTCCCAGTTCGTTCCTCAGCTAAAATCAATGTGATCCCGTTGGAGTCAATGAAGCTGAAGTCCTCTGCACCAGTGCAGACTGCAGGAAGAGATGCGGTTAGGATTGAGGTCAGCTCCAGCAGAATGAAAAACCATTGCTTTGATTAATTTTCACCTTTGGCAAAAATCCCAGCGTGCACACATTACTGTTTATGAACCACCTTCTGGTCCTTGGGTGAAAGGGGCTCGTCAGGAGCCAGGTATTTGTTTCTTGTTCGCCACAACCACGTTTGCTGTCCCCATCAGCACTGGTTTTCTTTCTGTTGATGGCCATTTGGGGAGTGTTAAAATAGTATTGTTTAATTTGACTTTTAACCCATGAGGAGTAACTGATTCCATACCTCTCGCTTCACAAAATGAAAAAACTGAATAAAATCAGTGCTGATGGGTTATGTGAGAGCTTTACTAAACTGACACAATGACCTCCTGGTTCCTGTGTCCTGGATCAGTGCAAAAGTGACCCTGAAAGTGCCTTGTGCTTGCTCCATCCCATCCACACGCTGACCTTTTGCTGCATCCTTTCCTCCATCCCCTTGAAGATTAATTACCCCCCGACAGAACTGAGTTGCAACTGTCTGAGGCAAAAAAAAGTTCATCTGCTCAATCACGCTGCTGCACTTAAGGGGGGGAGGCAGCAGGATTATGCCCTGTGCCTTTGTCCCCTTCCACTTAACCTGGGGTTTGCTGGGAGCAGCCACTCAGCGAGGGGCTGGGGGCTCTGGGATGGGGGGACAGTGTCCGTGGGGGGCAGTGGGTGGGCTGGGGGGGGAAATGGCTGATGCAAAAATGGCAGGGAAAACTACTGAAAAAAGTTATAGGGGGAAAAAAAAAGAATGAAAGATCATCTTAAGATTAGAGCTTTTAGAAAAGGATGCTACTTTGGAAGTCAAGCAGTGTGCTTACCAAGTGGTTTGTTTACTAATACAAAAACCTTGAGCAGATGTTTTCACCTTTCCATAGGAAAACACCCAGAGGATGCTGGGGCAGCGCTGGGTGCTCTGGAGAGCCGTGGCCACGCTAGAAAGCCCTTACAGCTACCACAAGGAGGTGAAGCTGGCGTCAGCCATAGCAAACAGTGAGAGGCTAAGGCACAAAAATCAGAATTCAATAAGAAAGGCAGAAGGCTGCAGCTCCTCCTGCCTCGCTCTGCTGAAGAAGACGTTTTTCTTTTTTTTTTTTAATTTATTCTAATTGTGTTTGGACGCCAGGCCAGGCCCTCCTCTGGTCTAGCTCAGAGTGCTGCCTGGCGCGGGGTCTGAAGCTGGGTGAGGTGGCCCCTGGCTTTGCTCACCTACGGACCCCCGAAGAGTGCGTTCAGGGGACTTCATGGGGAGAAAACACGTTTCGGGAGCTGCCTCCTCCACTCCAGAGACTTTGACTTTCCCCCAGCAGGGCAGTTTGCTCCCCAGGCTCCTCTTCCCCAGGCGATGGACGGCTGGCTCGGAGGCTTTGGCTCCCAGCTTTGGTGGGGGCACAAGGCAGAGCACTCATGGAGGGGGGGGGAAAGCTGTCGTAGCCACCGAGCCATTCCTTTATCTATTTATTTGTTTATTCTTCCCCGGCTTCAGCAAGACCTCCCCTCCATATCTATAAGGAATTATCAAATAAAACACACTTCACATTAAATCAAAGGAACATTTCAACGGCCAGATTTAATAACACAAAAATAAAGTCTTGTGGAAACCCACACACAGCTGTGGAAACCCCAAAATAAATCAATTTTCAAGTGGCTGTACAGGAGCCAGGGAGCAATTTTTTCAAATTGCTTTTTTCTAATATAACAAACTCCTGCCCAAGGTTGTGCTGCAAATGGGAAAAGAACATGCTCATTTTCTTATCAATACACTATTGTAAAGAATAATAATCAGCCACTCCAACATCACTATCATGGTTTTTACATCTATTCTTCTGTTTCCCCCAAGTAGAAGGCAAGTGGAAGAATTAATTAACACGAGATTGGATTAGGGCGCATTGATTTACAATGTATTTCAGACAAGTATGTGTGATAAGAGCAGAAGAACATATTATAAATAAAAGTAGGGATGTGTCATTAAGGCATCTGATTTGCTTCCAAAGCTTTACAATTTAACCCTGCATAGGCAGAGGCACTGCAGAGCGGGGAGAAAGACGGAGTAAGCCCCGTCCAGAGAGATGCAGGACCTGGTCCCAGGCTGTGCTGGGTCCCTGGAAGGGCTGGCAAATGCCAGCACGCACATCTTGGTCATTCTCTTCAAGAACTTGAGTCCTAAGAACAGGAGAGATACCAGAAATCTAGAAGATGGAAAACAGGATTTCTATCCTTGGAAAAAAAAAAAAAAAAAAGGAAGAGCAGAGATATTACCGAGCCGTCAACTCAGCATCAAGTTGCAGAAAGTACCAGAGCAATTAATCAACGAATTTTTAAGTATATGGAACAAGGAGATGAGTAACAACCAGTATGGATTTGTCACAAATAAATCATGTCAAACCAATCTAATTTCATCCTGCAGCAGGGCAGCAGGCCTCGCGCGCGGAGGAGAAGCTGCGGATGTCATATGTCTGCGCTCCGGCAAGGGCTCTGACTGAAGCACACCGAGGGAGCGCAGCCTAGAGGAAAATGCCACGGAGCAGGCGGAGGCCGGAGGACCGTGCCCAAGGATGGGCTTGAAGACCGGCAACACGGGGGGCACGCATCCAGCAAGGCTCCCGACCGCGGCGCGGTGCAGGGGCACCGGAGCAGCCGGATGAAATGCGGAGGAACGGCGAGCCAAGAAGGCAGGGGCGAGCTCCAAAAGACTTTCGGAGGGCTGAACACGCAGCCCGGCGCTGCTCCGCTGGGGAGAAGGAAAATACGCACCGCGCCGCGTCGTAGACGGAGCCGAGGCACAGGAAGAAATCCTTCCTCTCCCTGGGGAACTGGTAAGACCTCAGCTGGAGGACGGCGTCCGCTTTCGGGAGCTGCACCTCAGGAAAGATGTGGGCCAGCTGGAGGGAGGCCAGAAGAAAACGGCAATATGCTGCACGTAAAGCACGACCCGCAAGGACGGACGGCGCGAATACCTCCCTGAGCCCGCAGAAGGCATGGTGCTGGCTTTCCAATACACAAAAAGTCTGAAGAAAAAACAAGTTTGTCTCCCCCCCCCCAATTTATGTATTTATTTTACACTGTTTCCTCAGCTATATTTTCTTCTTTTGTTTCTTTCAACACCCATTGTCTCTCTTAAGCAGACAATTTTGTGTTGGGCAATCAGGCTTTTATACAGCAGTGTTTGAGGAGATCTGGAATGAAAACACAGCCATGCAGAGTCTGACCGGGGTCTCTGGGAGCGGGCTGTGTCGGCTGGTGGAGGAGAGACCTACAGAGATGAATTCAGGGCCGTGCCTGTATTTCAAGGTCCGCTTGCCTTCAGAGGGCCCATCCCAACGCTGTTACGGGCTCCTGGTCCGCACGCCCATCAGCTCCACCGCATTTCGGCGCAGACCCCAAAGCCCGAGCGCTCAGCTCCGTAGGCACCCAGGGCCAGCCCCGCTGCTCCGAAGGCACTTTCCCACCTTCGTCCGAATTTCCAGTCTCTTTGCAGGATGGTACTTTGCCCTTTGGGGGTTTTGGCAGTTATCTGCCACTTTCTCGTTATCTCTCCTCCCGGGGGGCTGTGCCAGTGCGGTGCCGGGGATGCTGAGCCGGAGCTGGCAATGCTGCATCCCACCGGTCCGGCAGCCACCGCCGGGTCTCCGGCGGGCACGGCACTACCTAATGCTTTTCATGTGTTCGTGGTCTCGCAAAGGGGAAAAAAAAAAAAAAGGAAGAATTAAAATAGATTGCAAAGCGCTTCATTATCCCCCTCCTCACACTCCCACCCCTGGAATTTGTGGTTTCTTTAACTGGGTCTTTTTTCTCCACATATCCCACATGGTCGCCAGTGCTGTGATACATCTGTATGGGAATGTGTTAGTCATATTCAGCTTTTAATTACATGATACAGTATAATGCTATTCATATCCCGAGAGAGTTGTTCTTTCTACTATAAATATAGTCTCTTACATGTTTCATTTATGAAGCAATTTCTGGAGTAAAACGGTTGGAAATATCCTTACTCATGCTATGTTTTTATGCCTACAAAGTCTTTGTGCGATCGCGGGAGCATCAATGTTTGATGTCGAATACTTCTGATAAATCACTTGAAGAAGGATACTCGTCTTTTTCAGAAAAAATGATGGGAGCAGGCTGCAGAAGCCTCATCCTTCTCCAGACCCACCAACCATCAGCCAGGAGCCGTGAGTTTTAGCTGATGCATCGGTGCAATTACCGTAAGCCATGGTTACCAAAACTGTTTGTTAGGCGGCAGCACCGCCGTGCCGTGGGTTTGAACACTGCCAACCCTGGCCGGGGATGGGCTGGTGGGCACGGGCATGTAGGGATGGAAATCCTGCAGGCATGGGGCATGCTGCTGCTCCTGCAATGACCGGTCTAGCCGTTTGGTCCCTAAAATTCAGCGTTTAAGTAGTCACTGCTAGATAGGCGATTTCACCTTCACAGCAGCAGACCTCTGGTTAAATCCAGTGGGTAAAATGTTAAGCAGAGACAGAGAAGTTGGGTCAAGCTCACTATTAGCTTATATATCATCTCCCCGCTGAAATCAAGGGATTTGGCCCAGAAGTGGTTCATTTACAGACTGAGGATGGCATATCATAATCCCACCCTCACATTTATCTGCAGAGGAGTGCTTATAGTCTTCTATAGGCGGCTTGGAGTTAGCCACCATTCAAACCCTAGTGCAAACTAATTTCTACGCACACATATATATCACAATTCTGTATTTCTGTGTATCCTCATTCTCATCTACACCTGCACTTAAAAGAGGAAGGGCGCAATTAGCCTAACAAGCAATTTTCTGCTGGTGTTGCAAGTTTCTGGCCGCAAAGCAGGGCCGCGATTTAACACCCTGGGCAGCTCCCCGCTCAGCTTGCCTTTAGCCGCGGCCATGCAGGTCCTGCGGTCCGCTGATGCTCAGCCTCCCACTTGCTCTAAATTACTCGTTAGGAAGGAAGAAAAGACGCAGCTATGCATGGAGATGCCCTTCTGACTGATGTAGCGCCAGATTTCTGCAAGGCTGGGTGCTTCGCCAGGGCTGCCCTGTACCGCAGGTGCCTGCTGGTCCCCATGAGCGCAGCCCTGGGCAGAGGCAGCCGGCGCAGATCCCGGACCCCGCGGCGTGCCCAAATCCGGCAAAACTGGACGTTAAAGAGTTTCACCAGGTGCTTGGGCGAAGCCCAACGCAGCGGGCGCAGGCTGGCGGGTGCTGAGCCAGCTGGGATTCCTGCCGGCGGACGGCCCCCCGCGCTGGTGCTGCTCTTCGCGCCCCTTCCCCGCTGCCTCGCGCCCAGAGCCGCCGGAAAGCTGCGCTAATCGGTACCAGACCCCGGCGGCCCGCCGGTGGCTGGGACCGACGCGTCGGCAGCACCGAGGCGTTCGGGTCCTGCCCCTTATTCCTCATATTCGGAGGGGACAGCGGGTGAAAGGGACGGCGAGGGACCCCGCGGCAGGTCGGGGCACGGTGGCTGTGGCCAGCCAGGGACCCCTTGCCCGGTCCCCCCCCGGCCAGCAGCCGTCGTCCCCCCCCCCGGCAGCCTCGGGGCGAGTGCAAGACGGGAACCGAGCCCTAAGCTGGACAAATCTCGCAGCTCTATGAACTAAGACCAGATTTAGATAAAATAGGAACAAGCTGGGACGCAGAGCCAGGAGTTAAGACAAATGTAAGACAAACCCTTTGAATCCAATTCCGACTTTCTCATAAAGCTCCCACTGAAATCAATGGCTGTTTTGGACAGAGCATTTGTTTCCCATTAGCTTTAATTGTTGTTGATGTTTCTGTACTCCTCGAGTCCAGGCAGGAGGAGACACAGGCGCTCACGGGGCTGCACATCAAGCAGCCAGGTTTGGGGTGCGCTGCCGGCCCCTCGTCAGGAACGAGCTCGTTGAGGATACAGACAATTACAGCCATGCCGGGCCGATGTGCACATCGCACCTCTCTCTCTCTGCTTTAGATCAACCCACATCATGGGCTTTTTTTGGCCATTTTTAAAATCAAGGTTGACAAAATTAAGTATTTGGGATTGTGGATGAAAGAAGAAGTCTGCCAGACAGTTTAAGCCAGGCTCACCTCTGGGGTTGGGAGACTTGCCCTTTGAACTGTAGATGAACTATTCAATATTAGCAGTGTGTCTTAGCAGCTATTTTTATTCTGAGCCTAGCCCAGGCCCCCGGTTTTATCCTGGGGCAACGCTCGGTTTTGAGAGCACTCGCCCGACCTCGCGGTGCTGGCAAATGGCAGAATCTGGCTCTGTTGTCGATGACTGCATTTGGCCCTAAACCACAAGGATTTTTGAAAATTTACTTTGAACCTCCCTCCAGATTAGCAGGGTGTCACTAAAGGGCATTTCTTGTTCTTACTGATTGCTACAAAACCATTTTCTTCTTCCCTGGGGAATCATGACAGTCACCTGAAGGTTGCTGAACAGCAGCTCCAGATACTCTGATTCCCTGGAGAGCGAGAAGTGGTCTGATTTGCACAAAAAAAGACTTGAAAATGGTTCTTAACGTGACATACAAGCACCACACTAAACCGCTACCCAAGTTTGCCAAACAGCCCCCAAGGTGGACCATTGCCCCTGCGGATCCGGCGGCAGAGGAGCGGTGCTGCCCGCCGGCCTGGGAGCCGTGCTTTCCATAACACCACCTCGCAAGGCTTTTGGGGATGTTCTCCTGCTTTCTGCTCACTCACCCACCCCTGCAGCGTCACTGGCTTCATCCTCTCCTTTCTGCTCTCCATTTCCCCACCTCCTTTTCCAGCTATTGCCCTTCTTTCTCGGACCAATTCTGCACCCCCAGTGCACTTTTTCCACCTGCCTGCACACAGCCGCCCGCCTGCCGTCGGCCCCGTTGTCCCCCAAGGGATCTCCTTGCTGCCTCTTGGGATGGTCCCGGAGCTGCTCCTACCCCGGCATCCCCCCACCCTGGCCTCCAGCTCCCCTCCATATCACACGCCAGGTTGCTACCAGACCTTTCACGGCACGCTCGGGGCTCGGAGGAAGGGTCTGAAAGGAGATGAACATTTTACAAACCTTTAAGACGCTCTTTCCCCCGGCAAACCCCATGTCCCCTGTGCTTCACCCTTGCCCCTGATGCTTTCCCCCAGCCATCCCAACCCCGCTTCATCCCGACACCCCCGTCCCCCCCTCTCCTGGCTGTTGCGGGGCATCTCCGAAGAAGACCCAGGACTGAGCCTGACTCCTGCCCTCGCGACGGCTCCTCTCCCGACCCGTGGTCCCAGCCTCCTTCCCCAAATCCTCCGCCTGACCCTTGTCCCTCCCAGCTGACAACCACGTACGGGGTTCAGCTGGCTGAGCGCAGCCCTTTCTCCCCATGCAAATTTCTGAATAAGTGGCAATCTTCTAGCCTGATGTCTTCCCTATTTTTCATTTCCTGAGTTGTTTTAAGAACTTGCACCTGTGTAATAACTGAATACCAGGTTAAAATTGATACCAGCCTTCCAGGACGTTGCTTGACCCACCCTGGCTTTACATGTGATCTTTGAATGGATAAATTTTAGACCTTAACACATATTTTCTCCCTTGGAAATACGCCATGTGTTTCTGACATGCAAGAAAATGCTGGATAAAAATTAATGAGAAATAAACCCGCGCCACTATCAGACTTCCTCAAACAACTATTTGCTAGTAAGTAACTGAGAAAGGAGACAGGGAGAGGGCAGAGGGATGGAGGAGGAGAGAGAAGACAATGATACAACACACTGAGCTTCCACAAACCTCAAATCCATTTGCAGCCCCAAGTCACGCTACAAAGCGCACTGTGGGAATGCAAGACCCCAAATGCATTCACGTGAAAGTGAGTGGGCTGGAAAAGCCCCCACAAAGGTGGCCCTGCAGCCTCTAAAGGGGGTGTGAGGCTCCACCAGCAGCAGAGCTGGGACCACGATGGATGCCGGGATTCAGCCTGTCACGGATGCTCCGAGGGTACTGCTGGGTCCACCCAGAGAAACCCTGGGGTGCACGGACCCCACCAGCTTCTCATGGTGCAAAAATGACTGCATGAAATGGAAGGAGCATCCCATTAAAGAGAGAGGTTCATGGGTGGGGTGAATCTATCAGCTGTCCTGATGGCTTTGAGGTCGCCACTGTGCGGGACCGCGACCAGCCGCGAGCACTCAGACTGCACCAAAAATCCGCTGTGCCCTGGGCAAGGTGCAGCTGTACAGCTTTTGGGTGCCGAGCCAGCACCCCGGTGTGTGCCGGGGAGAAGCACCCCACAGAGGGCAGAGGGGAAGCTGCTGGGTCGCCCACCCAACCCCACCACGGGACCCTGATACCCCCGCAGGGAGGCAGATGAAGAAACTTCCTTCTTTTTGCACTTTATTGTTTTTCTTTCTTTCTTCTGCCCCCCCCCCAAAAAAAAATTTTTTTTAATTTTTTTTTTCTAAAGAATAAGAACCAAAAGCCATGGGCAGTCTGCCGGGGCCGGCCAGCCCCAGCCAGCCCGAGCAGCCGCCGAGACAATACCCGGGGCTGTGGGAAAGGCAGAGCAGGAAGGAGCCGGGGACCAGCCCCAGCTGCGACGTCTGCCTCCGCTCTGCCAGCGCCCGGGCCCTGCAACCCAGCACCCCGGCACCGAGGGGCTGCCCCTGCCGGGGGGGGATCGGGGAGCAACACCCCCCAGCCACCACCGCTGCGCTCTTACAAGAGCTGCTTTGCAGCGCGCGGGAGCAGAACCTGCCCGAGCCATCAAAAAGAACTCGAGAGGCATCGGCTGCAAAAGCCGCAGCCTCCCGACTAGAGCAGATGATAGCTGGCCTTCTCCAAACCAGGGCTGACGGAAGCTGGCATAATTGGATGTGTCTAGGAGACGTCTCTCTCCACCGAGTATCTGATCAATTTATACCGAGTCCCCACTGCTCGGAAGACGATAGCACGAAGCCCTGGCAGTAGGTCTCCAGATTTTTGGCTCACCTCCACCGCCGAGCCCCAGTTTGATTGGATAAGCCTGTTTAAAAAGAGCTAGAATGACTAAACACAAATTAGAAATACTATGATATAATTTCTCCTGCTAACAGTGCATCAGAGGGATGCGGGAAGATGCTTGCTCAATACATAGGAAGGAATGTCTATGAGAAATTAGTCAGCAGCAGCAAAATGAATACACAGTTTTCTCAATAAAAGCTGACTGCTTATTTACCCATCTGGGATGAATTTATATGCTTTGTGCAGAGGAATGAGCAGCGAGGGTCTGATTGGAGCCTGCATTCCTATGCAATATGTCTAATTTAGCTTTCTGTATTAGTTTGCCCTCACGGTCTGAGAAGGAGCTTGAAGGTAGAGACACTACAGCAAAGCGGCAATGAGCTCTCCGTAAAATTTAGGGGAATCGAGTGAGAAAGAAAGGGTTTGGTGGGGCGAACCACTTGCAACATGTTTCACGAGGGGACTCTGTACTGGCTGGCAGCCGTAGCGGGCTGCGAGGACGAGGCACTCGGTGAGGGATACGTGTGTCCCGGAGGCAGTTCAAACGAGGCGTAAAGATGATAAACATCGAGACCCACTTTTCTGAGCAGACATAAGCCAAATTCTGATGCTGCACCATAAAAATACCTACTCCTTTCCTTGGTGGATCCTCATGCCCTTGCCCAAAAGCATCACTGCAAAGCCTGGCAGGAATAAACTGATCTGCAGTGCAGGGGAGAGAAGAAAGGCTGAACAAGTCAGTGAAGTCATGGGCTTTTGGTTGTTACAGAGTTCCTCTTATAGAGAGATTTTACAGGCAATGAAAAAGGAAGACTAGATGAGTTATCTCAAAATAGAGACAGCGCTATTGGAAACAATTTTTCAGTCTCCAGGTTAGTTTTTTTAAATGCCCTAAAAACCCCAGCGAGGCTTTTATTTAAAGACAAATAAAACTGATCTATAACCAGGTGAATGCATCACTTTTCATCTTTGCAAACATGTTGATTTGCTTCTTAACCATCCTGGGATCACGCAGCTATTTATTCAGTACTCCTTGTCTCCCAGCCCTCTCTGCTGGGTGAGCCCTCCAGGGGATGGTCCGGTTCAGTTTGCTCCATCACCAGTGCTGTAGCAAGGCATGGTTTTCCTCCCTGCACCTGATTTTCACACTTTCAGCCCCAGGTCACCATTTAGGATCCATTTGCTGAATATTCCCAAGACACGGGAACAGTATTTCGAGCGCAGGGATGTGCCTGGCCAGGCAAGGCTGGCGGTTCGTACTTGGGCTGTAAGGATGAATAACGGACTGTAAAAACCCAACAGTTGTTGGCAGATCCTCAGCTGGTGTAAGTTATCATACCTCCATCGACTTCAAAGATTATTGACTTCAATGAAGCTAGGACAATTTACAGCAATCGCAGATCTGCCTCTAATTATGCCGGCTCTGATGCTGTAATATCCTGAGCTTCCTCGAATCCGACTGACTTCCGACCGACAGCATCAAACAGCCCCGGGGCCGGATCCCTGCAGCTGGGCAGCCGGTACCCGGCAGGCGCAGGAGGAAGGGCAGGGTGAGGGGCAGGCTGGGGCTGGGCATTTGGCAAACCCCAGGTCTGCCGCAAAACCTCGCCTGGGCAGCCCGGTGTGGGTTTCTTCCCGCTGAGTACCCAGCCCACAGCATTGCCGAGTAGCCAGCCCACACCATCGCCAAATTCAGCTCGTTCCCAAGTGTTTGAGCGTTCCCTTGTGATGTTTCAAGAGCAATATTAATTTTTTTTTTATTCCTTTTTAGAGCATAACTCTTTTAATCAGAACCACATTTTCACAAACAAGCCACTACATATTTGCTATGTTTTTTTCTTGAAATAAACCCTGTGCACCAGATCTTCTTCGGATGTAACTCGTTGTAGCTCTCACGCAGTTAAAAGGAACTGGCCCCATTCACACCAGCTTTTTGTGTTTCACCTTTCCCAGAAATCCTGCTCCCTCCCTTAGGAAAAAGCATGTGCTGATGGGGGAAAGTTTTTCCAAATACCGTTACTGTGACAGCAGATAAATAGTTCAAAGAGGCAGGCCATTTGCTTTTCTGGAGTTTAGCTGCTTGGCCTCGTCCTGCAGGACAGGGCAGGGATGGGGCAGGGGGAGCCGGGGGTGGGAGCCGGGTACCAACCTGCCCGTGGGGATGGGGAGGACACAGGGACACCGAGCTGCTCCCCCCCCCGAGAGGTCACAGAAGGGCTGGGAGCACTTGCTGGGGTCTCTCTAGAGGTTTAAGAGATCTTACTTATCCTTATCGTTATGCTCCAAATCTGATAGTCTTATTTCTCAGCTAAAATAAGTTCAATTGACAGCAGATAAGACTGGCTCAGCAGTCTTGCATTTTTGTTTCCGTTAATCTCTGATTAATTTTAATGATCTTTCAGTCCCTTTTATTCCACATTATTCAGGAATTTCACATAATCTTTGCATCTAAGTGTGGCTCCGTTGTCTTTAATCCATGTCGATATTTTTGTCTTCCCTTGGCGCTCCTCCACATTCCACCGAAGCTTTTGTTGTCACCTGCCTGCTTCATGGGGTTCTCGCCTTTTATTTTATTATTGGCACCGCAATGATGTAGACAGACAGTAGGAATTTATGATGGTCTTAGAAACCAAAGGCTAAACCCAGCTCACCTTTCCCTCCCTGAAGCACCGGCTGGCTGGCGGCACAGTTTCGGAGGGCACGATCTGACCCGGCACACCCACGCTCGGGAGAGGGATCTTCCACAGCCTCGTACTAATCCTTTTTCAGCTGCAGCAAGGCCTGGCGTTGTTTGCTAATTAGTCGCATTTGGTGTGCAGCCGAGATGAAGGGCACTGCTGTATGGGTTTGCCGTGGTTGCGAGTACCCATGCCCCACGGCGCCGACCTGTCCTCGCCAGTGCTTTTCCTGGAGAGGCTCTTGGTTTTCCCCTGATGTAGGCTCAGCAATCCACATTAAAAGCTGTTTTCCTCTACTGCTCCCACATATTGTTTAATTTGCCCCAAATGTATTGAACAGCCCTTGACTTCAGCCTCCCCGCGGCCGAACCCCAGAGCAAACCCTGGCCCCATGGGACCTGCCTCCTTGGCGCTTCTCCCACCCACAGCTCTAATTTCTAGGGAAAAAGGTCAAACTGAACTTCTTCGGCTTCCAAAGACTCCTCCAACTCCCGGTCAACCTCCCCGTCATCAGAGGGATGCTGGAGCTCGTGGCCAGCCAAGCTGCGGTGTCCTCCAGCCCAGCAGCCCCGGGGCGGGCTGGCTACCACCCAAACCACAGGTCGAGGCAGTGGAAGAGCTACGGGTGCTGCTGGCGGGATGGATGAACGGTGCCAACGCCGCTCCCCAGGGAGGAGAGCAGAACGCTTCCACAGTTAACGCCAAGCACAAACATTGCTCTCAAACCTGACCGTTGGGTCAAATGTGACGGCTCAGGTCACATCTAAGGCGAAACCATCATCCAGGAGCTCCACCAAGCATCGAGACAGGGATGGCCGTGAGCCCTACGGCTCAAATTGGAGCATTGCTGCTGTGTGCCAGCACTGAGACACTCCAGCGATGGTCTTGAAATACTGAGAAAGGAGCTCTGCTAAAGGGCACAGCATCACCCCTGAAATTACCCCTGCAGGGTCTTACACATGGCTTTACAGTTACTGTAGCCTGCAAGGAGGAGGCTTTGATTTCTGCATCACACCGCGCTCAAGCAACGCTAACCCAAGCCCTTTAGAAGTCCTGCTAAAAGCAAGGGAGCGGTGCCAGCCCTCGGACACACCAGCGGCCAAGTGGGAAAATCCCACAACACACAGCCAAAGCCTCCATCTCTTGAAATGCCATTATTTCAGAGGGGGTTTTTGAACTGCTCCTCTCTCATCTCCACAAACACACACTGCCGCGATCTCCAGCGAAGCCTCGTGATCCCCCGCACGGCTGTGGCTCCGGAGCCTGGGCCAGACGGTCAGCCCAGACGCCCACGGATGGGGCAGGGGATACCCAAAGAATTCCACTTCATTTTAGCATTGCATAAAACGGTTCTAGCACTCTGCAAATGCTAAATATCTTTTTCCACATCTGTATGGGCAAAACTAAGGATTTATCTTGACTAATCACCAGTATTTTCTATCACCTTTTATTCTGTCTATGCTGGGTGTCCACGTGTCCACATACACACACACACACTGGTGCATGACAGAGTCCCCAGAATTTTAATTCTGCCTTCCAGGGGTCACATATTTGCCCTCAAAAATCATTAGATCCCAGTGGCTTGCTGGGGATGGAGGGCCACAGGCGATGCCAGCCCATACCCTGGGTTCAAATACGACCAAAAAGACAACGACACCTCAGAGGACGAGGACACGCAGCACTATGGGGATGCTTCACCCCCAAACTGGAGTCTGGATGCTTCTGGTGTAAAGAGTTTATCCCCAAAGTTGCTGAGCCTGAGCCTCTGCCATCGCTGATGCCGCGGGACCTGGCACAGGACAAAAAGCCACATGACATTTCCCCTTCTCAGCTGCAGCAGGCGAAGAGGTGTCAGGGTGTTACGCAGCCCCGGACCAACAGCTTGCAGGCTGCAATGCAATAATTTTCCCCCCCCCCCCCCCTCTTTTTACAAATGCGATTTTTCTCTCTGGATTAGAGCATCACTAAGCCCCCCGGCTCAGCGTGCCCTACATTGCCGGTGCTGGTCCTTGCCCACTGGCTCCGGCATCCAGGTCCGGGACAGCGGCTGCTGCTCCTGCACCGTCTTCCCTGGCCGTGCAAGGAGGGTGGGGAGCTTTCTGGCATCTTGCTAGTGACTCACTCTTCCGACAAAGTTAAAAAACCGGCAGCAACAAAATAGTTCTGGCCTATTTCAGATGATTTAATCCTCTTTAGACTTCTTTGAAGCTCAGGCTTACAGTTATTTAGCGCATTTCGGTAAGTATCTGAGCGCTCACCAGCACATCTGCACCGAAGTTTGCTTTGTGCCGGAGCCCCCGCCGCGTGGCTTTGAGCTCGGGGATGCTTTGCTGGGCTTCTCTTAGAGGTAGATTGGAATTCAATTTGCAGTGCTACTTTCCCAATGCTATTTTTTTCTGATAGAGGCACCGAGTATTTGACAACAAAAAGTTGTTTCTATCAATATTACGCTCTTAAAAAAAACCCTACTAAAATAAAATTTTGGCTGTTTTCAGAATAGACAGCTGAGTCTGCGAGTATTTCTGTCCTGTGCCTTCCCAGCTCCAGCCCTGGGGGGCCACGGCAGGACCCGGGTAAGGTCTTCACCGCTCCACCACGAACCCATTCCCTGCCGGTGCCGGGAGCACATCTACCCAGCTGTGCCGGGGAATGGATTTAGAAGAAGTCTGCAGGATTTCTCTTATAAATAACAATATTGGCTTAGTGGAGTAAAGAAGATAAATGAGTCCTAGCTAAGGATCTACCCGAGGTATTTAGCGCTTCTGGAGGGATGCCAGGGCTCCAAGTACCAAACCCTAAACCGCAGACGGAGGGATGAGTTAAACCCCGGGGCTCTGCCTCCCCCCCAGCAGACCCCAAACTCCGCCGACCCGCTCCTCCTCGCTGCTGGGGGCTGGGCAAATCCCCCCCGGCTTCACCTTCAGCATCCCAGGTCCTCACAGAGATACGACCACCAAAACGCTCTCTTTGCTAACGAAGCGGCACTTCGTTAAACACCGCCGAGGTTTTAAGCCGCCCCGCAGCATCGCAGCAAGGCTGCCCGGTCTGACAGCCCCACTGCTCTATACCAGGGACAGCTGACTACAATCTGATTAACACTAGATTACAACAGAGTGGGTTTTTAAGAGCTTAAAAGCAGCTCATACTACAGAAATCTATCTGATCGTATAAGCAGCAGTATTTGAGAAAATCGGCGCCTAGAAACGAACAGAAAATTTTCAGCATTTCTTGCCAAAAGGGCTATTTACTGAAAGAGAAACTTTTCAGCCCATTTTGTTTGGCAACTGTTTTTGCAGAGAATCCTGTGGGTTGAGAAGGACTCAGCACCGCGCATCACCTTCTGGGGGAGATTCCTGCATAACCCTGTGTTATTTGGGGGTATTCTGGGATAATGTTTTCATTTTTCACCAGAAAAACTTCCAGGTTTCCCCCTACGGGGAATGGGAAAATGTTGGCAGATTTGCCAACGCTGCTGGTAATAGCATCAGATGGGAAATCAGTTTTCCTGGGAAGGACACGGTCCCAGCCAGCGGGTGGTCAGGAGTACCCCAGAAACCCCATTTACTCAGGGAAGTGCCTGCTTGCTCTTCTCAGAAGTGCCTCAAACAGACTTTGAACCTGCCAACTTCCAGTAATGTTGGTATTAGCAGAAAGGAGGGGGAGAAACTCCTTCAGTTATTCTAAGAGCGTGTAGTCAGTGGTAGCTGGGTAAAATTAAGCAATTAAAAGAAAAAAAAAAGCAGCTGGGGGTCAAGGAAACATTACTGACCATCCTACCTGAGGCTGGGCAGTCACTGCCAGCACCTCGTCACGTTGTCACCGAGCTCCCACGTGGCCCCAGCCTGTCCCAGGGCCACCGCGCTGCTGGGCAAATGCTGGCAAGTCCCGCAGCAAAACACAGCCAGCGCTGGCCTTCTGCTACCCCAGTGTGCTTCCAAACTGGTTTTGTTCTTAAAAAAAAAAAAATCACATGGCTTGCCCATCTTCCCAAAATGCAAACAACCTTGCCTCTAATTGATTGATTGATTGATTGATTTTATTAACACACCCAGGAACCACCCCTCCTATCACCCAGGGAGCCGGACAGCTTTTATCCCCCACTTCTTCCTACATTGCTGCTTTTGGCCTGGTCATTTCCCCCAGCTGCTTCCCATCCCATCCCATCCCATCCCATCCCATCCCATCCCATCCCATCCCATCCCATCCTCCTTCCTCTCCCTGTGCTGAGGCCAAGCCTGGGCTGGGTGTCTGCCCTGGGCAGAGGTTCCCTCCCGCAGCACTGTCCTCCTGCAGCTTTTGGCACCGCTGCGTTTTTTCTTAGCAGAAATACTGTGCGTGGGCGTGCACGCGTACTCTCCAGTATTACAATCCCGCTTCCAGATGCAGTTTTCCAGACCGAGCATCCCGGGGACGCCAGGTGACTGGCACCGCCGCCGCGAGAGCCGCTGGCCACAACAGCGGTGTGCGTCCCGGGGCGTTTCGGTGCCCGCTGAGCAAAGCCTGCCCGAGCTAAACATCCCCAAGCAGCAGTTTGGGGCACGGGACCTGCCCCTGGATGGCTGGTGGGTGGCACGGGCTGCCACGAGCCCCGGCTGGCGGCGGGCTGCCTCGTCCTGCCCCGGTCCCTGGGGTAACCATCCACGTGCGTCTTGGCGGGTTAAAGTGTGCAGCGAGGCAGAGTTTGCAGAGCACGGCTTATTACCAACTTGCGGCTCTGCAGGGGCAGAATCCCCAGCCTGTCCTACCAGCAGAGCCCTGCAGCTTTGCAAAGCCCTCGCTCATCCACCAGCAGGTACGGACTGAGTCCTCCCGGGATGCGAGGGAGCTCAGGCAGACGCGCTGCGTGCAAACGTGGGTATTTTGCTCTTGCCCTGGTTTATCTATTGTTGCTTTTTTTTTTTTTGGCATCAGAAAATGCAGCTGTTGTGAAAGCCATTGCTGCACGGGTGGCCTGGCTGTCCCGGGATGTGCCCTCTGATAGAAGAGTTGCTCTCTGCAAATAGGAGTACCCAAAACATGAGGTCTTTCTCCTAGTCATAGGAAAGAAGCAGTGGTAATCTCTTTTCCTAGTGTTGTTCAGAACACCAGTACCAAGCCATGGGCCACAGCGCTCGTTCCAGCAGCGCGGTCTGCTCCCAGAGATGCTGGGTGATGGATGCTTCCCCCAGACAAGATCCTCACCTCCCCATTAAGTACATAAAAACCGTTACCAAATCCAAAAGTCTGTCTCCACACTCCCCTGGCACACATGTAAATCAGCATCTGACAGTGATGGGCTAAAGCCGTAGTCTTGGGGCGAGCCCCTGAACTATATGAGATGAGTCTTAATCACCATGTACTTCACCCCAGGCTAGGAGGGCTTGTCTTCAAAGGTCGTCCGTGCCACCAAAATGATGACTGCTAGGGTTTAAATAAGGGTGGGGAACTGCTAACAGCAGGGCCAGTGGCAGTTTGCATCCAAGCGTAAAAGGACAAGCTGCCTGAAAGGCTTCGTCCTGGGGGGACCCTCGCTGTGTGCCCACGTGAACAGGGTTTAGCTCTTAAAACCACAGGTACCAAAGCAGAAAGTAAACAAGACCGGGGAGCTGCATTTTAGCCTCAGCATTGTTTTAAAAACAAACCAAAAAAACCCCCGAACCTACATGTCCGGAGAAGACCGCTGCAGGGAACTTCACAGCAAAGGGGTGCGGGGATGGAGTCCGAGAGGTCTCCTCTGGCTCAGAAATGGGGTGAAGCTCCCTGTTACCCCGCTGCGACCCCCGTGCCGTGTAATGCAGCCGGGCTCTGCGTCTGAGCTCCAGCCGAGAGGACGGGGTGGTTTCCTTCCCAGTGCTCACACTCTGAAGATTTACAAGCTCAAGACACTCGAGATGTATTTACTGGCTACCAACATAATTGCAGTGTAATTGCATATGGTATCAAGCCAACTTTCCTAGAGCTGTCAGCCACGGGACAGGGTGGGATGTCTCCTCATCCAAACTCTATCTATAGAGACACCAGAAGAATGAGACCCATTCTTCCACCCTTCAGCTCTTCTATTCTTTTTCAGAAGAAATGTGGAGTCCTGTTGCTTCATTAGTAAACAACAAAAAAGCCCAAGCTCCTCATAAATGAATTACCAACTGAATGCCCTGTTGAAAACCCTCTAACACAGCATGGTTGAGTTGCTGTCAGTGGCCACATTTCCATCCCGGGCACCTCTCTGCCCGGCCCTGGAATGGCAGAGCCGTGCCCGGCGCCCCATCCCACCCGTCCACCTTCCCCAGCCCTCGCAGCCCCTCGGGGCACCCCCTTGGCAAAGCATCTTTGGTTTCTGCAAGTGGAGAAATAACCCACTCGAGCTGGAGAGCGGCTCCGATGCCCGAGGGAGGGCACGGGCAGGCGCTGGTGGCTGGGCAGCTGGTGCTGGGCTGCCCACGCTGCCTCCTCCTCCTCCTCCTCCTCCTCCTCCTCCTCTTCCTCCTCCATCCCTGCCCGCCTGACTCCTCGCTCCAGCCGTGCTGTGCCCGGGACGGGACCGGTGGCACCGGGGATGGTGTAGCAGCGCAGGCATCTTCCCGGGCAGAGGAGGACTGGCAGCACTGGGACGCGCTGGGCAGGCGGCTCCGGCGGGATCCTGAGGGCAGGCGACGCAGGCAGGAACAGGCAGGGGCTCCTGCTCGCTCCAGGCTGGCGGTGCTGGGAAGGAGAGGTCTGGTGGTTGTGGGTGAAAAGTGGGGGTGTGGGCTCGGGGGGGGTTGCAGGAGTTCCTCCCAAATGCCCCGAGAGTCGGCAGGGCACGCGGAGAGCCCCCCCGGCCACGCGCAGCCTCGAGGGGCTGGCCCCGAAACCCACGTTCTCCAGAAGGAATTAATTGGAGATTATTTTCTGAGATGTCTGAGCACCCTCCCCCAGGAAACAGCACGGAGCCAGCGTCTGCAGTTATTTAAAACGACCTACTATCCTGGTCGGGAAGGAAAACTCAGTTAAACACATCATTTCATTTGTAACGCTCAAAGAGACCAAACTGCATCATTCAGTAGCAATAATGAATTGTGGTAGAAGGGTAAACCGCAGCAATAAAACTCTATTCATCGGCAAAACTAAAGGTGTTATCGCTCAAAAGCTTTGCGAGTATCAGATGCACGTCATGTATAACTGATTAAATCGAGTCCTCGTATTTTGCTACCGACAGCCGCGCTGACGGGCCTCGCAGGCGTCAGTAATCATCGACAAGATCCCAGAGACACCACGCAGGGTAAATCATTCCTCAGCGCAAATCCCCAATGGTTCTTACGTCCATCTCCGGTGTTGTATTATGTTGTGTGAACCAGCCCCCTCCTCGTTTCTCCCAAACCAACCCAAGGCCGTTCCACCAAGATCCCCTCTCGGCTTGTACGTCCCCACCGCCGCCGGCACAACTTTCTGTCGGTAGGATGCGAGGCGAGGCGTTCGTACAGCTCTGAACTCCGTGGGCTCCGTCTGGCTTGAGAAGGTCCAACAGTGCCAACCAGAACTGAATTATTATTTAAAAAAAAAAAAAGCGTAAATACCATGAAACCATGAGTGAGGTTGGCAACGCTCGGTGTACAGTGATCGCGCATCTTGGGTCTTCGCTCCAGCTCCAACCATGACATTGTAGCAGAGAAAAACCCGCCGAAGAGCTGGCCCACCATCATGGTGAGCGCCGACCGAGCACGGCAAGCGAGGGCAGAGCGAAACACTTGCACGGTTTACACTTCTGCAGATACGCAGCCTTGGATTTTACAGATTCCGCCTATTTTTCCGAGGTTCGAGGGTTGCCTGCGCTCCAGCACACCCCGTGCAGCATCCCCCGCTTGCTCTAGCAGGTGCTTTGTGTTCTTGCAGGGGCTCAAGGAGTTTAGGGTGAAATACCGATGTTTTACTTACGGAGCAGAGTAAAATCTATATGAGAATGAGAATGAAAATGATCTTGCCTTTTTACGGCACCTTCCTCCGAGAGGATCGGAAAGCGCTTTGCCAACGTTCCCGGCCAGTGAAGAAGCGACCATGGGGGAAAGCCCGAAGCGCCCGGCACGGCCGCCGGCACCGGCTCCTCCAGCACCGAGCCCCACCAGGGCACAGCACACACACCAGGACACACGGAAACAACGGGTTTTTACCCAAAACGCAGACACGTATTAAAAAAAAGAAAAAAAAAGCACCCCTTCTCCTAAGAACCACCCCCTCAAACCAGGCTGGGGCACAGCGGCGGCCAGACGGCCCCGGCGGCGATGGGCAATGCGGAATGAAATGAAACCCAAGTGTCGGAAACGGTTTATAAAAATGGCACATTTATTGCTACAGAACGGTCATGTACATGACGGCATCGAATAACTACAGATGAGAAACAGGTAATGGCCTACACCAAGCTGTCTTTGTTTGCTTGTCATCTTCTTGAAGGAACTCCAGCACACAACCTGTTTGGACACTTCTACAAATCAGAAATACACCAAAAACATGAAAAAATCGAGGCACTCAGCCACACATTGAAAACAAGGTGTAACTGTTCATCTTTTTTTTTTTTTTTTAATATTTTTCCCTTTTTTTCATTTTTTTCCTGTTTTTTTGCTTTTACTGCTGCAGCTATGTGTATAGTCGCAAAAATTTCCCCGTTGCGACCTACAACTAAAAAAAAAAAGCTACCATACAGTTTCATCTCAATAACACATGGTAAAATAACATCTTTTAAATAGTAAAATAAAGTAACAAACTTTTACTCAGAATGATTCCAAAAATCTACAAAGAAGAAATATTCAGAATCTGACAATTTTTTTTTCCGTAATATTCATGGTATAAAAGGATTGCTCCTGTGAAAAATAAGCCAAATATATTTTTTATTTTTAAATTTAGTTTTTTTTTCCTACTAGGGTGTACTACAGTCTATTTTATAGCAAAAAGAGCACTAGACAAACGAAGCTTTATAACAAAAAGCCAGGCACTGATACATGGTAAATCTCTGCTTTTTTTTTTTTTCTTATCTTCACTTAATTGCATCACAAGTAACAAGAATGAAAAAGGCCACAGTTCATATATTTTCACCATTACATAAGTCTATAATACTTGAAATGAGTATGGTCAAACCAGCACTGCACAAATATGAATCAACTTCAAGTCCCATGAGAAAGAACATGTTTTTTAAAAAACAAACAAACAAAACAAAAACAAAACGAAAAGGTAGGGCCCCCCCGGGCCCTGGTGCCCCGCTGTGTTGGAATTCATTGTATTCCACCTCTAGGTTTTTTTTTCCAGTCAACCAGTGGACTAATTTTTTCTTTTTCTTTTTTTTTTTTTCCTTTTTTTCTTTTTTTTTTTTAAATTTATTTTTTTTTTTTTATTTGTGCTTGTTTCCGCTGAAATCTCTTCATTCCTGGCAATATTCTGTATTGTTCGCTTTTGGACATGGATCATATTCTGCCTATTGGATACAAAGGTGAACCCCTCCTCGCCCTGACCACCCGTCTTCGTTGCCTCCCCCCGCCCCGCCCCCTGAAAAAAAACCTAAAAAAACCCCCCAAAACCTCGGAAGACTGAATCAGTACAAGTTGCATCACTGGTAGGACTGACAGTTGTATAAACATTAGTGTTCCTTGCAGCTACACAGAAGACAAATGGTAAAAAAGTTCTAGATGAACAGATTCCCTATTCAGCATATTCATAAATTACTTGAATGTGGAGGTGGATCAGTTCAGAAAAAGCTGCTAATTCAGTATTTTATTTCTTTCTTTGCGAGTTTCTTAGCCCGGTTCTATTACCACAGGGTACGGCTTTCTAAAACCTTCACCGCTTTCACTAAGTATCATCAGCTCAATCCCCTCGGAGAAAGGCAGCTCGAGATGCGCACACCTTACCTGGGCTGGGAAATAACGGAAAAAATGAAGGATTACAGACTCGTGGGGCGTTTTTGTTTTGAAATCTTGCCTCATCCGGAGCGGAAGCCGGCCAGGATCCTCAGTTCTTAAATCCAGGACGGACGAGGGCGCATCCTGCACGGAGGAGGGATGCGAGCCCGGAGCGCCCGCAGCGCCGCCGGCGTCCGTCCCGCGGCACGGCCCCGAGCTGCTCCTCGAGTTCGGCCGGAGCCGAGTGCGAGCGGAACAAGAAAAGCTTTTTCTTTCTCTGCAAGTTCCAGAAACTAAACTCGTCATTTATTTTCTGTCCACAGATTGTTTTAAATAAACATGAAGTTGGTCTTATAATTTTTTTTTTTTTTTTTTTTTTTTTACATCGTTTATCAGAAGCACAGTCCTCAGCATCTCGGTGATGATCGCCTTGCCGGTCCCTACCCCGATCGAGTGGTGCACTCGGACAGACCGAAACCGAGTGTGGTCCACCGGGTCTGAGGTCTCCTGGAAAAAAATATATGGCTTGTTCATCGGCATCGTGCTCTTCACGCCATCCAGAGGGCCAACCCGCGCGGCTGGGAGCAGCAGAGCCCTCCGGCCTGCCGAGGGGACCACTGGCCGTCGTTAGCGCCGGGTGGGCTCAAGCTTTATTAGACCCCCTCTCAGATAAACCAGGCCTGCTCCAAGTCCAGCGTTTCTCCTGCAATAAGCCTCTGCAACTCGGAATTAAGCCTTAGTGTGGTCTCCTCTAGCGTCTGCTCTAGCAGTTGAATCCACCTCCACATTTGAGAAACTTATCGACAAATCAAAACATTGAAAGTTTTATCGCTACTGAACATATTTACAGTTTTCAGCACGCACACAGCTAATCCAAATGGGTATGGGGATGTCGAAGGTGAGCACGTGGTAACTATCATATTTGTTCTTTACGTTTTCAGAAACAAACATAAAATTCAGATTCTTGTATCTCACTATTTCATTTAAATGAGACTTTTTTTCAACCACACAGATTTTTATAAACAAAAAAACTGATACAATGTATTAAAACACATAATAACAAGAGTCTACATGTAAAAATATAACTTTTACATACACAATTTCAAAATAATGATACGTTTGCCATTTGTTGCATAAAATTTACAAATGTATTTTTCATTACTATATAACTGGCAAAACAGGAGAACAGATGGAACATTTAGACCGTTTGATGGATTTATGGCATTTATTCAGTGTTGATAGGTGGAAAATCTACTCGAACAGGGAGATTTTATTTAAAATACATGCCAGGTTGGTGTGGCTGTAAAAATAGAAACTGGAATTAGAGACAAAAGGATGCTGACAAATACTTAACTAGGAGCACTATCTGTTAATCGTACTGTACACCAAAGTCAATCGTTATTAAGATTCACTATGGAAGTTGGTTCAATTGTGCCCAGACTTCAAAGCTAGTTATCTGATGAGCTGCTGTGCCATAGTTTGAGCTATGTTACTATTAAATATGTTAAGTAAAAACTTCATTCGTACTGGCCAGAGAAATACTGTACTACCACCCCTCCTCGAGAAAGTGCAACTTAATGCTTTAGGACTCATAAGGCTTGTTATAATGCTGCATGATGACCGAAATTGGCATTTCACAAAGAAAGGAGGAGGCAGCGAGTGGTCTACACTTAAATAATCCACTTAAAAACGAGAGAAGAACAACAGAAAAAGAAGTCGATCAAATCTGTCACACTACTTGCAATTTTCCCCCGCGATGGTGTGTGTCGTCCCCCCCCCCCCCAAATCTGACCATGTATTCAGCAACGCCTCACTGCACACTATTTAGGCTACACACATAGGTAACACTTTAATCGGTTCGTTAATCACAGCCACTTTGATTATGTTATGTTTCCGATGATATAAACATTGGAAGGCACAGTGGTAACATTGTAGCATTCTAACCTTGTACCTCTGAAAATCCCAGAAAAGGGTCGAGCGGAGCAGCGGGGCGGCCGGGGCTCGCTCCCGCGCCCGGGGGGCCGGCACACCGCCGGCCCCGAAGTCCTGTCTTCCCCAAAGACTGAAGAAACAACTCTCTACTTTAGTTATGAATGAGAAGCAACGTCAGGGTCAGCGTTTCATCCTGCACTACCCCTCCAGAGACAGAGTTGGCACTACAGGTTACAATAACAAAAACAGGGGAGAGGGACAGAAATAAGACAAAAAAATCCTTATTTACAGTAAAATCTTCTTTTTAAAAAAGTTAATCAGTACTATTTTTTTACAGGAGCAAAAAAGTCTGAAACAAATGAACAAAAGCTTACCATATTCACTAAATTTTTAATATATATTTATATATATATTTATATATATATATTTGTCATAGGTCTATAAGATCCATCTGTTTCTCCTACCCTAAGGAATGGCTAATGTCATCGCTTCAGTTTTCATTAGGACGTTTGCTGGTTTTGTAAATATCTGGGCAGCAAAGCTTCCCTTTTAATATCCAGTAAGTATAAACACTAGCTGTCTAGCACACCAACAAAAACGCTCATTTTTTTTTCTTCAGAAGTACACTTTTTCATTATTGCAAGTTTACAATTTTAAATTAAATATTTTTTTCAGACTTACAAATTAATTATATTTTTTTTTTTTTCCAAAAGAAGTTTAGGCACAAATGCATTGTCCCACAGTGTGGAGAAGATTGCCATTCAGTCTCTAGGCTGTGCACTTACAGCTCGTAACATACTGCGTTAGACATTCTGCATGATATGTTAAAGAGAGTCGTCCCTCAAGTTGCACTTTTTGTTTGTTTTTTCTCGGTTTTAATAATCGGGAATGCTGAAATCTCTTGCGTCTGTGATTCTTAACTACTCAGACTTGTCTTATATTACAAAAAAGGGGTTAAGGAGAAGTGTTTATGTGGGTTTAAGATAATACAGCTGTTAAGGAAGTGGTCTCTTGCTTAAATGAAGAAATGTGGCAACTTGGACCTGCGGAAGAAGTAAAAAATCTCATCAGTCGAGGAGAGCCGAGCCTGCGCGCGTCCCTACACCCTCCTCCAGCAACCCACCCGAACACTGCCTCGGAAATCAAGCGTGCTCGCGGGGCAACCCGAAAACCAGTTTATAAGGGGTGGGCTGGCACGTCCACCCCCGGGGGACGGTCTGCCCTGGGACGGGGGGCTGGACCGGGGGCAACCCCTCCGGGTGCGGGGCAGGAGGCTCCCGGGGCATGGCTGAAAAGAAACTTGCCTTTTTTTACATCTGTCCCATGTGATTGGAGGCATCTCCCATCCCAGGGTGGGGTCCTGCCAGGGAAAGCGGAGGAGGATCTGAAGATACTTTCTCTTCTTCCCTTCTTTTCAGACACGCTGCTTTAGGATTCAGATTTCTTTCTGTTGAATTGAAGCAAAAGGCGGTTTCAGATATTCACATTCTTATACCAGGTTGGTCTACGGTTCATCGCATGGGCGTTTAGAATAATTCGTTGTCAGTTATTCGTTCCGGTCCTGCTACAGGAATTTAGCGGGCTGAAGCGGAGGACGCAGCTCAGTCAGATCGAGCGCCGAAATGCAGCACGACTCCGTACGCAAGCTCTGCAAATACCTCCGTGTTTGCGCTTTGCTAAGGAGCAGCCAAGCTTAATATTGAATTTGGATCTTGCCGAAGAACGTAAAGCGTGCCGAGGCTGCCGAGGACCTATGCCGGCATCCCCAGTGCCGGAGCCGCAGGGGAACGCAAGCTCCCCGGCTGCTCAGACGTGCCCGGCCGGCTCCGGGTGCCAAGGGTTAGGTCTTGCCACTCTCCCTGGCACCCGGTGCCCCCGGCCAGGCTTTCCCCAACCCAAAAAGGCGTGTTTGACATGGCCGAAGCCCCGGAGGGATGTACGGAGACCCGGCGGCACACTGACCTCTGACTTGCTGCTCTAAGCTGAGGATGACAGCCACAGCCTGGTGTAAAATCAGGAGCTTGGTCTGGGGCTTGTCGCTCTTCAGATGGAGCTGCACCATCCGGCCCAACTCCTTGAAAGCCTCGTTGATGTCGCGGACGCGGAGGCGCTCCCGAGCGTTGTTGGCCATTCTCCTCTCCTTTTCCCTCTCGGCCTTCTGCTCCGGTGTCAGGTCTTCGTCATCGTTATTGCTGGGAGACAAAAGGAATACATCATTTTCTAATGATGTGGAAAATAAGGAGCGCCAAGATTTTCAAGAGACTTTGTCCAAAAGCACGGCTACAATTCACGAACAGACACCTTCTGAACGATTCTTATTTACTGTTCCCCTTCCACCAAACCTTTGCGAAAGTCAGTCCCCTTCAATTTTACTCTGAGTAAAGCCTTGGTTTGTAACGAGGCTTTACAATCTGCGAGGCAGGACTTCCAATATTTTAAAGAAGCAAAAACACAGCTTTTTTCCAATAACGTATTTTATCACAGCCAGTACTGCAACATTTTAAATCATGGCAAATCTCCGCTCAGAGTCACCCTTTAACCCCAAAGGGCGCTGGTGGCTCCCTGCACTGCTCCCACTTTCCATCTTTGCTGCCTGTGGGTTCGCCCCAGGAGCGAGGAGCTCGTCCCCGACCGGCGAGGGGACCTGCCCCAGCTCCCACCAGTGCCAGCACCCAACTCCCACGGGCTGCGGCCCCTCAGCAGTGCCTTCCGAGCCGGAACGACTGCCGTGCATTTACACGTTTCCCTTTCAGCAGACCGTCATTCGGGGCTTGGAAGAAACTTGCTCTACTCCCCAAGGGGAGGATCGGCCGTCCTCCCTAACAGTGGCAGAGGGGAGCCACGGGCAGCCGGCGTGGGCAGCACCCCAGTCCCGGCACGGAGCTCGGGGCACCGAAACGCCCGCGGGCAGAGAGCCACAGAAGTAATTTCTGGCTGTGAAGAGCCGTAGGGTGAACTTCTGCATCCTTTCCGCAACAAACCTGCTTTCTATCCAGATAAAATGATGATTTGAAATTGAAAACACATCCACTGGTGAATCACTGGCACTATATAATTTGAATTGGTTATGCAAATGGAGTAATAATTTTCAGCAGCCCTAACAACATGGATTTAGACATATAACTAAATATCTAAATTTTCAGCAGCCCTAACAACATGGATTTAGACATATAACTAAATATCTAAATTTTCAGCAGCCCTAACAACATGGATTTAGACATATAACTAAGCATCAGGAGTAACCATTTAAAGCTGCAAGCGTGTTAAAAGCAAAAACGTTAGCCTACAACAGCTTCAAAGCACATATAAATATGCATAAGCGACAGAGTATTTGTTGAATTAACAAGAACCACGATCACCTCGCATCAGCATAAAGGTGCCTTCTTCTTACCATATCGTAAATGCACATGAAAGCCTCACTTCTACATATGGTTACTTCAACACATTTATTCAGAGAAAATCTCGAGTGCCATCTATTTTCTCCAGTCATAAGAGACGTGAATGTAATTAATGTTTTAAACACCGGTGGGTGCCGGCCTGAGAGGTCTGAGTCTCGGCGCTCTCTCGGGGGCAGCCCGTCTGCTCAGACGCTTCTTACCTCGCCTTGGTTTTTACACAGAGAACCAGGCGTGGAAGGAGAAAAGGCAGAAGGACACTGCCATTCCAGCTTTAAAAATAAATCCCCTGAACAAAGCAGGGTCGTGCCTGGATTTCAGCTTCACCGGGCTTTTTGCTGCATAGCTCGGGACTCGACTGGTGCCGAGGAGGACCTGCAGTCCTGAGCTGTACCTCGGGCCCTGGGGTGACGTGCAGGTGAGGCAGGTGAAATCCAAGGGACAGAAGTAAAGCCTGTCCCTTGCTCAGGTTCACGTTTGCAGCACCCATAGACATTGTTCACATTCACCATGGGCGTGAGCTCCCAGATGATAAAATCCAGCTACAACTTCACTAATACATTCCCAAAATTTATAAAGAATATGCCGAACAAGTAAAGTAAAGACCTCTAAACCCTCCGCTTAAACCTAGGGAGCCCTAGAGATTTACCAAAATTGAGGACTGGGAATGACAATTTTATTTCAGAGGTATAAGAAAAGCATATGGTCTGTTAGTTCAGGTGCAGGTGTGATCAGCTGTTAGGCACATTTTTAAAGAGATGAAAATCCATACTGTATTCCAATTTGCAAGCATAGGCAGAGAGGAATAACAGCCTAGTTCATAGATTTTAGCGTAAAGCAATTTCTTTTCAGGTTGTGGAGAACTTGCTCAGTGTCCAAATTTGTGAATTGTTCCAATTTGAGGATGTCCCGGAGTAGAGGTACCAGAAAGGTACTCGGTACTGCCAGAACAGCCATGCCATTCCACTTAGGCTGTGGTTTTACCTGCCAGGAAAAAACCTCATAGTTTCCTCCTGTTCTGTTCACTTCATCGAAATCCAGTAAAGGAATTAAATGAAGCGACACTATTATATACTGTTACCTAGATCTTGACCTAGTAATTGATTTGATATCCTTCTTGTCATCCTCTAGTTTCTTGTCCTCAGAAGACTTTGTGTCCTGGAGGTTTTCATCTCCCTCGTCGTCAGATTTGATTTCGGAGCTACCCGAAGAGACGCTCTGCCCTTGCAGTCCAGTTGGCATGCCTGCGAGAAAACACACGGACGAGCTGTCAAGCAGTGCTTACGCCAACGCCTGAACGGTCTGGGTCTGTGTCCTCCGTCCCCAGCGGAGGGTGACCCGCGGGCGCAGCCCCAGCAGAGCCAGGCGTGGGGGTGGCAGCTCCTGAAAATGGGGTTCGGCCAGGGCTTTGAGGTCTAGCTCTGCTCCTCCGCCTTCAGGAACAGAGGAGGACTCGCTGTCTACGAAACATCAGCTGAACGGCACCGGGGACCGTGATGACAGGACCCGCGCATCTTGCTCGGAGCGGGGAGCTGGCACGTGCACCAGCCCTCACCCCAAGCTGCTTCTGCAAGCAAGGATTTAGGAAGAAAGTAAGACTTTGAACTCCTAGAGCAAATTTGATTCCTGCATCTGAAGGAGTTCTGCGCACCCGCTACCTGTTAGCAGACAACATTATCTGCATTTTACAAACGGACAGAGAGCTTGTGATCTTGCCCAGACCCGCATTTCCAGCTGCTAGGTAGCCGTGGAAGGGGGCACAGGATGCCTAGCTGCTACTCTTGTTCTTCAATCACTACATTACTTTTCCTTCACCTTAAAAAAAAAATCTTTAATATGCCATTCTCAAAATAATCAAAATACCTCAGCTACAATGAATGGACAAGACCTTATAATAGTTTGGGCTCTTTCTCTCTCACTTTAATGGGAAGATCAGCTGCCTCTAGGAGTAATGACAGACACCTGATGTCCTCGGGGTTCGGTTAGCTCCAGGCCTGCTTCCAATAACCCTGCAGAGGAGTCTGCCAGGCTTAGGACAGTGCAACACATCTTGTGAGCCAAGGAGAGGCACGCCGGTGCCATCCTTCCCACAGGCAGAACCGTAAAGGTGGTGGAAAATCTGTGGGTCTGAGTCTCACCTTACACGCACAGCTTTTTGATGTGCGTCCTGCAGTGTTTTCTACGCTCTTAACTTTGCTGCTTAAAGCAGTCCTGGTATCAAAGCTCACTGTCCAGAGGCAAGCTGCCTGCACGCTTCTAGCGGTAGCAATTCGGAGAGCAGAGCTGAATTAGGGAAGAGGCTCTGCCCCGCTGCCCCGCCGTGCCCCGCGCTGCGTTACGGTCTCCGACATCCCCGCGACCAGGAGCTCGGACGCCTCGTCCCTCCAGCCCGGTCACCGCCGTCCCGGCCGCGTGTTTGGGGACGCTGCGTGCCGGGACGGGCTTGCCGGGCAGACGGTACTCACCCCTGTACGGGTCCTGGGGCGGGTTCAGGTCCGGGGACGTGGCGGACTGGACGGGCAGCTGGGGGACGGGGACCTGGTTTGGCACGAGCGAGTGGCTCCCGCGGAGGCTGACCCCGTCCTCGCGGTGCGCTCCGACCTGCCGGCGAGGAGAGAGGCAGCGGTGAGGACGGGCGGACGGCAGAACCCCAAATCCTGGGGACCCCAGGAGAGGGATGGGGAGGGCGAGGCACGGCGCCGGGCTGCGTTTCACTAGAGGGCGCAGACGGCCCGTACAGCCGCGCGCACCGTGCGCGCACACCGCGCTCGCACCGCGCGCTCGCGCCGCGCGGCCGCCCGGGAGGATGCTGCGCCGCACGCCTCGTGACAACCGCGGCGGAGCAGCTCAGGCAGGTAGAATGTCAAATTGTCTCCCAGGGTGCCGCAGCCGAGCGCGCCGATTCCTACCCATCTGTCTTCTATCATGTCCGCCAACAGATCTGACAATTATCTTAATGCCCATATGCTTAATTGTGGGCTTCTCAATTCCCCCATTGCTATCGGAAATCCTGCAGGAATTTCAATTTGGCATTCGGCTTTCATTTTGGGGGATCAGATTCGCAGGCCTGCCATTTTTTTTCCCCGTAATGCCGGCTAAGCCTCTGACAGCGGGAGCTGCGGCAGCGAGCGGCGCGGCCCCCGCTCCCCCCAAACATAATAACGTGTCACCTGCCTTTCCAAAACGAGAAGCCCCGTCCAAATTAGCGCTCGCTGGATTTCATCAACCACCGAGTCCTAAACCCAAAGGGGCGCCGTCCCTGCCAACGCCGTGACTCCGGGTAATATACCAATAAAGGTTTTATTAAACACTCCAGTAATGCCATCATCGGAGCTGACAGCACGGGCGCGATGGAAACGCATCCGTTCCTCTCCTCTACGCGGCTCACAGACACACTCTGCGGAGCAGGGTTGCTCCTTCATTAAATAAAGGACACCGCCGAGAAGAGTTACGCGTCTGAAGAGCAAAACTGTCAGAAGTTGCTTTGATATAAAAGCACCCGGAGTGGCAACGCTGGCGCTGCCTCCCCGGTCCTGCACGGCAGCTCCGGCTGGCTGCGCTCCGAGCCGGAGAGGTACCGACGGACGTCTGCAAGGACAGACGGACAGCGCGTCCGCACGGAAAACTCAGCGCTCCACCTCCTCAGGTGCGTACGTCCCCTAACGCTCGAGCCAAAAGGGCGATAAACCCCGCAGAGAACTGTAAATCGCTCTTTACACTCAAAAAGTAAGTTCTCGGGCAGATAAAAAGATGGAGGGATGTTTCTGATCAGACTTACAAGATAATATAGGATAATTGTTAACAGCAAGTCGAGACCGCAGTAAGAAAGATAAAAGGGAATCCTGCCAAGGGGAACTTGAGAAAATCTTTTACTACTAGACGAAATGCAAATAACCGAAAGCAAGCGTAAAATAGCAGAGACAAAAACTCTCTCTTTGTTGAGACGTTATAATTTTTAAAACATGAGATACTAAGAAAAGACTGGAACCAGCATTATTCAGTTTTAAGAAAGAATCAGTTGTTACGGGGCACTTAGAGCTCAGCAGTTCCACTTCCTGAAATCCCAACGCAGGAAACACAATGAAGTCCTGCTGACATCATTCTGAGGAGAAAAAGTATTTTTTCCCCACACCTATGAAAGAAAATGCCTGGTGAAACAGGCTGTCCTGCTCCATCCCCAGGGATACCCAGCTCCGACCCTGGGTGACCGACCTCGCTTGGGAGCTGGACCCGACTCCCAGTCCGGCCCCACCGTGAGCAGGGGTTTCACCCCGGCCACCTCCGCGAGTCCCCGCTGATCTACATTTTTCTGTGATTCTACAAAAGACGAAAACCATTAAACCATTTCGTTTTGAGGTCTAGGAAGACAAAAGAAACATATGATACCACTTCTGGTTGGCAACCAACCACCACCCTTCGAGCAGAGCTCCCGAGAGCGGCTGGAAGCTGTAAATGCGCGGTGACAGACACCACGTCTTGCTCCCTTTCCCTGCCAGCCTCCGTCCATGACCTGTGCTGGCGGACAGACACACAGACAGACTGACCGACCCAGAGACGGCAAGCATCCCGTCCTGCTCCTGCTCCGGAGCAGCCCACCTCCTTCCCTGGACCACCTCCGTTACGGAGCTACACGAGATGCCTCCAGTTGGGTGGTCCAGCTTGAAGAGGGACAACCTGGCTACCTTGATTATTTGGCCTGACTTCATGAAGACTACGCCTTGTTTTACCACGTCAAGAAGCAGACACGGTAATAATCAAAAGTTAATGATTTGGAGGGTTTCTAAACTGAAGTGTTGAATTCAGACACAAAAAACCCAATGTCATAAAGTCACCACCACTTTACCACTGACATACTGATATATAGTTCTATTTATATTTTTAAAATTGGTTCCCATAAAATAAGATTTCCTCACATTTCTTCTCCTTTAGGTTCTCAAGAGATCTGGAAGATAACCACCTACAGCTCACAACTGAATGATAAAAACTATCAATTCTTTTATTCTTTTTTACAACTGACTATGGGATCAGTCTTGCTTGTTGAGATTTGCAGCTTTTTTCCCTGCCAGCTGGCAAATTCCAGGCATGCTTAGCGAGCCTGCCCGACCTACGGCCATCCCTGCGTGAAAGAAAGACTACTTCTTATCCACTGTGACTGACTTCAAGCCCATTTTCCCCTCTCCCTGCATGGGAGGCAGGCACCCCGAGACGGGATGGAGCTCCGGCTGCAGCAGCCCTCCCACCCGCGATCCTCCCCGTGCCACAGCGAGGGGGCTGCTCCGGTACACCGGCGCTTTCTAACTCCACGGTTACACGAACCACCACCTTGCAACGGCCTTTCCACAGCATGTTTTCCTGGATAGTTTATTTCTCCAGTTTCAATCGCTTGCAAGAAGATTGAGGCAGCCCCATCACTTCGTTACCCCCACAGAGAGTATTTTCTGAGACACAGAAGACTTCAACTCTACCAGGCTACAAACACCTCTGCGTGTGTGCGTACGTGCACACACAGGTATCTATAGTAAAAGCCCCAAACTAACCCACACCGAGTACTTCCACAAGCAGAGGACTACGAGGGCCGGTTCCCGGCAGCGCTGTGGTTTTCACCACGCCACCGCATCTCCCCCGCCCACGGGATGCTCTGGCCTGCACGGGTACCCAAACGACTGCTTTTACAGCGAACTTCAGGCCTCAGATGTCCCCTAAAATGGGCTGGCCACTTACTTCTCTCTTTAAACATAATTTCCTTTTCTCCTTAAATATCATTTCCTTCCTTCTTTTAAATGTCATCAGGGGTTTCCACCCAACCACCAAGAGCTCAGGACCTTCAAAAGCACCGCCACGCTGCCGAACGCGGCCGAAACCCACCATCTGCCAGGGGACGCAGGGATGCGACTTACTGAAATAAAGCCTGTCCTACAGAAAGCGTTAGGGACAGAAAGCAGCAACGCCTGCGAGCCTGGGGTGTGGGCAGCTCCCGGCACCCCCAGGGACACAGAAGATGCTGCATTTTCTGCTTCCCCCTCCCTCCGCAGCCGGCAGGGCCGCCGGTTTGTCTGTTATACAAACAACAGCTCTACCCTGAGGTGGAGCGAAGATATGAATCATTCCCCCCAGCCCGGGAGTGTAGATTATAAATAATACTTATCTTTAGAGAATCAAACTCACTTTGAAGTTCTATTAATATTTTATTTATTTCCATCTCTTTAAACAGCCCCCTACTGCAGCACTCAGCAGATTGGAGCGGAAAAAAAACCCCAACAAAGAACAAATCCTAAAATGTGCACGGGAGGTATAAGCGGACTCTGCTGTTGATGTGCAAATGTCTGCCTTAACCTCCCCTCCGCAGTCACCAGCTCAGGCACCCAGAGGTACCCGAGCACACGTGTGCGTACGCGGGTGTGAGGTACAGTCCGCTTGCGATAATTCCGCCAAAGGGAAAAACCGTGAGAAGCCCCAGTCCTGTGGGGTTTTGGCTATTAAGGTTAAAAAGGCTTCTGGAAGATAAATAAATACTGGTGCAGAGAAGGCTGATCCCAGAGTAAGGATCAAAATCGTCCTGCGGACCTTCCAGCGCAGGTCTCTTTGGAGGCACCTGCGCAGGTACTAGGCTGATGGACATGGCACGAAAACCTGGACAGACGATGCCTGAATTCACACTTGCATTAGTCTTTTATGGCATTTTAAAAACTTCAATAGCTGGAAGAAGGCTAGACCTTGTCTTCTCTTACCTTTGCATTTTCATTTTTATATACGGTAACAGGTACTCAGTACAAACGTCAGGTTTTTCTGGTTATGCTAGCCTGGACGTACTCCAGATTACCTGCGCTATCTATGCATTCATCATGAATGGGAAGCTGTTTTAAAAAAATATGTGGGAATTAATTCTTGAATACTCAGCATTTCTTGATGGAGATGTATATGCGTAGTTAACCCAGATAAAGAACGTGACGCTGGGATGCCGGGAAGGAATTCACAGTTTCGCCTGTGTTCCACAAAGTGCGTTTTTCCTTCTTTTTTTAAAAAGTAACTATTCTGCTGCCTGAGATGCTTGTTTCATCAACATCAAGACGTAGGGCATTGAATTTGGCCGTTCCGCAATGCCCATTAACATCACCCCGCAGAGAAGTGCCCCCAGAGCAGGCTGTTGGCTGAAGCCCCCCCTCCACTGCTCCAGACGCGGATGCCCCCCCAAAAGTGAATCCCCGCTCTCCAAACGTGCCTTCCCAGCCGCTGCCACGGGGACCAGGAGGAACGGGGGCCGGGACACCAGTTTCCCCCCGCCGGCATCACCCCTCGCCGTGTGCCACGGCACACCGGGGGTCACCCGTCCCTGCGGAGGGACCGGGGAAGACGCTCGGTTTTCGGTCAACGTGGAAGAGAAAACGTGTCCGCGTGGCGATCAGACCCCACTGACACGGAGAGCTGTTCTGGTCCCTGTGAGCTGGAGCCTCCTCCCCGAAATCCCAGCTGCACCTGACAGCCCCGCAGCGCTGCATTTCGTTTCGAAATGAGCCGGATTCTCTCCCTCTCCGCCTGCCATGTAGATGGCGACGGAGACTTTGTCCTCCAGGGCGAGGAAAGCCCCGTCCTGACCCAGAAGTGAATCCTGAGCAGTGGTAAGAAATGGTCGTACAAATGTTTCTTTTATTGCTCACAGATGGGCATTTGAAGTTCGGGCATGGTAAGGAGCAGACATAAACTGTAAAGAATGGGGAAAGGTTTCCTATGAAGTTATGAGCGTCGCACCCCTTTCCTTACAGTTAACCCCTCTCACGCTGAGAGCCGGCCTTCACACGCACCGTTAACGTTCTAAATACAAAGGAAAAACTACTACCTATAGCCTGGACCACAGCTTTGGGCTACGGTTAGGAAGAGATTATTCCTAACTTTCCCGTATCGTGAACAAATGCAACAAGCAACAAGCTTTGTCCTTTTAAAAATGATGACCTTTTGTTATCCAATTAGATAAATAAAAACACGCGGCAAGAAAGTTGTAAGGTGATGCATGTTAACACGTGTTCAATATTGTCAAAATTTATAAGTCTGACAGAAAGCAGATTTGTGCAAAGCCCTTATAAACCTCTAACGCTATATTAAAAAGGGAACAGCACAGGGCACTCTGACACAAATGGTCTCTCACTGTATGTGTGTATTATTGGTCCAAATTATTCACTCTTATTTAACTGCACCGAAGTCTTTCATCTCCATGCTATACAATAATAGTTTCCATATGACCGGTGGCTCAGCTATAAATAAGATCAAAAGCGAAAGAAAGGATTTAATAAAAAAAAAAAAAAAAAAAAAAAAAGACATTAAGAGTGGCATTAAATCAGGAAAAAAGCAAAGTTCACATTTTTTTCTACAGAAAAAAAGTAGCGCCGAGTACTAAGCGGCTCGCCAAATATCTTATGAAAGGGCCGTTTGCGAGCCAGTTGTGTGCAAAAGCCATTTAAACGGAGCTGAAAGTGGCAAAGCCGGACTTTGCCGTTGAAAGGAAGGGGAAGAAGAAGGGGAAAAAAAAAAAAAAGCGCCAGTGCCACGTCTCCACGCGAGGCCGGCGTACCGGCTCGGCGGCAGCGTGCGCGCCTCGAGGTCGCGGGAGCGCGCGGCGTCGCCCACCCGCGTCCCCGTGGGGTCCCGGGGAGCCCGCCTCCCCCCGCCCCGGCGCGGCAGGAGGGGATTCGGTTTGGCACCACGCACCCGCCGGGTGGGAAGAGCCGACTTCCAGCCGATTTTCCCCCCAGCTCCGCGGAGGTCGCCGGCCCCCTCCCGCGGCGTTCTGCCCTTCGCCATCCCGGGGAGAGCGGCCCACCACCGCCGCGTCCTCCTCCCCCCCCCCGTAAGCCCTAACGCGGCGCGAGGTCTCCCGCGCTTCGCCGGCTTCGCTTTCCCACCGTGGGGAATGGGAGTATTTTAAGGGAATAAGCGGCCGGTTGAGACCCTTTAGGGAGAGAAGCGGGTCGCTGCGGCCGTCGGAGGGAAGTCGCGGAAATAATCCCCGCGATTTCTTTCCAGCAGAGATGATTATTCATTTAAGCGTTGGCTAAATCCGGAGATATAAAGGGTCCTAAAGTACCGGATTAAGAACATTAACTCTTCTTCGCCGAACGCCCGGGGAGGGAGGGGAGGAAACCACGCCGCGAGCAAGTCGGCACACCTGGACGCCGTATTTCGGTGCCCGGTTCCAGATGACGGGGGTCCCGTCCGGAGCATCAGGTGGGCGACCCACCCGCGCCGCCGCCTTCCTCCCCGGCACCTGCCTCGGCTCCGGTCCGGCCGTCGCACCCGGCGGCAATTTCAATTAAGGCGAGCCAGCTGCTCGCCGTCGCCGCTCGGGAGCGCGCGCGCACGCCGGGCCGGCCACGTGGAGCTCGCGGGAGTCCCGGGAAACCAAATATGACAAGGGGGGGGGGGGTTGGTTTTTAAACCATGTGGCTAATTAGCTGCTTCGAAATGAATGGAGCCATTGTGCGAGGACAACGCTTTGCTGAAAAGGTGTCGTTTAAATATCGGTCGGTGGTTTCTCTCCCGGTCGAAATGAAGTTTATAGCTCCAAAATAATTTAAAAATATGATAAAGGCTGTAATTGCGCGGCATTAGGAATGTCAACCAATTAGGCAGAAAACGGTGCTATATAAAAACCCAACACCGGTGCCTGTTGTGTCAGACTTCATTCCAGCAAGGTCATTCTGTCCGTTTTTTTTAAATTTACATTATACCTGCTAACTGAAAACCACGGTCAAGCAAAACAAACCACAGACGCAGCAGCTACAACTGTGCTAAAAATTAAGAAGAGATAGTAAGACAAAACAGCAAAAGCCAAATTTCGTCTTTTAAATATTGCCAAGTCGCTTGACTCTTTTTGTTTATGTACGAATGACATAACTGAATTACTTCATGAGCTGCTACTCTAATTCCTAGGGGTGGAAAATTCCATAAGTTAATTTAATGTGGATGTAAAAAAAAAAATACACACGAACACGCTCTCTTCCTGTGGGCCCTCACGTGAAGCATGCAGGCTGGCTGATGGGTTTCTAAGCACTATCTTAAAAATAATGTATACCAGTTTCTGGCTTGTAATGCTTTTAATCAATACCTTCATGCACCGCTACAAGAGAAACACGTGTCTTCTCAGATTCCTCTGCAAAAGTTAGCGTTTTGCTGCTTTCTACAATTCAATTCGAAACGTAACGATAAAATCCCTGCAATCCGCGTAACCTCTGGAATAACAGGAACTGCGGAAAGCCAGGAAATTCACAGCTAAAGCTGAAAATATACGCTTAGCTCATGCCCTTGAGAGATGGAGATGGGCAGATTAAATCGGCCAAAACTCCCAAGTTTTTGACTTGACGTGCGACTTCTACAGCTTTGGCCTTGAAGACCCTCGCGGAGACAGAAACGTTACGAGCGCCCCGGCGACAAACCCCGCATCATCCCCGTTTCTAAGCCACTTCTGCCTCTTCCCAGAGGCGCCTTTGCAGGCGCCCCGGGCGGTTCCGTACCGGCTTTACGAGCCCGGCGAAGGGAGGCTACCTCTGTTTTAATTACGATGGTTTCGATCCCGCAAACGCTCGTGCACGCGCTGAACCTCAACGTCACGGATGGTCCCAACGGGACCGACGCGTGGCAATAAAGTCGAGCGCACGTGTGTTTGCAGAACCCGGCTCTCGAGGGGATGGGAAACCCGAACGCCCGCCTCCCCTGCTCGACGAGCGGGTCTCACCCCCCTTCCCCGCCGCGCTCCCCCTCCGGCCCCCCCACCCCCAAATACACCCCGCAAAGGGACCAGCTTTGGGCCAGCAGCTGCTGCACCCCAGCTTTGCGGCTGGGGGATGCTCCGCGTTCGAATTCCTGCCCTCCGCCCTGCGAGCTCTGGCACCCGAGGGCTGCGATTTAAGAAATATCCCGATTTTGCGGCTTTCCCGCTGCCCTTCTCCTGGCTGCACGTGCTGCTGCTGCGACGCAGCGGGCGCAGAGGAGCGGGCAGCTCGTCCGGGCTTTCGCCGCTAAACCAGTTTGCCGCTAAACTGGTATCAAATACATTGGATTTGTAAACGGCGTGAATTAACGTGCGCCGGTTTGCTCGTGGCGCAGGGGAAATTGGAAACAGGGACATCGGCAAATTCCAGGGGCCTGCTAAAAATTAGTAAATGCTTAAACGCTCTCCTTACTGGGCCACTAATAAAAAAAGTGAGGGAATGTAAAAGAAGAAATCCCTTTTAAGACAGCCTGCTATAGCAAACCGTTCGCACAGGGAGTAGAACTCCGCTCCCAGCCACACAGCTGTAAACCTGGCCTCATTCCATTAAAACCGGAGCACTTGATTCCCGTTTCCAGCAGCATCTGACCGATCTCTGCCTTATTTTTGTCTGGGGAGAAAAGTCGCACATCTGCTGCGCGAGGGAGAGCGCGGGCAGGGAGAGCAGGCAGGGAACACGGGCGGGGAGAGCGGGCAGGGAATGCGGGCAGGGAACGTGGGCAGGGAATGCCGGCAGGGAGCGCGGGCTCTGCACCGCTCCGGGGTCGCTCCGGCACGCTCGGGCAGCGCGTGGAGGTGCGCGGTGGGCACAGCCGCTTCCACCAGCGCGCTCGACAAGTTTCCGGTCCATACCTCCCACTGCTACTTTATTTACTGCAGCTGGCCAGCCTTTTATAGCCTGTTTCATGTATTAAAATTCAAATGTGGAAAACATTACCAGTATCCTCCTTGATTTTTTTTTTTTTTTTTTTAAATTTTTTCCCCCTTCAACTTCCTTTTCAGCGTGGAATGTATCAAATGGTCAAAGGCTAACTTCAGACTGACTCTACTCAAAAACTATTTCCTTTGTTCTTATGTTTTTACTTCAAAATTCATACCAGTTTTCCAAAAGAAATTATCGGGCCCGACTCTTTCACCCAAGTTACGGTTTCAGACAGTGAGTAATGCTGCTTGGGAACGCGGCAGACTCCGGGTTTTCAGAGAAATGTCCCCGTCTCATTTGCAGCAGCAGCACTGCTCTCAAAGCATCCGAATTCTCCTGCTCCGTCACCCTGCTCTGACCATATTCTTATTTAGCGAAGTACAAACAAAACCTGTCGGACCCCATCACTCGGCATTTCTCCTGAAAAAGGAAGTGCCTACATATTCCTAAAAATATGAAGACATTTTTTAGATGCACGATACCAGCACTTCGATTTCTCATTGTTGCTGCTTTTTTTTGTTTCAGTCTAACTTCACCTACATCTGGTATTTAAGCGAGGAGCACATATTTATGGAACAAACTGTCTCTGAAGTGATGCCCTGGGTGCATGTTGCATCAGTTTAACATATGCAAAGCGAACAAAGCTACAAAAATTAAACTCTTTTCTCTTGATTGAGAGCAGATATGCAGAAACAGTTGTAAGTCACAGATCTGGCTTTTAATAAAGCCAGATTTCTTCATTAAAAGCAGTATTGTTTAAACACTGGAGGAAAAAATAGCTTTGTACAAACTAAAATCTTAGATTATATGTATCCCAAGTGTATTTAACATATTACCTGAGGCCAAGCTAAATTACAATCTAGAATTTCCTTTTGTGAATTCTCAGCAACTGCCACAGAGAGCAAAACAATGTCTGGTTCATGCTAATTTTATTGGGGAAGGGGAGAGGAGATGGATTTAACTGAGCTGCTGAAAAAGCATCTTTTTACCTCCTCTCAGAGCTTTTCACCAGACCATTTTCAGTTAACACTTCACATTTTTTTGAATCTGCAAATGGCGCAGGCTCAGTTGTGGCTTTTAATGATATTTTACCCACGACAGAGTCACTTTTAGTAACGTTTAATTTAACGAGGAGCAGAGCCTGTCACAAAGCTGCCCCAATAAAAAAGCAAACAACGCCCCCCTTATTTTCCTTTCTCAGGTGCTTAATTTCAACAACTGATTTTAATAACCTGAAGCAACAGAAACTATGGGCAAATATTCAGCCCAGGGCATTGTATGTGGACAAGTCTGAAGGGGAGAACTGTTTGGTCAAGGACAGCTGGCTAAGGATACCTGAAAAGCCAACTACTTCTTGCAGGGGGGAAGCAGGAGACAGCTGGGATATTTTCATTTCCCTACGAGATGGCAGACCTCAGTCGTGAAGGCTCTGGATGGCCATTAGCACCCAAGCTTAGCCGTAAAACCTCGCCCTCGGCCAGAGACGGAGCGTGCCAAGGGCTGCGGAGCCGTCCCTGCCGCGGGATGGAGAGCGGCCGAAAGCTCCCCGCTCCGCTCCACTCCGCTCCGCTGGCAGGAGCATCGCCAGCCAGGCTGGACGAGCCGCCTGAGAACTTCCCCCAGCATCGCACGAGGCTCAGGAACGGCCCTGCTGAATAAAGCCGTGCTCTCAATACCGCTGCAAGCTCATTATTTTATAATCACCCCACCGACTATCACGACGGCGCCTAGCGCGGGGGCATCCCCAGCGCGCAGCAGACCCGGGAATGCGGTAATTATCAAATAATTGGCCACCAGAAGAAGCTCCTGCCTTCCCCTAGCAGTTGCCTCACACCCTGGCATCAAAGTTTTTCTTTCTTTCTTTCCTTTTTTTTAATTCCCTTGCGAAAAAAAAGGAGGAATCCTGTCTGAATCCTGTCAAATAAAACTCTAAATGTTTGCATTTTCCATATGATGTCTAATCCTATTTGGAATGCTTCTGAACATTTGGCCTTGATTACATCTTGGAGCAATGAATTTCACAGGTCATTGTGTGTTGAATAAAAAGTATTTCTTTTTGTCAGGTTCACTGAATGTCCCCTTGTTCTTTAATTATAAGGCAAGATGAATAGGAGAGCTAGATTTACCTTCTCTATGCTGTCCATTATTCCATGTACCTCTATTATGTCTCCTCTCATTCATGTCCTTTCTGAACAAAATCGCCACAATCTGTTCAACCTCCCTTCACATGAAAATCCTTCCATGCTTGCAATCATTCCTGCTGTTTGTCCCTGAACTCCTCCTAATTCCAGCTACACTTTTTTGAGATAGGAAAACCAAAACAGAAGGCAGCTCCAGGGAAGGTATACACACATGTATGTATGTGTAAATATACACCCGAGGCATACGCTGCCACTCCATCAGTTCTGGTGTCCTTTCTCGTGTGCCTTTTCAATTCAATGGGGTTTTGGTCTTGTTTTTAGGGCTTCTTGCACACTAAGGAGAAACTTCCATGCGACTCTAGCAGAGGCATACGCTCTCCTCCCTATATGTATATGGTTAATTGAAATTCTTTCTTCTAATCTGCCCTGCCTTGCCCTTAGCATGTGGGATGAGCAGGGGATCAAGCCTAGTCCCCTACAGCGCTGTGCAGCAGCAAACTGGCCGTGGATCTGTCAGGTCCCTTTCTCTTTCCACATATTTTCCCCTAGTCTTAATTAACCTAAATAGCTTGAACCATCTGAAAATACTGCCAGATAACTCCTTGTTCCCTTCCTCCATTCCACGTGTGAGTAAGCAACTCTATTTCTGGAATGAAATTTGGAAGTATAAAACCGAATGCCTTTTAATCCTGTTGAAGATTGCACTGATCTAGCTGAGCTCTGCACGTGCAGAACCTCACCGCTTCCTAATCGAGAATTGCTGCTTCTCAGCTCCTACAGGACAGTTATTTTTGCATTAATTTCTGCTGAGGGATTTTAAGATTTCTGTAGACTCACATGCATTGTGTTAGATGGTTTTCCTTATTATTTTTCTGATACATTAAAAAAGAAAAAGATTGAAGAGACATGCTTTTTCTCTGCAAGAGAGAAAGCAACAGCAAAGTATTTCCTTTGCAGAGTGCAAGACACCTGTCCTGGAGACCCAAGTGGTGCACGTAACGCAAGCTGCAGACCTGATCCCCCAGGCTTTTGTGACACACCACTTACCCAGGCAGCGGTGACAGACCAGGGGCTCAGTAACGCGAGCACGAGCTTGCGAGCCCGAGGAGGGTCTGCAAAGCCAGGCTTCCATGCACCGGCTATTTCACGTTGGAGAAAGGTCGCGTAATCCAGAGTGGAACACAGGCCACAGTGACCATACATGGCTCTAACTCTGAACTACCTTCTCCCCCGAAATTTAAGCACGTGTTTAAGACAAGGACAGGCTTACCTCACATTCCTTAAACCTTCTTCACCTCTGCGTGCCAAAACCGTGCATTACGCTAAAATCTACACCCAGCTTCCCAAGCAAGTGGTGGGTCCTGCGTAAAATGCAACACTACCACAATCTTTTTGAAAGCAAAAAAGGAAAAGCATTTCAGGACCTGGGTAGGGGCAGTGACTTTATGTTCACCTGGCCTGGAAGTCAAAGAATAAGTGAACCCCTGAAGATTTCACACCCCCTCGTGCCCTCTGCCCTGCACGTACACACACGCACGATCTGCACCTCTGTGCCCGTGGCTGCGAGAAGAAAGGTAAACGAGGGCTGCGCAGCTCGCCCCGACGTGCGGCCACGTGAATCGCCGACGGAAAGGCACGGGAGAGCCCGACCTCGCTGCCGCTCTCGCCAGCGTGCTCCTGCCTGCTGCCACGGGACTGCCGTTCCCCGTACGCCCGCCGCGGCGCCTGCCGGCGACTTCTCGGTGCGCCCGTGCCCTCAGCCGACCCGAGCCGCGTCGGTGAGGATGGTTAACGAGGCCGGGCGCGGAGCGGCTCCGTACCGGTGGCAAGAGTCGTGCCAAGCTGGGCTGAGGGCGCGGGCAGGGAAAAACAGAAACGAGCGCACTGGCTGCCACCGGAGCGAAACGGTTTGGAGCTGGGAAATAGCTCCCCTACGCACCGCGGGAAGGAAAGGCGGCATCGCTCCCGCCGCGAACGCACACGCGGGCATTCGCGCGTACCGTCTCCGAGAAGCCGCGAAGCCTTGCGGACCCTTACGCCCGCCCGTCCCTCCCCGAGCCCCGGCGATCGGTTAGTTTTCCACCCCAGCGCCGCCGGCGAGCCCCACGGCTTACCATGAGCGAGTGCCGGTTGGCGGAGAGCAGGCCGGTGCCGTAGCCGGAGCCCAGACCGGCCATGGCTCCGTTGTGCGACGGCCCTATCAAGCCGTGCATGTCGGCGTGGCCCCCCGGCATGGCGGTGGCGGGCCCCACCGCGTGGTTGCGCAGGACGTGGATGGCGTCGTCCAGTCTCTCCAGGCGGTCCTCGATCCGGCTTTGCTGTTGGTGTGCGAGAAACAAAGCGGGAAGAGCGTCAGCAGGCGCGCAGGGATGCCCAGCGCCGGGCACGAGGCGCTGCCGCCGGTGTGCGTGGGGCGCGCGGGGGCACGGTCACTGACAGCCAGTCCTTCCTTCTCAACCCCTTGGTGTTTTTGTTTTTTTTTTGTTGGTTTTGGCTTTTTTTTTTTTTTTTTTTTTTTTTTTTGAGAGGAGTGGTTTTGTTTCCCTAGGGCAATATTTAGAGTAGCGTTTCGGGGAAGGAGAGAGCATGGTTAACACGAGTACAGCTTTGATTTTCATGGGCAAAACAGGTTCAATGATTCCTCATGAACATAATCATTACAGTACATATGTTGCCCTCTATGTCTTTGAAAAGTTTTAGTGATACTTAAAAAAAAAATAAATAAAAAAAAATAAAAAAGAAGTAGAAGTAAAGAAACAAATATACCTCTAATTGTAATCAATCTCTGACTGGGATTTTCCTCCCCCATCTAATCCCACGATCACACACAAAGAGAAAAAGAGAAACTACCAGGTCCTACAGTCCCTTGCTGCTAGTCAGATTTTTTCCCTGCAGGTATGCATCCTGAAATCACTTTTTATCACTGGTAAAAGCAGCAATAAAAACCCTTCCCTAACTGAGCAGCTTACGGCCGGTGAGCGATGTGGTTAACAACTAGCAGCCGGGGCAGTCCCGGGGGGCGAGGGGTACAGGGCTGCTCCCAACACCCCCCCCCCCCCGGCTACAATGCCATTGGGGTCCCTACAACCCTGCGCCCGGGAAGGAGGGGTCCTCACCTCCCGCTTCTCCGACCATCCTAAAAACTCTGGGCCCTGGGGAGGGTCTTCGAGATCCCGGACCGCTGCTTCGCCGCGTTACTGCCTCCCAACACCGTGCTCCCGCTAAGCCAAAAACCAGCCCCGGAGGCGTGCTGCCGGCGGGCCGAGGACCAGGAGAAGCAACGGGCTGCAGGGAATAACGACCTCGAGGCTTCAGCCTGCCCGTCGCAGGGGCTGCTCCCCAAAAGGAGGGATGCGCGTGTGCGTGGGATGCTCTGGGAACAACCGGCTGCCCACAGAGACCCCCCTGCACCCCCTGCTCTGCTTCCCCCAAGCCCCACCGCTGTCCTCAGCCATCCCCAGCGCAAGCCACGCGCGGACCCGGGCACCTGAAGTCTTTGCTCTTTAATAAAATAGGAAAAGGGGAAGCTCGACAGGACAGTCCCCAAGCACTGGGGAACCTGAGCTGCAAAAATAATCAGGCATAGCTTATGGGTCTCTTCAGCAAATCTCTTAACCAAGCCATTGCTCTCCAAAAACCAAAATGACTAAAAAATCTCCAGAAGACAGTCAGCCTAGAAAATACCGCGGTCAATCGCGAGAAGGATTTCTGTATCGGGGCAGTAAAAATAGTCCGTACCAATTCCTGACTCTGGCAAACTTCTAACGAAGCCAACAGGACTGCTGCATCACCCCGTACTAGGGGGTCAGACACTGTGCTCTCGGGAATTACCCAACTGCTTTTTTTTAAAGGAAACTTTTAAGCTCTAGCGCTATTTATTTTACACCCAACAACATGTCAGGCATTTCACACTGATCAGCGAAACCCCCTAGACTTCCAACCGAGACCAACAACCGACCGAGAAGAGTGAGACAGAGGACGTGGGGCTCTCTACAGTTCTGCTCTGTCCTACCGTGCTTCTGGCCAGCTCCAACTCTTACTTCATCTTTCCATTAGGAAAGGTAACAAATCTTACTGACGTCCCTTTAACCCTCTCTGCCACACGAGCGTTTAGGACCAGCTCGGCCTGGCAAACTCAGCCTGCCAGCTTTTCCCGGGGAGAGGACTCCTGACCATCACTGCCGCGCCAGCCGCGCTCCCTCCCTCCCTCCGTGGGACTGACGGACGCTCCGTCCTGTCTGACAGCCACCACGGTTTTCTACTCCCGTTTTCTCTTCCATCTATTCCATCTGCCTGCTCATCCTCCCCTCTTTTTGTGGTCCTCGTTCCCCTTTTCGGTAGATTCCAGCACTGCATCCCCTGTCAGACAGGAGACGCTGGCCAGCAGCATCTGAAACCGCACCACGTATCTAGAGCACGGGGCACCCATGATACGAATTTAGAGGTGGTAAAATCAAGTCCGAGGGCATAGCGGTCACTAACGAAATGAAAACCTGTGTGAGAAGAATGGATGAGAAATGGAAAGAACAGCAAGTAAAATACTGAGGCAGAGGAGGTCACTAATCAAAACATACCAAAGAGTGTAAGGGACCTTCATAATTGGGAGATGATGACGCTTGACCTCCATTTCTAGACCAAACAGCTGTGCCTGCTAATAGTAAAATTGGAATTACCATTAGAACTATGCAAACAAAAATGTCTTTCAAACTTTTTGGACAGTTTTGTAGACATGTAAATGCCGTATTCCAGATAGACTATAGAGCAGACATATGGAGAACTTCCAAAATACACACGGATGAAAAAAAAAGGTATTTTGTAGCAAAGCACGTAGATGCAGGCCACAAAGTTCCCCCAGGCTGCTCCTCCACATAGAGGGCTGCATTCATTCGGCAGCTGGAGCTGCGAGAGGCTCCGGGAGAAGGAAACGTCTCGGTGGTGGAAGGAGAAGCAGCGCGGCCGCAGGGTGCTGCAGGGCGGCTGGACCCCTATGCGAGCCCAGCACAGACTAGCCCATTCTCCTAGCCTTGCTTCCAGACACGCTCAGTGCCACCGGTTACGTCATCCCATCATCAAATTTACAAAATCTTAAAAAAAAGAAGTCAGTAAAAGCACTGCACACAACATTCACGTAGACGCTGATAAGGTTTGCGCTCTCTTTGGGCAGATTATTTGGTTTGGCCCGGTGAGACCGCCAAGGGTCTGACCGAAAACCTTCTGGTTTTTATCCGCTGCTCTAAATCTGTTCCTGCTGCTGCGGGAAGAAAAGGGCTCCTGGTCTCCAGCAGCATTTTCTAAGGAAAAATTTGCCCTCGTGAAAGAGGCAAAGCAAACATGGGGAAAAGAAGTGTTTTCGAGTAGTTTCCCAACAGCTTTTATACATACAGCACAACGCTTAGACAATTTGGAATGCCCTTTTGAACGAGTGATCTTCTGAATGATCTCATAAAACGGGGTTAAGAATTTGAGATGGAAATATTAGGGATTTAATCTTACTGTCTACATTGAGTGGCATTTGCTTGGACTGAGATAGGCCAGGGTGGAACTCATGGCAATTTTTTTAGGCTCTCACAGTTAAGATTTTTCTTCTCATAAAAGTCAAAATTATGTCAGTTTTAATTAAAACTTAAATCTTCCCTTTCTGGTCCCCATGGAGCTTTTAGTTGAGGTTTTGCTACAGCACTGTATGGAGCAATGAACGGCAATCTTTACTTTTGAAATCATTTTTAACTAGCCCTTGATATCCTTGAGGGAAAGCGTTTTGCATGCTAAACACTTTCAGCTCTTATTTAAATGCACTTATACTCCTTATTTTTATTTATTTTGACACCCGGTTCTCCCTATTTACCCAGTAGAGCCTGCAGAGAGCAACGCAGCCCAAATTAGCACAGGATTTTTCTCTTTGGCTCGGCCCCTTCTGTCGGGAAGGAGGGCAGCACCTCGCTAGGAGACACGCAGCCCCGGTGCTGGCGGTCCTACACCTCGGGGGTGGTTCTAGGCAAAATAAGGGCAGAAAGTCCTTTTCTGAGACGGGCCGGGTGGTCCCTCTTGTCCCCCAGCCCCTGCTAGGGGTGGCTCTGTGGGGACTGGATGTCACCCTGACCTTACGTGCTCCTTCCCAAGGGGCGAGCGCGATGGAGGGGGACGCGGTGTCCTCCCAGCCCTCCTCCGGGACCTCCTCCTGCAGAGGCTGCCGGCTGGCACAAGCTTCTCTCCATCCCTCCTTCCAAAAGGGTCTCGGCACTGCAGAGCCCCTACTAGGTGTAGGTCCCTGAGGCTGGGGCACCACGTGAAAGCATGAGGAGCCCAGGAGCTCCCTCCGCCTCCATCCTGCTACTCACGCCCCATGGGGAGCAAGGGATGGATCGCACCTCTCGCCAGCGCTGCCCTACGGAAACACGGCCGCCTCGGCTGCTTTTTGGGATTCCCGGTGAGGTTAACGGGATCCAGGGCTCATGCACAACGAAGAGGAGACCGGGGTCTTTGGTTACTCGTGATTAGAGACCTCGTCTCAAGGAGGGGATGGAAAGCCAAGGGGCCTTCTCCGAGGCGTTAGCGTGTGCTGCGTGGGAGGAGAAGCCTAATGCTCCAGCTGAAAAGTCTCACCGTTTAAGGAATCTGAATTGTATTCGGGTAAACATTTAAAACACCTGATGCTCATGAGAACTACCCTGGGCCTCCGGACCTTTTCAGTTTAGGCTTTTATTAGTAAAGTGGGTTTAGTTAAAATATGCAATTATTGTAAAAAAAGCATGAAACGAATCGACTGGGTTCACAGGGGCTCAGTTTGTCCAGAGACACGTTTTATGGATCAAGCAAGCGTTTGCTTCGGCCCCAGGAGGGGACGGTGGGGGGGGAACGTCCGAGGAGACGTACCTGGCACGGCCACCCCGGAGCGAGGCTGCCACGAGGGCTTGGGTGCCTCCGCGCGGGGGCACGGCCACGGGACGGGGACGCGCTCTGCACGGGGCAGAAATCATCTGCCGCGAGACCCCGAGGGCGCTGCAGAAAGCCGCAATGAGGGCGCGTGAAACCACTGCTTTTCTGGAAAGGCATTCCGCCCGAGAGCTGCAACCACCTTCTCTCTGCGCGGGGAAATACAGCGCGTAGGACACCTCTCTGCTCGGCTCTGAGGGACCGGCGGCCGCCTGCGCGCGCCGCACGGCAATTCGGGAACCGCCTGGTGCTGCCGGCTGGATGCGCGTCTCACACCCAGTACCGTAGGAGCTCATTTAGGCACCTCCTACCAAAAATACGTTGAAACGTTCAGTAAAATAGAATTGTAACAACAATACCTGAGAGAGAAGGGGGAGAACCAACAGGAGTTGAAGGATTTGATGAAAAGCTGTTGTTGGTGTGATCTGGAGAATAGATCTTTAAAAGATGATACAGAATTAATCTAAAGCCATCACAAACTGATGCAGAAAGAAATATGGAGTTCTTATGCATTCAGTTCATTTAAATGAAAGCAGGACAGGTTAAAAAGCCTCTTATTCAAATATTAATATTTTTATAAAGACAAAACTGTATTAGATGCAGGAAGCCAGACAACAGACCCCTTTTGATGGGAACAGACACTAGCCAATTAAGCGATGGTTTCTGATTGTCACACGGATCTGCTACGGTACATATACACATTTTCATTGCATAGACTACTTTACGAACGAGTGTCATTGAACAAGGCCTTAAAGCACGCCTGAAAATTGCTTTTTCGTTATGCTGAAATCCCTTAACGGCCAAAATAAAGCAAAGGGAGTGGAGCACGTCAAACCCTGGCACGGCGGGTAATCCGCAGCAGCAAACTCCAACTACTCGTCCGCTGCTGCGGCGAGAAAGCCCCCGCGTGCCCCGTGCCCGGGCGAGGGTGCCACCGCCCCGCGGCATCCCCGCTCACCACCCGTGCCATTTGTCAGGGCACCACTTCAAAGTGGATTCTGTACTGTATCAGTTATTTCAGGCAAACTAGAGCGTGACTTTTCGTCTTTTTCAATGAAGCATCGAAGAATGTGCAAAAAAAATTAACTCTCATGAGAACTCAATGGAACCCACTCTGCCCAGAAAATAACTATAGTGGTCCTTATTAAAAGTCAGCCCGTGCCAACTGGTACCGCAGCAATAGCTGGGGCACGGCAGGGTTTCCCCCCGCTCTGAGCTGGAAAACTGCCGTACCCCAGCTACCCAGGTAAGAGGTGGTAACTGCTGACTTTAACAGCAACCACAGTAACTGAATAGGTGGAAACTGCCATGAAAAATAGAAAATCTAAAGGCAAATTCAAAAGGAATCCTGTTTGCGGATGGCTCGGTAGTGCAGAAGTCATCCTGCCGCTGGGTTCTGTTCAGACCTCCCTCGCCCTAGGAAATGCGGTGTGCGATAGACTAACAGACACAGCTCCTTGGCACCCGGTCAACGGGACCAGGTCAAGGCTTCCCCTCTTTCCCTTTCTATTCTACCATAAAATTAAGTCTAAAACTTTTTAAACACCATTTTGCACTGATTGTTCAGTATTTCGGTTGGCAGTAACTCCACGCGGGTGACCTCTGAGACCAGATCTCTCCCGTTTGCTGTTCGTCTTCGTAAACTCCAGGCGTCCAAATTCTGATTAAAGTTCACACTTTCAAAACGGTAAACGTGTATTCCAAAGTAAATATTTCCTTACAGAGGCAAGTGCTTTCCCCAGCGCATCACCAGTCTGCGAGCTGCCTGCTGCCCCACTTCCTCTGTTTGCTGAAAAACAAAAGACTCGATGTAAAAACAGACAGTAAGACATCATAGACTTCTATTCCTGGTCCACTTACTCATAGTTTAATTGCATTTTAATGCTAATTACATAAAATTAATCTTTAATTACCATTAATTTGTTTGCTAAGGTAGATATCAAACACATTCATGCTCCATTTTTGCAGAGAAAATATGAACTTGACGTGCTTTTTTTTAAAAAATACATTGCGTATTTGATAGTACTTGGCCACGTGGCTTTTTCTGAAGAAAGGCTTCTAATAGAAGATGCTCAAAGGTATGGAAAATATGCAAGCACGCAAAATATGCAAGCGAGCCGGAGCCCAGGGTTGGGGAAGGGCTCCTGCCTGCCCTGCCTGCGCTCAGAGCCGGTGCTCGTCCCAGGGCGCTGAGTTTGTGCTAATCCACTCTAACGAGGGTGTTCTTCTTCAAAAACTCTAAGGCACTTGTGTATAAGGGCAATATTTCACACACAAAACTACCACCGAGGACCACTATAAAGGCAGCAAAGACAAAGTCCCCGGAGCTGGGAATGCTCGAGCTCAGCCTGCCTGCGCAGCCCAGGTCCCCTCTCCGCGCCCGCACTGGGACCAGTCATGAATTCCAGGCTCTTGCCGCGCTCCCAGGCAGCCCTAGCCTCCCTCGCTGCGAGGGAAGGACAAAGTGCCGACAATAGGCAGCTACCCAGTATTTTGTTGTCTCCTTGTTCACTCTGTGACCCTGGTGCTTTGCATACTTTTGAATGCATGTTTTAAAGACATTATTAAATTCCATATGGACTTTTCCAAAGCGTTCCTTCTGACTTCACTTGAACATTTAATGAGCATTTAATGAAATGATTTTTCACCATCTTTCAGGTGATGGGATTGTACCTTTTACGTAAGAAATTTAGGGCAAGAAAAATCATGGTGTAGCAGGCCACCAGTTTCTCACGCTCAGGTGGCAGGATTGAAACTTCTCCGTTACAGGAGAAACTGAAGGAAAGAAAAATCAGGGTGAAACATCCCACCAGTTTCAGCATCTCTATGTTCATTTATAAACTAAAAGCGCAGCTTTGCCTGACTGCTGCCTGTGATCGATACTTCTGCTTTCATCTCTGAGGACCCTAAGCCAGGCAGCCAGAAAATGAGAAACAAGCAGTCGGTAACCACCCCTGAAAGTCTGGATTAATGTCTGGAACACAAGGGCTGAGGCAGGACAGGATCCCATACACAGTGGGGTTTGAAGGGCTTCAGCCCCTCTCCTTCCCTTCAGCAGGCTCCGTACCCCGAGGCCATGGGATCCCACACCCAGGGGACTTCAGGAGCAAACCCAGCCCTTGCTCTTAGCCAGGGGTGTCCCGTGGGAAAAGGACTTGGGGACCAAATTGCCCACATTCGTACCACAAAGTGCAAGCATGGGCACTTTTTTGGTCATTAAAAAGTGATATTAAAAAGCCTCCTCCAAGTTTCACCCCAGCATTACTCAGCTAAATATTCAGGGCATGGCAAAGAGCAAGGTTGGGTCCATTTTACAGCTCTTTGATTTTGGCCATGGGTGTAACTACTCATAACTGAATGTATAGGGACCAGCGCTCAAAACAGATGAGCTGATCTGCCGGTGGACGTTGCAGCTCCACAGCAGCAGCAGGGAAATCTGTGGTCCAGGGGATGTCCTGCCATGCCCCTTCAGAACAACCTTTTGCTCCACCTCCTCCAGTCTTCCCACCCGGTAAGCATTTATCTCATCCACTGTCTCCAGTTAGCTTTTCCTAGTCTCCAGCCCTTGCCCCTTTCATCCCAGCCTTCCTTGCTTAGCAGTTACCTTACCTCTGCTGTCAGAGGGATCAGTTACTGATCACCCGTCCTGCCTAAGCCCAAAATTTCTAGTAGCAGCTTCAGCAGGTTCTAGTTAGGAAAACTTAAGGAATAGCACAGAACAGCATTTTCCTTCTATTTCTCACGTACAACATGCACGTTAACAAATTTAAGAAATGCAGCATCTTTGCATTTAACCTGACTGCATGACTCTGATGGTTCAGCATTTCTCCTACAGCAGACTCCTTTAGAAAGGCCTCAAGGTCTACGTGTGTCCCAGATGCTGTTAGACAAATGTGTACAGTGCGGTTTGCAAGGATGTCTTTGCTGACTCCTTTTTTTCCCCTTTTCTTAGTTAAAACTTTTATTTTTATTATTGTATACTTGAAAATGTGCTCATCTGCCAATGACAGCTTATTTGTGATCTCAGCTCAGTTTGAAATTAGGCATTGAGATGTATAAAGAAAGATATATAAAGAAACGCGAAGACAGATAGAACAGGCGGTGTCAGCTAGAGATACAACTTATCAGGGTAATTTAATGTTGTAAATCACAACCTAAAGGTTTGCGACTCAAATAACACCAGGCAGATGTCCAGAAATTCAGTTACTTCGCTCTAAAGTGAGCTGTGAATCTAAATGTAAATCATGCATTGTTTTTTCCTTTTTCTAAGTGACTCTAACTGCATTATCCTAAAATTAAGTCCCACATTTGTCTGTCTGAAGGCTGGTTTCTCCTAATGAGATGAGCTACACTGGTCCTGTGGGAGAAGCGAACATAGGGACCACAGTCTTGCTCCACGTGCTCTTAGAAACATGACAGCGCTGAGCTGGGCCACGTCTTATATTAGTTATCGCTAAGAACAAAGGAATTCTTCAGATATACTGAATATTAAACTTTTCCTGAAAGACTTTGAAGACAAATTACTGCGGTAGGCCTGGAAAACATATAGGGAGAGCCTCAGAGATAGGCAGCAGTGTGCAAAGTTCCCTTTCGCAGAGACGAGGGAGCTTCACTGGGAAAGGGATGCTTGAAAAGCAATACAGGAGAGGTTTACAACAAGGGGAAGGCAAGCTCTGCATCATCATTCATTGCTATCCCCATACAAAAACTGAAAGCCACGCATTAAAACAAAAAAAAGCAGGGACTGTGTGTGTGTTCACCAGCGTCCAGTCAGATGGGGAAACTTGTTGCTTTAAGGTATGCAAAGACCAAACATATAAATAGATTTAAAAATACCAATTCACGGAGACGAACATCCATCGGTGGCTACTGAACACCAGCCCCAGACGCGACCCCAGCTCGGGATGGCTCTGGGCTGCAGGCTGCACAACCCCGAGGAAAGGCCAGAGGAGGGAGGAGGGCGCGCATGGGCGCTTTGGGCTGAGGCTCCTTCCCTGCTGCAAAGCCAGTGCTCTTGGGTTTGGGTGCTCAGGGACAGTGGAGAAAACGGGCAAAGGAAGGTAACTGCGGCACCTTCTGCTTGGAAGACCAAGATAAATGTAAATAGACAGAGATCTTTGAGTGTTCATGTCACAAAAACACTGGGATTACTTAAATACAGCTAACTATTTTAATGTATGTTTTTCTTTCTTACATCACCAAGCATTTTACACTGTGAACTATTATTTGCTTTAGCTGTCATTTTGGTAATGTAAGGGACATGACTGAAATCTGTAGGTGATTAAGAAAACCTTGCATTTGAAGGAAGAACAGAAAAATAGAGTCTTAAGAAACACAGCAAGGAGCATCTGCTGCAAGAGCCCAAAGATTTCAGGAGCAATGGGACAAAACTAACATCGTCCCAGGATTGGGCACTACAGAAATAAGAACCAGACCTCAAACGCAGGAAAAGACAACCCAGGGTATCGCTACAGAGAAAGGTAATGTACAGCGCTGCTTTACATAGGGAACAGTTATGGAGTATAATCAACTGTTTCTATTAATATCGTACAGCTGTTGGTCCATCCCTTTACCATCAGCTTCACTGAAACACTATTTAAATACAGCTGCTGGCACTCCAAAGGCTGAGCAGGGACAGGCTTAGCTGGCAGCTTTGGTGTGCACTACAACTGTCAGGTTTAAACCATCGGGATATTTACCCAAGCTCTGAAAAGCATCGCTGATGTCCAGAACAGCACCCAGAATGGAAGAAAATGTATGTGAAAAGCAAGAAAGTGTATTGGGACTAGGCTGGGATTGCATCTGTCTTGACAATGCACGATACCCAGAGCACGTCCGTGCAGACCCCGCTCCTCGTGCGCGAGCAGCCGGCAGGGAAGAGTCGTGGGGAAGAAGGATTGCAGCCCAGCCCAGCTGGCACCAGATTTGTCACCCTGCACCAAAGAGTAATCTGATGAAATCCACGCACGGTGCTCCCACAGCAGCCCTATAAATCTTCTTGGCAGGGGCATTCGCGAGATAACCTGCGGAGAGTGTGCCAAACTCCGGCTGAACGAACTCTGAAATAACTTGAGGATCACCACGGCAGGGGCTGAGACAGTCTAAAGCCTCACTCTGTCACCTCTGGGTAAAACCAATCCTCAGGTGGTTTTCCAAAAAAATTTGTAGAATGCAGAACAGATATCGATCCTATCTAAATAAAAGGCTGCTTTCATCACAAGTGCTCCTCCACTTCCCTTCAGCTTTCGGAAGAAAACCATAAGATGTAAGGGTTGAGCAAGATGGAGTATCTTAGGCAAATATTTAATGCAAGTTACATGTAAGACAAAAAAATACTTTGAAAAAGTGATTTTTAATGGCTTAAAAGTTAGTACTAAAAGCTTTTTCAAGCCCATCAGAAACAAAGACAATGATGGAGAGTTGGTAGGACCTGCAAACAACCAAGATACAACAGAAGAATTCAAGGATAAAAAGTGTAATAGAAGAAATGCTAAACAGATTATTTTCATCTGCCTTGCCACGGGACAGATGATATTTTACAAGAGATTAGTCAGAAAAATTGGCTCCAACTGAAGTGTCAATGTAAAGGCTTTAAAATAAGTCAACAAAAAGAAAACTAAAGAAGAGCCAAATGACATTTCTAAGAGCTCTCAATAAACTCAAACTCAAAAATGTCTAACTTCTAACCACAGCGTAAAATCGACTGCTTAGACCAACCTAGTGCTGAAGTAAAGAAGGTAGAAAATATTAAAAACCAATACTGAAAACAAAGTTATGTGAATTCAAAGAGCCACCACATTTTAAATCTGACTTCTGTACGAGGAAAGATAACAGAGTGCAATATACATATGGGTAAATACACCATATTGCACAACCAACACCGCTTCTGTGGAGCAAAACATGTCTTGAAAATCTAAATTCTTTCAAAAACACAACGAGTACATCGATGCAGGAGATCCAGTAAATATAACGGATCTGTACTCTCATCTTTCAACAAAGCCACCTCGCAAAGGCTCTTAAAGAAACTAAACTGTCTTCAGATAACAGGGAAGTGAAGATGTTCTTGCAGATTAAAAAATGATTAAGAGAGAGACTACAAGAGAAGGAATTAATAGTTAGCTTTATAAGGGAGGAGTATTACCAGCAAATTCCCAGTTGTGCAGATCTGTACCGTTCAACATACTCATACATGGCCTGGAAAAAGACATGGCATACGCCGAGGTTGTAACGTTTGGCAAGATCCTGATTCAGGATAATAAAATATATTATGTGCAAAGAGCAGCTCTTGTAACACTAACTTGCTAGGCAATAAATGCCATACATACATAGAAAACACCAGGCAACAAACATGGGGGGAAAAAAGCCTTATGCCATAAATACACACAAGCAGGCTCTCGGTTACCTAATCAGGAGGAAGAGAAAACCTAGAGCTGCAGCAAGTAATTAGCTGATGACCTGAGCTGACGGTTAAGCAGCAGCACCAGCCCCTCGCTGCCCCTGAGAAGACCCCAACGAGCAACGACTGTGTCACGAGCAGAGACAACCCAGAAGCCCGTTACGTCCCTCGATGAATTCACGACACACCTCTATTTTGGATAGGGAGCAAAGACCTGGTAAGTCCATCATGAAAGCATCAAGGTCTACTGAACAGAAGAAGTGGAGAGAAGTCAGAAAAAGCAGAGGATGGTTCCTTTAGAGGATGAGCTCAGTAAACGTGGATCCTCTGGCTTGGAAAAGGGACCACTACAGTGGGGTATGGCACAGGCTACCTAAACCCAAACAACAGGGTAGAAAGGCTCTCATCCGTTGTTTATAGCAACACGAGAAGGAGGGAGGACCACATCGGGTCTTGAGGGAGCAGAGTCAAAATGAAAGAGGAGGAACACCATCTCACAAGTGTTTAATGTCACTGTGCCAGGCCAAGCCTCCAGGAAAGGCTGGGAGAAGAAGGAACTCAAGCTTCCTAAATACTGAGCGCTGCACCCAGTGCTGGAACAACTGGGAAAACATCATATAGGCTTGCTTTGTTTTTATACTCCTCCCAAGGAAATCCTTAGAGTCTTTGCTGGAGACGGGACTGTTGCATAGATGAGCTTTTGGTCTGAACAAGGACAGATGTTTCCAAGTTCTTATGCAAAACACGGAACAACTTAGCGCAAGGAATGCTAGGGAACTCCCCCCAAACTGGAAGGGCACAGTTTATCCAAGACATTTCTGCACTGGGCTTTAATTGAATGAAGTAGCTGAATCCAGACTTCAAGAAAGATTTCAATTAATTAATTGATGATGGACAAAGCTTTGAGGTACGAGCAAGGGAACACTTGATGAACCTTCCCAGAAAAGAAATTAAAACAGCTAAGCAAAGTCCATCTCCACAGAGCAGGTAGCGAGCGTGCAGCCAGGGGAAGCCGTGCAAGCAGACAGCTTCAGCAGGTTCAGAGGGGATTAGATGACTGCGTGGACAACAGGTCCATAAATAGGTGCCTGAAGAACCAGGCAGGGATGTCCCCTTCAACCTCACTAACACGACAGCCCTGGCTGCTGGGGCAGCATGAAGGGCAGGAGCTGCAGAAATGGCCAGGATCACATGTTGCCACTGAATGCTAAGCTAGACGGACCAACCGTCTGAAGCAGCAAGGCACTTCTTAGCTACTTATGCTAGTCTTTATTTCATCAAACTGGTCTAAATGTACTTATTATTAGGGAATACAACGAGGCACACATGAGCCTGAACGCTGACTTCCCCGCTTGAGAAGGCAGGTCTCCACCGACACGAAACATCAGCAAATTCTGGCAAGATGCAGAAGAAGAGGTAACTTGGGAACAGGATTGTAAAAGAGGACTTGAAAATGCACTGCCAAAGCTGTCGCTTTTCCTTGTGAGCTATCCCCCCACTCACAAGACTATTAATGTACTGAAGACACTGTGAAAGACTGCAACCTTTTGATGGATTGATTCTAACTCTGTTGAAGAGCGTGTTTATTGTTATAGTTAATCTCCTAAAACTTTCTCAGCATGTTTCTGCGCAGAACAATTCTGCGCTGGAAGGCAAAGGGACAGAATGATGAAGTACAGCCTTTTCACATCCTTCTGGTGGGATTCTGAGTGTAAATCTTAGATTATTGAATAAACTTCCAGGAATCGGTATCTCAGCGAGTATAATTGTATCTAGCAAAGCATCTAGTGTAACCGATAGGCTGCAGCCTTCTATTAGAGAATTCCAGCCAGACTTTTTATAGTTTAAATTCTAGTACAAACTCACGCTGTTCTGATGGAATAGTGCTTTCTGAAACAGCAGACTGGAAATTATGTTTCTATGTTAAGAAGAGTGGAAAAACTTGCACCATCTCAGTATTCACAGCTGATGATGTTCCCAACTTATGAGGAAGTGACATTGCTGGATAAAAGTCATATTCTTCTTATACTGCGCGACAGTTCACCACCCTCCTGTAACTGGAAGCTTAACATTCTTGTAAAATATACAGTGCAGTATTATGTGACTGCTCTGGTAATAAAATTACTGTGAAACCAGTGCCTCAAGGGGAAATGCACATAATGTTTCTCCTGGAAAAGCTGCATGTCACAGTGCATAATGTCATACAAACAACATGTCATTAGAAGTGAAAGCAGCAAGTGGGATTAATACATGCATCAGATGGATACGATAGACTCATACAGCGTATGCTAAAGGCACTCTATCTCAATAACTGGTTGCTTAAACATAGCACCGCTTCAGACCTCTGAAAATAAAAGGCCAACGCTTAGCATAAAATTAACCACTGCCGATGCCGTCCTATAGTCCCTTGAAAGGATTTTCTCCTTGCTGCCTTTCAGAGCTGCACGACCGTCGGGGAAGGCAGCTCACCTGCCCCAGCCCTGCTCACTGTGGTCTCTGTCCCCACGTGGGGACGGCACGGTGGGGCTCCGCCAACGCACCCCCCGGTCATCTTCCCCGGGACCGGAATGGAGGCACATCGGCTCCCGGCAGGGCCAGCTCAAACTGCTTCCTCGGGAAAATCAGGGAAAAGACAGCGTGTGCCCAGGCTTCAGGGGAGGTTCACGGGTTTAGGAGGAGAACAGGGCTTGCCTCGAGACCCAGGAAATACTTTTGCAGCCCTCAGTTCAGACATAGCCCGACAGTACTAGCTGTTGAATATTTACAGCTGCTGAAAAAAATCTGCATGTTTGTGTTGTTGCTCTTCTGATTCACACACTCGGTTTTTCAGGAGATGAATCCAGATGAAAATGCGGATGCATTTTTTACATGGGAAACTGAGGTACTTCTCTGGGTGGCTCCCAGAGGCAGAGGAGGCTGCATTCGTACTCCTACCTGTTTATGTCCCTCTGCAAGATTTTGCATCCCTAAACGTTACCTGTAAGGCTGCTGCATAACTGGTGCAAAGACGGCTGAATTAAACTGGACTCTATTAGACTTCTTTTGAGGGAGAAAGAGAGAGTGATTTTCCTATGTCACACGCACAGAAGCAGCAATATATTGTAAAGGAAGAACTCTCAATGGAATGGCAAGATTGAGCACAGAAATGCTATCCTGAAATGAGATACGTTTTTCTCAGACAGTGACAAATTAAGAAGAGACTGTATTTAGTTTCTTCTTTGTTCAGAGACCTTGAAAAATATGATGCCCATGTGTTAATGTTTGAACCCACCCTCCATTCTTACTGCATTAGTCCTGCTCACAGTCATTCAATACAGAATCATGTGTGTAATCTGAAACATGTGTCCAGCGATGTGTTCCCTATTTACCAATTATTTAATTAGCTTTATTTGCTCTTTGAGATACAGGCAAAGCAATATTTTTTTATTTTCTGTATTTAAGTATGAACCGGTATTTGCCAAATATTTAAGTATGCAGAGGTATGCTCTTAATTTACAGCGTCACTCTCGGCAACGTCAGAGGCGGTTCTCTCCCCTACAGGGACACGCCGCCATCGCCGCTTCCCCCACACCATGTGGAAACCCAGCAAAGAACTGAAGGGGATGAATGTCGTGACACAGAAGTATCACCTCGCACAGCACTGCAGGCGAATAAATCTCTAAAGACAATAAAATCAGACTTCAAAACTAGCGGGATCGGGCACTTAGCTGGTGCAATGTCTTCCATACAAACTTTGAAGCAAAGCCCTTTGCTGTAATTACATTTACTTCACAAAAAGAAGTAGTAGTAGTAGTAAAACGCATAAGCAAAGGAGGCAAAGGTCAGCTACGATGTACTTCCATGAAATTCTTGCTACCTCTCTGCACCTACTGAACTAAGCAGCTAGTCCTTCCGCACCCTGGGATACACCATCGAATAACCCTCCACCTTGGTTTCACCTCTGTGGCTCTAGCACAGTGCGCTGAAGCAGATGTGAGGGGAGACAGGAGGGAAAGAGAGAGCCTCGGGCGGCAGCCGCAGCACCCGACCTCAACTCACCCATGATACTGTCCGTCCCGTTGGCAGGGGGTGTGCAAGAAGATGCGCTGTAATGATTTGTGCCACTGCGGTGGAAGGTGGACATCGGAGGAAGACTGGAATTGATGTCTGCTGAGGAGTGTGATGGGTAGCTCTGTGGCAAAAAGGATAAAAAAAGGAAATATTTTCACTATTGAGAACATGGAAAGCAGCAGGCTGCTCATATTGCCCCAGTCCCAAGTGCTGTTGTACTTCACCCGACCGCCAACAGCAGAACGCTGCCCTGAGACTAAGCAGGGAGCGTATATTTCTACCCTAATTTGGCATGTTCTGGAGGAGACACAGCATCCACCTATCTGATATGGATAAATATCCACAGTGGACAGTTCGTAACTGATGATAGTACCATAGAGATGTAATGAGAAGGAATTAGAAAAGTTAGGTGATGTATCGAGCAAACCTTTTTGACAGGGGCAGCTATTGGCTGGAGGAGAAGCCTTCCGAGGGAAGTGGTGGAAACCCCGTACTGCTTTTGACATTAAAAACAAGATCTGACTGCAAGACGTGCACGGCTGGTATTACAAAACATGCCATAAGGAAACACACTGGCACCCCAGGTGATCAACTGGATCAATTTTCCTTCCCACTGCAGCGCCTCTGTGCAACAGACGATCAAAAATGCGATGACCGAGTTCTCCAAACAAGCGTGGGCCAAGCGTCTGGGCAGCACACAGAAGACTTGATTCTACAATTCTGTGACTCGATTCTATGATTCTGTGACTTTGGCAGCTATATGGCTGGATCAACACAAACCTTCATTACTGTGACGCAACACTGCTGCGGTCAAATGTTTTGCTGAATTTGCATTCCTATCAACCTGGCTTACATTAGTGCCATTTGTCACTGTTGAATAGTCTTTTCTTGGTTGATGTAAGACTGTGTGCAGACAGGTCCTAGAACATGCCCAGCTTTTATCTCTATCACAGCATTGCCCCCAGCAGAGAAGAGGTCCTGCAGAAGACCTCTAGGTTTTGGAGACTCTGATACAAAGCCTCCTTAGAAACACGGGCAGCTGGAGACACATGGCAGTACTTGGCCCAGGATCAAGGCACTGAAGTGCTAGAGCAAGATCATCTCTGTGCCCTCTGCTTCCCTAGGTGGTTCAGAGTAAGCTGGCTGAAAACATCTTCCCTTCATTTGTACTATTTAATTACTTTTACAGGATTTCTTGTAATTAAGTGCCAAGTATCCGAATACCGTGAAGTTATCTCAAAGAATGTAAACAACATAGCCCAAACCTATTTTTCTTATCCATGGAAAAACGACCATCAACTCTGACGGAGGTCTGAATAATGTTTTCAGGCATTGACTCATTATAAACCATTCCAGGACTTCAGCCCCAAACCCAACTGGCTGAAATGGCACAGCTGAACAGAATTTCTCATGTGATGGAGAAAAGAGCAAACAACGATTGCTTAGGTCAACGGTCTGAACATGAGTGACTCCATCTCCCCTGCTAAACGGCTGTTCCATGACACGTATCGAAGTGCTGGTTTGGGATTTTCTCATTTCTCAGGGGGAGACATCAAACCACTACGGCCAAACATTTTAGGAAAAACACGGGATCTGAACAGAGCTTAGCGGAGAACTATTCAATGCATCTATTTAGAAAATCACTGATATGCCTGAGAAAGTAAAAATAATAAACAACAACTTTTCTTTCTTTTGCTATATGCATTTTCTCTACAGGTCACTGAGAAGTTAAGGACATTTGCAGGGAACTGAACTGAAATCACTCAAACTTTCCTCAACCAGCTGACCCCGCGTGGACGCTCCAGCTGACCACAAACTGCTGACCTCTCATTGATGCTCCAGCAGAAATTATGTGGAGAGTATTTAAAGTATCGCTGCCTCCCTTCTGCCCCAGTGTTAACTAAAACATAGAAGGCTCTGCCAGTCCAGACATACATAATAAATGACTAATATGAGCATTGCCGGCATTGAGCACCTACAACTTCGACTAGTATTAGTGGTCCTCACTATCTCTGAAATTTAGAATAAATGTAACAATACCTGCATTGAAAAAACATTTTGGGGAGTTTAGGTGGAACATCCCTCCCCATTTTACATCACAGAAATATTTCAGCTCTTCATAAAAGACCCTACAAGTTACAAAACCAAGAAATTCAGAATCGAGGTAAACTTAAATGCAAAAATGTTTGCAGACTTGCCCCATGAAGGCACTCTGCTCTTACCTCTACCCTGAGCTGATACCATGAAAAGCCACCTAATTCTGATGAATGAGCACCAGTGTAGATAACAAATTAGATTAAATTGGGTTTTAAAAGTTATGTTCAATTTTTATTATATACGCTTGTCACTTCAGAGCAACGTTAAGTTTGCTTAGTACCTTAATTATGCCTTTTATAAGGACATGATTAAGCAGTTTTTGAGGCAATTTCTTTTGCTCTTGACTTCCTATTAATTTTACATAGCAGTGTGCTAACCTCGTTAAACGTGAGACTTTAAAGATTTGTTTTGCAAATTAATTTTCAGTTTGCAAGAGTAAGTTTAATTCTTCTTATTCTCCGAAAGATGGTTCTGCAAGACCTTACAGCAACGGACTCTTTCCTCCCTTAAAACCAGTACTGCTCACTACTGTTCCTTTTTAATGACCTTCAAGCATGAAAAGTATAGGCACAGAATAGAAAAACATTACTTGTAATGTTTCACACATTTTGAGAAAAATTACTTCACTTTAGCTGTCTGTTCATTCTTTCACATCTTACTTAAAACGAAAACATAACAAAAAACTGAATTGATGGAACCCAGTGTTATTTCTACATAATCAATTCAGCCATGATATTAGGAGAATATCCCCTAAGCTGTACTCAGATCAGATTTAATCCCAATTTTATTCTGTTCCAATACAATAGATGGAATTGGTCCCAGCAACTTCCTCCTGCTAGGGATCAGAATGTACCAGAGAAAATAAAAAAACCCTCCCTTTTTTAAAGCAGAAAATTGATGCTAGATAGTTATCTATAAACTCAGACCAGCAAAGGACACTGACTGCCATAAATTATAAACACCAAAAAGCACAGGCGTGCGCAGCTCCTCGGCGGGTGGAGGGTACGAACACGGGCTCGACCCTCTTCTCACGACGTCGGTTGAGGGAAAGCTCTGCGTGACCATTTTTTTCCTCCTCTTTTCACTTCCCAGTGGCACTAGGAGAGGTTCTGTCCAGAGGTGGTGGTCTTCAGTGGAAAGAGGTACTGCACGCCGGGCGAAGCCGTGGCGGGACCTCCTCACCATCCTTCCACAGCCAGCGGCAGCCGCCCCCGCTCCCGGGGGCTTCCCAGCCTGCGCTACCCTCCAGCTTAAAAATTTCCTTCCCTCAGCAGAGCCCGAACAAAATCTTGAAGGCAAAGCCGCCCCAGCTTTCTCAAACTCAGGTCTGCGGAGCGGGCAACACCCGACGGTGCGCGGAGAACGTTGCGGCAGCCCAACTGGAAGACGTCGCCCACGCCGTGAGCGGGTCGGGGCGACGTGCCCCCCTCCGCCGCCCACCCACCCACCCCTCGTCCGAGCCTTACCAAGCGGTCGTGCGGGTGCAGGCTGCAGTAGCTGCTGGACTGGGGGATGTGAGAAGAGTTGCCCAGCATGCCCCCGTAACCAGGCTGGTTCATCCCGCTGGAGGAGCTCCACGGGTCGCTGCTGTGATGGCCATCTGTAAGACAGGAGGGAAACACCGCTGGCCGCTGGCGCCAGACCCCGCGGAACCGGCGGCTTTGCGCCTCTGCAAACTCCATCCTAACGACCCTAACGGGGCTACAGGGCTACGCCGCTCCAGCAGAAAGCCATGCACTTTAATAAAAATGAAGCTGAACTGAGCAGTGGTGAATACTCGTGTCATCCTGCAATGCTTCGTTACAGTCACGTCATTTAGGCTTGAAAGTTTCCTGCTGCTTTATTCCTGCTCTGGTATCATAAACTCAAGTACATGAACTCTGTTATAACAAATTTCATCAGGGACAAAAGCCTGAACATTGAAACGAAATACAGTGAAGCCTACAGAATGAGGATGGGCTAACGAGCTTTGGAGAAGCCTCAACTTGGTAATGATCGGATAATTCCTGAACTTTGACTTTCCACATCCAGAAAGTTTTTGGAGCCGTTTTGTTGTTGCTTTTTGTTTGTTTGTTTGTTTAAAAAGAGAGTAGTGCCACTTGTATGGTTTCTCCTTTTAGGGATTTCACAGCTTGTGTCTCTGCACCTCCTAAGCACAGCGTTCATCCTTCAGGCTAGTTCACCGCTGAGGCACAATGCACACTGAAGAGTATAAAAAGGGCTCCCCAAATTTTATCGAGTAAAACAGTTGGTTGCATATTTTGCATTTAACTAGACATGCTGAAATGGAATTATAATAATACAGTGAAATGTATTTTCTACTGGAAGAATGCCAATGTTCTAACAAAAAAAAAGGAAAAAATGGAAAGGTAACTTTTCCATAATGATCAGCAGACCTGAAGGACGGGCATGTGGGATGGAAAAGTTGTCGGCTTTCTCAAACTACAGGAGTTGGTCTAATAAAAAATTATTATATCTCACCTACAGCCCTGCCTTATTTATACACTTCAAACACCCTGGCAGCAGCAACATTTCTAGCATCACCTTCCCATGGCTGTTTGAACAGTCATTTAACTCAGATTTATGTCTTCAATACGAATCTGCGAGAAGATAACATTTAAAACCACAGAATGGCTAAGCACTACAAAGGGTAAATATTTGATATCATTAGAAGCCTATTAATCCCCAGCTTTGTAACTCCAGAGGAGTTTCATAGCAGGTTGCTCTCGGGGCGGGGTATTTACTCGTGTTTTAAGCCAAGAGCACCATTTGCTTTTCAGTCCTGGCCCATACTTCCCACCGCTCAGGAAATGGTCCAGATGCAGATCCCCCACCACGGGAGGTGACCAGCGGGGTCAGTGCTTTGAACGACGTCCTCTTCCCTCCCACGAGGACCCACCCGAGCGGGTGGAGGACCAGCAGAACCCCTCCTGGCAGCGTTCGAGCCCCGGACCCAGGGCAGGAGGGTCCGCTGGTCCTTCCCGCCCGCATCCCTGCTGGTCCTGCTCCTTTGCAGGCAGGCAGCTCGTCCTCCCGCGCCAGCTGCCTGATGGAAACCCAGACACGAGCATCCTCGAAGGAAGAGCCGGAGATGTGGCGGAGCTCCGCAGGCGATAGCCCGGTCACCCTGAGACAGGGAGCTGAGCCATCCCCAGGGACGCTGAGCAGCGCCCGTGACCTTCAGGTGGTGGGGACACAAAAGTGGGTTGTTTTGGGTTTTTTCCCAAGGGTGCGAATTGGAAAGTGTGTATACATATGTATATAGAATAAACTCCAGTCCCTTGCCCTGCAAATACTTTAGCCTAGCAGTCCTGCTGAATTAAACAGATCTACTTACCCTGTACTTAGCCTAAAGCAGAGTATATGTAAAAGTGTTTAAAAGCTAATCATTTTGCCCTAAATGTGGCAAAAGATGGGTATCCTAACTGTATGTGGATCTTTCCAAACTCTAGGAATTTTATTTACTAAGTTACACCAAATTTAACTGTACTTGCACAAAATCATCGCAAGAAACACAACATGGTAGGAGTGAATTCATGAAAACTATTAACCCACCCTCAAATGAAATGGCTTCATTTTAAAAAGGTTGCTCTAATTCCATATGCACGCACATAGACATACTTGTAGCACTGTATACTTTACGTAAGACAAAATCTTTCTCATCAACATAAAACAACAATGCACCAAATACAAGCACAAATGTGTGTGCCTTCAGTATATGCATAATATATGTGCACACACACACGCTGGAAAAAAATGCTTCAAGAACCTCAGATGATAAGAGGCTGGCAAGTTATTCATTATGCTGCTTCACTGCAGGATCAAAACAAGATGTTCAGAGGCATAATGGTCAAACGAAGACGTACAGGTCTTCATTTTAATGGTAATGTTACAGACCACAAGATGATATTCCGGCATGTCTCGACTACATATAAACTAAAATACAAACACAGAAAATGTATGCAAAATAGATTTCCTTTCAAAAGCAATGTCTTACCTTGCATGAAGAAGGAGCTAGGAAAAGTGCTGGCTGCTGGTTTTGAGGATGGATAACCTGGTGAATCCCTATTGTAGTCGGCAGTGCTTGCTGACGGGGCATAAACCTAAGGAAAAAAGACTAATTTAGTATGCCTTTAGCAGGAAGCAGGAAAGAAATATTGAGTTTTTACCTTGCTCAGTATAAATCCGTTCACAACACCACATAATTCTTCTCTCAGAACACAAAAACCTCAGTATATGTGTGACTGGAAAATAAATTTTAAGCTTCAAAAGAAACTCCAGCCTGACATTTTCCAGCTTTAAACAAGGATATTTGCAAGGTATTTGTCAAACTATGTATTTCTGTAAATAAAATGAACAAACAGATGTACATATGTTCTTCCTAGAGCATTACAGAGCTTAAAATAAACAAGAACTTGAAACAATGCTGATTTTCTCATATGAAGGCGTACAGACTTTACCCACTTAAGAACAGAACTGAAAGCACTGCAAGGAAGTAAAAAAACTATCTCCCAAACTAAAAAAAAAAAAAAAAAAAAAAAAAAAAAAAAGAAACTTAGAAAAACAGCATTATCAAGAACACTGAAAATTACAAACATATCTTGGGATATTAAATTCCCATGGATCGAGCTCTTTCCAGAGAAGCTTTAAAGGACTATTAAAAACCTGGATCTACACAAGACCACCAACACAGCATGTGTACACATCAGGGGAAAAACTCCTCCTTTCTTAAGACTTATTGTATTTGTCTATGCAATAAACTTAGTACGTGTGCCAAAACACTCATTTACTTATATTTGCTTACTAATACACCAGAGCCTTCTGCAACTTGCCTTTTAGAAAATATCTGCTGTATTTCTTGCTTTAGTTTAGTCCAACCAGGACAGCATTTAAAAACAAAATAGAAGCAAAAAAATCCCCCAAAACCAGTCAGGGCTGATAAGCGTAATTTATTATTTAGAGCGCGATTTATTCTCTCTGCCTATACGCTCCCTCAATTCCTCCGCGCTTTGTTTCTGCGCTGGAGGTGCCTCTCTCCAGATGGTCAGGAAGACTGAAGCACTGTCATCTCCTTGATGAAAATGGATACCTTCCTGCCTCCATTTTGAAGCAGGCAGCAGATCACAAAATTGGCAGAGCGCCTGCTCCGACGTTCGCAGGTCACAGCGAAAGGGAAGAGAAATCCACCAGTGAAGCACGGCCGCCGCCGGGGCTGGGAAGAGCGGCCAGACAGGGCAGGGGGAGCAAAGGGCTCCTCTCGTTAAAAAAAAATCAAAAAACCACCCAAACCCAAAAACCAGGGAGCAAAAGGCCGAGGGGCTGCGGGATGCAGAGTAATGGGCTCCCAAAGCCCCAGCAAGGAGCGGGACCGCGGGACGGGACCGCGGGACGGGACAGGGCAGCCTGGCATCGCATCCCCGGGCGGCAGAGCAGCTCCCCTGGCTTCGTGAGCCCCAACGTCGCCCGCGCAGACAGGGCCAGCAGCAGCTCAGTGCCTGGGACAAGCCCGACAGTACAAACCGAAGCAAAAGTCTTTTTTACGATACGGCACCTCACGCCCCATTCGAGATTGACGCGGGTTCGGGGTGCTCGGCATTGGGCGCTCGGAGAAGGAGACGTGTCCCACTGCCTGTAGGGCGGCAGCAGCCGGGAGCGAGCCCCAGGAAAGCCTGAAGACTATTGGGATGGGTAAAAGAAGAGGCAACACAGCTCTGCGCCCAACCGGCCAAACCAACCCGCAGTGAAGCCATCGGCCAGTGCCGCTGAGCGGGAGACTCCGGGTGGGACGCAGCCACTGCCAACCGCCGTGATACTGGCATCACGGGAGTTGACTTCCTACTCCTGTGTCAGCATTTAACTGCATTAAAGGTACAAATAAATAACAAGTACTAGCCAAAACCCCGCTGCCTGCCTGCACGGGGACAGGCAGGGCTGGCCCGGGCTGGGCAGGAGCACCCAGCTCTTGGGCATGCCGTGCCGTGCCGTGATTCTGGAGCAGGGCTGCGATTCTGGAGCAGGGATGTGATTCCGGATCAGGGCTGCGATTCCAGACATCGCCATCCCAGGCTCTGCCGTGATGGCGAGGGACTGGGGCAACCCACCACCCCAGGATTGGTCCCCGCAGCCATCGGTCGGGGCAGGCACCAGCTGCGAGCTGTGACAGCCCCAAGTGTCACCTCTAATACCAGCACCTTCAGCATGGCTGTTTTCCGATCAGCTCTTCCTTTAGGATGCTGAGTGATGCAGAAAGCAAGCTGGCGTAGGATGCTAGTGATGGTTTCAACCTGGGGCCGGGGGGGAAAGTTCCTCTTGACCTCAGCTCTTGCAAAGATGAGTGCTGTGATTCAGCTAAGGGAGGGGAGGCCGGGAACACAGGCAAGAGGCTTTTTGAAAAACCTGAGCGATGGGATGAAGGAGAGCCAGGGGAGGCATCAGTCATCTCAAATCTCCGCTCTCTGGTCAGCGGGAGGGTAAGGAGATGCCTCCTCAAACACCCCTTCCCAACCCTGCCCTCTCCCACTGCTGCTCCTGCACCGGCTTCGAAAATGCTTCGTACAAGTCCTGCAGCTACCAGAGAACAACCCTACAGAAACTGCAGAGGTTTTCAGAAGAGATACCTGAATGTCACATTTAATGCTGAAAGATTAAAGATGGACAGGTAGGGGAAAAAAACCAGAGGTGCTTGAATATCCCCAGTACCCAGAGAGGAAGCGAGCACAGAGGTTGGAAAGCAGCAAGGACATCAAAGGCAGCACGCTGGCTATGCCGGCGCTTTAATAAAACATGCGTCGGGCACTTCTTGCACTTCCAAACAAAGCAGCGTGCATGCTGATCGCAGAGCAGCTGCACTGCTCTGACGCGTCTTGCAGGGGTGTAACGGGTGCCTCTGAAGAACAGCTTCGCTGTGCCACGGTATTTAACGTACAGGAATTTCTCTATTCTGCTATATCACTATATATTTAACAGCTCGGGGCCTTTCACTTGGTGCATGCCACTGCCTGGCACAGGGTTTTCTCCCTGGGCTGCACCCACGGAGCAGGGAGGGTCTCCTGGGAAGGGCGGTGCCCACCCCACCCTGCCCCACCCCTCCAGCACCACCCATCCCCGCCCTGGCTGGATACAGGATGCCCGTGCCACCTCCTTGTGAGAGCAATCGCCCCTCTACCCAGAGGTGACCACGTCTTGCTCTCGCCCAAGTAGATCCCTGTTGTCCCCTACTCGCTGCGCTCGAGGTCACCAGGTTTGCGTAAAAGTTGGGTGTGTGTTTCTGAGGAAAACCAGTCAAAACTAGGTGTTTGTAACTCGTTCAGCGAAAAGGTCTGACGCCGTTACAGTTCTCTTCCCTCGCACTCATTTGACAGGTATCCCTGTCAAATACCAACCAAGCGCCCTGGCTGCCGGGGAGGTTTCCCAAGGGATCGGTGAACACCCGGTGGGTGACCTCATCGGCGAGGCAAGGCTTCCAGCGCATCCCACCCACCGCGCGGGAAGAGCGGCTACCTGGGAAAAACGAGATGGGCCCTGGCCTGGGAATTGATGAAGAAAACCCCTCCTGTGTCCCCTCTGATCACTCCCACTGTTTTAGGAGCGACCGGTACCTCTCCCTCCCTGCCCCACCACAGGGACGGTCCCTCCTCGCCCACCTCTCCCCACGCAGCCCAGCCCTCTTGCTCACAACGACATACGTTGGTCTCAACCGCAACGCCTGGTCTTTCCCATATTCCTGCAGCCATCCAGCCTAACTGCTTTCAGACATGACTCCAGCTCAACAAAAATTAGGTCCGGAAAGGGCCCCCTCCCACCGACGGAAATTTGGCTTTGCACCTCAGCTCTCTGCAGTACCTGCAGCGCATGAGTTATAAAGGTCTAACGGCTCCCCGTACGCGCTGTAAAGAAAACGAGTATGTATTTTACGCCTCTTGCTGACTTATTCCCCAATTTATGAGTTTGCTTCGCTTCGTTGCTTGTTGTCAAACTGAACCGTAAAGCTGCGGGGTCAGAGTCTCCCAAGGCGGGTGCCTGAGCTGCAAAACTGCCCCCGCGCCAGCGCTGCCCGCCATGCCGAGGGGGCTCGGCAGGAACACGCTTCGGAAATCCCCCAAATAGGCAGAGCCAGGACTTGAAAGGAATTTACAGCAAACCGTGGCGGTGGTTGAAGCCGTGGCGCTGGCTGGGGATGCCCGTGCAGCAGCAGGGCGCTGCCGTGGGGTCTCGCCTGCCTGCAGCCGCACTTCGCCCGCCCTGGTAGCAACAGGAGACGCGCCAGGACAAGGCGGCGATTCAACTCGGGTCAGACGCCTTCGGGGATTTTGCTCTACTGTTGTTAGCAGTCGTATGAAGACACTGAATGTCGGCTTTGGCACGTTCTGGGCGCGCAGGTCAGCCTGGAGGTCGGGAAGGGAAGGAAAGCGTCAGGAGGAGCAGGGGAAGGCGGACGGAGGCTGGCGGTCGTGAAATGACGGGAAAAATAGCCAAAATAAATGCCAGTTTACAAAGTGTCATGTAACTGGGTGTAACTCTTCCTCGCTAAAGACAGAGAGTTGATTTATTCTTCTGTTGGTTTTACAGCTGAATTTTCACACAGTGAAAGCCACTGGGCTGAAGCAAATTAACTCGTTTTGCTGTGACAGGCTCAGTCACAGGAAGAATTTGAGGAGCTATAAGGTAGCTTTTTTAAAAAAATGTGTATTTCCTGAAGAAGTGTCACTCTTTCAACATAAATATTCATTATTTTCAAATTTTTATCACAGTGGGATTCTCATGTTATCACGACATTAGCTAAGAGCACACATGGAAATTCCTCTCATGTTAAAATGTGCAGAAGTCTCCAGATTTGTTTCCCTCTGTATCATCGGGACTGCAGTACTTTCAACAGGCAATAAAGAGAGCGTAGGAGATGATTAACTGGATGAACAATATTCTGACTGGCCCCTGTCTTTTTGTCATTCTTCCACAAAGCAATGTTTAAAATAGCAAGCAGTGTATTATTTAATCACGTTGATAATCTGTCCAAAAACGTTTGCCAGATAATTTTACAAAGATGGAATTGCGCCGATAACCCCATTTAAACAGAGACATCAATTATCATGAGTAAGTGTTGGTAAAGAAAACAACCCAATAACTTGATCCAGAATAGTGAAAGTAAAGCAGGTTAAATTTATGGCACTGGTAAAAAGGGTAATATGCTGTCTCCAAAAAGGCAAAAGAGAGTAAACCACAGATGTGTACAAGTGACTTTCTGATTTGACAGAAAATATATTATAGATTTAAAGATGTTAATATTCTTAAAAGAGAGCCTGAATTTAGAAAATCACTCTGACTCATGCTGGGAGGTTTGAAAGATGATGAATAATGATCTGGGAAAAACACGCCATTCTGTAATATGACATGATGAAAAAATTATCACATTGTTGCCATTTTTGGGAGCCTGCCTGCAAGTTCCAAACACCTTTTCTTCTTCAATTCTTCTGGAAAGCTCGCTGTCCTGGGAACGTGTTTCCAATGTCTTTCATTTTCCAGTATTCAAGAGACTCGGTTAGCAGAGCTGCCGATGCAGCAGGCACTGCCCCAACGCCTCCGGCCAAGCTGAGCATCCCTGGCTGCTGGCGGGCTGGATGGACCACGCGCTTGCCCTCCGCCCACGGCGCCGTGCTCAAGCCTCGGGGATCCAGCGTCCACCACATAAAGGATAAACGGCCTCGAAAACACCTACTAATAAGTCATAATAGTAGCTGTCGAGTGAACTGGAGGCGTGCTGGTTGGTGCTGGCAAGGGCTGGGGGCGAGAAACCCCAGCTCCGCGGGTCAGGGATGCGGCCGCCCCTCGCAGACATCGCTGGTGGGGATGCGCGCGCTTCCCAAGTACCGGGAGATGCCTCCGGCATCGAGGCACCGCGGGGCCGGCCGGCCCACCGCGGTCTCTCCGCCAGGTTGGCTGGGGGCGGCTGGCTGCGGGTGTTTGGAAGCCCAGCCCCAGCAAGCAGATGCGAGAGATTGTCTTTTCCCCTTCCATCTTGGCTCTTCTCCTCGTCTACCTCCACCTCTCTTCTGCTCCCAGGCACTGGTAATACCGTTGCCAGAAGATTTCAGACTTCCCCTCAAATTGAAACGCGTCTCCATTTTCCTGCTTGTGAGATGCTCTGAACGAGGCAGGGAGGGCATCCCTCCGGCGCAATGGCTGCGTCGGCGCAATGGGGCTTGGGCAGCCCCATCCCGGCCTTCACAGGCAACGTGAAGTTAGGAAGAATCTATCACCTGGCACGCATGGCACCAATGTAAAGCACAAGCTGTAAAACGCAACTGTGATTATTTCTGTATATGGAGCAATCCACTTAAATAGGTACCTGATATAAGGAAACATTTGTGAAGAGAATAAACCCATCAATCAGCAGTCCAGAGACTTCAAAATACATGGCGAAACTCCTTTAAAATTAAGATCTCAAAGAGAACATTTATTATAGTATAAGTGCATTACCAAATGGCAAAGCGTACTGGCTATCAGAACTGTCAGGAGGAATAAACCTGCTCGCTGGAACAAGCTGCTCTACATTAGCAGATGTCAGCTTCGCATAGAGGGAAAAACTCTTTTAAGCGAGTACCTGACCAAGCAGCAAGCGCTCGCTGCCGGAGTCTCTCCGAGCCTGCCGCACCGGCCATGCCGTGCCGCCTCTTCCCACCCACCGCCGCCTCGGTGGTACTGGTTGGCTTCTGCCAACCGGACTGAACACACGCGAGCCGAGGACCGTCCGCTGCTCTTTGCGCTCTCAGGCATTACCAATTTCTCGGTCGCGACCTGTTCCACGCTCCTAACAACTGGGGCTGCTCGCTGCCTCTGCAGCCCGGGAACTCGCCAGCCGCCCGGGGCTGAACGCGAGACCCGAGGATGGCACTGCCCCGGGCAGCAGCGGGGCAAGAGCTGGTGTAGCAGCACGGTCCCCAGCCAGAGCACGCAGAGGGACATGTTCTCACCAGCAACACTGAAAAAATTAAATATTAAAAAAAATATATTTTTAAAAAGTCACTACTCCTTCCTTTACGACCACTTGAGGGACACACTCCGCTGCTGTTCTCACTCCTCCCAGCTCTGCCATCAGACCAGCGACTGCTCTGCCAGGCTAGGGCTGAATTTCCCCAGCTTTTCGTTAAAATAAAAAAAAAAAAAAAAAAAAATCTGTACTTTAATATGCGCGAGGAGCAGACCCCCCTTTCCGCGGGCTGACCTGCTCCAGGTTTCCAGCAGAAGGGCACTTTTCAAGCCGCAGGTCCCTAATTTCGGCCACATGTTGCTGCGGGTGAGCGGGGGGAGAGGAAGAGGAGCGGGGCGCGGGGGCGGCGGGCGCTGATGAAAAGCGCAGCCCCGCCAGTGAAGCACATTACCAGCCCGGCCTGGAAGGGGCCGGAAGGAAAACCCACCCACCTCACCCTGCGTTTATTCTATCAACCTGCAATCGCGGCAATCAAAACCAGATGTCGGCTCTTCCAGATCTTTCTCACAGGACAAACACGCGAAAGGGCCTCGGGCCTGGCGTTGCCATCAAATGGTAATTGAGACCATATGAGCCCCAAACGCAGAAAAGCACATGCGAACCGCTCCCCCCCCGGCCCCGTGAGAGGTATGAAATTGCAGGTCCCGCTGAGCCGTTAAGTGCACGGTGCGCCGTGAAAAACAAGTGTACGCGGCCAGGGGAACCACCTGTACGGCACGCCGCCCCCGCCAGCGCCCGCGGGGGGGCCGGGGGCTCTCCGGGGTTAACGACAGAGGTTGGCCAGCGCCGCGGAAAGCGAGCGCAGGTGCGAGACCCGGCGCTCGCACGCATCCCGCCATCGCCTCCGTGAACCGGCGCCGGTTCTCCGGCACGCACCGTCCCCACGCGCCGAAAACCCCGGCTCCGGGCTGCGGGTTTGGCGGCAGGTTCGGTCCCGCGATTATCTCCTCTCCTGCTGCTCGCGTTCGTTAAAAAACGCGAGCGAGACTCGTTGACCGCGACCCCGCGGGCCGAAACGCCTCTCGGTGAAGGTTTTTGCACCAGGGATGCGCTCCCTCCACCGGGCTCCCACCAGTACCAATTTTGCGCGGGACTGGCCCAGCGTACCCAAAAACGTCTGGCTCCCCTCCCGCTCCGGCGCGGGCAGCGTGCTCTGCCCCGCCGGGCCCTGGGTTTCCTCTCGTTCGCACAAACGCCGTCGAGCAGGAACTCGCAAAGACTGACGTCGACTCAAAAGCCACTACAAAGTGCCAGCATTTACAAACCACAGCTCGTTTTGAGGTGAAACGCTGCAATCTGGACCAAACCACCTACTTGCCGCGCACTGGTTGTTCCGCTCCCACCAGGAATCACTGCTCGCACAAAGAGCTGCCCTACGCTCAGCATGCCCTAAACATTAGCTGCCTGGCTTTTTTTTCCTTATCCCACCCTATATGATCCTCTAAGTCCGCAGATCCTGTTCAGTTAAAATGTCTTCCAGATGGGACTGCTGAATACTGCATCTCGTGAACGCCCAAAGTTAAAAAGGGGTCAGCTAAATTAGAGAAAAAAAATTACAACATTATGTCATCCCTGTGCAGTAATACACACTCTAAAAAAGCAACAATAACATAAATAGACCCGGAGATTTTCTATTCAGACTCTGATTTCTTTCTGCCATTTGTCTTTATCACGCAGCTCTCCCGGATCGTTACCAAAGCAGCGCAAGAGCCAACGCCACCACCGCCAGCCGGGTCGGGAACCGCAGGTGAATTCTGCTCTAACGTGACATCGCTTCTCCGGGATCCCGCACAACCCAGAGCTCACCAAATGGTCTTGCCAAAGCCCAACTGTTTCCAATAGGCGTTAGGGAAAGAAAAGGAAGAGCGAGAAAAGGAGAACACCAAAGAGTGGCCAAGGAGAGACGGGGATATGGCCTCCTACAGCAAGAGGAAGCCCCAGGGATGAGGAACAACAAGATAGGAAGCAAAGCAGAAAGAAGAGTGAGGGAAAAATGCATGGAGAGGGACATTTAATAAATAGGTAGCAATGGGCCAGAGTCATGGGCACAGCAGAAAGACCTCCATGTTTTCCAGAGCGTATTACAGAAGGGACAAAGCAAAGGGGGATGCCCAGGATCCCTGGAACCACCAGCGGTGAGCCCAGCCAAGAGGGGCAGAATCAGAGAGCGGCGTCACACAAAACCTTCCGCCCAGCTGAGTGATGTGCAGCTGGGCATGGCTTTGCCATCTGGGTTTCTTTTTCTTCTTTTTTTTTTTTTAGCCACCAGGTCCCATGGATGTGAGCACGGGGGGATCAGCCTCTGCCAGGTCAGAGGGACGGGAGCAGAGGAGGCTTTGAGAACCAGAGACCTGCCCTGACAGCACTCCAGGCTTCAGCACGACTCTGGTCGCGCTTCTCCGAGACTTGACCCAGCCGTCACCAGCCCTGCTGGCATTTGGAGAATGCACGGGTGAAGTGATGGAAAGACAGCACAGAAGATGCAACAGAGGCTGCAGAGAAACGAGAAAATTCTAGATTCTGGAGACGCTGATTCCACGAAAGCCGACGAGGAGGTGGCGACTCAAGAGTGGAGAGAAAGAGTTGGCCAACTTACCCGATTTGGTTAAACCAACACGCAACCCTCTCGGCGAGTACTGGCTAGATGGGCCTGGCTGCGGCGGGGCTCAGGGAAGGACCCCGAGGATGCAGAGGGCAATGGAGAGGAGCAGGAGACGGCTCCAGGAGGAGAAGCAAAAGAGCAAAATCGAGAGTGAGTGGGTAGGAAGAAAGGACAAAGAACCAGGGGTGTGATGGGAGAGATGGGACAAAATTAAAAAATTAAGCCGACATCCTGCAGTTACCAGGATTTTAACAGTTGCAGATGCTCAGCAAGGCAAAACCAGACCTCCAAAAAGCAATAAAGAGGGAGCAGAGGAAAAAGAGTGGGAAAACAGAAATAAAAGTGATGATGAAAAGAACAAAGGTGCCACTTGGCTCAGTTCCAGGAGCAGTTTCCATACGTGAATTCTAATTCACATTTCATGTAAGATAGCATGTTTCTAAGCATTTATTTTTTTAGTAAAGGAGTTCCCAGAAGAGACAGAGAAAAGGAAAAGGATATTTCATGCATTTTCCTTCTTTTGGGATCTGCTTTCTAACTTCCTTTTCTCCACTACATTTATTGAGAACCATTTTGTGTTGTTTTTTTTTTTTAATTTTCTATGCTCTGTTTACAAATACATGCAGAGACAGTGAATGTATCAGACATCTGCCCGTATTCTCCTCTCAAATCTCTCCACAAGAAAAGAGCCTTAATTTTGCAATCTTCCAGTGTTTCTGGTCATTATCTACCTAGCACAGTGCAATCAAATAATTTAAAGCATATACAATCATTAATTGGACCTTATCTGTTTGCCTAAAGTCCTGACACGAGCTCCCAAGAGCGGTGGGTTGTACACCCGGCCGCGTACCCCCACGGCGGGTGTCAACCAGCAGAGTTGGTGGCGGGGCTGTGACGTTCATCCGTGGGGAAAGAGGGGACCGAAGGGGGCGCAGGCTGAGCTGGGCGCACTGGGAGGGACTGGGGCAACCCAAAGGAAACCGTGCTTCACCGGAGAGCACTAGGGATGGAAACACCTCTGTTGAGGACTAAGGCTGATGGAGCATCCCCAGGAGATCTGCTATAAACTCCTCTCCTACCGGCTAGGACGCCAAGCCTGCCGTCAGGCACCGGTGCCCCAGCTCCAGCCCACCCCTCTCTCAGCAGCGGCGGAGAATCATAGAACAGAATGACAGAATCATCTAGGTTAGAAAAGACCTTTAAGATCATCGAGTCCAACTGCTAACCTAGCGCCGCCAAGTCCACCACTGAACCATGGCCCTAGGTGCCACGTCTACACTCCTTCTACAGAGAGGTGGATGCACCCACTGCACTCCCCCAGGGAAGCTGGGATTTCACCCAGTGCTCTGTGTGTACTGGGGAACTCCGGGATAACTGGATGCTGAACCGGCCCAAGTGGAAACGAAGGTCTCGGTGACGAGCGGAAAGGAGGCCAGACCGGATTCTGCTTTCCTGCAGTTCGTTTTTTAGGAAGAGGCGGGTCCTGATCCGAACCCAGTGCCTCAGACCCATCTCGGGTAATGAATCACGAGCTGTGCCCTCTGCGGAAATGTCTTCATCTCCGGGAACGGCGGGAAGTGGGGTGACAGCGGTTTCAGGTGGCGAGACACAATAAAAACAATGAGGAAAGAAAATGTTTGCTTTTTATGTCAGCAGAGATGTCAGTACCCATTAATAAATCTATCTGCTAAATCTACTCTTATTCATGTGGGACATCACCAAGTTAAAGTAAAATAAATTATCTTTAATTAAATGGAATTGTCGTCTTCCTCCTGCTATCATCCCCAATTATTACATCCTAATCAGCCCTTTTGGGAGAAGGCATGAGGGAAGGCTGAAAGGCACATTTACTATAAACAATTTCTCTCTCTGTCAAGAGATGGAAATTTTATTTTAATTATTGTTTAGGACTATGATTTTCACCCAGTTTCTGATGAAAGGGATTAAAAGTTGAAAATGCCATCATTCAAAGAAAGGAAGAAATCTGTTCATGTCATCGCCGCAGAGCAATTTCCTCCTAGTCCCTCCTACAATTAAAGCCCAGAGCAAGGCAGAAGCAGTTAGGAAATATGCAAGTCATTTGTTTAAACTTCTTTATTAGGATTTCCAGCGGAGACTTACGTTATAAAATATTTTGATCGAAAAGACGAGGTAGATGCATTAGGTTGGAGGGGAGGGTGGGAAGGGGAAATCTGGAGGCCAGCTCCAAGCCAGAGCCAGGCTGGGCTACAAAGATTTCTGCTCTGCCCAAGTCCATGCCGCAGTACTAGGCTGAAGTAAATGCATCAGAAGTTCGAACCCCTTGAACCCCATTCCTCAGGGATGAATCGCACTTGAAAAGCAGCCTGCAAGCTTTCCGCTGCCTGGGCAGCGCTTGCCTACGCAGCACACCTCGTGCTGGGGAAGGGGAGCGGTTCTGAGTAACCTTGATTAATATCAAGAGTATCAGGACTGTGTGAATCTGCACGGTTTAAACGCGAACATGGGAAATTCAGAAGGTTGACATGCAGATTTGGGCTTGGCTGAGTCTGACTCAAACTCAAACTCCGTCATGCGAAGATGGGCGGATTCAAATCGGAAAGAAAAAAATAATAATAAAAAAAAATAATACCGCTCCAAAGCTCCACCGGTTCACAGCCCGAGCTGCACACAGCTGTATTTGAGAAGTTTAGTTTGCTAGTGTTTAAAAAGCACTTTGAATGAAGGGTACTCTCGGGGTCTGATTTTCAAACACGCTCCGAGTTGTGTTTCCCCATTACCATGACTGCATGTAAATGAAGCACTTGTGCCCGCGACTCTGCCGCGCCGCTGCTCCGTAATCCTTTGTACACAGCCAGGCTATGCAATCACCGTAATTGTGCACACAAATTAGGCACACAAAACAGCCCCGGCACAGGCTTGAGAATCGAGTCTTACAAGCGTGAATAGTGTCACATACTCAAACACCAAAATCTGGGGCTGCGATTCAAACCCATGGGCTCCAGTTGACTTGGACAGCCCGGGGCAGCCCAAGAGCATGCTGATGGAACCAGCATGGACACGGATAGGAAACCCTACCCAACAGCTGAAAAACTTAAAAAAGAAGAAAAAAAAAGAAAAAAAAAAAACCCAAACCAAAACCAACCCCCCCCAACGTAGTTTTCTTTTAGAGTTTAGCTGCTAAATAATATTAATAAGGCATTATGAAAATATGAACACTGTAGCTTAAATAACCGCATTTAAAGGAAAGCCAGTGATAAATACATGTATTTTTAAAATTTCAGCCTGCTTCATCCATATTATAGAGAGAACTCTGCTGATCAAAAACTCAACATTGTTTTAAAATCTCCTTTATTCACTGTCAGCACTGATAGCTGTGTTCTAGCTCGATTTAGCTTTTAATAAAGCTGGGCATGTAACAACGACTTTTCACAAAGCTTTTAGCAATGACCGAGCGTTTTCATCGTTATCTTCGGTTCAAGCTTACTGCTGAAATTAACTAAACCAGAAAAATGTAACCCAAAGTATTTTTAGAGGACACATTATGACCATCATCTGAACTGTGCCCTTCTTGTGCATTAACATTCACTTACCTGAAACCTTCTAGGATGTAATTCTTATAATAACCCCTCAAGCCTGATGCATCAAGTCTTTTCTTAAGTTATTGCTGTTCAACATCACCAGAAGTTAAAGCTGCACTTCCCTAATTAAATCTAAGGCCCTGTACTGGTTTTAAAACACGTTCCTCTCTCTGCCAGTTTTGTTTTTGCTTGCTCGTCGACTGCGGAGTCCCCGAACACACTCTGAACAACTGCTGCCCAATTATGAAACAAGATATATTTCAGATAATAATGAAATTATTCACCAGAGAGAAAATACAGATTATGACAAGAAATGGAACAAGGAGCAACCACTGAATCCTGATTAATTAATGCAACTTTTTTTTTTTAAATGCACTTTTCAGGGTGTAGCACTGTTTTCATTTAACACTGCTTTGAATTGCCGCCTACAGAAGTTAAAAAAAAAAAAAAAGGAAAAGAAAGAAACCACAGCTATACAAGCCTGCTGACTTCTTATAAAAGAACCAGTTTTAAACTTGTTTACACTACTGATTCCAAATGAATTCAAGATGGTGGCTAGTTAAAGAAAGGGAGACCATGCCAAGGATTTTGATCAAAGAACTTCAATTCAACAATGTTCAGTTTTAATTGACCACTAATTAAGCTACATTAGTCAAAGAAAAGTCTATATCACTTCTGAGTAATGAAGAAAAGAATTCATTTAACCCTGTCCTAGCCCTCCTCCAGCCAGCTTACAGAAAAGCAGCTTCTCAAGTATCAGCCTTGGAAGCATTTCCAATATTAATATGCCAAAAAATTTTTAAAGAGAAAAAAAAAAAGTGTCGGAGGAGGGCGAGCTTTCCCAGCTCGCATTCCTTCTTCCGCGGGGTGAAGCCGTCTCCCAGGCAGAGGCATTTTCGTACAGAGAGGAGTGAGCGACGAGGGGGCAGAAAATCCAGAGAGCTCTCAGCTGCTTGGCACCGTGTGCTGGGGAGAGGGCGAGCTGCACCGGCACAGGGCGGCACCGACAGATGCATACGCATACGTCTGTGTATTTATATGCACGCATAGAGCCTGAATTTTGACAAACTACAAAAAACTCTATAAAAAAGGTCCCCCGCGACCACAGGAGTCCCCCGAGCAGCTCCGCTGACCTGCAGGGATGCTGCGGTCCTTCCTCGACGTGACAAAGCCGTTGAATCATGCACGACTCTGGTTCAAGGATGCCAAAGGAAACCTACGCCTAATGGAACGTCGGCTGCAAAACTGGGCTCTGAAATGCATTAGGGAATGAAATATTGTTTTCCAATTTAGTGTTTATGTCCTTTAAAAGTCTGCAGGATCAGATAAATTAAAGGAACCAAACAGACACCAGCATGAGCTTGCTTAGAGCAGGAAGGTTAGACATGGCAATGCTGAGAGATGGTGCAGGGACAGGCAAGTAGGTTTTGAGAAATGCTGAAAGTTCACAGTATTCCTGCTTCGCAGCTAGGGAGAGAAGTTTGCATGATGCAGTAAACGACGCCATGGCTTTGCAGCTCCACAGTGTCGCAGCACTCTTTGATGAGGGCTATACTTGTGGCCTTAACTTGCATTATATTTTATCCTAATGATTTTTGGCAACAAACTACTGCATTTCATAGAATAGAATTTAATGAGTACCATATCTTTTTTTAACATTCTGCCAAATGCTCATTAAAATGCACTTGTTTTTGCAATGCAATAGCTAGCTATATGAAACCAAAATATTAATGCAAATTGGCATTTCTAAGTTTAAAGCGGTATTTGCATAACAGGAACCAAACATGGTGCAAGCTGAAAGAGAGCACACAACACAAATGCCTCTTAACACCATAATTATTGCAAGGAAAAAATGATGGTTTGTGCACACCATCACGAGCTCCAGGATAAAGCATCTGCCAGTTTGCGACACTGTTATCTCCCGATGCCCAGTCTCACCAAGAAAAGAGTGTCTGAAAAGACTGTGTACTCACTGGAGCTGATAAACAAGATAGGTATAAAATGCAATTTTAAATAATATGAACGCATTTATGCAAATATGACTATCCTAACTAAAAATCACAAGAGGCATTTGAATACAGGGCTGCCGGTAGCAGTGAAAGATTAGCTTGTTAGTTGAGAGCCACAAGCCAAGCCAAAGGTATTCCTACTCTAATAAAGCAGTCATTAGCTGTAGTAATCAGTACCTCAAAGTAAATACGGTTATGAACCAGACTTCAGACTCTGACACAGCAGTATTTCAAAAAATGTGTCTCTACCACAAGTGCAAAGGAGCTACCCAGAAAACCAATTACTCCCTACCTATTAGCAAATGGGCGTCATCAGACCGAAGGACATCTCTGCTGTGGCATCAGCACTGGAATAAATCTTTAAAGAAGCTTCCCTTGGGGTGTACGCTGCTTTGCTTAAACACAAAGAGGAGTGGGCAAAGCCTGGTACAACTGTTAACTCTATCTTAAAAATAAAGCTGAACCATGCTATAGTTGCTTTCTCAGAGCTATCAGAAAGCATAAAAGGAACTCAAGAATTTAGCTCATGGATCACCTGTAGAAGCTGACCTTTATGTTAGAATGCCTCGTGTGTCTAGGAAAAGGAAGAAAGATGCCTACCATGCCAGAGCGGGGCTCAAAAGTCCTCCAGCTCTTGTTAATGGGATGTGCTGGCACCAGCACACGGAGAGGCAGGGCTTTTTCAGGATCGTGCCCCAGGGGAGGACAGAGCGCAGGACTGGGACCGGGGAGCCCGTGCCTGCAGACACGGAGTTAAAGGGTTAAATTCCCACTGACCCAGTCCTACAGAAGCAAAGCTCCGTCGGGCACAGGTAGCCCCTCTAACGCCTGCTGCCCTTTGTCGCTCTCCATTGAGGGCTTCTATTAATCGCACGAGGCATCCCTGCAGACCGTCGCCAGCGTTTCTCAAACGGTTAATGGTTACTTCCGTGGCCGACGCGGAAGGGAACCAAACCATTAAACATTCCAACCATTCTGAAGGAAGCTCTAAAGGTAGAAATTTTCAAAACTTCCGACCTGAAAGCGCTCCCACCTGTGCGCTGATAACTGCAAACACACCAACGCACACATGAAAGTCTGTATTTATGGTTCTTCTTTCTTTTTTGCAAGTAAGAGTCCTGGGATCTCATCCAGCTGGGAGTTTTAGTATGCACAGATTTAAGCACATGAATATTTCCAATGAAGCCACTGCATGCATGTACGTGCTTATGAGAATCTGGTCTACATCTTACTGGAGATTAAAAAGACAAAAAAAAAACCCATAAATCCCCTTTTCTGCAAATGACAGCTCAACATAAGTACCCAAGACCCTATAAAATTGCACTGGGTGACTGGGACCTCAGGCTGGACATCATAGATGGACATCAAGAAGTTACCAACAGTGCAAGTCCATAGCCACATACACTATATTTAAACACTCATTAAAGGTGATTCAGAAATGCAGATGACTGAGCCAGCAGCCCAGTTGTCACCATCCACTCTTTCTGCATTAGACTTTCTGAACTTTCCCCAAATATTTTTCATTAGAGAACAGTTGTACTTTGAAAGTGCTTATAATCTGCTTTTAAGCAAAAAATATAAATGCTGTGGCTGCTGCGGTGCTGGACCCAGGCTCCAGACCACATCCCTGCACCCCGGCCAGCCCTCAGCACCGTACCTGGGGCGGGCACAGCCTACGCCCCCCGGATTACGGAGTTTGTCCCAGGAAACTGAAAATGCTGCCATTTCCTCTCAGATCAAATACAGAGCTACAGGACACAAAAAGGATGGTTTAACATGGCGTGATTTTATTTACTGGATCTTTCTTCCCTTTTTTTCCTTTCCCTAGCACAGTAAAAGTTGCTATGAAAAATAGTTAAGGCTATAAATAAGACACCAAGACACTGAAAGCAAATTACCATCCTATGAGTTAATAGCATACCAAATTAAAGACCTCAGTCTAGATCTTTTGAAGATCTACAACTGCAACCTCAAAATTGTGGCAGATCTCTGCGTGCAATCGAAGCAGCAGAACTTATTTCGTATTCCGACTTCCACAGATCTGTGTGTGTGGTTCAGGCAGCGAGGGGGATTATCAGAAACAGGCTTCTGCCAGAAGTGATCAGTACAGAGCTGTCTATACATGTGTAATTTTATTTTCCCCTACAAGGTGCCCTCTCTTGGCTTTGGCAGAATCAACAGCCCTTCTTCACGAGACAGATGTGTGCTGGCACGGCGCTCGCAGATTCGTTAACCAGGGGAGACGGTGCTCCCCGGGAATAGGGGGGATATTTATTTCTTCTCAACGCTGAAGCAGACTATTATCCTACGGTTCCTAAGACTGTACTGAATATGAATTCTCCACAGTCCCACAGATGCTGAACAGTGGCCACCTCCATTGCCTTTCCGATCAGAAGTGACCCCCCCTTCCAATACATGTGCCACTGGTGTGAGGAAGGGCAGGCTGGGGAGAAAAAAGGAGAGGAAAAAAAAAAAAAGGAAAATAAGATCATCCCAACAGATGGTGCCTATCGGCCACCAGGACGTGAGACTGAACTGGGACCGGTCACCTTGCATCCAAACTGCCTGAAGTAGATTAGCACAAAAGCATTGTATTCTAACGAACCACTGAAAACAACATGTGTTTAACTTCTGAAATGGTGAACAGTTCGTAAAACACTAATTTAGGAAGTCAAACAAAAAAACATCCACACCATTTGTTGTCGTTGTTGTTGTTTTCCTGATAAAAATAGCGACCGGCAAGTTTTATCCTGGAGATGTTTTTTATTTACAAGTTAGAAGTCTCAAATGGTGGGAAAGAAAAAGTAGTATTCTGTTTGGCAGCTACACTTGCCTGGGAGCACCTTCGCAGGCAGCGGGATCCCGGCAGCCCAGAAACTTCCCTGCACCCTCTGCGAGGGGTCCTGGGACCGGGCAGGGGTTCCTGACCATCGCCGGCCAGCAACGGTTGTGTCTCGTTATGCGACTCCTGGGAAGTGGGATTACTATCCCGAAGCACCGCGTATCAGCTTACGTTACCTTATTTAAGTTTTCAGCGCTACCCCCTCTCTTTTTCAGGTGTTAATAGGAAAATCAGTTTTGCATCCCGGCAGCTGCCATCACTCGGAGCCTCGCAGCTGTCCCCGCTCCCAAACCACACGCAAGGATGTGCTGCAAACCGAACGGGGGGAAGATGGCTGATCCACGCTCATCCCTCCCCTTGCCAGCCAAACTTCCCGTCGGACCGGCACCGGGAGCACACGGACATCTTGTCCCGGGCTCCGGCGCTGAACCGTGCCGTGACGATTGCGGATGCAGAAGGATTTGCTTTCCGCAGTAGGCATGGCCACGGTTTAAAACGGCAAGAAACACATTTGGTGTTCTGCTTACATCCCCCCTCCCTCCCCTCTGCCACAGCTGAAGAGTATTTTTTCATTCTGGAAATAGCGTTAATTCCAAAAAATCTCGAGTCCGATAGCCACCACAAGACTGAGGATGTATTTACGCAACCATTTTGCTGTGAAGCTGGAGGGGATGTAAGAGAGATGCAATACGTATCAGGTGTTCAGAAATCATAGGAATTCAAATCCTTCTGTAACTCAAAATCTGTAACTGTCTAAGCACCTCAAACAACCACCACTTAAAAGACATTGATAGCTTAATCATTTCTTCTTCAGCTCTTATATTCTACCTATTTTACATGGGGGCAGAGCAACATTTGAGAGCAGCTGAACTGGCGTATTTCCTTATTCCCGTTCCCAGCAGTCAAACTAGAGACTGCAAGCAGCAGAGAGTGCCATAACAAATATTTAGCTAACGTGCAGAAAGGAATAGGAAAAACCACGTAGGGCCTGGGAGGTGGGCGGCGCTGCCTCGCCGAGGGAAGCCCGGGGGGCTGACGATGGGCTCCCCCAGGGCCGCGGGCGCTCCTGGGCCAGCACCCGAGCATCTCCTGGGCACGGCGGGACGCTTCGGCGGGGTGGGATGCCAGCAGGATCGGGGACCGGCCGGGGCAAGAACAGGGGGAGACCCGCCAGTGCGCTTCCCGTTTCAGAAAAGCAGCACTTGACAGCAGCTGTATTAAAGCAGTTTTAGCCTTACCTAGCTGGGATTCTCACCTAGATTAATGCTCTCTGCTGACGATAACACAAATCCTTTGAAAAATACAGGCTCTCGCTGTGTGTAATGGGCATTCAGTCCCCACACAAACACCTTTATCTGGGCTGTATTTGCTTGCAGGGACCTCATGCAGCAGGTATCGGAGAGTACTACCTCTCCCTCTATTTGCATATTTTTTTCTAAGCTGCGTAAGATTTCTGAAAGCCTGTTAATCACTTGACGGCAAGAAAGAGCCACTGCAAAAAGCAAACCTCCGCTTCAGATACACTGGCGGTCCCTTCCAGCCCTTCCACCGCTCACAAAGGCCCCCCCTCGCCCCCCGTGCTGCTCCGCAGCCAACTCGACTGCCGTGACAGGTGCACTAATAATAATATGCTGGGCAATCAACTTTTTCCCTCCGATTTGTCGGTTTAGCTTCATAATGCCATTAGGAATGTAAACATTTCTGCAATTTATATTTAAAAGTCAATAAAATAATGGGGTGCAGAACTTAACCTTTTTAATTTTTTAAGTAATACATTTGATTATTTTAATCACGTCAGTACTTAACTGAATGGGTTTAAATATGCATGTTACATCAATTTGGTTTGTTTTGTTCATTAGAAAGCCATTGAGTAATTCAGCTTTTTTTTTTTTTTTTTTTTTTAATAAAAAAAGGTGGGGTGGGGGGGTCACTGAATACACTGCACAAGACCTTTTCCATGAGGTTGTCCTTGAGGGACGAGTTAGCTGTGCACTGTGTCTCCCGGGAGGCATGACTGCTGCTATCATGGATTTCAGGGAAAAAAAAAAAAAGAAACCCAACGTATAGGCTAATAACAGAATTTAATAATGATGATTCACCAGATGCTGGATAAACTCTTGTAACTGCAATTATGAAAGGCCACTTCGTGAGCAAAGAGCTATTTTTAAAGCAGGAAGATTTGTTTTTCGCAGCGGACATCCCCTTTGTCAGGGCTGTGGCTGGTGCACACCGACTGCTGCTCTGCGATTCTCACCCTCCCGGCTGCAGAGGTGAAAAAGCCAAGTCAAATGTTAGCCGGGATTGTTCCCATCCCCTTTTCATTCCCGGGGCGGCTACAATGGCAGCAGCTGCGGCGCAACCTTCCCCGCGCGGCCCCTCCAATTACCGGCACCGTGTCCCCGCGCCGGGGACGCGACTCGCTCCGTACCCCAGCCCGGCCCCGGGTCTCCGGAGAACAAGGGGCGAGGGCTGCCGGGCTTTGTCGCCCTTGAACCCGGGCAGCACCCGGCTCGATCGCTCCCCGGCTGGGGGCTAGAGACCCCTCTTCTTCTGTTCAGCTGCTTTTCATTACGGAAAGAGTAGTACACGGTTTAAAGAACAATTTGATCTTGTGCACATGAGTTCTCGCACCAGTCCCACTCCTGTGCAGACACCTAATAAAGCTCTGCAGGTGTACGAAATTTCCTCTACTCAAACTTTGGGGAGGGTTTGTTGGGTTTTTTTTAAATATTATTAATTTTGTAGGCAAAACTAAAGTCCTTATAGGGGAAGGAATTCAAAGCTCGAGTACCAAATTTACACAACAAATTGCAGAGTGTATTTGTATTCGTGTGCACGCAAGTTTAAAATGTAGACGGAGGATTTGTGCTCTGCATGCTGCACTGCACGTGGACACCTCTGCTTGGGAAAAAGCTGAGAGCATCTAGAGCTGAAGCTGTGCCTTAGGAAACCAGACAACCCACAGCACAAAGGGACGAATCCCTCAAGACCAAGGGTCTGATTCTGCTCCTCCTGTAGCCAACTTCCAACTCTGAAAGTCCCTTTGACTTACAGGAGATAACACTGTAATAATACTTTCTCAGGGAAAACAAACCGACTAAAAATCCAACAACAAGGAAAAAACAAACAAATAAGCGAACACCCCCCCCCCCCAAAAAACCCCAAACCCAACCCCAAAAACTTGCAAATGGAGACAGATAAATTCAGTAAGTTAAGAAAAGCAAGACCTGCCCTGAATTTTGGGGGAGAAACATTTCCCAGTGAAATCTCTGCTTTTGGATGGTTCTGACTTGCCATGCCCCAACAAAGCTAGATGCTAAATATTTGGAGATACCTGCTGAGGCCTGAGAATGCAGTCTCCACACTGCGCCCCGAGAGACTCACAGAAACTTTTTAATGAGCCTGAGAATTTCTCCACCGTAAAAAGGAACACAACAGAGGGAGAGATCATTTCTGACGTAATAATCTCAGCTTTCCGTGATAGCAGATCTTTTCGTTAACCAAACAATAATAAATACAAACACTTTTGATAAGAAAACACTGGGTACACCCTAGCCAGTGTTAGTTAAATACAGCTTCTTGCTGTACGCGAGATTATTTTCAGCAGAAGTGCATTACGGTTTTTTATTTCCAAGTGTTGGCAATGATGTATTGAAATACAGTTCTGTGGCACCGGGATTTTGAAAGGACGATTTTAAGCTCACGTCTAGTGGTCTGTTTGAAAAAATACCCGAGCAGCTACAAGATGCCCTGGCAGCGCAGGCAGTGCAGCACGCTGCGTGCCTGAGGAGGAAGGCTGGGGAGCGAGGCAGCAAACTCATCACAGCAGCACTGCAAAGGGCAGCCTGAGAAACGGGCACACAAGTTTTGACTAGATCATCTTCACAAAAAAAAAACAACTTCCTTTGGTTAAAAAAAAAAAAAAAAAAAAAAAAAAAAAAAAGGAGGATCCATCCAAAGGAAGGGCAATCCCGTGCAGGTGACTTGTCCCTGGAGCAGAGTTTCCCACAGTATTTCACTGTGCCTGCAGAGAGGCTGACCAACTCTCTGCTACCTTCCCCACCAAGCTGCAGGCACTGTACTGCAGTCACCTTTCCCACCACCCCGTCAGGCTGACAAACTTCAAAGGCCAGTTGAAAAAAACCAATAATAATAATAATAAAAAAAAAAAAGTTCCATGAGCAACACGGTATCGTAAAATCAGAAAGAAACTGGCCAATATAGGCTCGAATATTCACTTTTCAAAATAAATTCCCTGTGCAAAGTAAGCAAATCCCATGTCTCCAAAGTGCCACGGCAATTTTACAGTAAACCAAGAATAATGCAAACCAGATTTATACTGAAACAGGAAACAAACAATTCTTCTGCACAATTTCCTGTAGATCAATTGGAAAGGTATTTAAAGACTGCACCAGCCATTAGATCTTTTGTTAACCCCCCCAGCCCTGCCCACAAAAAAGCAGCTCATAATATACACTATTAAAAGATGTCAACACCCTAACATCATTTTCCATGTCCACCATCAATCTATAACCAAATAAAATAAAATTCTATTTATAATTTCTTTTTGAGAAAAAAAACCATAATAATTTCCAAACTGGCACAGATGAAGAGGTGAAGTTCACTTCTGATCAGCATATGCAAAGCATATTTAAAACTAAGATTCAACGTAACATCCTGCAAGAATACTGAGCTTGAATAATTCCTAAAATATTTCAGCAAAACCCAGCTTTGCAAACACGAGGCCACTTATATTTCCAGCACGTACAGGGGGAAGAAAGCAATCAGACCTGCCAAGTGTAAGTTTTAATTGAACAGTAAGGTATCCTGACCCTTAAAAACAGTGCTACAGTTATTTCTGCAAACTCAAAGATTCAGCATAGATTTGTTCCATCTCCCTTCCCTTCCTCCAGAAGGTAAAGCACAAAAGCACTGATTCTGTCAAAACGTGTGTGTGTATCTGACCATATATACAGCTTAATACTTTACAAAATTTTGTTTTCTTGTTATCGGTAGGGAGCCTACGAGACTGCCTTAATTTATGACGTAAACATAGAGCCCTTCCATAAACGCCACAAATACTGGAAAAGACTTCCAGATATTTTGGCTTCTACTCACAATATTAAGAAGAGTAAGCGTTTTTATATACATACGTATATACATACACATACGGATTTCTAATCAGGAAGGCTGAGCCACCCATACGTGGATGCAATTTGATGAAGGAGTTGTAAATTTAGTGTTACTTCGTTACAAAATCTATGCCTACACTTCGGAAATGGCTTCAAGTATCTTGTAACTTTTGCTAATAAATATTTTTTTTATGATCTGCGTGTCAGGACTCCAATATCCCCAGCAAATGAAACGCTGACATTTCTTTAAACAAAGATGAACCATAAACATCACGCTGAATTACTGCCGGTTCAGCCAGAAGGGTGCAAGTACCAGGGTCTCTCGCTTCGATTTCGAGATTTCTTCCTCCTCGTGCTCAAAAAGAAAACTTTCTCCGCGCCGTTCCCAGAGCGACGCCAGCCTCGTGCCATTCACAACTCCTCACTTGTCATTATTAAGCGTGGTACATGGAATTATTACACTCTTTGGCCTAGCCTATTAGCAGGAATGATACCATGGAGCATTCATCTTCATCTAGGAACTTTATGGAGTTGAAAAGCTTTATAATAAGAATAGCAGACAGAATGTAAACAGGAAAAACTCATTAGCATTTACTTTTTGTGATTTGATGACTTGACAAATAACTATTTCAAAACAACTAGTTTGAGAGATGGGTTGAAGCTTGTTAGGATAAAGCAAAAAGAGCAATTACAATAATTATAGGTTTCCCTATATGATTTAACACATGCGCATGGCGGGAGCTGATGATGTGATCTTAAGATACCATTAAAAGAAAATTTTGCCACTTTTGTTTTTCATTTCCATTTGCAATAATTTCTGCTTTATAGTTCCATGCATTTCAATATATTGTCTATGACCAAATAATACTTTATTAAAATCTCAGTGAGATGCAATTGAAAATAAGCAATTCTGAAAATCAAATTTAGACAGTGATCCTGCCCCCATCCCCTTTCAGGTAATGTGCACATCCTAAAATACTACATGCATCTCGGGTAACAAGAAGCAAGGCTTAGGAAAAAAAAAATGGCTCTTGTTGTTTCATTGCTTCCAACGTAATCCAAGTGTTAATCCAGTTAATCGCAGGTAACGGTGCACTCTTCTAACTCCTTTGCTAAAACGTCTTTTTTATAATATTTTAGGGGAAAACAAGTGGATCAAGAGCCCAACATTTATATATTACACCATCAGTGTAATCACCAAGCCCTAGCTTATCTTTATTATTTGACACTGCCAGGTTTTGCTATTGTTCTAAGATCTTCTAAAACAAATATCCTCTATCGCAAGAGATGTGAAGGAAAAGATTTCTTACCGATGAATATCAGTAAATAGTTAAAGGCAAAAAGTGCTCTCCCATAGAGTGAGCTCTCCTAAAACACCCTGCGAGCAAGAAGAAAAAAAAAAAAACAACAAAAAAAACCAAGCAAGTTGCAGAAAATGTGTTCTGCAAATCTTGCGTTTACGGCAGTTTAATTTTTTTCCAGCCATTTTTGTGACTCCTGTACCCAACTGCACTCCTCTTCCCACAGCAACTTCGATTCAGAGGGCTTTGGAATGATTTTGCATTTTTTCTTCTTTTGTTTATTCCCAGGGAAGACCTGCTTCCGCTGCCTGCTCGCAGTTCAGAGAGTTCAAACTGAATTTAAACAAGTAATTGACTTGTCACTGGGGAAAAAAAAAAGGGGGGGAAAAAAAAAAAAGGAGGGGGGGAGGAATTCAGAACTCTATCTTTCCTGCACAAGGAAACTTGCGTGAGACAGAGCAGCCCCCGCTCCGCTCCAGCAACTGGGCGAAAGCTGCGCAGCCCCAAGAGCCGAGGGTCCTTTCGACGAGGCGTTGCGAACAATTAATGCATGGCATCCCCAATCTCCGCACGATGCCTGGCACCGCATCAAGAGCCGCACAATGCGGAACCGGAGCCAGAACAATGCCGGCTCTATAAAACACAAAAATCTGTTTGTCGAGCGGACGCGGGAATACTTTCTCCCCCTCCCCAAGGCTGCGGTGCCGGCCTCGTCCCCCGGCTCCCGCGACTCCCTCGCCGCGGCCGATGCCTCTTCCCCGACCCCGGGGAAGGAGCGGGCAGCGCTGCCAGGGCGGCGCGGGGACCCTCGCCCCGCTCTTTGTGCTCTCCCGGCGCGGGCGAGCGCCGAGCCCGGGCGGGCTTTCCGCGACCACCTTCCACCGGTGCCCAGAAATGCACCTCCCGTGACGGAGCCGTCCTGGGTTTTACCGGTCCCACCTTCGGAAAAACACAAAGAATGGGGGAAAAGGCCCGGCAGCCGAGCGGGGTTTATTAGCCCTATGATGTCATGTTCTGCAGTTTTATGTAAGTACGACAGGCGGCTGGCACGACAGGACGACGGCACGGTCTCGGCGTTCCCAGCCTTGGTGCCACGGACCGTGGGGCCGCTCGCTAGGCAGGCTGGGCGTTTTGCTTTCTCCATTTGGTTACTCAAAAAAAAGAAACCCACAAAAAAACAGACAACTGGGACGAGGGCAAAAAATCCCCAAACAAAAGGAAAGCCCCGGTTCCCACACCCACCTCCATTTCCCTTACCGAGCACCCCATCTCGCCCCCCGCGAGAGAAATCCAAAGAATAATGAAGTTGGTCTAAGTGTCGAAAATTGTTTACCGTAGCCCTGACGCTGTGCAAGCACTGTGCATCGCTGCTTCCTGCTCACAGGCTGCTGTCGCCAGGATTTTATTACTGAGGATGAATAGCAGCATTTAGGAACTTTTTCTTTTAAAGCTCCTGAGGCTGGCCGGCCCTGCCATGCATGGGAATGTCAGGTAGACTTTAGGTGTAGCCTGAACCGCTCTGGAATAGGGATAGCTAATTAAAAAAAAAAAAAAAAAAAAAAAAGGGAAAAAGGCCCTGCAGTAAATTATACAAATCTTTATTTTTTGCATTTTTATAATTTTAAATCTCAATTGTTTTTCCTGCGCAAATTCCCTTGGTTCCCACTCACAGATCAAGTGTCCCGCATTACTGCAACGCATTATTTGCAAAATATTCAAAACAAAAGATGAGGCCCACAACTCTCGCCAGTAAGCATATTACAAAAAAAAAAAAAAAAAAAAAATTCTCAGTTATTCAAACAGATGTTCATTCATGAGAGCGGCTTTCCATACGAAACAATTCGAGCTGGATGTATTATAAACACACGCTGGTCTATGGCACACATGCCTACACATTCACACACGCCCGGGCAGGATAATTAGTTTGCTCCATCCACTCCATCCGAAACGGGCCTGGGTTAAAACTCTAACAGTTCCCTTTTGGCCTAACTACGCCGCCCTGATTGGTATCAGATGAAAGGGAAGAAAGTTGAAAGAACACAGGCTGGAGCAGTTTGCGAAGCCCGCTCCCCCCACGCGCTGCCCTCCCTTCCCAGCATTTCCAAATTTTATTTTCCTCTCCCTTCAGCAACAGTTCCCCTCCTTACCTCGCCCTTCCCCCTCCCCCCCCCAAATATTTTAAAATATACTGAAATACTTCTCCTTCTCAAGACCCAGCCAGAGAAAAAAAAAAACAAACCTCCAGATGGCAAGTATAAACCTTCTGCTGGGGTTATGCACAAAATACCAGACACTTTTTTTTTTTTTTCTTCTTAAATAAAGCGTTTCTGTTGGGGGGGGGGAAGGACCGAAGTCAGGCGGCACAGGCAAGTCACTCCAACGCGGGCGGGAACGGGGCTTTTTTTGTCATTTGCCGTTTTCGGAGGACTTTGGGAGCCGCTCCCGCTCCGTGTCCGCGGCCCCGCTCGCTCCGCGGCCGCGCAGCCCCGCTCCGCTGCCGCCCGCCTTCCCCCCCCGGGCTGGGTTTTTTTGACGGTGGGTTGTTTGGTTGGGTTTGGTTTGTTTCCCCCCCCCCCCTTTGCATTATTTCGACTTGACCCCAAACTTTTAAGCCCGGGCGGACTTTCTGGCGCGCCGGAAAAAAACCCCCAAACCAAACCAGACGCCCCCCAAAAGCAAAAAAAAAAAAAAAAAAAAAAAAAGGCGAATCCCCCAAACCCGCCCTGAGTCGCAAAAAGCGGCGGCCGTGTCCCCGGCCCCCCCCGCCGGGCCGGGCCCCGGGAGCGCGGCGCGGAGGATGCTCGTCCCCGCCGCCATAAAACTTGTCCAAATTACACCTTTAATTGCAGCGCCCGCTTACCGCTTTCCCATTATAGTAGTACATCAAAGAGTTGCCGCCCATGCCGGGGATCGTGTATGCGCAGTACATGGTCCCGCCGCCGCCGTCCCCCTCCGCTCCCGCTCTCGCAACTTTTATTTCAAACTCGCTCTCCCTTTTTTCACAACAATTCCTCCACTCGCATGTTCCCATATGGCCGGGCCAGGCGCGCTCGATATGCAAAGCAGGGCGAGACCATTCGCCGCGCGGGGGCGGAGGCTGCGCGCTCCCCCCCCCCCCCCGCCTCCCTCCTCTACCTCCTCCTCCTCCTCCAACCTCGGCGCCCCCCCCCGCCCCCGTGCCCGCGTACCGCCCCGCGCCCGCGCACCGCCCCGCGCACCGCCCGGCGCGCTCCCCGCCGGCCGCCCGCGGGGCCGCGGAGCCGGGCCCATTACCGAGCGGAATACAAATGCGCTTAATTGCCTCCCCCTCTCCCTCGCCCGCTCCCTCGCTCGCCTCTCCTTTTTTTTTTTTTTTTTTCCCCTTCTTCTTTTTTTTTTTTTTTTGTTTTAATTTGATTAAAAAGCGAGTGGCAGGAAGGGAATCGTATGATGCACATCTAATAACTCCGCCATCTGTCCGTGCTGCTGGCGCGCTCCCAGCATTGTGCGCAGCTGCCGCGGCCCGCCCGCGCCCCGCGCAGCCCCGCGCACCCCCCCCCACTTTTTTCTCTTTTTTTTTTTTTTTTTGGTGGGTTTTAAATAATAAATATCCCGGCCCTGCCGACAAACATCGCCCCGCGCCCGCCCGGTGAACGGCGGGGAGGGGGAAATAGGGGAAGGGGGGGGGGGGATCCAACCTCCCCCCCCCCCAAACGTCGGGACTCACTTGAGCTTGCCAAATTCAGAGCATCACAGGAAAGGAGGGCCCCTGGGAATTGATCCCAAATGAAACTAAATCATTTGCATATGCCGAAGCAAATGCCATCCGAGCATACAGCCAGTCTCCGGGCTCAACTTTAATAATTCAAAGCACCTATTTCCTTACTCCTCGACGTGGTAACGCACCACATACAGTATTAATCAACGACAAAGAGATGGCGATGTCAATTCCGAGCTGTCGTCTTGGGCGACGGCAAAGTTTTCTTTCAGACTTTCCACCCGGATCTATAGGGTCGGCGTGCGCGGCTGCGCGCGCGAGGGGGGGGACCGGGGGGGAAGAATGAGCGGAGGTTTATCTAACTCACTTGTTCTGCATTTATTCGGGAGGTCCCCAGAGGTTTGGGTAAACAGTACTTGAATTATAATCACACATTTCATTCAAATTTCATGCTTTGAGGATTTTTTCCTCATTAGAACAGTTAGTTGTCAATCTGACAAGATCACATTTGTAACCTTTAAACCACCCTCAGCGCCTAATACATAAGGCCAAAAATCCCAACCACCGCAGGTCAACGCGCAACAAAACGCTCCGCCAGAAAGGGAGAGCAAGCGCTCCTCCGACCCGGGCACCTCGCCGATGGGCAGAGCGTCGGCCGCGCCGTTAAAGCTACTTCAGAAAGCGAACTTCCTACAGACCTAGGTAGTAGTAATGCTCCAGAGGTAAAAAACAACAAAGCGCTTTGATCATTTATTAAAAAACACACCTTCTGGTGGTTTTAAGACGCACCTAGAAATAAAGCCCGTTCTTCCCTCCTGCGTTTGCCAACTGTAAAACGCGGTGTTTTCTCTCTTAATAAAAGCTGTAGTTTCACAGCTCCACACAAAGTTATACAACTAGCATTACATTTTAGTACAAATTTTACCACAAAATTAGATTGGATGGACCTTTAAATCGTCTCACTTAATCGCTTTCCTGCCGTGGAAACAATCCCCTAACTCCAGCAGAATAGAGCCGTTTCTGACTGGCACCGGATCATTCTAAAGATTTCACGTGCTGATGTCTCTAGATCACGGAAATGGAGAGAGACCCGCAACTCTTGAAAAGCAATCCTTGAATGGGGACCAATGTGTCATGAAAATGACTGCAGATGATTTCAGTTTGGTTTTTGCAACCTCGGAGTGGGGAACAGTCCAACTTCATTTGGATCCTGTCATATTAGTGCTTTCATTCTCCTGAATGGGAAAATCTCGGTATAAATATACTGTACATAACTTGATAAGAAGTTAATGCGGTTTGCAGGGAGTAAGCCCATAACTATAACATAATTCTCAACACATGACAAGAAAAATTAATTACTTTACCGTATCATATTTGCATTCGACACATACATTGAGATAACTTTAATATATTTTCCTGCCTCGCTCGGGAACCTGCGATTGTCCTGGATATCTTTCCTTTTCTCTTTTTCAGAAATAGAAACGTGTATCTTACATAAAATTCACATTATTAATAACCGCCAGGAATAGGTCGGAGAGGCACCGACCGCACGCCGGGCTTTGAAATGACGCAGGGCGAGGGGGTGTTAGCCCTCCGCCACCCACCCTCCCCTTCCCGCACCCCTCCGCCCTGGCAGCCCCCCAGCGCAGCCCGGCTTGGGAGACCCCCGCGGCATCGTCCAGCTCCCACCCTCCAGCTTTTGGGAGCGCGGCTCTGCCGCTGGCACGCCGGCACGGCCGGGAGACGCGTCTCCAGCCCCGCGGCCCGAGCTGGGCTCCTGGCGCTAACGGGAGCCCGTTGATTACAAGAGCAAACCGCTAAAAATACAACGGGAGTTATCTGACGAGGAACAGCCTTTTTAAAAAATTAAATCTTTGTTGGTGTTTTAATCTCCAAATGCAGCGCTCAATGAATTTGCATCTGGCCGCGACACAGCCACGTCGGGGATTTTCGCTGAACCGGGCAAGAGCGGTTGTTCCGCGCTGGGTTTTGTCGTTAATGCCGGCTGCTGGAGAGCCAAGCTCCCCGCCAGGACTCGGCACCGAGACAGGCGAGGACTCGCCGCCGGGATTCAGCTCCGGACGTGCCGGTGTGAGGGTGGAGGGGGATGCCGCAGGTGCAGCTGTGCGGGACCCCCCGCAGACCCCCGCGCCCGCATCTGCGCCGCCGAGCCGCTCCCCCCGCGCGCCTGCCCGCCGGTGGGCATCAGGCAGCGCCGACGTCTTCCAGCCCTTGCCGCGGAGCGGTGCCGGCAACGCTGCAATTACGGCCTTCGTCTCAACGAGAGGTTGGCAGCGTGGAGACGCCGAGGCGCGGGCGGGGAAGAGTGACGTGGGGACAGCGCGTCCCACTGCCCCGCGCCGCTGCCGGGCACCGCGCCGGCCTCCTCCGGCGAGGAGGAGCAGCTTCCCTGTGGTCCTGTCTGACCAGAGCCTTGTCTCCGCTGCCCCAAAGGTACTCGTTTTCCAGGGAAAGGGTCAAGGAGGAGCACTGAAACCTTTGTTTTGGTAAACGTGGTGTTATGCCGTACCCAGAGGGAATGCCACCAAAGGGCAGGGGAGTTGAAAATGCAGAAAACGCTCCGATAATGCATTGTTTCAGCACCTTCTGTGTTGGGCGTCATTCTTTCAGCATCTTCTAGGTCACTGGTAACAGAACCAGGCTGATCAGGTGTAACTTATCCGTGTGCTTACGGCATAAACATATTCCCCTAACACAACACAAGTAGGGACAAATTCAGGTCAATGTGTCACCTACGGAGCATGACATGGCAAGTGTAGGACACCAGGGTACGTGGCCATGTTGTCAGAATCCAGTTACTTCAGCGTTATCTAAGCTAACAATTTCTTCTACGGCCCTCCTGTTCCATTTTTCCCTTTGCACTGCTGGTCACCCTGGACCAGCCACCCAGGCAAGGTACGGCCAACTGGTGCACAGGCAGAGAAACCAGGTGGGGCTGCCTGAAAATCATCAGTGCTGTGACTTCTGTGATATCTTTTCAATGCTTTGGCATGTATGTACTGGGCTCCATTCTCTCCTTGCTTCTCTTGTGTCAGATTCCAGAAAAGAGTGAGGAAACTTTCGAGAAATCCAAGAAGAAGCACTAGAAGAAGGACAGAAAGGCAGGTTCTGCAGCTCCCGCAGGAGGTCATCTCTCCTAGTCCAGGAGAGGCGGAGGGAATGGGTCCCTGCTTTTCCAGCAAGATTTTTGAGACAGAGAATTTGGAAAGGGCCTCATCCAGAGTGGTGCTGAGCACCCTCCTCGGTCAACCAGGGGGGCTGCATGGGATGGTGTCCCGACGGAGCGGCTCTGCCACTGGCACGCTTTGTGTCTGGACAGAGACCTTCCAGAACGTCACAGCAAAAGGATGCTGGAAGGGAGAGACAGCAGTCATGTTCCTGATGCTACTGCAACTGAGGTCCTCAGAAGAGGAGCAAAGAAAGGGAAGCTGTCTGCTGGATGACAAGCTTGCAGCCACAAATTGAAACAAATAATGGTAAAATACCAAGTAAGATGACTAAAATAGCCAGAATTCCTTTAAGTCTGGGTCACGTGGATAATCTCATCCTTCTTACACAAATCCTTGAGTGTAGTTATTAAAATGTACCCGCCGTGGGTGCAGAAGTGGCTCTGAATGCCCAGATGTGAAGAATTTTACCCAGCTGTGGCATTCTGCCCCAGCTGAGTGACCAGGACCTCCAGCCAGAGGTCCCACGAAGACATGCCCCACCTCACGCCCCACCAAGCCTCTTCCGACCAGCTTCTCTCCTATTTAAGGAACACAAAGAGAGAAGCAAACCCCAGCTCCGTTCCCCAAAGCCAGGTCTACTCTAGGAGGTGCCAGAGCTGAGCTGAAGGTTTCCTAAAATCCCCCCCAAGCACCTGCGCGGGGACGGCGCTGGCGGCCGCAGAGCTCAGCCAGAGACAGCCCCCGGTGCCTCTCACCCGAGGGGCCACAACCGAACCACAGAAAACTCATTCAGACGCTGGATGAAGACAAGAACAAGTTGCACCATATTTACCTTATACAGACATAAAGATGGGGCACGTTTTCGGTAGCACACGCCGCGGCCATTTTCTGGTCTTGGTTTTGGAGGATCCCAAATCGAGTTAGAGATAAACCTGCTGAACTCCAGGTGACTAGTTTATAACCGTCTCTTGCGTAACCATTGCAACTGAAGGTAATGCTTATTTTCCTACGGTTTTGTACATTAATATTCTCTCCTCTCTCCCCAGGAAGAGGTTCATATTCAGATACTTGTGCACCATAGACTGAATACAGTATAAATATCTAATTATACAGATGCTATATGAATAAATCAGATCCTAAAAGCCACAGTCTCTAAAAAGCTAATTTAAACCAGCCAAATGTGGATACAACCGCTTCAATATTATAGACTACCTATTGATGGCAATACTAATCAACCCAACAATCCTACGCTTTTTCTGCCAGGAGGAAGCGAACCTTTTTCCCAGCACTCAACTCATGCTCCCCTCTTCCTCGTTAAGGGGACAAACTCTCCACCAGATGTTTTAACCAGGTGCAGCTTGTGGAGTGGCCCTGCCAGTTGGTTATTCCAGCAGAGAGCCTGGACCGAAGAGCCGGGACGGCCTCAGCCTGCTTCTGACGGACTCGGGACTGACCCAGACAGCACCCAGGGCGATGCCGGTCTGAGGGTCCTTGTCAACAGCAGTGCTCTGTGCACGAGTCAGGCCATCACGCTAGTACCTGGGCCTTGCTAAATTTTCAAATAATTTCAATAAAAATGCATTCGCAGGTTTTCTTCTGAATTGAAATGGTTGGTCGGACATGACTCGTGAGTGTCGGGAACAGTGCTGATTCCACCGAATTCTTGTACGTTTGCATGTATCGAACATGTTAGACGGGCACAGCTGCCACATCCAGAGCAGGTTTTAAGCAAATTGCCCTTTCAGCAGTGACTGATTCGGTGACATAATTGCATGTGCTCCTGTTCTTGCACGGCCAAGCACAAACTAATTGTCGGAAGTGGGGGCTGTAACTGAGGTTGGATGCCAGGAATATGGCAAAAGAGTTAAGTCTGACATTGCCAGAACAAACTATAGAACATCTCTGCAAGCATCCGTCAAGTTTAATCTGTAAAATACCAAACTTCTCCTCCTTTTACCTCAAATGCTTTACAGACTGTATTTACTAGATAGCACATGAAGTTAGTAACATAATAAAATCCTAGATCAAAACTAGCTATTGAAAACCAAACCAGCATCCAACGTTTGCTTTCCAGATAACCCAGTTCTAACACATGATCAGGCTGAGCACATCCCCTCAGCTGCAGTGGGAGCCAGCCTGGACCCCCGGAGCAGGTAGGGAGGCACCGGGCACTCTGGCTTATCCGTCGCCTTCCATAAAACTTATCTTACATAAAAAAAAAAAAAAAAAAAAAAAAAAAAAGGCATACAAACATACTTTACAGTTAATCTATTTTAAACAAACTGTCTATCTAAAATATCCATTTGCCACTAGGTTTATTTTTGACTACACTGCTTGTGAAAAGCCAAGAGAGAAACTTAAACCACATGGGCCAGGATTTCTTCTTGCGCAAAGGCTCTATTGCCATTTTTTACTATTCTATCTTGAGTATCAGAAAGTTTGGTGGGCTTTCTTTTCTGGAAAGTCAGAGCTGCTGTAGTCATTGATTACAGGATGATCTCAGATTTCGTATTTTGAAGACTGAGCTTCTAACTCTGATAAGTGTGGAGGAGAGCTGGGAAATGGGAACTCTGAGGCAGAAAACCCCAAAGGCTAATAAAGCCAACCCAATCTTTACTATTTTTAAAATCTCGTGATAGCTTGTTTTTGTGGATGGGAGGGTGGCTGACTCATGGTATATGAACCTTTGGGGTTAGCAATACTATGATGGCTTCTCCACATTGCTCTGGCACTGTAAACAGGCCCTGCAATTACTGTAAGGTGGCACGGGGGTTACCCGCCAAAGTCAGGAATTCTGCTGGCCTAGACAACAGGCCTCAACATCCCACCGGCTTTGATTCCGGATTCATTACAGAAACAGACAGGAAAGTGCATTTAAGGTTCATTTCTGACATTTTCTCTACGTTCCCGAGGCACGCAGGGTTAAGCGATGGGAAGTTCCTACAGGTGGAAATTGCAGTGCCATTGGTCTCAGTGTGAGACTACAGATGTTGTATCATAGTTCAGAGTCCACTGCAGAAGTATTTGGTAAATAAACGAGCAGAGTAAGATTTTTAATATTTCATACACTGCCAAGCAGTTCACCGATTGTACGCAGCACACAACAAACAAGTAATTTCAGATTATAGGGGATTATCTTTGCTTTTGCAGTTGCAGTACAATCTAGAGTGATCAGCGCTGTAGTTATTGCTCGTATTGCTTTACTGAGAGGTTTCCACAAGTTCTTGGTCAATTGTTCTCCATTAGCATTAGCTGCTACTACAAAATAAATAAATGTTTTTGAAGCATAACGCAATCAAGGACCTGATCTTATGTTCAGTCTTTAGGGAAAAAAAAATGACACTGTAATATGATTTTCATTAGCAACAATATATATTCTCCCAAGTGGGTTCAGTGTTCTATAAAATGATAAAAGACCTACTTGCACCAGAACTTCAGAAAGAATTTATATCTATTACGCTGTTGCACAATTATTTTTTAAAAGAAAAGCAAAAAAAATTGTGGCAAAGGTAAGAAAAAGTTGTGGACACCATGCAAGTGGACACATGGCTAATGTTAAGAACCAAAACGTGGCCTTTTTTCTCAGTCACGTGCAGCAATTTGTCTACATAGTAAACCGTTAGCAGAGCTGATCAAAGCACTCAAAAGTGTTTCTCACTACCCTCCTCTCTGCTAAATGATCTGCAGGACTGAACGTAGATGTGGGATCCTGCAAACTCGGATTCGTTCCCACTCTGCCACAAGAATCTGGGGAGGGAGCGGGAGAGGAACGCTGCTCCTCATTTATTGCACATTGCCATATGGAAGACTTTTCAGCTGTTACATAGTTAGGCCTCGCAGCCCCTCTATCTAGCAGTTAAATATTATTCTGTCACTGTTTCCCTTTGTATAGATGGAGAAACCGAAGCTCAGAGAGGCCACAGGCACCGCGCTGGTGCTGCAGTTACATCGAGGCAATGGTGCCAAGGGGATGAGAGGCTAGGGCTCCCCGAATACGCTCCTCCGGCACGGGGACGCCCGGGGGAACGGCTCGGGCTCTCTGCCCCGACTCCAAGGGAAAATACAAAGTACAGTCACCTTGGTCCTGGCAACCGGTGACCTGGCCACTCGGCGATGCACAAGGCATTTGGGAGGAGTACGCGCCTGCGGCAGAGGAGGCTGGGCTGCCACCGCAGCTCAGAGCTCCTGGGGATGCTTGGGGACGAGGAGGTCATGTTTACATGTGTGTAACTTGCCCTGAAGATTAACTTTGTACTTGGGAATTGCTTGTACTTGAAAATAACCCCCGACCTCAAACAGCCAGACAAGAGTAGGGGTAGAGATGGTGCGTTTTTGAAAAAAATCAGAAGACAAGGTAAAATCCTTTTGCATTGCCCACCCACACACATCACCCTCTGTATTGAGCAATACAGTTTGGTTTTGCTGCTGGCTGCAAGGATGGGCAATACACGGAAAGATGAAGCGGTTGGTCCTGAAGACCTCAAAGAATTAGGGAGGACACGGGCAAATTTGAACCCCATTCTGCTGCCACCCTGGGAGAGCAGCCTGCATGGAAGAGGAGATGGGCAGGGGAGATAGAAAAGGCACGGTGAGAGGTCTGGTCAAGGTGGAGACCATGAAACTGGGATGCTGCTCAGAAAAAAGAAGGGGGGGCCCTGTGCAAGGCTTTCTTTGAGGAATCTGCTCAAACAAAGAAAACAAACCTGAATAATGGGTATTTAATGCTGCTTGGTGATCCCAGAACCTACCCAGAGAGTCTCCTCGTGCCACAGGGAAAATCAGGGCTTGCGTTTCCCAATGACGCAAACGAAGCCCTGTTCCCTCTGCATCCCCGACTGCCGGGGCTGTGTTTCTGACTGGGGTAGTGCTCACGTCACCCGAGAAGCAAAGATGGAATTAAAAGGGGTTTATAACACCTGAAAGATTTCTGCTGCCCCAGCTCTGGATGTGCAAGAGCAGCTCAGCTGAGCTGCAGCACAGCAGGGCCTCTAGCACATAGTAGGTGTCTTGTTATTTTATCAGTTTTACCTCTACATTAAGAAATATGGGAGATTATTCCCGAGTCAAAAATCTGCGTCCTGCCACAGAAAGCTTCACCTGATGTTCTGCCAGAGCTTTTTTGGTTTGTTTGTATCTCGTAAGTCATGGTTACCTCTTCTCCTCTACTAAACCACATCATTTCTCTTCCCTTTTTGCTGCTTATACTGAATTGGCCTTTAAACCCCAAGCATGTTGCAAAATTTCGGAAGTCCCGCTCACTTTCCAAGAAATCAGGATCTGAACTTAGTGCTTAAACCTCGTTCCGGCACACAGGGAGAGGAGCTAAATCCAGCCTGGGACTGGGGCGCAGGCGGGTGGGCGGCAAGGTTTATGGAAGGTTATTGAAGCACCAGCATGAAAAGCATCAGATCTTTCCTCAGTCTCAGCTCTCTGCCTCCTGTGCCGGACTGGGCTGTAACCAATGTTAGCATTTTTGCCTCTTACAGTCTTTTTTCCCCTCTCTTTGCAGAAAATCGTTTTGTCTCTAGTTCTCCAGGAATATCGCCCGGAGGAGGGAAACTGTCGGGTATCTATCTTTCCTCGGAGATCTTCAAACAAAAGATGTTCTGTGCAACATTTGTCAATTTTCCCACTAAAGATGAAGAATTTAGCTTTCCGAGTGAATTTTAACCCTTCGCATAGGAAAATTAGATGAGATGCGACAGTAACATAAAAAGCAGTAGACAATTGTCTAGATTGGGCATCCAGGTGCAACGAGAGCACCGCGCTCCTCTCCTGCGCGCTGCGAAGGCAGAGGCGTGCTCCTGCACCCACGGGTGCTGCGCACGGTGCCTCCACGACGGCCACGGCGTGGGTTTACCGGCAAGCGGAGCAAAGATTGGGACGTCTCTCTAAATAAGGGCACAAGTCGCCACTAATTAAGCAACTCCTGAAATGGCGTGTTTGTGTTTGATGCACAGCCTGCACGGTGCCTAGCCTGCGTCGGGACTGAATTGGGGCCAGAGATGTTATTGTACGCGGCATCTGCTAACCGCAGGGTTGAGTTTTCTGAATTTGGCCTGGCCTTACAATTTTCTTGCTTTTGTAGATTTGTCCCTTAATGGTATTTGAACATTCTTTTGTGGTTTAATACCGAATTGCACAGTGCGGGAGGATAATTAGTGGTAAGTATTAAGCAGTTTATGTTCTTCTGTGATTAGAGAATAAGTCTGTGAGGTCTTTGGGCACTAGTTCCACGATGTTTTATTTTCACTATGTAAAATCCTTCAGGAGAAAAGGGTGTTTGTACCTTTGATTTCATTGGGCTTTTCACAGTGAATAATGTGCTAAAATATATCTCGCAACCTGACTGGTTGGACTAAAGACGTCAGGCTGCTGGGTCTTCTGAAACGAAGTATATGATTTTGTGAGTAATTAGGGCCATGCAGTGGTTTCACTGTGTATTTTATATTATATCAAATATGCATATCTTTTTTTTATCTACAAAACGCGTGCACTTAAAATACACAGCAAACCAACTGTAAACACATACATATTACAGGAGAAATCTCTCACTGAAATGACACGCTTACACTTTCCCATGAACTTTTCCTTTCAGCAATCCTAATTAATACTCAAAAGCACATTTTTGATTATACAAATCCAGATGCTATATTAAAATACCTATTTTTATACCACAGCCGTTCCTAGAAGCCCCTCTCATCCTGCGCTGCACAGGCATCGTGCTGAGCCGGAGCCTGACCTGAAGGGGTTACAGCCTGGGTGAACAAAGACAGCCAAAAAAAGGCACCCAGAGGTGAAGTCGCTCGCCAGAAGACTCTATCAGGTAGGCAGCAAGCTTGGGGAGCAAGGTCCAACTTCCCTGGTGCTGTTTCCTAACACTGCACCATATTCCCATCGACTGCTCAAATTCACACTTAAATGCCTAACACATGTGAGTGCCAACTTCTGTAACAAAATATGGTTATTTGGAAGTCCTCTACAACTGCTTTTGCTTGAAAAGTAGTTAACGTATAGCCAGGTTAAGAAGGAAATCGACTGCTTGCTGATAAATTCAGTGTAGCCTACTCTCGGGATTTTATCAGGAGTCCTGCAGTATTTCCTCTTCTTTGGGGGTTTTATTTTTTTCTGAAGCCTCAGCTCCCCAAATCCTGTAACTCCACTAAAATCTAGATTTCGTTAAAAATAGCGGGCCCTCACAGCTGTGGACAAAACCTGGAAGTGCGATCAGAAGCACAGCTAAAAGTTGAGACAAACCCAAGCGGCAGACACGAACCCGCCGCCTTTACGCGTTCCCAGAAGTCTGCTGAATTTTGCGAACCTGCGTCTCGGGAACCCGAGTCCAGATTTCCAACACGTCTCTGGAGGCCGGCCACCCCTGGCGTCCAGGCGCCGTGCCGGCCCGCTGGAAAGGCGAAGCGACGGCCCCCGGGAGCTCCCCCTGCCACGCGGAGCCCAGCACGAGGGGCGGCCGCGGGCAGGGGCCACGCCGTCCCCCCGGCAGCCCAGCCTGCCGCCGCCGCACCAGCCCCGGCTTCCCTGCCCGCCCCCCGCGGGATTCGAGGCTCGGCTCGGCACGACGCTCGTGACGGTTTTGGTAGACGGTATTTTTGCACTTGGAACGTCCTTGGTTATTTACCGCAGTAGCCACAGCAGAGAAGCCTTCAGCCATGAATTAAGCGCAGCTCGTTTCTCCAACCTCGATAATAAACCGCAAAATGTACCTTGCATTTTAAACTCTTCCTCCAGATCTCGCGGGCGAGGAAAACCTGAAGTGGTGGCTCGGGTCGGAGGCAAAACAATTCGGGAATAGCCTCTCAAATAACACAACTTGTACTAAAAATTCAGGCGCTGCAGCCCAAAGACTGGCAATGAAGTGGTTAACAGACATATGCTGTATAATTAGGAGATGCATTAATGATTATGAATAGTAAATGACTTGGTGCAAGGAAAAAATCTAGTCAAAAGGGACATGCACCTATCTTACATGTTTATTAGAAACTGTATATAACTAGAGAATTCTGCTATTAAGAATCCTGCATTATTGGTGTAAATACTTCCAAGGGTACATCAAATTGTAATCTTTCATACGACATCCATCAAACCAGGCTGGAGATTTTGACAAACATTAAACACAGTAAGGAGGCAATTATGTATGCATGATTTAATCTGCAACTAATTAATATGCAAATTTATTCATATGTTAGTTACTAAATTAAAAATGCAAAGAAGCCCTTATGGTGATTCTCAAAATTTTGCACAAACAGAACATTTAAAATATAAGAAAAAATGAAGTTTTTTGGAAACCTGCGGCATACTTTAAATCTTTGGAAACCTGTTGCACGGAGATGGTTCAAAAATATTTACTTAAATACCGGAGAATGATAAAAGGTGCGTTAATTTTATGTCAGAACGTGGTGGCAGAAAGGTTAAACACGAATCGCTGGAAGTCTTAGGAGATGTGCACTAATTATCAAACAAACTGTATTCTAGACCGAACTCCCACAGCCTGCAAAAAAATTCAGGCTCGGCACAAACCGGTCATCTTTCTGGCATTTTGCTCCATTTGTGGACGCGCGTGTGCCGAATCCAAGTCTATTTTAGCACCAGCCGATACCCCACACCCTCACTCTGCACTGGGAAGCACTCTGACGGTCAGTGACACAAAACCCCACGCTCTGTTTTCACCTGAGTAGGTTTTATGTTTAAGAAATCTTCCGGAAAGATTAAAAATAAGAGGTGTGAGGGAACCAATTCGGTGAAGGCGGACAGAAACTGCCTCTACTTCTTTTCCAGATGCATCTTCAAACAAAAACAAGGATGCAAACAAGAAGCAGACATTTAGAGTGTTTCCTGGAGAATTGCTACAGCTATGATTCGAAATAGTTTCTACCCCCTAGTAGGTAAGTAAAGAACAATAATTAAGTATATATTATGCCATTGTTTGCATTTTGAAGGTATCTGTTAAGGCACACGTTTCATGTGCCAGAATTTCCTTGCAGTCGTGTTTCCAGGGAGAGTTCCGTCATATTCTGAGCTCTGTACGTGGCTCTGAGACTAAGCTGGAGCAGCCAGCGTAGCCAAAAAAATGAGGCACAGGTCAAAGACGGAGGAAAGCACAGCCAGTACTTCCAGGCCATTTCCCGGCCCGGTGAACTCTCACCGTTTCCTTGGGGTTTTTTTGCCTCCAAAAAACCCAAAGGCCATCAGCCCCGCCATGGGCCAGCGCCAGAAGAGGCTGTTGGCGTCCGCCGCTCCGGTTCGGCCACGCTGGCGGCAGCGCGCCCGCGGCCCCTCGCCCGGACCGCCGTCCCCGGGAGCTCCGGCGTGAGCCCCCGGGGTGCCGGGTGTCCCGGGGGGGTCGGGTGTCCTGGGGGACGGGATCCCGAGGGACCCCGGAGGCCGGCGCGGGTCCTCGCGGGAGCCGCTTCTTCCGCCCGCCGGGTGGGACGGCGCGTAGCCCTGCAGCCCCGGTGAGGTCGGTCCTCATGGAAGGGGTGAGCCCTTCCTCAATTTCCATCAGTGCGGTCGCATGAGCTCTTCGTCCTTCTGTGGCTCATGGATGCAGAGCGCTTTTAGATCAGGCAAGAGCATCCAAAGATCACATTCACTCAATTTAAGGGGAAAAAGTCTAGACTGGAACGGAAAACGGCAGGCAGATCGCTTTGAAAATACGAACCGGCTTGGCTGTACGTATTTAAATCTACTTTGTTGTGCCTTGATAGGTGATTCTCGATTTTTGTTTAGGCCAGAACCAAATGTAAGGCTTTTAAAAGCTTAAACGTACACATTTATGCATTCATTACACAGTGTTAAATCTAATTTGTTCTTTTTACTGTCACAGGAAGCACATGTTTAAAGCAATCTGTTTCCTCATATGAATGCTTTCCTGTCTGTTTGAAAAAAATTGCAACACACTTTACCCCAAGTAACCAAGAGGTGATCATAAATATCCCTAAATAGCATTAAACAGATATGAAAGACATTAACACTTCCAGAATGCCAAAGTAGTATTAAAAAAAATTCTAACAGATGCTCCTAGGTCAAAAAGTGAAATGTGTGTTTCCTGAAAAAACACTCTCATCAGAATCATAAATGAACTGTGAGCGGAGAAATGAGGTGTTGCAGAGCAAACGAGAGGATCTTTTTGGTTAAGGACTCTCGCACACTATTGCCAAAGTGTGGTTGCAATAAAAGAGCCAAAATTAAAGGCGAGTTTGCTGAAAACCAATATCCTTTGTACTCCACCAGGTGGCAATGACAACAAGGGAGGGCTGCCGGCTCCGGACCTGCCCCAGCCCGGTCCCGGTCCCGGTCCCAGTCCCGGCTCAGCGCCCGCCACGCCGGGAAGGGCTGGCTCCGCCAAACTGGACTCGGACCAAGCGATTTAACTTTGCCTTGTCACTTCGTGGCTTGCCTTTGGCAGGGAAAAGATGTTCTCATCTGGAAACGCAGTCAGATCGTCTGCAATACGCAAACCTAGCTCAAAAAACCCAAGTTACCGCAGCCCCTCGCGCTCCGGAGCGGGGCCACGCGCTCCCCAGCTCGGGGGTCTCGCCGCGGTGCTGGGTGATGCCATAACACACGACGGCTACCGACGGCACGGGTCTTTGAGGTGCCGAAAATATTCAATTCTATTATTTGCCAGAAAAGCGGCAAATACGGGAGCCTTTGAGCCTTTTCTTGTTTACGGCGTAGCGAGAGGATGGCATTGGTGAAACGCCCATCGCCGAGCCGTCCGCGCCCTTCAACGTTGTGGGTGGGTGGGCGCTGGGTCCGGGAGGGCTCCTGTGGCCGTGGCCCGCTGCGGACCCCCGGGAACCACCCCGGGCACCTGCGTGCGCCTTTGCAGAGCCAGAGATTAAACCCGTCTGCGTTACATCTGTACGCATTAAATATGCAGCGCCGACAAACGTGAGCGTGTAACATCTCAGAGCATCGGCACGGCTGAAAGGAGCCCCCCCAGGACTTGAGAAGAGGGTGTTCTTGCGGTCTTTGGAGGGATTTCCAGCAGGAGAGTGGGTGACCGCAGCCCAGCAGAAGCTCGGTGGGGAGAGCAAGCAGGGCAGGACGGCCCGTCCCGTTCTCCTGGAGGTGCCCGTGGGGCTGAAGCTTTGGCGAGCAGAACGCAACACGCATTTGTGGGTCTAAAACCGCGCCGGGGCTGCTGCAGTGTCCCCTCCGCTCAGGCGCTGACTTTGACCGCTTGTTTGGCCTGTCGAAAGGCGCTGTGTGCCATTGAAAATAAAATAACAATAAAAAAACAACCAGCCATTGTAGGCCTCCTAGGTTTTGTGCCAAGAAACTGTCAGGGGAGCTTTGCTATGCATTTAACAACGTTAATAGTTATTGGAGCTCTTTATGCAATTTTTTTTCTATATTTTCGCTATGTTGATTTTTTTGCTCATTTACCGCTTCAGTGTAAAGGCAAAAAATACTTCAGAGCAAAAATTAATGTCCCTTTGATAAAATACAGAGACGGTGTTAACAAATGCACTCCAGTCAGAGTGCAAGCTTATCAATCTTGACGGAGTATCTTCAACTTCCGTAGATAACTTCGTCATTAACGTCCTGCTCTCCCCTCTGCACGCTGCATCACTCTCCCCACCCTGACCCCACGTCCAATCCGTTCTGAAACGGAAAAGAAACTTAAAGCAAATGAGATCAAATAAATAAATCCCCAGCCCCAGAAGCCATCCTTTCCTAAAACCACATTGGAAAGGCCTGAGACAAGACAGGATTTAAATGCTTATATCTTAAATGCTGAACTGTGCTAATCGGAGATCTGAAGGCGCTGCACTGCTTGTAATGAATACAATCTACAGATAATATTTATAGTAAAGCTACAAAATCAAATTGCTGCACAGAGATTTTTTTTTTAACTATAAATGCCTTTTCCTAACAATTATCCTCAAGTTCAAACAGAAAAATTAAGTGCTGAGTTTTGCACTTGTGAAACTCGGCTTACTTCCCAAATGAAAAAAGAATTACAAATTACATAGCTATACAAAGAAAATGATTGAAGGCGGGACATGAAATCGCCATGTATTTTTACATTTATTTGCTGAATAAAATGTATTTTCTGACCGATCCTTGGAGAAGGGAGTAAACAGGCAGCCGAGATGCGGGGCTCAGTGGGGCGCAGGCAGGACTGGCTCCCCGGCCAGGGCTGCAGCAGCTCCTCCAGCTGCAGAGTCACCGCTGGCAAAACTGCACATCACTGGTTTTCCTTTTGTTCTACCGAGAACCCTCCAGTAGTGACGCTCAGCATATGCAAGTAGATAGACTGATGAAAAGTTTAAATCAAAAATGTGCGTCAAGTTTGGAGGGGACAAAAGACATCAGACTTAGGCACGCGGGGCATGCTTCATCCCAAAGAACAAACCAAAATCCCCGTAAGCAGGTTCTGCTCCTCGGGCACCGGCACCATCCTAGCTGTGCAGAGGAATAAACGCTGCACTGCCCAAAAAAAGCAATTTTTAAAGAACTGCCTTAAAAATACTGCTGAGTATCTACTGTGTCTCATTTTGCCCTTTTCGCAGGCACTCAGAAATCATCTGGATTTGTTGGCCAAAACCTTGAGTCCATGAAGACTGAGTGCCTTCTGCACTACCTCCAGTACTCTGAAGAGGGAGTCTCTGCTCAAGCTAAACAAAAAACCCCCACTAATCCCACACCTCTGCTACCAGCTGCTAAGAATGGGCCAGAACTATTCAGTACTGGATTGTATTTTTTTGGGAGTCCAAAACAGTTAAACATTTAGACGTGTGTGAATTTTGCAGTACAGGTTTTACCTTTAAATATAACATACGGCCAAGGCCTAAGAAAAACACACATCGGACCATCCCTTTCTAATTGCTTTTTCATGTTGAAGATATCCCCTGCAATTCATTAAAAACTAAAAACTAAGCCATTTTAATCTGCATTTCCTCTACCTTTTATCTGTTTTAAAACAACACCACCACAGCACTTTGTCTGCAAAATGACTCCTTAGTCCTTCAGGAGGGATTTCAGGTACGATTTGCAATAGAAGGTCTTTTAACCGATCACCTCACCCCTGTACAGTAGATTTTATCATTTCCTTGGTTTGACTTCATTTGCTCTGTGCTAAAGCTGCATTTCCAAATTTATTTATTTACTTTAAAGCAAAACGCAGAGCTTTGCTCTAACTGAAAAAAAAAAAGCTGCGTGGACTTTAATCAGGTTCTAATTTTAATATGGAAAAACCCCAAATCGTAATGCAGTATGATTTACATGGCTGGCCAGAAGGGTGAGGAGGGATGTTAGCCAGGCTGCTTCCCCTGGGGCCACCGGATGAAGAGGATCTTGTCAGCCCGATAACGCGGCGAGCGAGCGTGCGCCAGCCCCATCCCTGGTGGGAGCCCCGGGCAGCGCCCCGGGAAGAGGGAGTGGGACTTCGGGAGAACGTATGGGCTGCCGGGAGGCAGCGGAAAGCCAAGTACCCTACTGCAAGCACGTCACAGTGCATTACGCGGGTCCGGTCTCACCTCTGTAGGCTCTCAGACCTTGGAAGTCACTGAATTATACTAAAACATTATGATAAAATTATAAAATCAGTTCCTCTATCCACTCCTCCATCCAGCTCCTACCTCGCTCCCTCTCACTTGGCGCAGTTGTTAGCCGGGTCCCAGTGAGCTGCCTCCAAGTTTTCACCCCCATTTTACCCTGCTGTCCTTGGATGCCTATCGCCAAGACGGTCAGTTCTGTCCCAAGGAGGCTTCGCCCCGTGTCACTGGTCCTCAAAGACCCCCAGACCGGGATCCCCCCACCAGGCAGGCGCCGCACCGCTGCCCCAGTGCCGTTGGCAGCTGGAGTGCTCCGGCATGTCTCCGGTGGGTGACAACCCCCAACCCACTGCTGAACCCCGGGAAGCTCCAAAGCACCCAACAGGTCCAGTGTGGAGAAATGTCCCCAAAGACGCTGGCAGCAATGACCACCACGGCGTCCCAGGACTGGCCGATTTTCTGTTATGGCAGGTGGCACAGGGAAAGACGGGGACATTGTATTTGTTTTGGAAAACTCCCATTTAAGTTGGATGTTTGAAGGGAAATTCGTACGGTTGTGTTTTTTTCACTTGAGGTAGGAAGTCTGCGAAGTCTGCACAAAAAGCACAAGCAGTGCTTCCTCACCTCCCAGCAAAATTATCAAGGCTTCTCCCGTGGAAATCAGAATAAAGCTGTGGAAAAACTCCAGGTGGCATCTCAGTAGTATTTCTCTTTTCTTGATTTTTGGAACCAAGCAGGTGTTTCCTTAGGATGTACAACTGAGTCATACATTTCCTTATCTGTCTGGCTAGCAAGGTCAGAGCTGGTGCGCTTGTAAATACACACAACAGCGAGTGCAGAGAGATGTCTCCAGTCTAAGAGGGGACACCTTAAATGAAGATGAAGAAAGAGGCTCTTGCCATTAAAACTGAGGCTCGGGAGATTTTACCTGCTGGATCATCAACAAAATCAATTAACTTTTCAGTTCCTTTCTTCTCTTTTAACACAACTGAGATGACATTTGACTTCTCCCACTCCTTATTCTGGCTGTAACATCTTCCCCACAAGAACTCTCTCAGGATCTACATTTAAAATAACGTGCGATGACTGTCCAGGCTGTGATGGCAATCCTGCTCCTTGGTGCAGCTCAGCTCCTACTGCCAGACCCGGTTCCTTCACCCCGAGCCCACGTGCATTTATCTGACGAACAAAGGGTGAAGTGTGTGTGGCGGGCAGAGATGAAGCCCCTGGCAGAGGAGGGAGCTGAGCCCCAAGCCCCATTCCCTAGCAGGAGGTCACCCATCTTCCCCAAGGGCTCCTACAGACACAGCTTCCAAGGAGATGGTTCAACCTGAGGAGCTGTCAGCTCCTCCTCTTTCCTCCATTTTTAAGCCTTTTATTTATTTTAAAGCTGTTGGTTCTCGTAAGAGTGAATTAACCTTGGAAACCAGAAAGACATGACCGTGACCGCTGGCTGAACGGTCTCTGTCGCATGGAACGACTACGCCAGGGCCAGGCCAGGGCTGCTGGTACAGCCACGGCTTTTGCTCTTTCATTTCACTGCAGCCAGTCCCGGGGATGGGGGATGCTCGAGGACGCCCCACCTCTGCTCAAGGAGACATGAGGAACCATGCATGGGGTGGAACACCTCCGTGGGGGTCCCAGCAGGGGACCGCCAGGAAAGCCACCCTTCGGGGAAGCCCGGACCCCCCAAACATCACCCTCGCTGCTGCCCCCACAGTGGCCGGCACACAGGATTCAGGGAATACAGCTCAATACAGCTGGATGTACACTGTGAAACAAGGACTGCGTCATCGCCCGCTCAGGGTTTACTATCAGCAGGGTGCAAGCTGGAGTAACTCCGCCACCATCCTCCCGTTTCGCTAGATACCGACCGGACCTCTTACTATAATGCGAACCCCCACCCTTAAAGCGTCCCCAAACCAGCTCTGCGTTCGTGCTGCTGTGCGGCGGTGGCAATGGAGCTATGGCAGCAAAACCTGTGGGTTTGTGATTGCGACTTCTCTCCAGACCACGGGGTTACACCGCTGAGCTCCTTTAGGTGCTCCTGCGGCAGACGAAGCAGACTGCAGAGCCTGTTCCCACAAGGCTGCTCAACTGTGGGTGCTGGACACCCTCCAGCACTAGGACACGGGAACAAGCCCACGGCTCACGCCAGCACCTCCGACTCCGCACCGAGCAGCACTGGCCCACAGAGCACGGCGTTTCTCATCCTCCCTGGGAAGGGGCTGCATTTATCGGCACGGGTTGAGAACCTGAACACCTCTCTCCAGGGGCAGCGCAGGATGTGGGATTTCAGTTTGGGTTACAGCTCCCGGGTCTGCCATAAACGGGGATCAGACAACTGCAACCATACACTCTTCCCGTGGAGCTAAGGGAGCAGGAGGCCTTGGTGCAGTTGTAAAGGAAAAGAGCATCCACGGAGAAGGAAAATGGAAAATGAATATATTGTGCCACAACGACTGTACTTGATAGCACGTCTACTAGATGATAATCATACCAAAAGCAAAAGCACTGGTGATGGAGGAAATGCATGAGCTGAGCAATTTGTTACATCCAGGCACGCTACTGGAAAGCTCGGCCACAAAGAATAGCAACTTGAGATGCAGAAAGCCTGCAGACGGCCCTTGCTGGGCTCACGCACCCATCCTCATTCTCAGAGGGGAAAAGCCTGCCTTGGCCACGCAAGGGGCTCAAAGGCAATGTCACCACTTGTGCTCCTCTGAGCTGCTCCCGCCTCAGTCTCGGTAAGCCCTCCTTCTGCTGGAGCATGCAATCCTGCTCCAAGAAAGCCAATGAAGCACTCGTACCGTGCATCATAAGCTCTCTGTGAAGGCTTCATTTCTGAGCTTTCTTTTTGTCCTCAATACATTGCTTTGCATTACAGGTGCTACCTGTTGGAAATCAACATCTGGGCGGACACCACTTTCCTGCCGCAGTGCCACTGGGGTGGACTGCCTGAAGTCAGAATGATACAAGTTCCTGGAAAAACACCCCTCAAACATCACCTCTACAACCTAAGTCCTTCCCTCTCTGCTCACTTTTGCCCTCAAAGACTTCCCATTCCATATCCTGTTCCTTCACAGACGCTTCCAACTGTACATACCAGCACAGCTTGCTCATTCCTACCTCTTACTGGTCAAGATAAGAGAGGCAGAAAATGTCACATCACTTGGCAAACACTTAATGTAAAAGGTCAGATGTGATTAAACTATCAGCAGCCAAAATGGATGAAGGCTGCAGGTTAAAGACTAAAAGAAGAGCAAAGCCTTAGGATGAAGTTGAGGGTGAGGAGGTGATCGTACAGAGGAGCCATCCGGATCGCACCATGCACCAGCCTGGGTACAAAACATTACCATCGCATAGCTCAGTAAAGGCATGTGGGCGCTCAAACAAGGAAATCTAGTTTTAACAGAAAAAATCCAGTTTTTCCCAATATAGTCATGCCTGTATCTCATCTCCAGTCGGCTCAATCCAAAATACCCTGAACCTCACTGCACAGCTCGAGCGGGAGCAGAGCTCCCCAGGCTCTTGACTGAAGGCAGAAACTCCAGTATGGAAAGGTCCCAGTAAAACCCCTTGCCCCAGAGAGACTATATAGGGTCCGTAGGTCCAAGGAAGTACGTCACGTCCCATCATATCACGGACAGGAGCCCGGGGTACGGCGAGGCCACGCGTGCCCTCGGAGCAGGCAGAGCCGGGGGGAGCCGGCCCCCCGCCCCGCTGCCTGCAGCGGCAGATCACGCTGGGGTGGGCAGACACGTTCGGGTTACGACACCTGAAATTAGCGTGAACTCCTGAAACCCCAGAGGCGGGAGAAGCTCCACGCGGGAGGCTGCGAGCACGCCGGGCAAAGCCAACCCCAACGCGCGCCACGGAAGAGCCCCCCGAGCCCCCGCGGCGGCCGGGCGGGCACAGCGGGCTGGTGGGGGACGCAGCCCGCCCCGCCCCACATCTTCGTTCAGGCCAAGCTGCTGGAGTTCAAGGGTCCGGTTCCAGCTCAGCTCCGGGTCTGTCTCCAGTTTCTTACTGCTGTGACGAGCTGCGGCTGAGACCGGCCGCAGGGCTCCAGCGCGGGCAGGGCGGTCGCAGCCTGCCCGGGGGGGCACCTCCCCGCACCCCGAGGGTCTCGCCTCCCCCGCTCCCCACGCAGTTCCAACCTGCGCTGGGTTTTAAACCCTGATTGTTTCCACAGTTCAATTTACTTTGTTTTCCAAACTTGTAGCCATTTCTTATAATAAAGGGGAGCTGATACAACATATTTATTACCATTTATCATTGAAATTTTTGTAGGACTACTTATGAATTAATCAACAATTACTGCTTGCACAAACGCTGCTGCATTAATCTCCATATCCACTGCATAAATCACATTGAGAACAAGTTAATATACATATTTTAAGAGAAATACAGCTATATTTCCACCCTATCAACTAAGTATATTATAATCTAGTTAGTCAGCTTATAAATGCATATACTTCATTCAGCATCATAAATCCTGGCAATTCAGTGTGACACAATCCATAACCTAAATATAATCCGACCTTTTATAAGATATTTGTTCTGTTTGAGACACCTAGGTGCTCCTTCTAAAGCAGTATTATTCCAAATGAAATGTATGATTCATGATACATGAAGACAACAAGACGCACACACCTATCTGTATGATCACTTAAAAAAGGCCGTATCTCCTTCAGAACCACACTATTCTTGTATTCACACTACTGGACTTGTATTTTAATTTACTTATTCCTGGAAGATAGAGCTGTGGGTGATTAAAATACTCAAGAATACCGTTTTGTATTTTATTTTCTAATAAATTGTACAGCTCATTGAAATAATTTGAAGTATTTAAACTGCATATTCTACTTTGAGATAATTTCACTTAAAAATAAAAATACTGTTAAAATAGTTGAGAGTACTGAGCTGTAGAAGTTATTTCCATTCAGTACAACAACTGTATTCACAAAAAACTAAAGGAAGCACACATTTGAGTCTAATCTGCAACAAACACAAATTGCCTTTCATTCTTTCGAAGCAAGGAGCAATCCATAAAAAACTTTTGCAGCAGTTATAAACCCCTGCGCGCTGACATTTCCAACAGAAACGCTGCCACTCTTCCCCGCGCAGGGAGGGCAGATCGCAGGTACCATTTTACTGAAAGCACCTTTTATAACACGGATGCAAAAATATCCCTGCAAATGTCCTGAGATGGTCACCCGTCTACAGAGCAGTATTTCAAAACATAAAAAACGCAGGGTTGGGGTGGATTTTTTTTTTTTTTTTCCCCTGCAAATGACTACACAAAAGCCCGGCACAATTCCTGAGCTATCACAACTAGCTGCCGAAGTCGCTGCCGGCGGGTGCCGGGAGCGGGCAGAACGGGGCAGAACGGGGCGCCACGTCCTGCAGCGCGGTGCCTCACAGCGCGCCGGTGGCTCTGCCTTACCCCTACTATGCGCAGCCTTGCCTCCGACTGTAAAGAGCTGGGAGGGATATATCACGTGAAGCTGTCAGAAAAACTATTAAAAGCTAAAGTTTCATCTAAATTAAATCCACCTCTAACTTCAAGCATAATAGTACTCGTAAAAACCTTTGGGGAGGATATTAGCTATTGCTGTAAAGAAGTCCAATAAAAACCCAAACCAAAAAACACATAGTGAAATAAATTTAAAAGACACGTGTGGGAACTTATTTTTAATTAAAAAAAAATAGTATTATTACTTCACTGGAAACTTGCATTTGAGAATTTCCATATTTCAGCAACTTACAAAAAAGACTTATGTTTGCATTTGTTTAACGTTATAAAGATTATGACAATCCGTGCGATTAAATTAGGATGCTCGTACGTGTTTTTCTCTTTCAGATTAAAATTGTATTATTTATAAAGTGACCAGTAATGAAACTACCGTTTAGCACAGTCACTGCAATAACTGAAGCTTTAAAAGTATGCTAGTTTGCAAACTGCAAATTTACGTGGATTTATGGCAAAAACATAAAACCCATCTGAGATTAACATGCCAATTTGTTATATATTCTGCAAGATTGATTGCCACTCAGCTCCTCCTAATAACCAGATTTAGAGATAAAACAAATAGAGTTATCAGGTATGAAAGGGAAGCTCTCTCCTCTTGAGTGATTTGTTTTCTGTTTGCAGATATTGATACGAAAATATGTATTATGTATTTTTAAAGCAATGGCAGAGAAAAAATGGGAATAAAAATACTAGGATAAAATGCACTCTTTAGCCACACTACTCTTCATGCTGTATTTACTGAAATGTCGTACAATTTCTTTTAAAACCGCTATTTTCTACATGTTGTAATGGATTTAAAAGTAAATGCTCTCAAAAGACGTAATGCACCTTGGTACAGCTTTTTCAGGAAAAAAAACAGAACTATTTTACACCAAGATGAAAAAATGAAAATTAATAGAATCATTAGTTGGATCACGAAACAAAGGACTTCACCCCACCAAAGAGAAACACCAACTTCTGACTGCACGATGGGAAGATTTCACGATAAATGCTGAAAAGCATGCCCGGCGTAGCTGGGTGGCACCCGTAACCCTCCTTACAAAGAGGTATCGGGGATATTCTCTAAAACATCAGGCCAAACCCTGGGTAATTACCAGCTCTGTCGTTATTGCTTGAGCAACCCACAATGCCTCTGGCAGCAGCTGGATCCCAGCGGTTGACACCTGGGCTCACCCCAGCCAGCTTCTGCCGCAGGTACCACCGCTCAGAGACCTCGCGTGAAAACGAAGCCGTTCGCCCCGCATCCCGGGCTGAGACCCACGGAAATTTCTCATAAATCCTCTCCGCGCATCTCTCTGAACATGCAAAGCCATAAATCATCATCAGCCCGACAAAAAAGCTAACCGGCACGCGGAAGGGACGCTCGCCCCGCGCAGGTACGCGCCACCCGCGCCAGCTCTTCGGCGTCCGCCGCTGAAAATCCACATGGGCAACACACGCTCGTCCCCACCGTGCAATTAATCACTTCCAAGTCGGGACAAGCGGCGAGATTTTTTAACTCTCCTTACCTTGTCCTCTGCCTCTAGCGCCAAGCGCTCTGCGAGCCCGGGAGCGGGTTCGTTTCTATCTGCCTGCAACCGAACAAAGCCACCGCGATCGCAAGCGAGCGAGCAGACGAGCGGTACTTACTGAAGATGGCAAACCTGGAGGAACTTTTCGAACTTTCTTTGTTTGTACTTCTGTAAAAAGACAAAACGGTGTCTTCGTAAGACAGGCGCTTTTTTTTTTTTTGTGCACAGATATTTTCTAAGAGAGCCAGCTGCTAATCGCCCTGCCCGCCGTCTCACGCCAGGCTTGCAGCAGTTTTGGTAACACCGAGCGGATGCCACCGCTCTTACGTCCAACAGCAAAATGCTGGAAAATTGTTCATATTTTGATCTCCAGTGTTAGGGCCTTTGTTTTTGCCTTACACGGATTTGCTTTGAAAATGCGATTTTTTAAGGCTCCTTGCGTGCTCAACAAAGAGGACAGAGAGGAACAATCAGCTAACGTTAAATAAACCCCTCCGAGAGTCCTGGCGGCGTACACATACACTCTGCCACTTATTGTATTTATTTCAAAGTATTGCTAAACAGGACGAAACTCCAATTATTTGTTGAAATGGAAAAAAAAGGTTGAACACAAAGTCACTCACCCATAGAGGTGCTGTGGAGAGGCCTCCGCCGGGGGTTATTGCTAGAATACTGATAGTACTGGGAGCCAGGCTTAGTGGGGGAGAGCGCTCCTGGGTTGCCAATATCCATGTCACCTCCAAGGAGACTTTGCTAAAAGATTAAAAATATATACGTGTGTGCGTGTGCATGTTAAATCCGACTTTCCTCATCATTAGCTATTTCTCATTCCTAAAAATAACACAGCAAAGAAACCTTCATAAGCAACCGAAACATGGAAACAAGAACCTGCCAAATCTTTAAAGGAGACATTACAAAAATTTCCAGTTGAGCCTCTCTTCCTTTACTTGGAAAACACAAAGTAATTAATTTAAAATACGATTATTTACATTTAAAGGAGACTTATTGCCTACTTATTCAAATGCAATCAGTGTTTTAAAAACTTTTGGAGCTCTGTTAATATATTTGAAGGTAATTTAGTTTCTTCACTGCAAACAAGACAGTTAACTGCACGGATTTAACAATAATAAAACTTAAACAAAAAAAAAAAATCCTGCTGTTGATAGAGCGGTTGCTTCAGTGTGCATGAAACAGCTTCATTGTCTATCCCCGTGCAAGGAAAAATTCCTATCTGTGAATTAAATATATCAGGTTTTGCAATATAAAAATCTGCACAGCAGGCTGTACATAATATGTGATTAAAACGTGAAAATGAAATTATACATTATTAATATTTTTTGCAATGCTATCAGAAAAAAAAGCACCTCAGAAAACCAAAAACAATTAACGCTATTGTATAGCAGCAGCACTAGCAGCAGCAAAGGACTTTCAATATATCCATTTTATGCCTGTACCATTAACTAACAAGATGCATCCCAGTAAACGCAACGTTTTCTCAGCTACAAAAGGACTATGGTTTCTATGAAACAACAGCAAACATTATCTGACCCACGCTATAAGAAAAATTATAAATCTTTAAGAGACTATGACAGAAGAACAATTTCCTGAGTAATGTTCTATTTGCTATAAACTACGTTGAAACTTACCCATAATATATAAATCCCCTGATTATACTCTGCATTGAACACATTGTTCTTTTAATTATTCTGATACGCAATATAACAGGTGTAGATACTACCATTTATATTAAGAACAAATTTACCATTTAATAAAGAAATTTTAAAATTAAGTACCAAAAATCTAACTTTATCGTTACTTGTAATCAACTTTTACTGACTGAACTAATTACTGTACTTGATAAAGTACAGAATGTGTTTTCCCTAATCTAAATTCTAATCACCATGTCACTCACAACAGACTTAGTAATGCTTCACTAACACACTATTCACATGCAAAATACTCTAAATAGGCCAATTATGACTCTGCCCCTGTTCCCTGGTTAACCCGCTGAGAACTGAAAAATTTCACAAGGCAGTCACCAACTAAAACAAAGGCTCCTTGTTTTAAATTAAGACAGTCTTTTTGATTCCTAAATAGCTCAACAAAGTGGCATGTCTTCTGCTGAAAGCAGTTGGTCAAATATGACCCATGAGCTGGAAAATCAGAAATTAAAACATCCTTACTCCTTGACTATACTTCTAAAAACATTTAAAGATAACTTTTGATTCTAGAAAACTATATTCCTCTTTTTCCCAGAGAGACTAAATGAGACTCGCTGACGAGGGATGGACAAATGGGCTCTGACTGATTGGGGCTGAAACCCTTTCTTGGTGTGCAGCCTAGCATCTGCCTTTACAGAGCCCTCCGAGACGTAAAAATATAAAAATGCCAGTCAGAAGGCACTTTTTGCTAATATCTTTACGTTCAGCTAATGTCTAATATACACCTGCAATGACTATGCTCCTTTTAATAAACAACACCTGCACCGGCAAAAATGGTTGCAAGTCTATTGCATAATGGTAGAGAAATATATGCAAAAACTCTCTGGAAAAAAGGGTTATCGATTCATTGTGAATATCCTCTGAAAATAAATGTAATTTTATTGAATGTCTCGGAGCATTTCAGAATGAAACAGCGCTAACCGCAGAAATTCTCTTCAGTCATATATTTTTATCACGTATACGTTTTAACATAAAGACAGACCTGCTAAATCTGTGCATGGTTTATCCATATGTCGGGTAGTCTGAAAGACTTAGAGCCATCAGCTGTATAAATTCCTATACCAAGCCTACTACATTTCATTTGACTTAAAAAAAACCAACGTAGATAAGACAGCGTTTGCAAACTATTTTAGATTAAACAAGATCCACTTTAGGAGCATAAAACATACACAGACCCTATGTTGTTTTTGTGTTTTTTCACCCAAACGTTTTTCTCTACAAGAAGATGCAGAGGTTTCTACAGAAAAAGACCCCCAAACTCGCCTTGGTCTATTAGGAGGGAGCACACGTACGGGTCTCGAGGGCTGCGCGCCTTTTGTTCGGCGAGCGGCCGAACGCTCCTCCGGGCCACCGGTTGCACCTTCTCCGGACGGTTCCTTCCCCCTGACCTAACAGGTAGCTGCTGGTCGCCACCGCCGCCTCCACACCTTCCACCCAGGAAAGTGGGTGGGCGCCCGGGGTTGGCGGTCCCCGGGGCTGGCGGTGCCGGCGGGGGTCCCCCCAGCGCAGGGTGGGGGTCCCCGCTGCGGGGGCAGGCGGGGACCCGGGCTGCAGCCCCACGCGCAAAGCGCGCTCCCGAGTGATGCTCGAGCCACAGCTCGCGTCCACGTGCTACGCTGCAAAGGGCATTTTCTACGGCAAAGGTTGACTTTTGATTTTTTTCTTTAAAAAACGCATCTCAAAAATTTTCACCGCAACTGTCAGGGCCTCGTTTCTTCACTCTCTTAAAGAAAAACCCCACAAACAAACAACCCAAACCGGAGAAAAGCTCCCTCCTTTGTCTGCTATGGGACAGAGACATTCTTACAAGGTAAAAAAGAGGTGGGCTCCTGCATTAAGGGGCCCTCACCCAGCACTCCGGGGAGGAACACCAAGGTAAAAATATATATGTACTTATTCCGAGATGCTTGTAAAAGGAACAATGGGCATTTATTACTGTTCAGCCTACATGTCACACTGCTAATGGCCTGCAACAAAGAGAGAGATAAAACGTTTACAAACCACAATGCCATCGATTACACAGCCTTTGGAGCTCGCTCTTGCTCCAAATTGGATCTTAGAAACGCAATGAATTATTAGGCATCAAAGTTAATATTTACCGCTAAGAAATGATGAGCTTAAAAGCCAAGTGTTACATTTGTCAAACTCCTCTCCGGTCTTTCGCTAGGGGTTTAATGTGCGTATACGTTCTGCACCCTGGGAGCGGGTTATCTTTGGGTGCGAGCAGGACAGCCGGCAGGACGCAAGACGGGGCGAACCTTTGAGCTCATCCGTATAAATCCTGCGGGCATATTCTTGCATTATAGCATCTACTGCACTCGCAGACCCGTGCGGTTTGCAGTTTATTTGTTTCATAATAAACAAAGCTAATAATACATTGAATTTGCCAGTTGAACGTTAAGAGTTTGAGCTAAAAACAATCACAGAAGGAAAAAAAAAGGCAACAGAGTAAAATCCATTCTCCCATTGAGCCACACAGCTGTATTTTTTATCAATTGCAATGTTTTTGCTTTCCTCATTGTTACACACAATCCTGTCCTCTTTCTAGCAATTTGTAAAAGAAGTCACCGACTAGTGAATCCTGCCTCCAAAATTTGAATAACTAGACAAAGAATTAAAGCTGGGTAGGGAGAAAATATGCACGTACTATGACAAAGTAATATCCATATGGATATGATATTACCCCTCCTGGAAAAAACAAACGTCGTTTCCATTGCAAACCTGAAGTTTTGCTTTTCAGATGAAAATCACATGAATTTCACCTAAATATTTGTTTCAGACCTAACAAGCAGGAAATATGTTTACGAAAAGATACTTTGTTTTTCCTTTGTTACAGAAACAGGCGAGATTAGAGCCCGAGTGCTGCATTTTGCTAATAGAACGTTAATTCAGATTAAAGGAAAACAGCCTTGAAGCCTGTAATCCGAAAGCCTCTGAAAACACCGATCAGGGAAAAATACCTCAGAAATGGCCTTTTTTTGTTTTTTGCTGCTGACAACCTGGATATATTTCTTTTTTTTTTTTTTTGACATCTTCATGCTATACCGTGATCCAGAATCAAACGCAACATCACGGGGACGTTGCAGGCAAGAGAAAAACGGGCTTAGATGAAAACAGATTAAGCTCCCTTTCTGAACGATTGCCAAACGTTTGTGGGTCGCGCTCACGTTCGAGTGTTCCTGCGCACACAGCTGCAGTCCCGCGCGACGTATAGCGACCGCGGGACATATGTTCCCCCTCGCCGAAAGCCTCGCAGAAGCATCGCGCCGGCACGATGGGAGGCGAACCGCCGCGTCGCACGCGGCCGTCTCCCCCTGGTTTTTCTCCCGGCCGGAGCGGTCCGGAGGCTTCTCCCCCTCGAGCGGGAGAGGGTGAGGAGCGGGGATGAAGGCTGAGACCGCCGGGGTCCTCGGCACCTGCAGGCAGCCCTCGGTCCTCGCGCCAGGCGGGTTGGGGACACCCACCGCGCGGAGGGCAGAGCGGCGAGCCCGCTCCCACCGCTGCCCGCGGACGCGTCGGCACGCTCCGAGTGGTGTGGGGCAGAGCCGGGAGCCGCCGCGAAGGCGGGCGCGTCTGCGCGTTTTACGCTGCTTTATCAGTTAGCTTGCCCAAGGTGTATCCCCTTAAAAGCAATAAATTTCACGTGCGGGACGAGAATTCACGCGCTTTATCTAAAAAACAGAGCGCCCCGCTATTTTTCACGCCGCCGCGCCGTTTCTGAAATTAAAACCCTCTACACTTTATAAAGATCAAAGCTCGTTCGCTGGCTTTATTCGCATTTAGGCCTTCCCGGCTCTCCCTGCGAGCGCCGCTTCTCTGCATTGTTCCCTCTGCTCCGGCACCGACGTCTCCGTGGGCCGGGAAAGTAGGTCAGGGAGGCGGCGGTCCCGCGGCCCCCGCACCTCCCCGGGGAGCCCCCGGCCGGCACCGAGCCCCGGCGCAGGCAGGCAGCCCCCACGCAGCCCCCACGCGGCCCCGCAGCTCCCGCTCTCGCTGGGGGCACCCACCCCGCGGGGGGCTGCCGCCCAACTTCGTTACGGGGTTTTTCCCAGGGAAAAAAGAGCAGAAAGGCAGGTGTACCGGGACCTTCCTCAACGCTGAAAACCTAACGCGTGCCGTGCAGGTACCCGGCACGGTAATTTGGGATGCTGGACCTAAAACGCCAGGCTCTTCCGTGCTCGGCAGCGACTGGCGTTCTCCTGCCAAATCCCTGCTCTTCTCCTACTGCCCTTAAACCATCTCCATTTGACTTTTCGACATCGATTCCCTTGCAAATCTGCAAACAAAGCAACTCGAATTTCTTGAAATCGCGTCTAATTTATGCTGAAACAGATGAATAGGAGGTAATTTTTTTCAGATTTTTTCTTTTAAACACAACAAATTTCTAATTGCAACTGTCCTGGTTTCCTCTCCTTTAGTAAAATCACAGGATACAGGATTATATCTCATCATCCAGATTTCAGCTGCTCCTACATGCTCTATCCTCAGTTTATGAATTTTCACTTAAGTCAAGTTAACTAAGTCATACTGCATACACATCTGAATCATTTCTTGGTTATTTCCTTCTGTGATTTCAATCCTCTGTTTTTAATCAAATTATGAAACTAAATTTCCACTTATCATGTGACTATCAGGGCATCTGTTCATAATCTGTCCAATTCCTACAAATACTCCTTTCTTTGGCTTTTGGAAATTTGGCAGCTCTCTGTAAAATCTTCTGTGTCATTTACGTCCAGTATTTCTCTCTAATGCCAAGTGTAAATTGCAACCCATTGATGGCAAACACAGAGAAACAATTTCCCTGGGTTTCGCCGAGTGTGTTTTCAAGCTAAGGTACTGTTTTCCTTTTTTACTCAACCAACCATAATACTTAAAAGTATTTGCAGAAAAATTTTGACTTTTAGAGAACAAAGGAACTTCTCTCCCAGAGATTTAATTTTTCACAGAGATTTATTTTTTCAAGAACACTCACATGTATGAAGTGAGAGAAATTTTAATATGTTTATTTTATTTTCTCTATCTGATGGCAAATAACCTTTTGTTTCATTTCTTCTGCCTTCTAGGGCAGCACCTTCAGATAGCTGTGCACAGTGTTCAGCAGTTTTCTTTTGACTTTGACCTTTTCCATTAAAAAATGCTTGCAGGTATTATCAAATAATTTTTCATGTTCAACCAACCCTTGTGCATTAATGTCATCAGTGTTAGTTCTCTAGGTTTTTTTAATTTTTTCACTATCTCTTCCTCTGCATAATTTAAAATTGCTCTTTAAGTTTAAACCTTGCTGGAGTAATTTTTCCCAGTTGTGCTTTTTGAGCACTGAATATAATATCAGCACAACAGCAACATCTTTCAAAGTTCATTTACTGGTTTCAGCAGCATTTCATGGACACAGAGTGCTCTTAAATGTCGCTGAGGTTCAACCACCTCCGGCCAGCAAGGATTTCAGATTTGTTCCTGTGCTCGTTTTCTTCATCTATTTCAGGTGAGCAGGAGAAAAAAACATTTGCAACTTCTTACCTAATTTTCCCCACATTTACTCTTGGTGTTTGCTTGCTTCTTCCCATCCCTTCATTCACCATTAGGCATGATGACTCAGATTATTATACTGCTGCCTGATTATCACTAAAGGTTAGTTACTTGTTTGCATTAACAATCCCCATCTTTCACATTTACAGTGAATGATTTCACCACCAATTGCACGGTCTTTGTTGTTTTTCTAAAGCTTTAGTATAATGAAAATATTTCATTTCCTAGTATATGGGAAAAACGGATAAAACGTGCCTCAACTGAACAAGTAGAAGGTGCAAAAATTTCAAAGGGAAGAAGGGACTTTCTCCTCCACTAAGGAGTTTTGCAAAATACAGTCTTTGCTCAATTTATGATTTTCTGCCGTACAGTTTACGCTCGAATCCTTGGAGCTGGAAATACCTCCTTTACTACAGTCGAAATGAAAACCCTAGCGCATTCACTGCTGCAAAGATCAGCAAAACACGGTCGTAAATATGCTTATATCTGATGTGTAACGTGTATGTAGGGATGCATACACCCTGCCACACACTTGCATATATGAAATGGGGTGTCCCATACAACTCCGTGACTTTTCCGGAGCCTAATAACTGAAGAGCCCCACGTTGCACCCTGTGCGCCCAGTCCAGCCCAGTGCGGCTGCCGCCTCCTCCCCAGCAAAGCACCACCCGGCTCCTTTGTGCTCGCTCGGAGGCAGCGATAAGGACATTCTCTCTGCTTTGTTATTAATCTTTCAGAATATAGTTTTCATTTACAGGCTGAAATTGAGCCAGATGATTATAGTGTTTAAAAACACATGCTTAAATACAGGTAATACTCATATAAACATGTCCCGCTGAGTAACAAACGCAAAAAGGGGAAAGTCCTCGTGGTGACTGGGGAAGGGGGATGGGGTGGGGAACGCGCCATCGTGATCACCCTCCAAGGGCCTCAAAAAAACCCGTAAAAACTAACAAAGCTGCTGGGTTTCTTAATGCCCAGAAGGGCTGGCATTTGGTGAGGGCGGCTGGGGAAGACGAGACTGAGCGATCGAAGGGACTTTGATCAAAGCCCAGAGGTTTACGGTTAGAAAGTTCTCCCGTGCTGCTAACTGTGCCCACGAAAAGAGTTGGGTTTGGGTTTTAGCCGTTTTTTGCAACATCCTGATGTTGCAGATGGCCGAGGCGCAGTGCAGTACCAGCTCCAATATTTGCAGCGGCTGAAGCTGCTCTGTGCGGCTCCCAGCGAGGATTATCCCCACGCCGGGGCTGCCGGCTGCGGCCGCGCTCCAGCCGCTGCGCCCTGCTCCGGGGATGGCCCCGGGCGCCGGGGCGGTCTGGATTAAACCCCTACTTCGGCACCTACAGCCCCCTCTGCGAGGGGAAATAATCCAAGATATTCTGTTGGGGGGCCCCCGGTTTGTAAGGGCGCCATGTCAGAAAGGAACCGCACGGAGCTGAGAAGGTGAGCCACGGGGCCCTGCACAGCAGCCATTTACTGGGAAAATTCACCCCAGAACGATCCGCAGTCGGTCGAACATCGTGAAAATCCACTGCCGCGGACCCTGAGAGTGCTCCCGAGTCTTTGCATACCGTGATGCTGTGCGGTAACATTTAAAAGATTCTGCAATCAAGAAAATGAAGCAAGCTTAGAGCAACTGTAGCTACTCAGTTTGTACAAAAACGTGGAGCCAGGTTGGCTTAACGTGAATATTATCTGAAGCACATTGGTAGAGTCATTTTCCAGGACAGAAGATTTGGTACGGAATTAAACAGCCCTCAGTTCAGCCCAGGATAAATCCTCTGAAGTCACCAGGGGCCTCCTGGGTGTTAATGAGGGAAGAATTTGGCCCATGGACAGCAGCTGGATTTTCGGCGATTGCTGAATATAGCAAAGCATTGTCTGCTGTATTTTTACAGAGCACCACAGTGCTGCTAGAAAACAGGCTTGCCACATCGTCAGAGAGTTCGGCTGATCTGCAACACCTTCCGAATTTATCAGATAATCCCTCCATACCTATTCCACTCAAAAATGCAAGCTAAATACATATGGTAAGATGCTTCAGGTATGAAAAAGGACACAGCATCAGAATATTAATGTATTGTAAAAAAAGGGCACCATAACAACTTACGTAGGGTTGATTAATAATCAGATAAACACGGTATTTGTCGGTATATATATACTGGAACCGCTCACTAAATTATGGAACACATGTCCTGGTATCCCTGCTTTTCACAGTACCTCCCAGTACACAAATATCTGTATTTCCATGCAACGCTGAAGTTCAGAACATCTATAAGTGCCCACTTTTTCAAACATCTCCAATCCTATACCATCTGGTAGGTATCAGCACTGAAGTCACTTATGGGCGGCGGGGGGGGGGGAGATGGATAGGAGACAGTGAGGATTAATGACATGCAGAAAAGAATGCTGTGCAGAGAACGACTTTTTTGCACTATTTCTCCCTGAGAAAAATACTGAAGACTTGCTGGCAAGAGCTGCTTCATTGGGCTCTGCTTTTTTTCAGCTCAAGTAAGCACTTCAACATGATTCAGTAAGGATGTCCTACCATTACTTGCTTCAAAATGTTCCTCTCTGGCAAATTATTACAAATCCTAAAAAAAGACCTGTTAACCTAACAAGTCAATTATCATCACTCTTCCCTGTGTAAGCATTCGACTACAAACAGCTTATAACAAAAATCCTGGCTCAAGTTGTCTCAGACAGGGTAAAATATCCTGACATGCCTCAGTCTTAAAAAGGTGTTTTGTGGCTGAATTCCCATTTTTAATGATATAATTATTGTTTTCCCTTTGAATATGAGAACACAGGAAAGGCTTACAGAAGTTCAAATGCATGGGAAACAGCGTTTTTCTGAAATTATGTTAGCAATATTTTTAACCAAAGAAAAGTTACCATAAAAACATCTGAGAGACCAAAGAAACTTCCTGTCCAAAAAATAACAAAACCCATGCTAAATACTTTAAGTGCCTCAGAGGATGTTTTTTTTAACTTCTTACTATTCATCAGCCTGAAAGATAAACAATGGCCTCCCCCTTTTTGGTGGGGAAGCAAGGTTTTGTAGGGAAAAAAATCATTATGCTCAGACTAAAAGCCATTTGCATGTCCTCAAATGATCTAGCATCATACGAGGCCGATGGCTAATGTGTATCTGCGTCACACAGGTTTGGAAAGGAGGCTTAATTAGTTAGAGCTCACACTGACGTGAAAGAGCATGCGCCTGCTCTGGGGTCAGGAGCAGAGAAGTGAAACCTCCGTCGCTCGTTGCAAAGGAAGCGGAGGGAAGAAGTGGGACTTGAAGCTAACGGTACGCAAGAACTGGAAATAAGTCACGCTTGTGTGCCCGAGGCAGCGGCACGCTGCGACCCGGCAAAGCCAAGGCGGGCGCCCAGCGGAGCGGGCCGGGGGAGGAGGAACCCCCACCGCCCCACCTTCCGCAGCCCTTCCACCTCCCCGAGGCGGGGAAGAGCTCTCCCCAGGGGAACACAAAAGCTGGAGAAAGGATGGACGTATTCCCGCTCGGATGAGACGGCAACTGAACAAAACAGGTTCTTTCCAGAAGATCGGCAATGACCTTCCTAGGACCTAAGCAAGTGAATAGATAGGAACGACGCAAAGACACGACACTGGTGTATGTTGCCATCATTTTCTTGGGAAAGGACTATTAAAAATTTAAACTTGAGCAGTTTTGAGTAGCAAAATCGTGTTTCATGTTACAGGAGCCTTATGTTTTCAGTGTTATAAAGTCACATTTAGTTTTTACAGAACCATGTTATGCAAACACGCCTAAAACCAACTAATGACACTCGTGGTATTTAAAACAGGAACTTTCTTTTCTCCTCTATTTTAAATTTCCCTCTGCTACTCGCAGTCTTTTTCCGCACAGCTAAAGTACATGCTCTTCAATAGAAACTGATATATTCTAACACAGCACATAGCTGAGGCTGAACAAAGTGCAAAGGCATATTCATTTCAAGCGAAGCCTGTGAAGTTTAGGTCACCTTGCGCTTAAGACAGGACAAAAAATTAGTCAACCTACAACAACAACAAAATTGGCAAATTCAGCTGCTATGAGAAATTGGAAGGGGGAAAAAAAAGCATCTTTTTATGCTGACACAGGTAAAAATATAATAAGCTGGTATTTCAGCGAGTCAGAGCGGAGCATGCCACCCCGGCCCGCTCCTGCTTGCCGTGCTGCAAACTGCCTCCCAGGTAGGTCAGCGCTGCAGGAGGAAAAAACCAAGGCTTTTAAGTAAAAATGAAGACCGCATGCGTTCAGTGAAAGGCCAAAGCACAAAATGCTGCGGCCGCATCCGTGTCGCTGCAGCGTGCGCCGGGAGCTGGCTGGCCCCAGTGCATCCCCAGCCGCAGTGGCTGGGAGGGGATGGGAGCTGCAGTTTCACTGCCCGGTGCATGGAGATCACCCAGTGGCTTCTTCACCCGTGCCAGGCGCTGCCCATGCTCAACACCTTCACGTTTCTGGTCTACGTCTCTCTTCAGGATTGTCTCCTTAGCACGCAGCGCCCATCCAACGCCTGCCCGTGCCCTCACACCCGGGATTACTGCAGCACCTTCCTGCGTTCACCGGGGGAACACCTGGGATTTCTTACTACAGGCAGATGTACTGCAAATATAGTAACCTGAGTATTCTCATGTATGAAGAAAAACAGTCAGCAACACTTCGCCCTTACAGTACAATTTTCATCTGTTCATATCATCTCTATTATACAAATTTAAGCAGATGTATCTAGTAACCTGCCCAAATTCAGGGAGGAGCAACGTGCCTGTAAAGAGAGGCACCTTCATTTAATTCAAAAGATACAGTGCTTGATTCAGTCCAAAAGGCTGTGCAGGCACTTATTCCAGTTAATCTCACCCACTGGGCTCCCACAGAGGTGGTATTCCAGGAGTTGGGGAAGAGCAGACCCTCTACGCATCCCACTCGCTATCCAAATGGTGCGTTTCCTTCCTCCTTTTTGCATGGCAAAGGGGAGGAGGATCTCTACGGTTGTGGAGGTAATGTTTTATCCTGCCTACCCTGCAGAGAGAAGCGTTCTTCCTGCTCTGCGACACTGCTGGTTTCAGGGAAATGAGCATAAGCCACCCAGTCAAAGCCAGTGCCCATGCAGGTTGCTGCTGGTTTAAATAAGCCAGTATGGGACTGCATGGAGACACGCCTCCCTCTGCGCCTTCCCTGACGTCTCCTTTACAGGGTCCTTGACTCCAGCTTGCACTCACGGCACTAACACAAGCTACAGCAGTGCCTTCATAGTCAAAAGATGCAGAAGAGAGTTGATGTGGAGTAGAGCTCTGCAGGGATGGTACAACCACTTCAGACTAATACTAGAGACAAAAGTTGTCACAAAATGGGTAATAAGTTTACCCAAAAGAAATAAGTGAAAAAAAAATAATTCAAAGCCACTATGCTGAATTACTCTACAGAAAAGAAATACCAGGCTGAACAAAAGCACAGAGGAGAGCAAAGTTTCAGAGATACTGCTTTGTTCTTGATTTTACTTAACGTCCTATACATACAAGGTATCTTACAGCAACTGAATTGATAAAGGAAGGAAGGTGGAAAAAAAGCAGAGCCAGAAGTTACATGGCAAAATTTGTAACACCAGGTAACTTCAGAGTAAGATTCTAGTAACTGGCACAGTATCATTGTTCTATCCAGACAGAGCAACAAGGGCACATGAGGAAGAAGCCTCATTCATCCTTGCTGGGCTGCTGAAAAATACTCAGCAAAAGGTGTCTTCCTATTGTACATTCCAGTTCCCAAACTGTCTGTGCTGCTCTACACGTGTACAATCACGTCAAATCTATCGTTACGATATCAGGATGTGCCATGTGCCCATAAAATATGACAAGCAGTAGAAGTTTCCATATGTGACTCCCGTATCTCATGCCTGGGGATGAAGAAGGATATAGCTGCTACAGAACTCTGCTGATGCTGCCAGAAGAGCAGAGTGGTGACTTGCACTAACTGCAAATGTGGTTTCTCACAAGTCTTCCAAAGCTGGGCTGGGAATCAATCATTTTGCAAAGCCTGTCCAAGACTGGTCATCGTGGAATAAAACTTCTAAAAATGACTGATTTAAACTGGAAATACATATTAAAAAGAAAATAGTAAGGATTCATGGAAAATGATCACTCTTCCACGCCCAAGGTTTAAAAAAAGGGGAGCAGTGAACCAGGTTGCAACTACCGAGTAGTGTTTTGGACAACAGTCACTGAAAGGGCGTTAGAAAAAGGCAGAGGAGCTCTGTTACCAAGGTCTTTTCCAACCTAAATGATTCTATAAGACGTAGGCAGAGGATAAGACGTGGGCGACTCTTCTTGATGACACAAGATGGCCTCACAAAACCTTTGAATGAGGTTCTTAAAATTTTACTTTTCAGGACCAAGAAGGCAAGCAGGATTTTCAAACGGTGGAAACAACCTGTTTCCTATCTTCTTGTTCACAACAGATAACATTAAAGACTGTGTGGGTAAGCTGCAGTAGCCCATCGCTCCTTCCATGGCATGGGGAAGACATGACAGTAAGGTGCCATACAGCAATGGGCAGCTTCTTGCTAATTTTCTCTGTAGGTGGCTATAATATGCTGGGCAGTTAATTGCCATTTTTTGCATTACATGAAAAAATAAAAATATAACTCTCTTCAAAAATTGGATTTGTCACAGCACCTTGTTATCCAATGTAAAGGTAACACTGTGTATTATAGACTATGTAAAAAAAAGAGACAGAGAAATACCCAAGAGAGTTATATTTCAGTGATACAGTTGGTTTTTATTAGGCTTTATATGCATTTTTCCCCAGGCACTTTTGAAAGACAAGGATGTGGGAAATACCCATAATTCTAACTGTAGCATACCCTATATCTTTACTATTTAAAAAAAAAAATGTTTTCTCCTGACAGTCAACCAGGATCCATTTTCAAAGAAAGAAAATAGTTTAAAAGAAAAAAAAAGACAGACCTATAAACATGCAGACAGATGGCTATATTCTGTCATTAACTTCAAAACGAAATAAAAATATTAACTTCTCCATTGTTGCTAAACATACTGCAGCAAGACTCGAATGCCTGGCAGACATGCCCCTCATCTGCTGCAAAGGCATAAAGAAATACCTGGCTCCTGTGTTATTATTATTTATTATTTGTTAAGTACCAACAATGTGTTCGGCACTTTTCAAAGCCAGAGTGGGGGGAAAAAGTGCTTTAAAAATGCTGCTCCCAAGCTGAAGAAGGCTGAGCACACAAGATGGAGCAGGATGGCTGCACGGGGGAAGCACAGGCTGCAGCCGAATGAAACACACGGTTTAGAGGCACGAAAGGGCTCGAGCGCTGTTCCTCCACCTGCGAGGGACACTTCCAACCCCTAACGCCGAGCCCGAGCCCTCTAACCAGAGCAATCGTAACGCCAGCCGCAGACTGCGGCAAAACACAAGTCAGTTACGGGGAAAAAAAGCTGCGAAAGGGGAACAATGACAATCAAGCAAAACAGGAAAGGGGAAGCGAGAAAGACACACCACAAGGCATTGCCAAGTCGTTGGTCGATGGCCCCCGGTCTACAGATGTGGAGTCCTAACTTGGGCATAGCTGCACTGAAAATGTGGGTTTCTGCTCCCGAGCGGAGGACTGGGGGGGATGATTCAGCTGACTCGGCTCCGGGAGCCGCTCACCGCACAAGAGCGGCGGTGGGTGCCCGTGCCAGCCCCCTCCAGCCCGGCCTCCCCGGGGCACCTCTCGCAGGAACCGGGCTCCGGGGCTCTGATCCGTCCTCTGCCCCGCGTCCCTGGGAACAGCCCGTCACCGAAGGGCCACGCACAACCTAGGTGGGACTTAGGGGCCCGAATCCTCACGCACCTGGAACGCGCTGCCCTTTGATGTCCCACGGGAGCGTTCTAACGCTGAATGAAAACAAGCTGGAAAAGCATCCTCAGATGGGCGAAGACAAAGAATTAGAAAAGAAGTAGGGAATGCTCCACGACAACTCCACAGCCATTTGATGTTGCTTGTGTGTTTGAGGTATCAGAGGGTTTTCTTTTTTTAGGCAGGCTGATAGCAGAACTTAGTCATTGTTTTTAATTATTCCATACATAAATAGCTGGTAGGATTCATATCCTCATACATTCCCTGAAATCTCTACTTGTCAAACGTAATTGCTCCTTTTTTAAGCCAAGCAGCAAAGGAATAAATCACACAACAATAGAAGCACGGCTAGAGTGTCTTCTTCCAAAGAAAAAAATATCACTAAGGTCAGTGCTGATGCGAGGCTGGACCGATGGCTAAGGCTGGCACCAGCCACGGAGGGAGTAACGCTGCAATACTCAAACACAGGCTTTCAAGTGGGACGTAAAGGTATTTCTTTTTTTCTCCCGCTATTAACAAGAGGGAAGTTAAAGAGCTTTCTGTGAAAATCAGGTGGTGAGAGTTTACTGGAATGTGAAAGCTCTTAAAAATATACAGATCGTGGGCTTGTGTTTATCTGGACCTTCCAAGAGAGTATGCAGTAAAACAGGTGAAGAAATTCCACAGGCAATGCAGCAAGAACGATCTGGTGTCTAAATGTATGGCGCTTGTTTGTTAAAACACTGATTTCTCAGTGCATCCATATACTGAACTATTTACTTCTGTATCTGAATGACCTAAAATATAATTATTAGCCTGTGCAAAGTGTAAACAAGTGAGATGCACTAGATTTTGAAACTCGGAGAGATTCAGACAACTTAAAGATTGCTTAAATTGCAACTAGAAATACTGTAAAGAAGTTTGCAAAATAAGGGAAATTTTATGACTTGTAGAAACGAATTAATAGCTGTCTTAGAGAATACAGATCCTGACTAAATTTTGTGCAGTGTGTGTTTTGAAAATAGTGATTATTTTAATAATTAGTGTTCTGTATCTGTCTGTGCTTGTAAAGGATCTTGTTTCTCCATCTTGAGCCGTTCTGTACGTGAAGTTCCTGCCTGCAGTCGCATGGTAATTAAGTGTGATTAAAGATGCTATTCATTCCCCTGCAAAGCAGCAGGTAACCACATGTCAGAAGGGGGTGGTGGGAGAACCGAGTAACTTCTGGGCAGTAAAAAGGCTATTGGAAATGGTCTGTTGGAAATGAGCAATGCGACAGCGTACAGCAAACGCTACAAAAGCGGCCATGCAGGCTTGTGGCAACTGTGGGAGATCATCGCGTTCAGAAACGTGATGGTGACCTGAAGAAAATAGTATTTAAAATAACCTCTTTATTTCTCTGTGCACCGGGCGATGCTGAGATCCCAGTCACAGCCTGGACAGGACTGAGACGAGCTCTGTTCAGAAACACACAGAAAAGCACCCCACCGCTGACAGCCAAACCCAACAGTAACAACCGAGAGGAGTCAGAACGGGCGAGAAGCTCCGGAGGGCAGACGCCTCCTGCGGAAGGGTACCTCTACTGCCGAAATGGTGGGAGAAACAGAGGGGAGGAGCAGAAGACAACTCTCAAAAGACAACTGCTCCCAGAAGACAGCAAGGCCGTTTTGTCTGAGAAGTGTCAGAAATTAGGTCATTACTAGCGTGTTGAAGCTTCCCCCAGAAATCCATTTCTTATAGCTATCTCACGTCTATCACAATCCTTTGTAATACCTAAACACATGAGTATGTGCTGTGTATGCGTCTTGTGTACGTGTGCATACACACTGCCTGCACGTGAGCTCCTCCTTCTCTCTCCGTGTTTGCCTAAAATTGCCAGTGAAAGCCGGAGATTTACTGAACCCTCTGGAAGTCAGTGACCCAAACCACTTGAGAACTGAGGCAACGGGCACAGCCTGGAATACGGAAATTCCACTGAAACATAAGAAAACACTTTTTACTGTGAGTGTGGTCAAACACTGGAAGAGACTGCCAGGAGAGGTTGTGGAGTCTCCATCCTTGGAGTTACTCAAAACCCGCCTGGACGTGGTCCTGGGCAGCCTGCTTTAGCTGCTCCTGCTTGAGCAAGGGGTTGGATGAGGTGACCTCCAAAGGTGCCAACCTCAATGGTTCTGTGAGTAAAGCTCTAAAGCTATAGTGTCTTTAGTGAGACTATATCCTTGTCCTCACAATCATGATAAGAATTTCTGATAGTCCAAAAAGCGGTATTTTTCTTCAGAACTTGCTTGAACTGTCACTACCTTACAGCTGAGCCGCATTATCTAACAGGCCTAGAAGGCTCGTTACGAGTGATTCAGAAAGAACATGGCTTATTAATGGAGCCAGGGAAAGGAGCGCGTAGTTCACCACCAAGATGTGAACACACAGCTACACAGGAGACTGTCGTCTTTGGAGAAAGCAATGAATGGTTGATAAATGCCACTGTTTGCACCAAGTATGCAATGAAAATGGTCTCAGTTGTTATTCCAGGAGACCAATTTTTTGCTTTTTAGGGTTTATGCATTTACATTAGCAGAACCTGCCAAACCATACCTTATACGCCAAGGAGAGCATCCCCAGCTATCACCCTTGTACAACGTGGCACTCAATAGTCAATTCTGAAAACTGCCAGAATTAGTCAAAGCACAGCCTGTCTTTTTGCTGGAGGTCTTCCATCAAACACTGACCAGACCTGAACCAGTAACGTGCAGCATAGCGAGCCCACAACCTGCCACAGTACAACTGCACGCAAGCATCATTCCCCTTTTTATCGCATTCACGATAGCACAGAAAGTCAGAGTGCAGCGACTGCGAAGGCGAACCAAGCTCCTATTAGCACTCAACCACAACATAAACCTATTATTGCACATTACAAATCGCAGTGTTATTCTGTTGCCAGGTTATAAGCTCCAGAAAGGTGCCCTTGGAATGCTCACTTCCAACAAAATAGCCCTCAGCTTAACATTTGATCCAAAGGGCTAAGAGAAAAGCACTCCTTTTACCACTAAATTGCAGTATTGGGTTTTAGCATTTCTTCAATTATGACATGGACAATGAAACCGTGTCTTTCTGGATGCATGAGGAATTCTGCTAAATGAGCCATTCAGACATCTGAACTTAAGTCTGTTCCTTTAATACATTTGATTAACATGGAAATTTTATCTCTTATGTCATTATTTTAGTGCTGTAACATCAAAAACATTAGTCCACAACGTGCCCACGATCACAGGAGGATAGTTTATGGGCGCTAGAACTAATTTCTGGAGCAGAAGCAATGATTCCACCTCCCAAAGCGAGATGCTCGAGCAGAAATGACGACAGAGGTGAATCTTCTCCAACTATAAATTACCACAGAAGTTACCTGGCAAAATTCTGCTTCCCAGCTCCACTGAACCAAATGGGACTTCTGCCATCGACCTCACGGGAGCCAGAATTTCATCCATTCATATTGATCATTTGTGCTTGGGGCAGGAACGTGTACTGACGAAGTCAGGGGAAGCCAGATTCAGAGTTCAGCTACTCCATCTCCTTACCCCACATGCAAGATTATACCTATGCGAAAGGTTAGTATGGCTGTAGCCGCTGAGGAGGAATTTTGGACTTTAGGGGCAAGGAGCATTTTCTCTTTGCATTTACTTTAGCCAAAGGCTATACGTACAATACAGCATAATTCTATTTTGTACTCTGTTTCCTATGGAGCACATCATATCCACACACAGCTGTGGCTGGTAAGTACATATTGCTCAGTCAAGAAGTCAGAGCGTTCAAATACTTAAAAGCAAATAAACAAAGCACTGGAGCTTTTGTTAAGGGCATTGACACTTCCCATCTAATCACGAAAAGTGGATTAGCAATAGACTTCGTAGGAACCTAAATTCCTTGGTACCTTAGGTATCTTTTATCACTTTAGTACAGCTTTTGTGTGTTTTTTATAGGGAGGGAGAACGAAAGAGAAATTATTATAGGGAATCTTGCCATCAAAATGAGAGGAAACCTAGTTATTTGACTAAGCAAAAAAATACTAAGTAATTTGTAACAGAAGAATAAAATGAACTCACTGTGTCTCCAGAGGTCTGCAATATGATCTTCAGAAAAGGTAGCTTGCCAATTTAATTGAGGTAGGAGTTATTTAATTTTTTTATATACAGGTATAGTTTTCAATAAAACTACATATGCCTATAATACTGCAATGGCAGATGTGTCTCGATTATTAGAGGTGGGCTCTAGGGAATATATACAATGGATCTTGAAATCCGTAAGCAGCTGTTTGGAAGGGAGGGGTGGAACATTGCAACACACACACATGTTCCTTAAGTGCAGTAATGTTTTGTTATTTTACTGCAGGTGTATTACAGAGATGAAATTTAATAACTTATTGTATACGATACCAATAAAACGGGAAGATTCTTTGCCCTGACGTTCATGAACAAAGTACAAATTAGAAGCAGTTCAGAACGCAGCAGCTCTGTGCACAGACACACACACACCTCGGTTCACACCTTCCTTGTCTGCAGTCACGATACCATCTTTTTTATTGTTTACTATGAAAAGCTGGGCAGGCCATAAAAAAAGGGAAAAAGAAAGCAAACCCCCAAAGTGCTCTGCAAGGTAGTGAAGAATGTGTTGTTGATCAAATTCAAGAAAACCAAGAGCATTTAAATGCACAGGGCAGCATTCGTGCGTTCATTGGTGAGGTCTCCGAGATGTGGGAAGCCCCTGTGTGATGCTACCAGGGTTATTTTTGTAATAGTTATTCTTTAGCGGCTTAAATCAGAAGCCTGATTTCAGAATATGCATTAGCCTCAATCTCATGCTGAATGAAGCACTGAAGAAGGACCTTTTAAAAGTACATATCAGATAAAAAAGATAATCCCTCCTGCTTTTTTTTTTCCCTTCTGTCTTTGCTGGGCACCTCTTCATATAATTAGAGATGTTGCAACAATTCAATAATTCACAGCAGAAAAAGGAAGTCCCAGCACTTCTGGAAGAAAAGAGAAAATGGGCAATAGCTATTTCTGTCCATTCCCTTCTCAGCATGAGAAGAACAGCATTATGCAAGGATTTACAGCCTTACCGGACACACAGACAGGCAGGCATGGGCAGCTGGGCTGAGTTAATCCACATGCACTTGCTGCAGAAGCCGCCTGTGTTTTTCCTTTCATTCCCATTACACTCATTTTCAAGTTTTCCAGCAATACTTCTGGTACTTCTACACAAAATCTCTGTCAAAGCTACGGCATATCCTCCCTCCACTACGCTCACTGAGCCACAAACATTCAAGAATTAAAATCCAAGGCTTTCCTTGCCTTCCTCCACGGGAAATGTTCAGCCTACTACTGTAGGTATGGAACAGAAAGGGATGGGACAGGAGGGAAGCGGGGAGCATGTCGGCCACGCAGCCACCTGCTCAAGGAGGAAAAGCCAATGACTTCTCCCCTCGGAGCGAGCTATGACACAGAGAGGATAAAACGCCACACGCATCTAACAAGAAAACCTTCTGAGAAAGCACCTTGGCTGTCCCAGCTGAACGGAGAGGGGGCCGCAAGCCCCACTGTGTGCCAAAGGCTCCTCTCGCCCATCACAGAGGGCCAGGGGAGTAAGAAAAGATGGGAGGTAAAGGAGAGGATCCACGCGCACGCAGGAGGAGGGACGTCAGGAAAGAGCGCGTAGCGTCTGTGAAGAGACTGCAACGTCCAACAAATATTTGGAGTCAGATCTGATGGGAGAGAATACGGGAAAACATTAGCAGCTATAAGAAGGCTGAACTCCGGTTGGGTCTGCGTGAACTTTTAAATGAGTTTCTAGAAACCGCAGCCAGAACTGGCACGTTCACTTGCCATGGCAGCCTGCTGTGCCCTTGAACAGAAGCCTCTCGGAAACCCACAGCACTGCTTCCAGAGGGACGGGGCGGAGGTTTTGCAGGGAGAGAAGAGAGCACGGGAAAGCAAGGAGGAAGAGGGGAGTCGGAGAAAAAGTACTGAAAGGAAGACAGAGAAGAGGCAAGTTAAATGATATATGTTGTGTTACAGTGCAGAAACACTCTCTGCAGGAACGCTGCCCTGCCAGTCACATCCCTCTGACTTCTTCGGATCTCGGAGTCTACTCCTTTTTGATCTGGATTCCTTGAATAAATTGCTACCGATACAGTCTCTCAGGAAATCCTGGAAAGCCACAGAGCTGCTGCAGGTTCGGGAGGACTGCCCTCGGATGCCTATGGCATTGTAAATGCACGAAGGAGCCATTTTGTTGCAGCCTCTAATGCTGCTTGTTTGAACTGAAGCTGCAATAAAAACAAAGTTAAACATCATGCCTATGTCATTCTGGTGGTTGGCTTTTCTCTTACCATGGTATCTTGAATTAAGCTGATGGCTAGCAGATATGATCTCAATCTGGATAGAGTTTACTGTATTTTGGTAGCAGTTGCGTTTTATTAAAAGAAAAAAGAAAAAAAAAGGGGAAAAAAAACCCTGGCTGAGCTTGTACAACTCCATTAGCTTTTACCTTAGCACTTCATTCCAGAGTCAGCTTTTTAACAGTGGGATGGTTCCAAATGGCCTCTGAGAGTATTTCTTGAACATCAAGTAAATCAGTATATCCAAAACCAACATTTAGACTCACTTTCTAAAAGACCTGGTAGTAAAAACAAGTCATCTTAGGATTTGGGGATTTGCTTTAAGTTAAAACACCTTAAAAGCTAAGTATCTGTTACTATGCATTTGCCAAAAAGGCACAATCCAAATTTTCAAAGGACTATCTAATTTATTCCCACATACAATCTCGAGCGTTGCCTTGGAAATCTATGGTGTATGTTTTCTGGCCATCAAGCTCATTTTGCAGTTCTCTTTATTCATCGCTTTTTTGAATTAACTATTGCTCAGAAAAGCGCAATAGCTCTGGATTACTCGAAGTTGGTCTCATCAACTATTAACCGATTAGTGGAGCCACACTACTATAAGCAGCACGCGTTACCATTAGTCTAATAATAGTATTTTGTGTATCCAGATCCTCTTGCACTAAGGAATATCAATGTTTTATAAGCACTGTAGAATTCATAGAATGCTTTGGGTTGGAAGGGACCTTAAAGTTCATCTAGTTCCAACCCCCCTGCCATGGGCAGGGACATTTTCCACTAGACCAGGTTGCTCCAAGCCCCATCCAACCTGGCCTTGAACACTGCCAGGGATGGGGCAGCCACAACCTCTCACCTCCCTCACAGTGAAGAATTTCTTCCTTGCATCTGATCTAAATCCACCCTCTTTCAGTTTAAAGCTATTACCCCCTGTCTTATCACATGCCCTTATAAAAAGTCCCTCTCTGGCTTTCCTGTAGCCCCCTTTAGGTACTGGGGGGCTGCTATAAGGTCTCCCCGGAGCCTTCTCTTCTCCAGGCTGAACAACCCCAACTCTCTCAGCCTGTCCTCACAGGAGAGGTGCTCCAGCCCCCTCATCACCTTCGTGGCCCTCCTCTGGACTTGCTCCAACAGGTCCATGTCCTTCTGATGTTGGGGGTCCCAGAGCTGAAGGCAGTACTGCAGGTGGGGTCTCACCAGAGCGGAGTGGAGGGGGAGAACCACCTCCCTCAACCTGCTGGTCACGCTTCTTGTGATGCAGCCCAGGATACGGTCGGCTTTGTGGGCTGCAAACGCACATTGCCAGGTCATGTTGAGCTTCTTGTCAACCAACACCCCCAAGTCCTCCTCCACAAGGCTGCTCTCTGTCCACGCATCGCCCAATCTGTATTTGTGCTTGGGATTGCCCCAACCCACGTGCAGGACCTTGCACTTGGCCTCGCCGAATTTCATGAGGTGCGCACGGGCCCACCTCTCGAGCCTGTCGAGGTCCCTCTGGGCGGCATCCCTTCCCTCCAGCGTGTCGACCGCACCACACAGCTTGGTGTCATCAGCAAACTTTGGCTGAGGGTGCGCTCAATCCCACTGCCCATGTCGCTGACAAAGATGTTAAACAGTGCCGGTCCCAATACCGACCCCTGAGGAACACCACTTGTCACCCATCTCCACTTGGACATCGAGCCGTTGCCTGCAACCCTTTGAGTGTGACCATCAACCCTTTGAGTATGACCATCCAGCCAATTCCTTATCCACTAAGTGGTCCATCCGTCAAATCCATGCCTCTCTCATTAACACAGCCCCTCATTTTTAGTTGTAATTGGGAAACTGAAGCATGGTGATTTACAAGCTGATCCTCCAGCCAGCGCAAGGTACTCACATTTCCTCCAGAGTGTTTCCCTGCTCCCACCACGAAGCTCACGCACACCCTTGCACCAGCCCCTGCTCTGCAATCGCTGATGCAGCGGAGCGGCTGATGCTCAGTTCCACCCACCATTTCATTTCTTCTAGTTCCTTCTGCCTTTACCTCTTTACAGGGCTGACTTACATGAAGCTCTCTAAATAAAGAAGCAGATGCATTGTTCTTCACTACCACGTGCAGACCCTTACTTACCATCTGAGTACCCAACCAAGAATACAGACTAATACAGGAAACTAGAATAAAGTTAGAGAAATCAAGTAGGTGCACTTTTTTTAATACTACTGCCTTGCTAATCCCCCCAAAACCAGCACAATATAAAAAAAAATTGATCTTTGGGGAAATGGTAAGTAGCACAGAATTAAGACAACATGCAAAATCCTGACTTCACTGAATGAAATGAGATTTTTGTCATTAACTTCAATGAAGCCAGTGTTTCAAAAGTGTCTTGACAACAACTTCGGTACATGTTTCTTAGATGACTTCTCTCTAATGGAATTAAATAGTTCCCAAGATAAGCTTTCTTCCATTCCCACTGTAATCAGTGTTGTATTTGCTATGGTTTTCAGTGAGAGCCCAATTGGGCCCTAGGCTCGGAAATAAAAATCATCTTGAAGTAAATGGGTTGCTGTGTATCTGACCTCTTCTCTCATTGGTGTGAACACAGCACAGGGATGAAACCTCAGATCATTGCTGCTATTTGTGTGAAAAGAGGTTGTTGGTTTTTTTCCTACCAGAAGATTAATAGGTAGCAAGTTCAATATCGTTAGGTATTTAGTTTTCCTTAATTGTTCCAGGAACTCATCTACAGAGAGCAATGCATCACATCTGGAGGTAGCAATTTACCTTTCAGAAATCAACAAAATCTGCATGCTCCTCCTGGGTTTAGGAGAAAGGAGCTCACACAGCGACTGCCACTACTCCAGTCCCTCGGATAACCCAAGGCTTCAGGGGATTCTCAACGATCCGCAGTATCACCACCAATATTTCCTTTGGAATTCACCAAGTTTTCTTCAATATCTTCTGTCTAGATAAGCTAATCTTTCTCAATACATGTGAAAGCACATCCTAGAAATCTTGGAATAGGCTTGTAGCATTTAATTTTCTTTTAAGCCTGAAGGTTCATACGTGTTAATAATTTGGTGGATCCTGATAGTTCTGCAGCCTGGAGAACAGACAACAGATGGTCCCGCCTCAGCATTAAGCATTATTCCTTCTGTACCTTTCAGGAATTCGAGAGATTCTTATTTTAGAAATATTTTTTGCTCCTTCCTGTCTGGGCACTGGTCATCTGCTACACCTACTTTTCCACTATACTTCAAGAAAGTGGATGCTCTCGGTAGAAAGAAAGACCCTGTTCCATGGATTGGAGTTTTTATTATTTGCACTTTTATTGTAGTATCTTCCTAATAATCCTCAAATTTTCATGAATGAAACCAAAGAAAAGGAGAGTGGATAGGTAGGGTTTTCTCCATCAGTTTTTCATTGACGCTACACAACCACAGGGCACTGCCACGTAGATATAATCAAGGATCCATCCAGAGAGCCGACTATGTCTGTACCAACAGACTCCTGAGGAAACTCCAGAATTGGTCCACCAAAGTGTGAAAAATAATTATTCAATGCTATTGTTCAGGGGGAAAAAAAAACGCATTAACTCTCATACTACAGCCACAGCCATTGGCTTGTTTATTGGAATAAATGTTGGGGTTTTTCTGGTATCTTGACAGACCGTATTCCCTGGCACAGAGGACAGGCAGCGGCGCTGCGGTGCTCAGCATCCCCCCGGTTTGCACTGCCCGTCGGGGCTTATCCTCTTTTTCACACAATACGAAGGAGCTCGCCGAAAGGCTGGAGCTCGCTGGCACTTTCAGGTTTGTCCTCTCCTGCATTCTGGACCAGAAGAGAAGTCTGGCGAGCAGGAGCGGCGTGTGGACTTCTCCTGCAGGTGGTTGGTGCTGCATGAAAAGACAAGGCAGAAACCGCGCTGCCTGTTTCTGCGGGCAACCATCCTCGTTACAGCAATTACCCGGCAGTTCCCCACGAGGGGTTTCAGCTGTTTGCTGATCTGTCACTTGGCCGAGAGAGGCCAAGCCAGGCGGTGGCACGGCACAAGCAGGGCCGGGAGGGGTCCGCAGCTCGCGCCAGCCGTCCCCACGGGATTGATCGGAGCTGCCCCGACCCCGCCACGCTCCCAGCACCGCGGGTGCGGCGATGCGGCAGTAACGTCACGCTGAGTAATTTCTGTATCGTACGACGCTGGGGGTATCTGGCACCAGGTCACTCTCCACTACCACCAAGAGCAAAATGCTGTGCAAAATGCCACCGCGCTTTGGCTGGGACACAGAGCTGAGGATGCTTAAGAAAAAATTATGTGTTTACGGCAAACTGTCTTCTCAAGCCTACAGCTGCACTTCTCTGCCCTTAGATTCCAAGATTAACTTTTTACTCCCAAAGTAAAGAAAATACACATCTGCGTCTTGGAGATATTCACAGATATGGGTGCACAAAGGGGCCACAGTACGGGTCACATTAAGACTCCACACACAAGGCATATATAGACCATATAACTTATTGAAGTGTAGTGCCGTTCTGAACTCAGGAACAGTTTCTAACTTACTTGCAGTATCACGAGATCATTCAAACACAGTAAGACTGAAAGAAAAACAAAAAGCAAAATGCAGCAAAGAAAAGGTATGTTTTCAGACGAAATGTGAAACTGCAGCAGACTCAAGAGAGCAGCAGAGCAGGATCTCCAAGAGGCTGGAGCTGCAGAGGAGACAGGTCTCACCCTTGGATGGGTGCTACTACACACGGGGGACAATATCCCCAACGCTGAGCACGCACTGGGGACAGAAACACATCCTGCTACCTCCTAGCAATAGAAAGCAAAAGCATACAAGGATTTCAAAGCAAAGAGCACTAGCTAGAAATGGCTCCTAAAACTAATTAAGAGCTACTGCAGTTGGTTTGGATCAGATGAGGGTAAGGTTACACATGCGACCTTCTGCACTTATCTGTGCTGGTTATTGGAAGTGAAATCACCAAGTCATTTACCAGCTCACTCAAGAGTTATGTATGCGAAGGTTCAGTGCACCACTAACTTTACTTTCAAGGCTTGGCCTGCAAACCTTCACCAGCGAGCATCTCTGCATCCCTCCAGTTTGTTCTACATAGAATTAAACATAGCTAATTGTGCTTTAAGCAAGGCAAAGCAGCCTTCCCTTATCACCCTTCCCGGTCCAAGCTCAGCGTGCAAAACTTTGCACAGGAAACGTCCCCAAAACTCAAAATGACGCGGACGACGACCGGCAAGCGCAGGGGCCTCTCCGGCAGCAGAACAAACCTCACCTCCCTCTGGGCTGACGCCGGCCCCGTTAGCGGAGGGGTAAAGCAGAGCAGCTCCGTGCCAGCCAGCGGCAGGGGCCCCGCGGCCACCTGCGCAAGGGAAACTGCTGCCCGCCACCAAAAAACCTCCGAAACCAGACCCGCAGGCAGGGTCCCGCGCAGGAGCCCACAGTGTCGCAGCGGGGGCACAGGGCTCGCAGCCCAGCTCCCTGCCACCGCCGCTCAGCGTTCCCGGGATGCTTCCCCTGTGGTGGACGGCTGTGCCCGTCCGTCCGTCCGTCCGTCCGTGGGAGCCCGTCTGTCCGTCTGAGGGAGCCCCGTCCAGGCGCGGGGGCCAGAATGCGACCCGGGACACAGGGGGCTGTGGAGGGAAGGGGCACATGGCGACAGCCGGCCGAGAGCACCGCCCCGGCCTCCGGCCGCTACTGATGGCGGACACGTGCGCACTGTGAACAGAAATTTCTGTTTAATTGCTCAAATGGCTTCGTTTCTCTACACTAAGTGTTTAAAAAAAAACCAGACCAACGACGTAAGAATAGGCTGTTTCCCCACATTATTAAAGAACACGGACATACAAAAGGAAAGTAGAGATCAAGTATTTCCCTTTCCTATAGGGAAATAATATGCATCTTGGCTGTTTTTTGTTGGTTGTTTTTGGTTGGGTTATTTTCCTGGCAGATTTGAACAGTATAAAGCTTTGAATATTAAGAAGGCTATTAAAGTCTTTCAATAGTTTTCCAAAGTGCAAAGCTACTGCACTTAGAAAAAGGAAAGGAAGCCTAGCACTCTTCAAGAACAAAATGAATTTAAACACACGATTAATATTGCTACTGAAATTAAAAAGAAAGTGTCTTTTAAAAAAATCAATTGTCTTGAAACAAAGCACAGACTTTTGGCTATTGATAGTATTTTTAGACTCAGACTTTCTCTGGAGACTTAAAAGTATGCAAATGCAAGGTGCAGAGAGGCGCACACACACACATGCTATACCTTTGTATTACATTGGCATTTTATTATTTAATTAAACTACTCTTATTTTTCTAGCTCACGCATGCTTCCCTTGAGACGGCTTTGCTGTTAGCCTGCTGGCCTTGACTTCCAGCCAAAAACAATTCAGAAACAAAAAGGGACAACAAATCATATTTTCACAGACATTTTTATCCCTCAATACAACCTTGTTTTCACACAACATCATACAGATTCTATGAAAACTATAATTTATTGCAGTAGCCATCCAAAGCTAGGGGCTGACACAAGCTCTGCGGTGTGTTTCCACTTCTGTAATTTCTGAAGTTGTGCTGTTGGGAAGGACCCGCCATGCTGAACAGTGCGGCATTGTTGCAAGGGACAATAATCAATAGTTCACAGCAGCTCTGACTAGGGCGGTATTAGGTCAACCCAAGTACTCATAGTCTCCAGTAACTGTATCCTGGCTAGAAAAGCTCAGGCAGGAGCTTTAAAACCTGCATTTGCAAATAAAGCCCGTTTCTGAGAAATGCACATCTGCAGCCATCGCCGTTTATGATGGAGCCTATCCCTAAGACGTACAACTTTAAGAAGCAAACCTCATTTATCAGAGTATTTATCACAACCCCTCTGCTGAGCAGACTTTCACTTACCTGGTGGCAACCCTGTAAATTCGAATCTCTTCCATACGATGAGTACGAACCCCTTTCTGTTTTACCTGTTAACAACAAAAAAAAAAAGATGTATAACACATATAAACAGATATATATATAGCTTCTCCAAGCACTTTATATGATGTTCACCACATTTTCCTAGTGCTGTTTACATATGTAAAATAGGCACTGCTGACTGCGTAATGCATGTAGGCAACAGAAAGGGATTAACACTTTTTCATGCTGAGGATGGTGATGTGAAATAAACTTCCTAATCTCGGCTGCGCTGCTCCACACACTTCCTGGAACCGGGATTTAACGGGCTTCCACCAGCTGGCTGAAGGTGTGAGTAGACCTCCTCCGCGCCTCCCCCCCGCCTCGGGGGCTGAGCACCCAGGCACCCTACCTGTCCCCCGCCACCCCAGCGCCGCGCCGGGGGCACGGCGAGCCCCTCGCCGGCTCTCCGGACAGCCAGCTTCACACCCAGGAGCTGCTGGGGATGCGGCTCCCCGCTCTCTTTCCCAGGAGGAAATTCCCCCGTGATCGAGGCGACGATGGAATTTACGCCGGGGAAAGACACCGACTGGGAATTCGTCATTTGCCACCAGGGCTGGGGCTGCCCCGGCGGCGCTGGGACTCGAGCGGGGGCCCGAGGACCGCCCAGACCCTCTGCCAGCCCTAAGCACCCTTTTCTTTTTCTTTTTTTTCCCCAGGAAGCCTTTAACACTCAGAACCAGCAGCCTGACTTGCAGTACCAGTTACGGTTATGCCATATTTGCAAAGGAAAATAAAGGTTCTTTCAGGTTTGAATGGCCAGACTCAAGCAAAATCAAGAAGGGAAGAGGTGGTTTCTGCAAAGCATTAAGTCATGGCTGAGCAGCACCGCACCACGTGCTCCGGAGACAAAGAGCAGTCAAGAGGGCTGATACAAAACATATTGACACTAAAAGACCACCCTTATGGTGAGGATAATCACGGGAGGGGGGGAGGTATTATCTAACAAAACATCCAAGAACACAGTAAAAATCACTCATAAAATTAAAGTTTTTATTATAGGCTGGGGCATAAAACCCACAACACACAGTACCAGTTACTAGGGACCAGATGCTCAGTTTATCTCTGCGCGCAACTCCCAGCGATGCCGGGGACACCTCTGCACCCAGAAGCCGGGTTCACGTGGCTGCGCACCCCCACGTACGAGAGACACGGTGGCAGCCCCACGCCAAAGCCTGCGCCGCCGAGATAAAGCCGCCGTGCTCGCGTACCTACCGGAGCCATTAAAAAACGTCCTTTAACTGCGTTTAGAAATATCAGGTTATAACGACGACGATATCCACCGACCTCGCCCATTGCCGGGGCCCGAGCAAGGCAGCAGTGAGGGGTCCCGAGCTGGCGCTGCTACTGCCCGACGGCCGCACGGCTCTGCTGCGCTCCGTTTTCCCAATGCAATCCAAATTTCATAAAGAACCCACGGTGAAGCAGGTCGTTACACAAAGGATGATGGAGTTAATTTTAATCGTTCCCAAAATGGTGTGGCCACATTCTGACTCCACAAGCCCTTCCTTTGATATACAGCTACTAGGTTTGATTGCCCTTCAGAGGTATTATTGATAAAGTTTGACTATTGCAAGTGGCTTGGAATAAAAAAATCACCTTTCTCCTCATCACAGTTTAAGACTCTTGCTTGCTTTTGTTTCTCAATTGGTTTTGGTTTTGTTGTTTTCCACGTGCAGTAGTTACTTATACAGGGGAACCTCCAAAATTTACTTGCAATTCATAGGACATTTGCACATGTAATAACTTTTGAAAGCACTTGTATCTGGTTATACAAAAATGATGGATCACCCACTCCATAGCCCCCCTCAGGTTCAGAGTACTGGAAGCCTTTGCAGAAATAATTCAAGATTGAAATGACAATGAAATTTTAATCGTGAATCCCCGAGTCCAATGCCGAGATCGGAAAACAAAATGTCTTGCTGGCACGCCTGGAGTTACGTGTGCTACTTCCCATCACCCCAAGAGGGCCAGAAAGTCGATGCAAATAACAAGCGGTGAGGACGGGGAAAAAAAAATCCCAAACAGAAAAATAGGGTCGAGGGGAACCAAGTACAAGCAGCGACACGAGGTATTTTGAACGCGCTTCTCGCTGCTGCCTGGGTATCAGTAATCTTCTTTTCTATCGTATCAGACACAGGCAGCCTCATCTTAATTTCAGTTGTTAAAAAATATTTATCCAGATACAAAAATAAACCCACTGCAAATTACAAGTTGTCAGGGTTAAAATCTACTTCTATTTGTGTGGGGGAGGATAAGAGAACAGCATAGACATGAATCATTCTCAGTAATTTGAGTGTTTCCATGACATCAATGGGCACTCGTCCAGGACTCTGTCGAAGTCTGTGAGGTACCAAAGCGGCACAGCAGCCAGCAGGAGATTGACTTTTTTTTTTTAGGATTATGCTCCTTGTAAAGATTTCATCTATAGCATCCACTTTTACCACCAAACAGATAGCTTTGGAGATCATGAGTGAACACATTTCATTCTGATAGTGTAAGCCTTTAACTTTATTACATTTGTTGTTGTTGTTGTTGTTCCCACATACAGCTAGAAATCCGCCTCCTCGATTAAGAACAAATAACCGAAATTCATGAAAAAGTCAAGAAACCGTTAAAAAGATATACATACGTAGATTTTCACTATCAACTGTAATTATGAAATTATCGTACTTTTTGTAATGACACTTCATTTGGGGGGGGGGGAATATCTTTTGTATAAACTGTCCATTTAAAATTAGCTACACTCTTGATGTTGATTTTCTGCTTAAAATTCACTGGCACATTTGTTTCAGATAATAAAATTTGCAAGAGTGCTGATAATATGCAAGAGTAGGCTCTTTAAGCAACTATTTGTGCTCACAAATACAAAAGCTTCTCCTGAATTTCTACGTTTACTGTACATTATGCATCATTTTCAGTCACTTGAACACCCCAGCCTGTACTGTGCGCTTTCTGAGGTTTGCAAGAGCTAAAGATTCTCTCTCCTTTTTTTTAAAAATGTTTTAAAAAGGAGAGAGCGTCTACAGCGATGTAGACACCCGACGCATTCACTGCGGAATTTTCGAGACAACCCTCTAGTACTAGAATGCGGCAGCCGCTGCGGATATTTTTTGGCACAAAGACAATGGTGGCAGTGCCAAGCCCCATGGCTAAAACTACTCAAAAGAGGCATAAGGGTAGCATTAATCGTTCAAGTCTTTTACTGCATGGAGTACTGTTGTCCATATTTTAAAACCTAAAAGTACCCGTTAGTAATATTTGTTGTAAGCCAGGAAAAAAAAAAAAAAGGAAAAAAAAGGGAGCCTGAAATAGAGACGAATAACAAATCTTGTCAGACATCTGATTAATTTTTTCTACCTAGAGGACCAAATGCTAAAATGTGCCATTTGTTACCAGCACTCCGAACACGCAACACGATCTATACCCTTCCGTGGCTTTATGATCTGACAATTGAAACAAAGCTCCATGGAAGAAGTTGACCTACAAAGGCTGGTGAATAACTTTCAAGTATGCACTTGTTCTTTAGGTAAGGCAGAAAAAGCATCTCCATTATTATCAGAGGCAATAACTTAGCGTGTGTGTAAATATATATATATATTCAATTAATTGACACAATGCATGCCAATCAAAGGAGAGACAAAGAAAGAACTACATGCAGCTCCTGTTTTCTGACAAACACTGAATCTCAAGTCTCTGCTCTCTAAATACCTCTAGAAAAAAATACTGCTTATCTTCACTAAACTAAAACGATTGCTTCATAAATATTTTGTTTGCATTTTTGTTTAACTGTAGAAAATAAAGGCAGCACAGGATTGCCAATCAATCAATAAAGAAGCCACTTGCCTTTCCATGGTGTACTTTGAAAAATTAATCAAATTAAGTAGAAAATTTAAGCAACTTCTAAAGCACAAATGCAAGTCATCTGATTCCCCACTCTCTTTTCCCCTGCCCTGGGAGATAGGGCACCTTGGCTTTTTTCTGGTAGGCAGAATGAGAGGCATGAGGCAACTCTTTCCATCTGTAGAGAAAAGGAAGTGATGCTATTTCTATAAACGACTTCAATTCAATGTTTACATTGATTTCATGTTTGACATATTTTTTGAGAGATGAGTTCGATCAGAATATTCTAATTCAGGTTTCCGTTGCCCTACATTTGGGGTTTAATTCTTGGTTAGACTGAAGAAGGGAAACCTGTCTGAGGAAAGGAAAAAAAAAAAAGTAATTGTATTAGGGATTGGAATTTTAATGGCTGCAAATTTCGGTCTGTTCAGGTCTGCAATTTTGCTTAAACCTGTTTCTTATTTTGTTACTGCATTTCTAGCATTTTTGAAAATTAATGATTGTTCCCTCTGATCTTGGATGTCTCAAATGCATCCTGAAGGGACCCCGATCGATTCCCCTACAGAGAATGACAAATTAAAGGAGAAGCCAGTGTCAAAGTCAGACCAGGTACGAGGAACACAGAGCTGGAGCATACCTGGGAAAAAGTTCTGAGCAACTGAGGAAGGGGCTGAACTTTATAGTTCCAGATTTGTCTGTATATAACGAACACACACGTGTTATCAGCCGTAGCAGGGTTTATTTGCATTGTGATGAGGATCATGAAACAGTTTACTTCTGCCTTCATCTACAGTTCTTGCATTCAAAATTTTCTTATGCTTGTTTAAGTTTGGCTGCATGAGAAAGGGAGGATGTGAGCACTCCAGGGAGGGAGCGCGGGACTCATCTCCACGCTCACTAGTGTGAGTGAAGGTCTCCGACCACCGGCCCTGCCTGACACGAGGACCGCCCCTGCACAGTGACTTCTGCCACTGACAGCCACGTTACCAGCACTGCCTTTTTTTTGCCTCAGAGATTTGAAAACCTGACTCATTTCAGCAGAGAAATCAAGCTAAAATTTGTATAGAATTATAAATTATCCGAGGAAAAACCCCACTACAATAAATGAGCCGTAGTACACTATACATCCTATACCTATAAGCACCTCGCTCTCGGAGAAATGCATACACCCTGTGCTCTCCGTGGACAGCCTCCCAGGCCTTGCTATCTTTTGCCCTTGACAGAAAAAATAGCCTGCCCATGTTTTCATCAGAGGAGCCAGCAGGTAGCTTCTTTATTTTTTCAGAACTTTTGAATACACTCTTCTTTAAAAGAGAAAGGAAAAAAAAAAGGGGGGGGGGAGGAAGCAAAAAAAAAAAAAAAAAAGCCTTTAGCATTAAATGAAATTTTTTGGACTCTTACTCGAGGGACGCAAATCGGAACGCCGTCCCTGGCACCGCAGCTAACAGCTGGCTCGAGGCTTGTCCCCCTTTGTGCGACAGCTAGTTCTCCTACCAGCCCGGCGTCTCCTCCGCTGATAACCCGGGCAGGGAGCGCTGCTCGCCGGCACAGCTCCCGGGCAGCCGCAGGCAGGGAGCTGGCAGGGGAACAGGCAGCCCTTGTGCTCGGGCTGCGGGGAAAGGTGAGGCACGGGGGCAGGCAGGGAAAAGGTTCGGAAGGCATCGTCCCCCCAGAGCCGGGGGGTCGAGCGGGGCCGAGCGGTGGCTGCTGACATCGGGGGTCTGGCTGCGATTTCTCCTCTTCTAACGTTTAAACCAGAGAGAGAGTTGCTTAGCTCGGCTAAGTTACTAACTCCGGCTTGACCCGGGTTATACATATGTACTTCTCCAACAGTAGCGCACTTACTGGCATAGGATATACAGTCAAAATACCCTATTTATTTCAGCGAGGTTTTGAACAGCGTATTTTACATCACAAAGAATCTCATCCGATGGTAATGGAAGTATCATGGTAATGAGCTATTTCTGCTTTGTGCTATATGTGAAGTACAGACAACAAGAAAGAAATCTAATAGATTTTAAGCAAAGTTTGCGCAATAACGTTCACAAAATAGGACAAATGACGTGGCATCTGATCCAGGGAAGGTCCACAAACTAGATACAAAGCTAAGGGATTAATCCCAATAATTCAAATGGCATCACACCCCAAAATGTAGCACAATGCTAAGGGAAAGAGATCTTTTTGACATGAAAGAGGATTTTTGCACTTACACTGATGTGCAGTAAACAGTAATGGTTCTTAAAGAGATGTTATGATGCCAGAGCAAGTACCATTACAAAAGGAGATTTTTTTTTTAAACAGTACCATCAAAATGCAAAGGAAATTAAATCCTAAAACCTATACTAAAATAAAGCTACAGAGCTGACTTGAACAACCTAAAGCAAGGAAATTCAGAGCAGAAGTGGTACTTCGCCACTGACTCACCTCACTAGCCTAGCGCTCATGCTTAAACAGGCAAGGTTATACGTATCTGCGTCTATACATATATGCATATATATCGATGGGAAAGGCTGTGCTGCCTGCTGAAGGGTATCCCACGCGGTGCTCTCAGCAAGCTTTGCCCCGTGCTCTCCGTGGGGCTGATGGCTTCAAGCACAAGGAAGGGACCGACGCCGGTGCTGCCCACCCCAAGCCCCACAGTCCCTTCTATGCATATTCGGTTGGCCCGTGAAAATACCAGACAAATTTTTTTGCCACTGATCTCAGTTCATGAGATATTGGACCCAAACCAAAAGACTAAGGCAAATTGCTCAATCTATTTCTGTAACCCACCAAATAATAGCATCTATTACAGGGCAGTATGTGATTTCTCTGTTTGCGTGCTTTTAAAACAAAACAGCTGTGGCAAAACTATACTTGGAACTACAAGAATAAGAATATGAAGAGAGAATATTGAAGACCATATTCTACCAGACTTATATTAAATGGTCCCTTAGTCCTTGACTAGTCCCACCACAATCAATTAGATTGTAAAGATTATCCCACTATCCCATAAAAGAAAGCTTTGAGGCTAATAGTTGGTTATTTGCCTGGCAGGTACAGCTGAATTACAGGATTGAAGGTGTCTAATCCAGTCAGAACAAGCTCGTTGCACCCTTTGCAACAGGTTTTCAGCACCTTAAAGTTAATCAGAGGATACGCAGGTATTGCCATTTCGTAGCCATCACTGCAATTGTGCAACCAATAAATAATACTGCGTTCTACGGACAAGGAACATTAATGAGCTTAATATCAAGTACAAGCACTAATTGAGACCAGAATAATAAACTTTCATAATTAAATTAGGTATTTAAACAAAACAACTGTTTATTTCATGCCATCTGTAGAAATTATATTTAACAAGTTGAAGAAACCTTCAAGACTTCTCACTGTCGTGGGCCACCACATTTGTCTCGCAGAGCCTGATGCTGCACGAATGGCCACGTTCAGTAAGCCCAGAGCAACGGGGCACCTACACTCAAAAGCCGTGAATGGAAGAACATTTATGGGAGACAATCCTTCATTTAGAGGGAAGATGCATCTGACTTCATAAACATCTTCAGTCTCCTTTCCTTTTCATATCTGCGTGGAATTTCAGTCTAGAGGAAATAATTATGATCATCTAAGTATGAACACCTGTATCACTCTGGAAATAGGCAAATTTATTTTGGAGAGAAACAAAAACTCTAAGAAAACCCATTCACCATGTTTTGCCCTTCTCATTCTTGGAACATATAATAGTCAAAAGATGGGCAGGGGATGAAGACAGGCATTGGAGAACAAAAAAAAAAAAAAGCATTCTGTAATACTAGAGAATTGGAATAATAAAAAGGGGCAACATTTTCATAAAGATATGAGACAAAAACATGTTGTAATAATACTCCAGACCTGAAAGCAACATACAAGAATTGAATGTAAAGCACTGCATATTGGTTTATCCTAAGTAAGCCTCACAGGGCTATTTTAAATTGAAATACACTGCAGGGTGATCCCTCATCATTTGTTCAGGGACCAGTTCAGGAGATCTTTATCATGTATCTGGAAACCTGGGTTTTCACTCAAGCATGAAAACAGAATCGCTTTAAAACAAGTTAGATAAGGATCTAAGGCCATGAAAGACACAGAATTGAAAGAGGACAATAAACCTTCCCGCAGCCCAAGTCTGGGCTCTAAATCTTTGGTCTGTAAACCACCCCTATCTAGTAGCATTTATTAAAAGGCTACTAAAACAAACCGTGTTGGACATGAGCAAGGATAAAGAGATCAAAAGCCTTATCGTTCAGATTGGGGATCAAATCTACACCTCAGCATGATAAACAGCACCCATTCTTATTAGACGGCCGCGTTCTTTCCAAAGCGACAGAAAAGGCGACATCTCGGGACTCGGGGTGACCCTGCGCTCCGGCAGCAGGACCACCCAACCCAGCGGGCCAGCCCTCCGCCACCCAGCGCGCGGCGGCGGAGCCCACCCCTCCTGCCTGAAGCCCGAATTAAGTCTGCAGCATCATCTACACACCAGAAAGAAGGAAACAAATGCTGACCACAAGCACGCGTGGACCCATTTTACAAGCGTGATGGCAAAGATAAATTTTCAGGTTTTAATACCAAAAGCATCAATGCCTTTCTAGAAATTTCCCTCCTGGTTTTCGCCTGTCTTCACAAGCTCTCTGCATATATAGACAGAACTACCTGAGTCTCTAATAATGCTTTACATTGAGATTAAATACTCAGTTATACATTTCTACAGAAATTGTATTTATTTGTAATGTTGTTCAGTACAGAAAATAAAATTTAAAAAGGCTAGCATTTATTTTTGTTACAATTTTGATGTTTTAAAAACAACAGATTGGATAATTTGAATTAGCTAAGCAGACAAAACGAACTACAAGCTTCTCAGTATATGGCAAAACATCAGGAATGATGTGGTATTAAATATACTGTAACAATATGAAATACCCAATAGTCTCAAATCGGTAATATCCAGCAGAGGGCATGCATACCCTAATAAGATTTTTACACTTGAGAACTGACATTTCCTAAACATTTTGGGAACAAGCAATTTGGGCTGAGAATACAGGCAAACTCATAGCATCAGTACACACGCTCTCCAACGCTATCAGATCAAGAATGATAAAGCTCTCTTGTGAAGACACCTACGAATGTCGATTCCTGCACTGAACAAAAAAAGTCCTTGAGAGGGGGATTTCCCACTTCTACCAGCTGACAATTTTTCTTTCGCTGCCAAATGCAAAGACAACCACCTTCGTGCAAAAAAAAATTACCGTTCCTCAATACAAACTTCATACCTGCAAGGAAAGCTACCCTGAAGAGCAAAATTTAGATTGATTTACAAATATTTTATTCTTCATAGGTGAAATATCAGCTGCGCTAATATCGAATAAAACTGAGTATCTTTAGCAGGGCCAGATTTTTATCCTAGATTCTTAAATTACTTCACGGAATGGGACAGCAATGTTACGTATGGTTTCTAGTCAATACTTTACTGTTTTTTACTATACTTAAGTGAGAGGAAATTTAAAAAAAAACAATGCAGGGAAGAATTTGTCATTTGTCACATTTGCTTCAGAAGTCACTTGCTTCAGTTTCTATTATAGAAAACTTGACGATGTCTACCCGTACTTTAGAGTCCACCTGTGGAAGCACTTTATTCACAGCTGCCGAACCAAGTCCCCCCTTCCAACCCCGGCAGGTTCCCTGTGTTCAGCGAGGTACAAACACACCAAGGAGAAACGTCCACTGCCTCTTGCAACCACAAAACGTATGATGGTAATTAACTGCCACTGGCCCATCCATAGAGATGATCACGCCCAACCTTAACCTCTACTTTACAGCACAGAGTAATGGCTATTTGGATTCCTTATCAGATAATATATTTTTTTAAGTTTCAGTAGCCCTGGGAGATGAACTTAATTTACAAGGTCTACAAGGCAGGCAGCTTAGGTTACATGTAGGTCACAATAAATAATACTCATCCCTTGGCCAGCGCGAGCTGCGCCGCCACTGCCTAAGTTGAAATGACAAGCCTTTATTACTCCTAAGCACTTGATTCTGAAACATTTGCACAATCTGTTAAGTCCAGACAAATTTAAATGGTTCTGACATGCAGCCTGCTAGGGTCAGTGACAGGGATAATGCCTCTTTACGTGGGTAAAATTTTGTGGCATATAGGTCACTCTCTTAAGGGGAATCAACTGTGTGTCTCTTCTTTGCATTTCCACCACAATCCTTCATCCTGCAGCCTGGAGCTGAGAGTGAAATGCAAGAAAGGAGCCGAACGCTCAAAGCAAAAATCTGCTTCCAGGACAATCCATTATATCTGACAAGTTAAATGTTCCATGGTAGACCATATGGCATCGGAGCAGGGCCGACGATGGAAGAGGGAAACTCAGCAAATGCATCACAATTAAGGAGTTTGACTATAGACTTTACTTTGATTTACTTTATTTTTTATTAAATTTTGGATATTGTAGTCTTTCAATTTTCATATAGCCCTTCCAAAGCCTCTACCTGATCTACCAAGATAGCTATACACAAACAGGTGGTTTGCCAAAATTATTTTCTCCAAAATCTTGTGGTCTTTGTTACTTTGAATAGTACTCCTGATCAAGCCATTTTTATACCTGGCAAATTTGCTAAGTGTAGGGCATTTCTATTATTAACAAGCATAAATGTTATTAGTAGCTTGAAGACCAAAGAAAAAGTAAAGCTGAAAAAAACCAAGAAAACAGCATAAAATCCCTGTCCCCAAAGCCTTGGTGGTAAGTTCTCAGTAGAAATGTCACCCCAACGAAGGGCTGGGACCCCTGAGACTGAGGGCTAGCAGGAGGAGGCATCCTGGAGTCATCCTACTGAAACCCACCACGATCTCTGCGGACGTATTTTTTTAACAGATTGTCCCCTTTTTGTCAAGAGAACTCCAACATAGGCAAGATAACAGCACTAATGGTCTGAAAGATCTTCTCCATCTTCAAGGTCCATGACTTTACAGTCTATGGCGCAAACGGTGGAGCTACGCGCACCCCCCCGAGCCTTCTCACCGTTCAACGTTACGTACGTGTGCATTACACACGTGCACACAACTAGACCCAACTCCGAGCGACTACCAGGCATGAGCCCACAGCTGCCACAGTTGGGTTTTTTTATTGTTTTGATTACCAAATCATACTACTGAATTAACCAAAGATGCAAACGGTACATTAACCCTTTCTGTAAGGCACCCACCACCCATAATCACTTTCTTTTGAAGAGCCTAAATCTTGGGCTCTTATGAAGGAATCCTTGTAACCAGCTGCTGCAGCAGCAGATTGGGAAACCACATGAACTGGGAATACTGGCTTTGCCACACCTATGGAGATTGATCTTGACTGACATAAATAACAAATGGACCAATTAGAAGAAAAACCATGCAAATTAGCTGCGTGTAATGAAGTTCCTAAATAATTTGGCAATGCAGTGCTGAAAACAGTAGCTAGTATTTCCAGAACTCCTTACAAAGACTCTCCTCTGTGTAAGAGGACAGAAGGACTTCTGTAAACTTGTTGTTATTCTGGTCCACTATCATGCAGGTCTGCTATCGTTCAGAAATAAAATCTGCAGAAATAACTGCCTAACCATTTTTGGGCAATGCCCTGGGGTCACGATGCAAAAATAAAGTAGGTAACCAAAGTTACATCCTTATTTAGGCATTTAAATAAAGTCTCATAGGCAGGAGAAAATCCAAGCCAGTGTCACTGGTGGCAGTGGAAACTGCTGGTACAAAACTCACCAAAACAAACCATTTGCTGGGCTCTGGAATTGGGAACCTAATTTTAAGCACTTTTTGTAATCCCCCCCCTTTTTTTTTTCCAGTTTTGACCTTGTAAAGGCTGAGCCAACACTGCTACCGGTAAGGGTCCATCCTGCCCAGTGCTGGGATCAACAGACACTTCCCAGAGATTTCCAGAATGATCACACAGGAACAGAGAAATGCCTTCCCTGAAACCAAGGGCCATTGAACTCAGTACGCCCACAGCCAAACTGTGCCTTTCTACACCTGAAATAGCATGTTGTCACTGCTTAATTATTCAGTAGGTTTGTAATATAACTTTTTTTTCTCCTAGTATTAAATGCGTTCTTATTCAGAATGAGTTTTTCTCATCATTTTTAAGGCTTAAACCCAATAATTTTCCAAATGACTTTCATTCTACCTCTTACCAAGGCTTGCGCCAAGGTCCCCTCTTCCAGGGGCGGCATTGCCCTGATGCCCACCAGCCATCCCACCAGCAGGAGCCATCAGACGACCAGGGAGGTTCTGGGGTCTGCTGGGGAACATCAGGAATCATTTTACGGAAGACCTTGGTAGTTTTATGCACAGGGTTACACAGTGCTGTGCCTATCCCACAAGACCCCCTGAAAAGCCCATCGTCTACACTGACAGAGACCAATACAAATTTAAGTTTAAATGCATCCCTATTTCAAGATTTCAGGAAATTGGGATTTTAAAAAAAACAACCACCGAGCAATCATTAATAGGAATACTGGGGGTCACTTTACTGAAGTAGTCATTAATGAACTTTTAAAACATCAATTTCAGTGGGGAAAAAAAATGTAATTTTTAAAAAATATATCTGTATTTTGTTATTCCTTGTAAGAAAGTGGTTCTAGATTACTTTAAACATATTATTGTTATTTCTATATTTTTGTGAAACCATCATTGGTTTTACTACCATGAACAAAGATTAAAGCAGAAAACCTGAAAAAATGCTTTAAAAATTTTGAAAATTTTTACATAAATCAGTAAGTCACCATTTTGAACTTGATAGCTCAGGACCACCCCAGGCAGAAAGGCAAGGTGAACGGCAGGCAGTACTCTTGATGCGCTGGCAGAACAAAGACCATTATGAAACCAATGCTGAAAAAGAGTCGGATCCATTACTATAGTGCTGCAGTTCTTCACACAGATCTTAAATTTATTATTGATTTAGCATTTAGTACTGCAGGCACTGGAACAAAGACCCCTATGATTATAAATGCATGCTTTTGTGGCACGTGCTTTAATTTTAAAAAGGGTACTTTTTTTTCCCAAAGATCCTGCATATTAAAAGGACATCAACTTCTTAAAAAGTCACACATCTTTCAAAATGTGTTTTTACAATTTAAGGTTACTGTCAGAGATGACAGAGAAGGATTTCTGGGTTTGTTTGTTGGGGGCTGTCACAGAGTATATTAGAGTTGCAACCAGCCGCGGGTCTCATCCTGGCACAGGGAGAGGCGGGCACCCTGATGGGGAATTTACCCCCAGCAGGCCTGGGGAAAAGTGGGAATCGTGGTCATCCTCGGCCCTGCCACGAGGGACACGTGTGGGAAAACCTGCTCGACACGCCCACGGGAGCTGGATGCGGAGGCAGGAACGGAACCATCCCGTGCGTCTGGAGACAGCCTTCCTCAGCTCCCGAGTACTTTGCACGCTTAAGGGCAGTTTATTTTGTACGTGATTTCACTGTTTTCACAGAAAAATTCCCAGGCACCCTCGCAGAAAGTGCATGTGCCATTCTAAACTATTTATTGTTTAATTGGGCACATACCAAATAGATAATGGCTCTTTAAAACACTCCTGGCATCGGTGAGCCACTGGGCTAGCACCACCAAGACGACAAATGGTTTAAAATTGATGTTTTCTGTAATACAGCTCTATAGGCTCACGGAATAAACTCGTTGCTTCACGATATTCTAACCGATGTGACTACCTGCTTGGCTATCCAAAGCAATAGATGTGTACACGTAAATGAAGCAGAGAAGGGAGATGGAAAGAGAAATACTAAATTCACACCAGTAAAACAAAGCAAAATGAGGCAGGTATTTGTGCTTTCTAGATTCCACTACTAGATCCTGATTAACATTTTTATTACTAATTAAAATGTCCATACAGTAAAACAACACCTGATCCAAGAAGCTTTTAAGTACAGCAATTGTTGGTGTTGGACTTCTGCATTTCATTAGCAAATCTGAAATTTTAGCCTGAATTTATTTTCAGATGCACCGTTTTCCAAGCCATTAATGAAAGATAATAAAAACTTTAGCAAAGTATTTACTTTCCCTATATCATGGTTTTAATCAAAATGTTTAAAAACAAGGGAAAAGCAAAGTTAAAAAAAACAACTACTGGAACTATTCTTTGTCTTCTTATCAGAAAGTTAAATACACCAGATGCAAAATTTAATGCAGCTAAAAATTAGTCTAAGTACAAGCCTAGTATGTTGTTAGCGTCCAAAATTCACCCACTTTCATGAAGTGAGTACTGGAGACCCAACACAGAGAACCTGCCACAGGAAAGTGTTTCAGAACCTCGCTCAGACACCGAGTCCACACCGGGGCACAAGTTTTACACATTTGGGATACTAGGACAGAAAAGCAAGCTACGCCTGACACTGCTGGCACACACCGTCGGCCATTCTCGTCTCATCGGTCCTTCTGGCAACGTCAAACGGGTGACGCAGGACAAGGAGGTCGGCCGCAGCATCTCTCCAAGGACGGTCTCGGCAGTGCTCGCTGGCTGCAGGAGCAGCCGAAAACTTTGCTCACCTTAAATTCTGCCATGGAGCAAGAGCTCAGCTCCGAGCATCTCTGCATCCAGCAGGCTGGCCGCACCCAGCTGCGCGGGGAAGGCGGCAGTCATCAGTCTGCTCCCAGCCAGAAAACCCGAGGTGTCTGTCTCCCAGAAAAAATGACTCTATTTTCTGTGTTACTTCACCTGCACAAAATACATTGCTGGGGCTTGTGCAGGGAGAGGTGTAATGATCCCCATTTCTGCTTGAAAACAGAAAGCTCCCAACTGACCTAAATGGACATTAGAGCCATAAGAACCTGCTAAACTCCAGCAAGAATCATTTATTTATTTTTTGCCTGAGAAATAACAACTTATCCATTGCACTTTGTTAAGCACCCTGATACATGTATTTATGACAAATATGCTTTGATTTTCAGAAACTTTGAACCTTGTAGCTCCTTCTATGGACAATCAGTAGTTCTGAATTATTACACTAATGAATTCTAATAAAAAAATACTCTCATAGAAAATTTTCTCACAAAGGTTGTGGTAGACTTAACACAGAGAAGCTAGGTATCACTGTCACCCGCAAAACAGCCAGACAGAAGAAAGTTCCAAAAATTTTAACTTTCAGCCGTCTTCAAAACCCTTTAACATAGTGCTGTAATTTCTTACTATCAGGAACAACTCCTGGTAAGACCAGGGTTGGTTCACCCTGGACTTTCCACTTTCTGCCTTAGCAACTACAGCAAATATTTCTACTTCTGACAATAAATTATTAGCTTGTTTGCTGCTTGTTCCCAGATGAACTCTTACTGGAACGATAACATTCTGAAAAGGTAAAATTTTGAACCAGGGCAGAACTTGGAACAAGCTTTGCAAGTGTTAAAGTACTCACACAGAAATTGCAAGGACATTTTTTTAAAGGTAAACCAGAAGTGCCAATCAAATCAGGACTTTTCTATGGATTGGAAAAAGAAAGCCGTCTTTCACAGGAAACAGTGTTACTTCCCAGAAAACAGAAGAAATACTGTATAGGTTTCTGGAATTAAAGCATAAAATGTCCTGGTTAATTATGAAATTTATTTCCTATAAAAATGAAGAGGATGCCAAAATGGGCCTGAAAAAGTATTTTTGAAAAAAAAAAAAAAAATCTGAAGTTAGAAGGATGAGACGACAATCTGATCTTCTTGGGTTTTATCCTTTACCAGAGTTTGAAACCCTGGGATAATTTCTTCTTCTCCCCTGCAAAAGCACTGAGAACCCGTGAATGCTTTGTTATAGCTGGTGCTCCCACAGCCGGCCAGGATGGCTATGGGAATGGGCTTCTCACTACGAAATACGGCAACGATGGAAAAATTATCCAATTATTTTATTTAATTTTTTTTCTTCTTTTTTTTAACACTGCTGAGCTGTTTATTTCTTCTAATCCAGTAAATTCTTTTTTTCCCCTTGGAAACAGTCACTAATTTCAGATGCATCACTTTAAGGCCTGATTTTCAGAAGAATGAAGTATTCATAACTTAAAATAAAGTTTATGAGAGCACTCTGGTTTCCTCAAAGACCCAGGGTGTCACACAGTGCACGCTGACATCAGCAGTCAGCTCTGAATATTTTACCCCAAGTGCCCTGTGATTTTATACGATCAAATAAACACAAATAAAATATATGGCGTGCTTATATACAAAGGCTTCTCTCCCTTCATGCTAAGAACAAAACCATCTCTCTCAGTCCATTCAAGATCCCATTGCTTCCCATTCACCTTAAATTAAAAAAAAAAAAACAAAACCAAAACATCTTTTATTCAGCTCCTCCCCAAGGAAAAACATACAAAAAGGCCTCTATGATTATTTTCTTTTTAAGGAGCCTGTATGGTAGAGATGCATTTAAGTTTGATAATGTATTCACAGTTTCTCTGTAGCTTTCTAACTACAAATACTTCTGACCTTACCCCTCCCAGCAGCTCCACTGAAGTCAAGGGGACTGGCTGCATAAGAGGACAAGCATTATCTGGCCCTTACCAAGGCAAGCTCCAATTCCTTACTAGTAGAAAATGAACTAATGTGAAGCTTATCTGTAACACCACCAGTTCAGATTGTTAAGACCAGTATTCCACCAGTACACTGAGGTCCCACCGAGGACCAGGAACACATCGTATGAACTGCTGTACAAAGTAAAAATGGCCCCTCGTTTTAAGAAATAACCGTGAAAAAACTACGCAGGCGGAAGCTTGTATGCTTTCCTGCTATTCCTTTTAAGCCAGGGGGTATCTCTGCAATATAAATCTGCCTCCCAATAGCTCACTAAAACAAGGATAAGCTGGAACGTATAGGAAATACATCAGTGGTCTCACTTCGGTTCTTGGCAGAAGCGCACCCAGCTTCGCAAACCCGCACCCGCAGTAACGACCGCCGCCGCCGCAGCCCCCCGAGCCAGCCCGGGTCTCCCCGCGCCCCACGGCAAAGGCACGCTGCCCACGGAGCGTGGGCAAGCCTGGCCGGGGAGCGCGGCGCCGCCAGACCCCTCTGTCCCGTGGGTAGGTGGGGTGGCAGCGTCAGGGGATGCCAATCTGGCACCTCCAGAAAGAACAGCATTTACAAAAAGCGGTAGTCATTAAAAGATGCGCTTTTTAAAACTATGGGTTTGGGGGTTGGTTGGGTTTGGTTTTTTTTTTTGAAGCAAATGTTGAACTTCTAAAATTAAAACGTTATGTGTCTAAACAATCAAATGTGTTTTTAACTTATTCTATCACTTCCTCATTTACACTTTTTAAAAATGGCCAAGGATTTCACATGAGGTCGTTTCAACAATACCAGGAAAGTTTCTTAAGTCACAGATTTTTCACTGAGCCCAAAGACACAGACTTTGGGGGAAAAAAAGAACCAATCGCAGCAGGAATCTCTTTAAAAGGAAACACAAAAAGAAACACCATCTTGAACAGTCTCTCTGCAATAGTTGTACCGTATATAAAGGAAATAAAAAGCTCTCTAAAATGTAAGAATGAACCTATCTATTCAGATTGCTTACAGGTGACATTACACCATCTGCTTGGGCAGTTTGCCCATACAAAAGGAAACTATACCAAAAAGTAAAACCTGATGCATTTTAAAGAAATCGTTATGCAAAAAATACAAATGATTTTATATAGAAGTACAAATTAAGTTACACAGTACCGAGCTCCTAAAAGTTCCTAAAAATCCAATGGTCTGTGCAGAATTGATGCTCAAATAGCTTGTGGGCAGAGAAAAGAGAAAGCTCTTTTCCCTGACCTGGGAGGTGCGGTACTGCTCCGGACCAGAACGGCTCAGCACCCCCCGCGCGCACAGAGGTGTCCCTGCGAGCAGCGTCCCACCTTCCACCTTCTTGGAGAGGGACGCGCGCTGCTCTGCCCAGTCCCGCCCGGGTAGCGGGTTTGGGGGTTAAATAAATAAATAAATGCAAAACCCAAACCAGGGAATTGCATTTCCCCACGGCTGAAGTGGGCTGCGTTAGCCCCCAGGCGCTCAAGCAGGCAAGGAACGTTTGCAGTTTGCTGCTGGATTCTGAAAGCAGCAGCTCAAAGTTTGTCTTCTTCTGCAAAAAGTCCTGGCCGTAGCAGTGTGATCACCCCTACCGCACCGGTGAGGCAGCCCGATCTGTGACTGAGACTGCCTCCATCTTCCCACCGCCCGGCCTGGGATGCTTCACGCAGCTCTTCCTTTGTAATTTTGTTGTCACAACAGAGCTTCCCAGGACCGCCGGCTCGGTGTGGCACGGCGGGTCCCAGCCGGGGCTTGGGGAAGCCCGGCTCCGCTCCCCACGGCGTGCCAGGGGATCCCACCGACGCGACTCCGTGCTTCACGGCACGGTCCTGCCCAAGGGGAGCACCCAGCCGGGCGCCAGAGCCCCATCAGGTGTCAACGGCGGGGACGCCGCTCCAGCCGTGTCCCAAATCCAAGGTAACCCGGACTGGCAAGCCAGCTGCAGTCGGGAGCAAAGCCGTATTTCTTGGAGGCCTCGTAAGAAACTCGGCGGCAGAACAGCCGACGCGAATGCCTGTCCTCCAAGGAGCAGGAAACAGCCGGGGCCGTATCCTGCACTCCGTGCTAAGCCACCGTCCAGCTGATGCCAATGGATCTGTTTAGGCACGAGGAAACCTTGGATGTATAAACAATTGTAGAATTAATTAGATAAGGCTGGGAGAGAACAGACCACATAAGATGCCTAATTTTCTCAGAGTTTATTAGGACACAGGTATAATAAATGGAAAAATAGAGAGGAGGAAAAAAAAGTTTTACAGAAATTCCCATATTCTGAGAAGAAACCAAGAGTTATTTCTGAAATACCCTGATGCTCGTGCATCAAACTATTTCTGCATCAGGGTTGTTGTTTTTCTTTCATTCTTTTTTTCTGGGGGGGGGGGGCGGGGGGGGCCGCCTCGGGGGATAGGGCTTTAAAGAGTTAAAGGCTCCCTACCATTAATTTGCATCTGGTGCTTTTAGTGTGTGTGTGTGTTTTTTTTCTTCCCTGAAAAGTTGGCAGAGCCGCCGATTTTCCATAATGCAAGCATTTGGGAATTGTGAGCGGAATGAAACCGATCCAATCTCCTGACTGCGACATGAATTTTCATTAATTACAACCTTGTCAGCAAAAGCATTATCAAAGCTGAATATGAAAATGCTAATGAGTTCTCATTTGCATATTTTTCTTTGTTGGAATGTCATTAATTATTACATTTTATGATGATGAATGCAGCTGTCGAAGCTCTCCGATGCATAATTAGCCATCAGAATGCCAGGAGCCGATCAGCATTTTTGGGTAAAAAAAAAAAAAAAAAAAAAAAAGAAAAAAAAGGAAAAAAAAAAACCCCAAATTTCCCTTCAACCTCTCACACTCCCTGCTCACGCCGAAGCCCCCCAAAGTTTGTGCTGCCGACACTATTTCTGCCACCAGCTCACTCCCGGCAAGCCTGAGCGCGGGGATGGATTTCTCCTCCTTTAATAAAAAATTATTTTGTTTTTGCCGATCATGCGCTTATACAATTGGAGCAGCTCTTAATAAAAAAAAAAAAAAAAAAAAAAATCGTTATTCCAGCTTAATTAATGCCACGCTTAATTATAACACCATGATGTCAGCGGTTTTAATTAAGTATTGGCTCGGTTACAAAAAAACTCCTCGCTGCAGTAAGAGTCGCTATCCGCAGATTTGTGCAAATCACTTCACTCTCGGGTTCGGGGTCTCTCCCGGTTCGTGAACCAGCCGGATCCCAGCCGGGATTGAATCCCGCGCGGGAGGAGAAAGCGGCCGAGGCACAAAACAAGAAGCACCACGGTGCCGCGCTCCTCGGGCGGCCTTTCGAGCTCACCTCCTTGACCACTTTTTTGAGCTAAAGTGTAAGTGAAGATGACAAAACCGAGCTCATCCTCTCCCAGCCGCTGGGAACGGTGTTTATAAGTAAAAAAAGAAAAACAACACGGAGCAGATGGGACCATTACACATGACCAAACCAATCAATCACAGATGAAGGGCCCAGGTGCAGCGCAGCCGCGCAACAACGCACCATTTCACAGTCTGTCAGACACATACACATGGTCGTACATGAATGACCCTCCTCGGCTCCCCCAGGACCTCATCTGGAGCGCGTCTCCCCTCTCGCCTGCCTCCGCTCCGACTGACGTCTTCATAATCGCCCTGTCTCGGCGCTGCCGCCGCTGCCGCCGCGCGGGGAGGGGGGCGAGGAGGCACCTCGCCGGCGAGAGCCGGGGCTCCCCGGCCCCACGGCACCCCCAGAGCGGGGACGGAGGCGACGCTCGCGCCCCGCCGCCCTCGCCCGGCGTTCCGAAAGAGGTGGAAGTTTTAAGGGGAGAGGTGGCAGGACGGGGAGGAGGAGATCCCGGCTCCGGATGGGTGACGGGTACCGCGGCAAGGAGGCGCCGCCGGACCCACCGTGCCTCGCGCCCCGAGATGCTCCCTTCAGAGGGCTCTGGCCCCCCACAGCCACCCGCGCCCCTGGGGGGGATGGACGGACAGCAAGGAGGGAGCAGAGCCCCGTGCCAAGCTGGGGGTCCCCTGCGGCGAGGTCGGCCGCGAGCGCTGCAGCCCCGCGCCCCTCCTGCCCGAGTCCCGGCAAGGGGGGATGCTGGGGCGCTGCTGCGGGAAGGAGACACTTTAACCTCTTCTGCCCGAGCAGCGGTGGTGGGTCACGTTCACAGCGCACCGCCTCGTCCCCTTCAAACCGTTTAGCTGGATGGAAGGAGAACGAATGCGAGTCACGGCACCCACCAGAACCTGAACGTCGCCTGCCCATCAGGCGGCAAAGCCGCCCCGGCGGGCTCACGCCTCGCACCAAGGGCGGCGGATGCCTCCCGTGTACCAACAAAGCCCGAGAAGAGCAACAGAAATCCCAGCCAACGGCGGGCACAGCATCTCGGCAGCCAGAGAGGGGAAGGAAGATGACCCGAGTTTGTAAAATGAACCAGGAGAAAGCAGTTTGCGAGCACAGGGGGGGAAAATATGAAGTATCAAAACCCGTGTGCCAGCTGACGACTTGGGTAACTCACCCACATCCCAGTGTCAACCGGTGAACACTCGCCCCGCAGCGATGGCAGGGATACCTGCTCCCCACCCAGAAACTCCCATAAGCAAACCTAAAGCTACGTCACTTGAAACAAAAACCTTTTCTTTCCATTGTTGGACAAAATTTGCCAGTCCTTTGTAACCTGCCTGCACTGCAGCAGCCTCAACCCTGCTGCACTACTAATATAAAGAAAAGTGCAATTTCTGAAAGGACACAAGAAAGAAATAAAGGCGGCTGAGATAAGAATGTCCACTTCTCGAAAGGAAGCTAACGCTGGTCATCTCGTTTGACTGTGTCGATCTGAAGGATGTTCTTGTCACAGAGACACTCACCTGGTGAAAGGTCTCGCCCAGGCAAACGCCTAATGAGTTGCATTCAAAATCTGAAAATACACTCCAGTCACAAGCATGAAAACAGGTTAATTTAAAAATAAACAAACAAAACCTTTCAGGTTTATTTTAGCTCTCTGCTGTCACACAGAACGATCAGGGCTTCTTTACATATGCTTCAAGATATACGTTTTCATTTACACGGTATTATTTCAGAGACTGACCAAGCCCCTGTTTGGCAGGTTTTGACAGGGAATAGGAAAAAAACGGTGCATAGGGGAAATTCTGATGAAACATCTACTAGAGCCAAAGTATATCTCCTGCATGCTTTTCTGTCCAATGTGTCTTTTCTTGGTTTTCATGCAAAGCCCTGAAAAACACAAGTCACATCTCTTAAGTAATGTTTTGAAAGTATCTACCTTGAATTTTGGATCATGTTCAATTTACGAGGCACATGTAATTTTACAGCACGTTGGGCATCAGCAGAGCAACTGAAATAAACCCTCTGCTTCCTTGCGGGCAGCGCGGGCTCCTTCCATCTCCCACCCCAGGCGAGCTCACCGAGCAGTTTTGACACGCTTGTTTTGTTGTTGTTTTTAAACTGCTTATTGAGAGAATTTTCCTCCCATTCTTTTCATTAGTACCTTGGAAATACTCACATATTCTATTTCCCAGAAATTTGTATGCTCCCAGAAGTATCCTACTATTTTATGCTGTCTGCTTGCTCACACAAAACTTTGCCTATAAACTCCGTAATGCTAGCAGCCATCATACCTATTAATATTTTTCTAGCGCTACAGAGAAAAAGAGTCAACTTATGTTTTGAATGGGCTTCCTTCTCTTCTGACGAACAAAATCCACACGTTTGCATTAATAAATTTCTGGGTTTTGGCTCAAAAGAAATTGCAGTACAAAAAGCAGATGTGTACGTTGGATTCTTTCAAATTAAATTTCCAAAAGCTGAGCCTATTCTAGCTCCAGATCAAAGGCACTAAAACACCATCTCCTCCCCCTTCCAGTATAATTACAGAGATTTCATTTCTTTTGTTACACCGAGCACAACAGGTAAATCTCAAAATCTGAAAAATAATGATCGGTTGCTGCTGCGGAGCAAGTCCGTGCCACGGTGCACCTCTGCACCGCACCCCTGCTGCTTCGGCTACCCAGGGATGGGAAATATCTGCTTTATTCCTGGAGATTGCTTTTCCTTATGAGCTTCATGCCAAAGCTGCTGAGAGGAGCGTACTAGGTTACACGTTGTATTCTGGCAGGACTGGAGGAGGCTGGGGGCAGGGGAGAAGCAAAGCTTTTAACACCGATAAAATGCAAACTGGCAAGGGAGGGCAAGGGAGTCTTGCAAGTTCAGATGTTGTCAAAGTTATGAAAACGTAGCAGTTTTCCATGTGCCTCTGAAGAAAGAGGTGCACAGTCAGAAAAGCACACAAGAGATATCCAAAGATAATATCGAAGAAAAAAAAAAAATACACCACCCCTCTCTGCTGTTGTCCACAGTACTCGCTCAGAGACCGTATGGAGCGGTACAGCAAGCGTGAGGCCAGAGAGCGTAAAACAGAAGAAATTTCAGGATGTACGCAAACCTACCCAGGTTGGTTTGTGTTTGTGACCAACCCACCAAGCAGGACATTTATTCCCAATATTGACACACTTCTGTTTTTAACTTCTGATAGTATCTGGTTCTAGCACCGGCCATTAATGCGTCCCTGTATTATTTTCCCTGGATGAGAACTTCTGCATGTAATTCCTTCCACATCTGGCCTTTGCTCAGCTCAAGGCTTGTGACCAGTTTCATATTTGTCACTAGATCAAATAGCCTTGCAACATCCCCCCAACCTTCAGAAGGGACCCTCTGCAATCGCGTCCTCCCTGCAGGAGGCAAACCTGCCTTTCCCCCTCTCTAAGTGACGGAGTTCTCAGCGTCGACGCTCATGTGAGCTTGTCGCTGTGGCACCTTCTATGTTCCTGTATTATTCCTATGCCACATACAAATCTGTATGTGTTAATAATCAATGAATCATCACTGAAGAAGGTAACCAAATAATGCAACGTTAATACAGCTCCACCCATCCAATGCAACCCTATGAGACAGATAATTATCTCTAATGAAAACCAATACAGACCTGGGTTTTTTCGTACACCCACACCTGCAGTCAGTGTCTCCAGCCCCGTTCCTCCACGCTGTGCCAGCGGCCGAGCAACGGAGGATGAGGCACATGGCAGGGCCACCTCCCATCGGAGCTGCTGAAGGAAGGTGGATAACCGATACACAGCACTTAACTGTGCTGGGGTCTCTCGGATAATGACAGCTGGCAAGGCAGAGGAGGAGCAGCAGGCTCATACTGTACTTAAAACCTGCAATTTAAGGGCCTTCAGTTAAAACTCTGAGCTCCCAATAACACAGAATCACAAACTTAAGCAAGAGACCAGTATTACCTACAGCCAGAAGCTGGGCTTCTTGCACCTCATTACTGCGTTTTATTCCAGTTCTGCCTTTGATTCTCCTGTTGACCTTGGGGAAGTCACAGCTTCTCTACCCTTAATTTAGCAAAATCTGCTCAGACCATTCCACCTGGACCAGCCTACATGGCCAACCCACAGGGAAAGCAACTCCTGCACTCTCACGCTGACAGTAGAGCAAGGAGACGTTCAGAAAGAACGTCACGTGGGGCTTTCCACTGTCAGGGAATGGATCTCTGCCTATTCCGCCTAACCTACGTATGGGATGAGATAACATCAGCAAATAATATCTATCTGCCTCACCAGCATGTTTGCGAGGCTTATTTTATGAATGTGAGCGCAATACTTTTCAGTCCCTAGAATTTTAATCTTACTGGTATGCATGTACATCAAAGCATTTGTGCACCAGAAGAGGATATGCGGACCGGGATAATTTTCACAGCCAGCACATCCACCAAGGGACTGTGGGGCACAGCAAAAGAAATGAAGATGGGGGGAAATTTATGAGAGGGAGGTTAAGGGAGAAGTTTGCAAATTAAAAAAACAAATGTGAGAGCACAAGCAGAGCAGAAGAGAGTGGATGAATTCACTTAATTCTTCTAAATTCAAAGAGAGCAACAACGAAGCATGAAAGGGAACAGGATATGTTAAGGAAGGGCTGTGGAGAAAGTAGAAAAGAAGGAATGGGGCCCGTATTCCTTTGTCCTTTTTTCTTCTCTTTTTCTAGTTCCTTCCTTCCTTAGTCTTCTGCTTTCCTGACTCCTCTGTCCTTCATTATCCTCTTTCCTGTTATTTTGCTTAAAACTGGCAAAAATTACAAACTGCACAGGCGTTAAAACTGGCCTGAATTCCAAATATAAGCCCAAATCTAGGCCAGAGGTATATTTGGCAAATACAAATCCTTGCCAGATTTACACAGCTCTAATAATAAGGTGACAAGAACCGTGCACAGGATTACGGATGTGGCCTCACTCATCCTTTATAAAGTGCCAAAATAGTTTCCTCTGACTTTTATTCAACCTTTGCTCATGAAGCTCAGACCTTAGCTTTGGGGGGGGGGGGTGGGGGGGTGGGTGGGGAGAAACCCCCAAAAGAAAAAACAAACCTGTTTTGTGTTTGGGTGAAGGTTTAAACGCACTGTTTTCCATCAACCCTCAGATCTGTCTCCCTCCATTAAGCAGCAACAGGAGCCTACATAGAACATGGAAGGGCCTCACCTTGTAGCCCCATTCAGCCTGAGCAGGACACTACAACGAGAGCCTGCTCTTAGCTCTACTGACAAATTTCCAGACCAACTGCACGCCCCAGCCATGAAAGCAGAATTTGGGTTCCTATTCACTTTGGTGCTCAGCATATTTTCTCATCTGTTTTACACATCAGAAGAGAAGCAGGTTCACATTACCCTCTTTCCCTCCTTATTCATCTCAGTAGCTGAATCAAAAGTCCTTTTCACATTTTTAAAACCCCCTCAGATCCCACATCACCCTTGTTACTATCGCGGGCCCGCGGCTGGCTGCTCTCCATCTCTGGTCAGAAGAGGGACATCCACTTGCCACTCCTTGACATCTGGAATAATCTCATGGCATCCCTCTGAACCACCAGCTTTTTTCAAATCCTCCCACCAGCACATCTTTCCTTCCCTCCCCTTTTACTTTTGCTCTCCCTCTACATTTAAGTAATTATTTTGCCCTGCATTTTAAAATCTTGAAAGCGTTAAAAAAAAAACAAAACCAAAACTATAGCAATAGAAACTCGCCAGCAGATTTTTATTACTACACAGAGCCGTGTTCAAGTCAACAGGGCTCTGCACTGTGGCAGGACTCCTCCTGCATGGATCCAACTGCAAGACTGTGGCCAAAGCTGTATTTTATATTGCCTCTCTTTTAAGTGCAGCTTGCTCCCCTCAGTTTTGTATCATCAGCAAATCTCATTACATGATGGAAGAAATATGTGGACTCTTATGAGAGAACAAGTCTAGCTTCAAAGCCAAGTCCGTTCCCAACATGTTACAGGTGTGCACCACATGAGCAGGCACAGAAATTGCAACTGTTCAGGGTGTGATGACAGCTCCATATAATGTGATCAAAAACATTTCACATGTAAAAAAAAAATATCAAAGTTAGACAAAGAATAGTTCTGCCATACAAAGAGGTGAAACCTAGTCAAACAAAACACACTGGAGAAGGACTGGCTATTTAAATGATCAAGTTAAACAAGACACAGCTCAGTCTGCCGTGCTTCGCTAGCATTTATAAGCCTACCAAACAGATCCTTACTATTGCCTCACTAACCTGCCTCGCCACCTGGCTTACCACCAGAAAGGGGGGGCAGGAAGGGAACTCCCCAGGTTGACCTAAAAACAAGCACATTCCACGTGTGTAAGCCCAGTACTCTGGAGGTGATAAAAGCCTCTTGCTCTGTTCCGCAGAAAAGCAGAAACAATTCAATAGTGAATTTCAGGTGAATTTTCAAAATGTAGTCGAGAGAAGCTCAAAGATGCAAAGGCTGGAGCTCCATTGCCTTGAATCCAACCACAACAAAAAGGCACAGAATGTATTTTAAGATAGCTGGAACTTTGGGTGTGTTATACATATGGAAAATTTTGCTTATGGGCATGGAGAGATGATTTTCGTATTAACAACAGAAGGCCAAAGTGCCTCTGTAACAAAACTCATCCTCAAGTGAACACCCGTAAGTCTATCACGACAATGTAACCTGAGCATGCTCTGTAGAAAAAAGGACAAATTTTACATGTGACTTCTTTCTGCTTCATTCATACTTTGAAAGCTCTTGGTTTTCTGCAGTTTCCATCAACAGAAAACTAGGAGTATATTGAGTGGATTTAGGACACTGACTAAACTCAACAACAAGGATGCTATTTGGTCATGACCAGGAGAGTGGCAGGGAGCTCTGGCAGCTTAAACATGGACAAATGGAGGGCTACAAGCAATAAGCTCAGTCTCTGGTTGCATTTGGGTGCTCCCGTTCACAAAACGAGGATTATGAGAGAATTTATCACCTATTCAGAGATTCCTCTGCAATCCCTTGTATCCCAAGAGACATTATTTCAGAGGTTGGTGGTGTCATAGAAGACTACTGAAGCCAAAGCATATTCCCATCAAGATAAGCAGGCGTTACAAAGCATTATCCAACTTACAGTGCATCTATGAGATATTTCACTTTTCCAGTAGAAGTTGGGAGAAGAGCCTTAAAAGGAAGGTCTAGTTAAATCTAGTCACAGAATTTTCATGAGAACCATGAGCCTACCAAACCTACTTCCATTCCTTAGATATTAGCCTTCATCATCTCAGATGCTACCAAACAGTATGGGTGGAGGTACCAGAAGGTGTGTCTCCTCAGGATGACCAGCAAAAACAAAGCACATCTCCAGTCTGTAGGTCAAGGAAAGAAGATCAGATGAAGGCAGAACTGCCTCTCCGCTAGAACGTTTGCCCTGCAGCTGCAGAGATGAGACACCAGCAGAGAAAATCTGCCGGCAGCTGCATTTGGGAAGAGGGTAAGAGACTCCACTCAGGGGACAGAAGAAAGGGTTTGGTCTTCTGCAAAAGCTGTCCAAAGTGTTGGAGAGAAACCTCTGCCTGGGGGATGTGAAATCTTGTTTGATCTGGATTCTATTTCTTAAGTATTGCAAGGTTTTAAAAATAAAGCGTTTTGCTGAATCAGCTTGGTATCCAAATGTTAAAGATCTCCTCTGCCAGATGGACAACCTAAGTTCAGTTTCAGTTTGCACTGTTTTTTGCACAATCCTCCAAATATTGGTAAATTTTCATTGATGTTGTTCTAACGTATATGCTGAGGAAGACCACAAATCTTAAGTCCCCAGCCCTGTAACAGCTTAGCTCTGTGTTAAATATTCTACCCGTTACCTCCCTCAGTTTTGGTATCTGCCTGTTCAATGGAAACCAAGCATCCCATTTTGCATCTGGCTTCAGTACTACTGCCTGCCAGTCACTCAGACATCATTCCTGTGAAGACAGCCAAACCTAATGCGTACAAGAAACTAATGAATCTGGACTGGGAAGAGGCATGAGAACCTTTGATATCAAATTTGTGAAAGCCAAAATGCCTCTGAAGAAACATGAGACTCAAGGATGAGGCTGGCAAGATGACCAAGATGAAACTCCATTGTTAAATTAACATTTAAGTTCAGTCATTCATAAAAGTGTGAAGCTCACTCAAGTTCACGCACTGAAGACCGAGCCAGCAAGAGTATGATTCTTCCAGAGATCATTAAAAGGCTCAGAAAGAAGAGCATCAGAACTCTGGATATTAGTTCTTCATAGACCCAGGTCCAGAGTGGCTGAGCATCAACTCTGAGCCTGAGGGTAAATGCAACAACAGAACAGAGGCATATATGGGCTGGTCTTATATACTCCTATAGACTACTCCAATGAAAACATCCCAGATGTATGACCTGAAGTATCTTGCCTTTGGATGTGAACATCAGACCATGCAATATCAACCTTCCCATCAGATGAAGAATATGTTTATTCTGGCAGAACTAAAGATATCAATGATTTTCTTTGAGGAGGCAGAACACACCATATAGCAGAAGCCATCTGGAAGCACTTCACCTTAAGTTTGTTGATCTGCGATGGTTCCCTCGAAGACAATTTTCTCCTGACCCAACTGAGCTACTGCTTATGGATGGCCCCAAGTTCAGTCTCCCTTCCATACAGGACTGTACATTTCGTGGAGACTGGACTCCTCATTGTAAAATATATTTTAAGTACTTAAAATTATTTTAAAATAACTAAGAGACACACACAGAACCTGTCGATAAAGTACTTATGGGACAAAAGCATCATGCCACTGTGGTGAAACACAGCGCTCCCTTCATGGTTATCTCTGCGGACAGCTGAGGACACTAAGGAATGGAGCGGAGTTATTTGTTTGGGGTTTTTTTTCCCCCCATGAACATGAAATAGCCCCTTCTCTTTTCTTATTTAAGAATTCTGTGATAGCTCCTCTATAGAGTTTAATCCATCTACTGATGTTCTCACCCACCGTGTGACCACCCATTCTGGAATAATCCCTATTTCCTTCAATATTTCTTGCCTCTCTCCTGGGAAATTTATATCTGATTCTGGCATCTGTTCCTCATCCTCTTTTGTGAACACTGAGGCGAAAAATCCATTTATTTTTTAGCAGTGTCTACATCATCTGTCAATAAATTACCCTTTCCATCTCTAAGAGGTCCTAAAATCTACTTTACTGACCTCCTCTTCTTTATGCATTGCAATAATCTTTCATGATTATTTATCTTAACCTCATGTACAGTTGCTCCTTTCTTTCCCTCTCTTTGCTTTCAGATTATTATTTTTTAACATTGAACCTCATCCCACAGGTTCTCTGAACTTGATGTTTCATCTTACATTCTTGCTTGCCTGCCTTTCTTACGATATTTTCTGGCCATACTTGTTCTTCTGTATTAGGATGTTAGTATGCTTTTCATCATATTATTTATTCTTAGCATAGCTGTGTAGAATATACTTGCTACACTTACTTTTCAGTAGGTACCAATTGCCCTTGATGTTGTGTATTTACAGGGCACCATCTTTCTATTCCCTCTGAAAACAGGTTCTTATATGCAAAGCTAAATGTGAGCTACACTTAGAATATGACAGCTGCTCTGTTTGCACACCTCACCTGACTATCAGCAGGTACTTTAGTGCTTTAAAAATTATTACAAGTATTGTCCTGGCTTTAAGCCCACTTTAATGCTCAGTCAACAGCAGTTACTCCAAAGTTTCATTAATTTTTTCATGTTTCTTCATTCCTCTTTCTTTATTGTTTTTGTTTTGCTAGTTGAAATACAGCATGATTAAGCAGATTACAGCCATAGGGCCAACTTCTATAGATGCCTGCAAACCTCCCCATATAAGAGTTCTTAAAACAAGCTCTCTCTTCAGATTTTCAGTTACCTTCTGGGTGCTGCCCCATATACCATGGGAGACTTGTAATCTCAGCCAAAACTAGCTTTGGAATCAATTCCCTAGCTATGAGATTTACATGAAAGTTAAGATTTAGCATGGAAAAAAAAAATATTCTCCTACAAGGCATATTTGGAAAAACAAAATTTGCTGGCAATATGAACCAGAATCAGGCATCTTCAATTCTAGTGACATATAAAAAGGAAAATATAAGTAGTAGAAAGGATATGAACATGTTGATATAGATATCATAATTAAAAGGTATTTAAACAACAAATTAAAAATGCTTGTAAGTAAATTCCTGCCGATCTGTTTATATAGCTTCCTCATCCAAGAATTAATCAAAAGTGCTTTTTCTGGATAATTCTCACACACACACACAATGCCACTCTTTTTAATATTTGATCGTTGGCCTAATTTCTTCTTTACCACATTTAGTCAGCATGTTTGCTTCCCAGAATATCCTTCTCCATCACTTCTCATTCTGTACTCTTTTTAGAACTATTGAATATGCTTAAGACCACAATCACATAGTAAAAGTTTGCAGAAAGAAGAAATGTATCAGAGTACTCTGATTTTAGTTAAAAAGAAATATAATCTAATTAAAGTACTGATGGTTCCTGTTAAATGCATGCTCCATATCTTTTTATTTCACATGGTACAAGGATCAAAGCATGGACCTAGTATACTATCAGCCTTGTATAGTGTGAGAACTGGTGCTGTCCTTAATTCAGACCATATGGTAAGATGTATCTATTGGCATGATGCTGTAGAGAATTACTGTACCCTCCTGTCATACCCTTTTTATCATTTTCATTGGAACTGTTCTATATTTGATTTTGTATATTCAGTGCATCTGACCAAATGTGCTAAATCCAGAGCAGTACTAGAGGCTGAAGGCTGGGGACAAGAATAGAGAAGTCATTACAGAAACTGTCAGAAGTAGTCTCGAGAAAGAGAATTAAAAATTTAGCTACAAAAGTAAAAATTATTTTTTGCTCCAAGACTATCACATCTTCCTACAGAAAGAAATGATAATTTTCTCTCCTGGACATGTCCTTAGACATACAGAAAAGCCTTAGAAGAAATCTGTTGCAGAAATGCAGACGGCAGTTAGTTTTGCCCAACAATGCACAGCCAAAGCTCTGCCTGTGCCTGAGCTTGAATATAGACTGCCATTAAGGCTCAACCACCCCTGAGCCCCAATGGTTGCAGCTTTATTTTTTTGTAGGAGAATACACCAAGACACAACAAAATAAGTTGATCTTACTTAGTTAACGCCTTATTCGATTCAACATCTTCATACGCTGCGAAGTTCAGACCTAAGGTACATACAGGCTCAAAATGATTATTAATTATCCAGCTAACTCGGCATTGTTTTACACATTCTGTGCCTTAACTAGAGAGCATAACAAAACCATTGTTTTTGCCTGTTTAACGGACCATGACTGGAGCAGCTATGTAAATGACCTAGTAATTCAACAAATTTGTTTTGTCTCACAGATTTTCCCACATGTATACTTTCCAGCTGTAATGCAAATCTATTCCACATCCAGGCCAGTCGTGTCCCCCAGAAGCACGCCGCTACCTTTAGGTGTACGCTCACTGATTATGTGACTACAAACAACTGGGGAAAACAGGAAGATTGTAACTAATTCGCAAATCCTTTTTTTTTTTTTTTTGGTGGTGGTTGGTTTTTTGGAGGCTTGGGGTGTTTTTTGTTTGGTTTGGTTTTTTGTTTCTTTTCAAATGCCTATCAATGGTTTTCCTGGTGGGGTAAGGTTTTCTAGAAATTTAATTTTTTCCTCTCTATGAATATTTTAAGGAAGTCACTTACAGGTTTCTTTTAATGCTCAAACAGGTGTGAGCTCAAATTCCCTCTGCCACTAATATCAGCTCAGCTGGAGAACAGCAGCAAATGCTTATTTGAAAGCCAAACTACATTCATCTATATAAAGGGCAGAAGCTCATTAACCATTAAAGCGCCTTCTGGATGTTACTTTAAAAGCCGTTTCTCTACTAATGTGCTTGCAATGCAGAAAAATGCAGTGTCTCAAGCAGATAAAACCAGAGCCTCGGAGCCCAGCTGAACCTGCGTAGCTCTGTACCGTTTGCGCTTTGGTTAGGTGAATCCCGCCGGCGGTTTCTGAGCCAGCCCTGCAGCCGGCTTCACCGGGAGCAGCAATTATCCAATGCCTGCAGACGCTCCATGGTTTTAACTCAGCAACTCCATGCTGCACGACCCAATTCCCGCTCCAGGGCCACGCCAACGGCAGGCTCGAAAACCTCCAGGTCTGCAGAAGGTCGCTGCAGAAGAGAGGGCTGGATTATTAGCAGGAGGATGTTAGGATGTTCCTTTCTGCCTACAGGGAGGATAACTTCAGGCAGTATTTTGCAAACTTACAATTTGTACTCCAAATACAGATCAAATACATTTGCAGTTCAATGCAAATTTTTCACACAGCTTTAGTCTATGCCATGCTATGCAGAATACAACTGTCACACAAAATAACTTATTAAAAATGCTTGGACTTGTTTAAGAACAAAACACAATGGAATGTAAACTTCACTGAAAACTATGTAGTACAAAATAATATTTCAATTCTTTGCTCAGTATGCAGACATTAATTGCCACAGTCTACAGTTTCTATTTATACATCTGCTGCTCGTTCCCCAAATAAATGGAAATGTCCTTGTAATTTCTTTTCTTCAGGACTGTATGAGAGGCTGGGGTTGAATGCTGAAACTCAGAATCCTGACTGCCAGCACTTGCAAGATTGACTTGCTGCAAAATATATTAACTCCTGATTGGGAACTGTAACATATTTATATCTACATCTACAAAATACTTTTCAACACAGATTTTTTTTCTGTTAATTTTGTTCATAGGCAAGTGAGACAAGAGAAGCAGCAGGCATATTCCACGACAAGAATGCATACGTGAGCCAGTTCTTCTACAAAGCATTTTAAGGCATCTTTCAAGGCCCCAGTTGACAGTAAATAACGTGATTTTCATTGTCGTTATCTTAGAAAGCTAAAATGCTACATCTAAGCTCTTCAGGTCTCAGCCTTGACACCCTGCATAGTTAAACTCAAAATGTTGCTCAGGGTTATCCAGAAGCACTTCTACTTTGTTGTGCAGAAACCACTGAAACTAATCCAGAAAAAAAGGCTGGAAGAAATCCTGTCCAGCTGTTCCTGGGTAAGGGGAGGAAGGAACACAGAGCCTTAACTTACACGTAAATTTAGATACATGTCCATTAAAGAGCGGAATGGACCATGTCTGAAATCAGTTGCTGGTTTGTAATTCAGCTCTTGGAGATGCATTTACAGTGCCCTGCTCTCACAATATGCAAGGGGGCACATTTACTTCCCAGATTAGGGCCATTTTTAAGGTTTGGAGACATTGAAATTGAGATATTTTGGTTGTGAAACAAAACTAGATTTGGCAAAAAACCTCCAGAGATTACTCTTCCTGGATTTAGGTTGAAAACCCTGTCTTAGGTCTTCCCTTCTGTACTCACATGGGGATGGGAAGAACAAGGGTTAGGATGGTGGGCATGTATATCCATGCAGCATTTACCTGAGTGGTTGTAAGGGGAGTTAAGTGAGTTCAGTGGTGAATAAAAACATAGAACCAAGAAAACCAAGATGCCAGATGCAGATTTCGAGGCATGCCATGCCAAACAAGCCAAATAGTTCAAACTTGGCAGCTGAATTCAGGTTTTCAGACCTTTCTCTAATCAGCCCCGAAGCTCCCCCTCCTACCCCCCCGGCACGGCGTGGAGCACCACAGCCGTGGGAAGCAGTCCTGCCTGGTGGGACCTGTCTTCTCCAGGTCATAACTGGCACCTATAGAAATAGCAGTGCTGCTCATGGCCCCAGCACGTTTTCCATACACAACCACAGGACCAAGTCAAAGGGGCCTTCTTGCAGTCCAGTCACACCCCACTTCAGGGGGACCCCACTTTGGGGACGTGGCAGTCATCGTGCTTGATAAGAAACTCGGACACCAGCACCTATCCCCTCCCCAGCAGTACTGCAGCGGGATCCCTACTGCGTCCACCCCAAAGTGCCTCATTTCCAGGTGGAAATGAGTACGGTCATATCACTCCTAACATTTCCCACCTGGCTGGGGAATACCTGGTGCTGAGCAGTTGGGAAAGCACTCAGTGAGATAAGGCTCTCCCCCTCTGGAAGCGCTCGCCTGTCATGCATCGTCCATTCCGTGACTTCTCCCAACACTGCAGGTGCTGGGTTGTGTCAGCTGCACGAATGTAAAATACTTCGAATGAAAACTGGAGTCCGGGATTTCCAGTTCTTTGGTTTCTGAAGGCCTTTCCTGACCTTTTTAGTTGTTACAGTCAGATTTTCTGTTGTTAAAACACGTCTTAGTTAATGTTGTAGCTGGTCAGACAGTCACAGATTTTTCTGGAAAACACAGTTCTGCTTGTGATTCCTGAAAATTCACTTTTGACTGCTTTTTTAAAAACTTGTCATGTCTGTCTTTCTGTATGTCATATAGAATTTACTTTTTTCCAAATATAATAGTAGTTCCTTTGTTTTCTATCCACCATAAGTTGCCAGGCTCTTTCAATAGTGCATTGCCCTGAAAAGGCTTTAGGAAACAGTAAGAAAAAAACGGGACACCACTAAGATCAGTAAGTGGCTACTGAGTGTGTGTTCCCATAATGTGGATGACCCATATGAAGCATCACAACTGCGATTTTCCCAAGTGGTGGCATCCTTGGGTGTCACCGAATGCAAGAACTGAGAGACCATCAAACTCTTTTGCATTTCAAATTTACAACTGAAAATTACTGGACAGTTTTTGACACTTCCCTCATGGTTCCTCACATACCTTCACTTCTCCAGCTGCAAAACGGGAACCAAAGCCACCTGACATAACAGAGGTGGTGTGAAAAAGAATTAATGTTCGTGATGTGCCAGACACTAACTGAGAAAATCAAAAATCTGCCAGGATGAAATGTAATCTCATTTTAGGAAATGTTGAAATCATTTCTGCAGAAGGTTAAAAAAATAATAATCAGGCTGAGTCAGATACACAGCATGGAAAATTTCATCCCAAATGTTTACAGTTTAGCAATTGAAAGCAAGGCCTTATAATGCTGTGTTGGGTAAACTTCACTAATCTGCAAAAATTCCAGTTCTACTTATAATAACAGTAACAGAATCAAAGCTGTACGGATTAAAAGCAAACGCCACAGCAATATTCGTACAGAGACAAGCGCTATCATAGCATTAAAAATAATATTAAAAATTGGCACGTATACGGAGTATCCGAGGAACTCAGGATGTTTTCCAGACAGTAATTCATCACATCTCACAATATCCCTGCAAAATATATAGCGTGCGTTCCGATAAAGAGGAAGGCACATTTGAGCATAAAGACGTTAAAGAACTCGCCAAGAGCGTGCTGCAGATCGGCAGCCGAGCCGGGGTCCCCAGGACCCCCGGCACGGCCAGCAGCCCACGCCGCCCCAGCCCCCCAGTACCGCGCTGGCACCGGCACCTCTCGGCCGCTCCAACTGCGAGAAAACGCCACCTTCTCCAAAATAACAATGCTAAGAGGAAAATTACGACTTGGAGATTTTTAAAAGGAAAAGGGATGAAACCAGAGGGGAAAATATTTATTTTGCAATACAAGTGCCAGTCGCTGGCAAACACACGCGCCGGCCCTCCCAAAAGCACGTCAGGCAAGTGATCATGTAAGGGCACAACCCGAAGAAGTGCCGCATTGATCTGAAGCAGACAACTGGGAGGGAAGTAAGAGTAAGTCATTGTATCTGCTCTTCATTTTGGGTTTTGCAATAGAAAGAGAAAATAAACACAAGCAAAGATTTTGTCTTCACATATTAGGTCACCGACCAACTCCTACAACCATTAAGAGATCTACATTCAGTGACCTTACATCCTTTTAGAGAGTCTCAAAGCAATATCAGAAATTAAATACTGTCTTCTAGTTAGTAGTATAGGAACTTTTTCAAGAAGTCATATAAAATCACTACTGTGAACACCAGAATTATTACATACAGAGGGAAGGAGTACACAAACTGTCCGTGCAACAAAATAAGGAAAGTGCTTTTGATCTTTTCTATTCTCATTTTTACTACATTCAACAAACTGGGTTAAATCAGCCTTGTAAACCTCAGAGAAAGTTTTCTCCTGCAGCAAGTTTCTGCCTGCCATACCCTCCGCCGTGACTGCTTGTCCGGCACACAGCGGCTGGTGACCGAAAGCGTTCACAACGCTCCACCTTGTGCGGCATGCTGGGTTAAATTCAGGGTGGTTAGAGCACTTTGAAGCAACACAAACCTAAATATTCCTGGTAGGCAAACTGAGGAGAGGAACTGAATTATAATGAACCAGCAGCTGTCACAATATGACCACAGTAACCAAATCAAAATATCAACCACTAACCCAGATGAGATTCAAAGGTCACCACATAAGCCAGCAGCTTTCTTCAGCAGTGCCTGAAACCTCAATCTAATCCTTGCAGTGGAACGCTCCATTAAGCTACAGGGGGTTTAGAAGCAAGTTACTGTACATTGGTAAATGATTTAATGTACTAGCAAGATATTCAAAGTAGTGGGATAAGAGACATTCCCAAAGTGCACACCTAGAAACCGGAGAGGTGATGAGAAGCAACACCCAATGTGCCAAACCCGTCACAGCTATCTGGCCACGCACATTTCATTGCTGGGCCAAGTAACTACTCTTCAGATACTCTTAAGAAAACACTAAATACCTAGCAGGGTAGCGGGACTCCAGACACACACAAAGCAAGCTGTGTTTGAATACACGCAGGCAGTAGTTTGAGGAGCTGAGTAATGCATGCAGCTCTGCGACTTCTCTCTGCTCCTCCCCACAGGGCTTGCTCCAAAGCCTAATGCGCAGGCTTCCTGGTAGACACTGACCATGTAAAAATATATTTTAAAAACCAAGTATCTGAGAAATAAAATACAATAAGCCCTCATTTAAGCACAGGCTGCCTGCAAACATTTGTGGTTCACAGGTACAGGGTCAGTAATAGCTCTACCCAGTAACAACAAAGTCTTTTCTGCCTGGAAAACCACCTCAAATCAGGAGCAACTCCATTGAAGTCAACAGCATACACCAGTATAAAACCAGTTCAAGCTGGATAATTGTCAGGCTTTTTATCACTTGCCAAGAGAAAGAGGAGCATGGAAAGAAAACTACAGTGTGGCTCTGCAGGTGCCAGCTGCGTAACACCAGAGTTTACGGGGACCTTTCCTGGGGGAGTTTGCAGACCTGCCAGGAAAAGGGGAATGACAAAACACATTTGGAGTAACAGGAGTTGGGAGCTGGCAGTCCAGGCAGCCTCCATCCGAGTAAACAGCACTGTGCATTGTTCATCACCACAATATTTAGATTTCTCCTAAAATCACAAATACAGACGTGACCAGCGCAGACTGACAGTGGTCTTTGTTTCACAGACAGTCCTCCACAGAGGCAGGGTGAGCAACCACAGCGCCTGTCCTGGTGCCGGTTAAGGGTTTCCATTCCCACACGGCACAGAAAGAGACCTCCCGGCCACGGCCCTCGGAGGTGTCCGAGCGGGAGGGAAACACGCACGCAGCCCAGCGGCCAGCCCTCCTCCTCCGGCACTACCGCTCCGCGCCCAGGAGCGGAGCAAAACTGGGGAGTAAAGGGCTGCGCCGACGGGACAAATTAAGAAGAGTCCACTCTAATTACCAGAGAATTATACCCAAGCACGGATGCAAAACGCCGTGGGTTGCGGGAGGCAGCTGACTGCCCCGGCAGCACGCACACGTTATTGCGCAATAGCACGCTTGTCAAAAGCTGTTAGTCGCTCACCGTCCGCTCGCGCACACATTGATCTATGCGTGTAGGAGCATCACTGGTATTATTTCCAGTTGAAATTACCAAATCTCATAATAACCAAAAAACGTCAGGGCGCTTCAGGACCACGCGCTGCGAGGACGCTGCCACGCTGCTCGGCTCACGCCTGCGGCTGGAGCAGACACCGCTGGTTCGGGTCCGCAGAGCCGCGACGGGGTGAGCGGCGGCTCTGCAAACCCCTCCGATGGCAAGGAGCGGGACCTTCTGGAAACATCAGGGCTTCCAAAGTTCCTCAACAGAGTATTACATGGCTTAATTCTTTAACCGGGTGCCTCCAAATGTGTTTTTATAAAAACAACTATTTCTTCAACCAAGTGAAACCAGTACTTTCGCTAAGATTGGCAAAAACAATCAGAGTCAGGAACGAGATTGTTCTGTGACCCAAGGGCAGGGAGAAGAGAGAGAGACTTTTAAGTTCTAAAGACTCAAATTAAAGGTTAAACTTGAAAGCACCACGCAGCCCAGTGGGTTTCACAGAAGCGTGTGGCTATTTGCAAAGCGTCTCTGCGCACTACCTAAGCCCCATGGCGTGAGTTAAGATGGGAGTGTTGAAATTTCCATGCTTTTTTTGGCTTATATTAGACCCTTTAAAACTGTTGTAACCATGTTTTGTACGTGAATACATACAAATGACTACAAGCTCCAACATTGTCCCATATGTTAAACAACTCACAAATATTTCCCAATATTAAAAGACAAGGCATATTTTAGGGACATATATTAGAGCTGAAGAATGATATATCACAGTTACAGCTCCATGTTTTTTTTGGCTCGCATTCAATCCTTTAAAGCAAAGCATTTGGTTAGTTCATTGACAACTGCAGAAGAAGGGTGTGATCTTGGCCAAGCATAAGCATTACTAATATTTTTACATCATATATTTACTTTAACTAAACTCATTTATCAACCATAATTAAAGAAAGTAGCTATCATTCACTTACAAATAATTATAGCCTCTCTTCATACTGCTTTGGTGTTTGCTGCTAAGCTAAATGATTATTCAGGGGTGTCAAAACTTTCTATCATGGGGTGTGGGGTGGAAGGAGGGTCCTTGCCAAACGCCCTGGGCAAAATCTCACTCCTCTAAAGCAGAATAGGCTGCAACTACCCTCGCCTGAAATCCAGGAGTTTGCAGCTCACAGGTCCCAGCAGGCAGCGATCCACCATGCTCCAAAACAAACAATGGCTTCAGTGTCCCTCACCAGTTATTTATCTGTTCCCTTTTGTGAACATATATTTATCGTATTTTCAGAAATCCTTTTCTACTTTAAAAGTCCTGTTCAGAGCACGTCCTTATTTTCTCTGCCAACTGGCCACTTCTTTGAAAACAAAAGGCTGAGCCTTAGAAAACGACCATTTACCTCTTTCAGCAAATATTGCAGTTACTATCCCTCTCACAGCAAGAAAACATAGTCTGTTCAATAAACATCATCGGTGTACATTTTTGAAATTGCATGACAGCTTAAAAAAAAATAATCCATGTTCCCACCCTTATGCCGAGTACGATCAACCCCAAAAATGAGAATGAGGGATTTAAACCCTCAGAATTTTATTTCTGGTTCACTTATTCCACTTTCAACAACACGGTCAAGTTAGGAAATTCGATTTCTTACTTTGTATTCTGGAATTGACAAAGGGAGGAGAGAGATTGTCATGCGACCCAAGGTCTCTGCTCGCCATATGATCATAGTGAGTCCCATCTCCATAGTTCTGTTAACAAATCAGGAAAAAACAAAATTTTACAAGTTTAAATAGCATTTTTCAAAACCTACAGGTCCATGTTTCCCTTCTAAGTTTTAAGCCAACTATAAGTAATATTGTTCCATTTATTGTTTTCCCCTATTGATTCTGCTGGAAGTGATGTGTTCCAGAACATTTTTAAAGCTGTTTCAAATTTTTATTTCATTAGTAATTGACTTCAGTTTGCTGTGTGGATAATCCTGAATGGGTGACTGAGACGAGGGTTCCTGGAATTTCGTGCTGTGCAATTCAGCAAAAAGCCCTCTCTTAGCATAAAAGCCTTCTTGCCCATAACATATGCAAGAACAGCAAAGAAATACTACTTTTAACATTTTGCTTTTTAATTCTATTTATATGTAGAAATTTGCCACCTTAATCACCTCACTGCTATATACATACACTGGACTATAAAAAAAAATTAGAATTTTTTTCACAGTGGGTGTGGAAAGTTACTTCTCACTGAAAAAATAACCTGCACTCATCCTTTGGGTGTGCAATTCTACGCGTGGCTAGTGAGCGGCAGCGACCCCCTCCTGGCCCGCACGCTGCGCTGCCTTGTTACCTCTCAGTACTTCTCTGAGGATCAACAGCATCAGACGCTACCCACAGAGTCAAGGACGTATAAAAATCTTGCCAGGATCAGGCCCTTAATTTTTGAAACAGTTTTGGTGGAAACTTCTGCTTTCAGCCACTCGATTAGCAAAATCTTAAATTTAACTACAAACATTGGCCAAGCACACCAGTTATGTAATGTTTTGTTTCTTCGGTTTAGAAGAACTCACGAGAAACTAATTCTCCCAACATGGAAATACCATCACCATTTTACAAAGAAGGAAAGAGAGAGAGGTCAGGCTGTTTGCAGAATAACACTGAAAGTTAATGCACAGTCTTGATTGAAACTCCAGAAACTCCCAGGCTCGTGCTCTTTTCTTTATATCTCAAAACTTAATTGTACGCTCACATTCAAGTTTTTGCATGCATAAATAATTGTGTGTGCAAATTTAGAATTTACTTTTCAAAACATCTTTCCCTCGGAAGCAATACAAGTGTCAAGTAAAAAAAAAGGGATAAAAATAAAACTGACAGATGTGAGCAGTAATGACGTAATGGATGCTAAGCAGGACGGAATAAGAAAAGGTGTCAGGCTTCCCTCCCTCGGCGGCAGCGCCAGGGTCCCCCCGCCACACCGTAAACGGGGGACCCCCCTCGGCTGCCCGCAGTGCGGTGCAGCGCTGCGGACATCGGCTGAAAACCTCAGCTGGCGTAACGTCCGCCGGGGGCAGGACCTGCCCCGAGGGGAAAGGACGGACCGAGGACGAGCAGGGCAACCGCATTTCTCCTCGCCAGACAGACACTCGAGGGCACGGAGCTCCCGGCAATGCTGCTTGCGAGCCCCGATCCTTCACGTTAATTAGAAAACAATTAAAAAGCAATTTAAACAAACTGTTTAAATAAGGGCATAAGTAAGAGCAAAGCCACTTTTTGCCCAGCGTAAGTGTACTTCATGCGTTTGCAGGAAGTAAACAGAAATAATCATCTTGGTACTGAAGCACAAGCCGTGCCCAGCGCCGAGGACGAGCAACGCCGCGATGCTCCGGCTGGGGAGCGGGGCTGCCGGGGCAGCTCGGGGGGGACCATCGGCAGGGCTGCCCGCACTGTGCTGCTCGGGGCGCAGCTGCTCTGCTGGAAATAGCATTTCTTCCCTACCGAAGTAACCGGCATCCCGATCCTGAGGTGTCTAAAGAATTTGGATAACCGTCCACAGCCACAATCGGAATGACTGAGTCCAGCTGTCTCGCAAATCTCAGCGAACGCTGAGCATCGCCGTGCCAGACAGCGGCTCGGTGTCCGCATTCCCCGGCGGCGGCTCCCACTCTTACGTGGGGAGCACAGGAGACTGTCCTTGCCCCATCCTCAGCAGCGTTCGGAGCAGAGGTGGGCAGGGAGGTGGGCAAGTAGCCGGCAGCCAGGCTACCTGCCCTGGAGCTCGGATGGTGCCAGCAGTAGGGGGGGACGTGCCGAAACACCCAGCCCCCGCCTGAGGAGAAGGGTTTGGAAGCCCCTCACTGGAGGCACGGAGCGGCTGAGGTACACCGCGGGAAGGGCAGGGGCACGGCTGGCACGGTGGGACGGAGCCGGCGGCCCCTCTCCAGCTTCGCCGCCCTGAGCTCGGGCCCTGGGGTGGCCGTGGAGTGGCCGGCAAGCCCCTGCACGGGGACGAGCGCTGCCCACGGCGGGGGCACTGGCCCACTCCCCAGGTTTGGCGACAGCCACAATCCCTAAAAATCCAGCTGCGGAAAACAAAACGCTTGGCAACATCTCTGCTCCACCCGCGCTCTGGGTGGTGGCAGCAGTTGGTAGGGCCTAGCAAGAAAAAATGGTTAATTAATATTCTCGCTACCTGTTAGAAGTAGCAGAGCAGGTGCCAAATTCAATCACAGGATCAGGTTTGAATGTTAAAAAAAAGGCAATTTTAAAGAGAAGACAGGCTACAGCCAAGTTTGCATGCCCATTTTTCTACGCAATCAGGTGTAAAACTCATATTTAAGATTGTAAATTTACATATGCAGGAAGTCTGGTTTGGGGGAAAAAGATTAGATATACTTACCCTGGATGGACTAGGATGTCCTGTATTCCCCCAGGACCCTGAGCTAGTTCTGTCTTCTACATCTAGGGACAAAAAAGTTCTTTAGGCTTTATTGCAATAATTCTTTCCTTTTGTATAGGCACTTTTAAATTAATGTTTCAAATTAATCTCCTGTTGCCTTTAATTAAGAATCAGGCACAGGGCTACTACGATGGTAGTGGCTTCTGACCCACTGCTTAAATTAACTCATTTAAATTCACAGCAGAAATGAACTGGACCCTCAGGAACCTGAGGTTTGAGCATAAAAATTACTTCAGCGGCTCAGTGTTTCTTAACACTTTAAAAAGTGACTGCACTGTACCAGTTAAAATCCTATCAAAATCTCCAGCACAAAAATAGGTATTGTCAAACAGTAAAAATAAAACATGATAAAACAGATGAAACCTAGAAGTTAAAGTAAGGCATGTTTGGGGTAAATGTACCTCTCAGCACCTCATCTAGGCTTCTGCTGCAGAAAAGCATTTACGCACATACTTGTATCTCAAGAAGAGAAAAGCACATTCCTAAAGCCAAGCACAGAGGGGGTATTTCTGTCTTGTCCTCTATCATTTGATAGAGAATTCACTGCAACCATTGGGTGGGAGACACTCCAGTAATTTCAGACAGTCCATTTCAGGGTGTTTTTAACCATTTTCCCCGTTTGAGAGGGTGTCTCTAGGAATAACTCGTCCCATTGCATATGTGCTAGGACATGGTGAAACCTGCCATTTAGGATACAGACCAAAGAACCAGGACTTCTACAAGTTCCTCTTAACTTTGCAACAAGACACAGAATTGTTTCAGCCTGCCATTTTTTTTTGTGCATTTCATCCGTGCACCAAAGGGACAGCTTGATAGTCACCCCAGGAATGCGAGGTGAGCTTCGCTAGTCAGCCACTGCAGTGTGCTTCCAGATCACTGGATAAAAGAGGCTAGCTGGACTGCAACACTGCATTTTCATTGACAAAAACCAGGTCATAGACACATTTTGCATATGAATGCTCTCCACATTTCACAATTCCCAACATTTCTTCTCTGATGGAACTATTTTCATTCCACTTTCCCCAAGTCTTTCCCAGTATTGTCCATTAACCCAGTTTATTGTTATTAAAACTTCCTTGTAACTTTGAATGGTCTTCCAAATGTGGAGCTTAAAAAAAAAAAAAAAAAGGCAAACCCCACACCACCAAAAAGACCCATGCAGTAACTTCTTCCAAAGACACCCCATCTGCACGGGGCTGTCCCTCTCGGGTACCCCAAGCAGCAACGTGCACCTCCAAGCTGGCCACGCTACTTCTGAGGTTGCACCAAGGCCCAGGAGAAACCGAGGAACCCGACTTGGCCAGGGACCGCTGACACTGAAAGCTAAAGATCTTCTGCAGTGCACTCAAGTATGCTGGGATATGCTTGCACAACCGCTGCCATCACAAAACCTTTACTAAAATGAGTTGGGAGCCTCCTGAGACTTTCCACTTGGCTAAAAACTTAATGGCTAAACATAACACCAGTTCAGCGAGGCACTTGCGCACAGGTTTAATGGAAGCCTGTGAATAATTCCACTGAAATCATAGTTCACTCTCGTGTTAATTCAAGTAAATGAGATCACTCATGCTTAACGTTAAGCACATCCTTTAGTACATTGATGGACTAGACCATACTGCTTAAATCCATTACTTTTTTTTTTTTACTTACAGTATGTTAAATATCAGGAAATTTGATTGACATTGATTTATAACAGTATTATTGCACATTTCAGTGCTATTTACCAACTTACTCCTGTGTACCCACTAGCATCCTAATGAAATAATAACATTGCTTGCCTTTTGCCATGCACAAACAGTAGCTTTAATCTAATTGGAAAAACATGTATTGGGTCTTGCTGGCTAGAGAAACTTTCTCAGAGCGCTGCCGAAGACCACGCACACGAGCAGCTCCCTTCCCACCTGTGCGTTGGTTCATGCAGACCTCTAGGGCTGGTGGGAACTTTGGTCGTCTGAGAAACAGATATGGTCATTAGCGCTTTAAAATACGGGTGCTGTGACCAAATCTGGTTGACTTCCAAGACCAAAAAAACCCAAACAAAACCCCCACACGTTTCTATAGTTTAATACTTTCCCCCAATTACAATTCCTATTATCTCAATAACGGATGAACATGTTAATAGCACAAGACACTCTTAGGTAAATATTTAATTAAGCTCCAGAAAAAGAAAGAAAATGTGTATCATTTACCTGACAGATCAGATCAACCATTCTATTAGGTTAATTAGGCATATTTTTTAAAATCATTTGTGTTATGTAACAGGCAATTAACTCTGTAGAGCCCCGATCCATTGCCTGCTAAAAATCAGCAGATATTATCCCATTGACTTTGATGGGCATCGTCCCACCCTCGAGCATAGCTTCCAAAATCCATCAGCGAGCAGAAGAGCTCAGCCCTCAGGAATAGCGCCTGGGGGACCGGGCGAGAGCTCTGAGCCCACCTCCAGAGAGGTGACAAACCCAGCACCTGCAGGCACGGCCCCATCCCCATCCCACTCTCCGCTCTGCCATGCAGACCCACGAGCCCACTCGCGTGTGCGTAAAACAGAGGGCAAAGGACAGAGCGACACCAGGGAAGGGCCCTGCGCGGGGCATCACCTGGGGAGCTCTGCTTTCATTAACAAGGAGGTGTTATTCGCATAGCTGCCTGTTAGAAATTTCATTTATTAACATACTTATTTGCTGTAAAAGTCAGCTAACCTAAAATAATGCATGCTGTCAAGGCCCCTTACGCTGGCTCGTGGCCAGCGCTAGGAGCAAGATTTACATGCCAATAAAGGTTTTCAGACTGCTATACTGTGCATTTTTATTTATATTTTAAGAATACAGATGCCGTCGTCTTGGGCACTCTAATACGTCACCTAAAATAACACATTTCAGGGCTACGTTTTGAGCAATAATCCTTCTCCTGCACTCGGTGCCGAGGAGGGACAGTGGAGAGGGAAGGCGGCATCCCCACACCAGCCCGGGCAAGGGGTGCACTCGGCTGCCGAGCTCTTTCCTTTGAAAGCCCACCACCCAGCTCCAGCTGAGAGTCCACTATCGTCCCTTCAACATATGCTGGGCTGATACACGTGATTTAACCCACTCGTGGTGCTGCTTCCGAGTCATGCTCTTCAAAATCCTTTTTTTTCAGGCAAAGGGAAGGGGCACCACACTCCCGCAGGTGCCCAGTACTTTCTAGCAGCACACGGAAATACTGGCTTCATGGCCAACCGCTGGACAGCCCCAGGGATGTGAAAGGAACTATTTGTGTGCTTACAGTTAAACATATGTTTTTGTGGTGAGCTGAATTCCTGCCCGGCTGTCCTTTCTGGTACTCTTTGCTGCGTTATCCCTACCTCTCCCTTGAGCCAAGCGTACCAATGATCAGAGGGCACTATCAGGTGCTCAAAATAACACAGGAACAACACACACCTCAGGGCTGAGGTATTCCTTGTCTCTGCAAACATCCCAGATCAAGTCCCTGGGCACACACAAGACTAACCTGGAGAAAAAGTCCTGCCTAGACAGAGGCGAGCACCGCCGAACACAAAGGACACCCCTGGGCAGGGAGAGGGACAGCTTTTGGGGATACATCAGGGGAAGACCGATGTTAAAGATATGCAGGCATCGTTCTATATACCCAAGCGTATTATATCACGTAGAGATTAGGAGACTAACCTCACAGAATAATTCTGTAAGATTTGCCTAGACTCCAAAATATTCAGCCATCTCAATTTTGGCTGAAAACTCCTTGACCTTTACCTTGCTTTAATCTCAGCCCACATAATGCTCAAGGTCTTCCACCACAGTTAAAAGTTCTGGACTCTGATCAGAAAATGACAAGCAATGGCTCTTGTGCCTTATCTTCAGGGGTCACGTCTTAGCTTTCGACCAATTTTCTTTGTATTTAGACTTAAATGTGCAAACTACACTATATTACTCTGCAAAACATCAATGAGAAGGCTTAATTAAGTAACACTGACAGATAAATCCATTTCTTTCGCAGTAATCAAATCAAAGCAGGTTGACATAACACAGGAACTTAATACAGTTATTCCCTTGTAATTGGAAAAAGGCCCTTTACTTCTCATTAAAGCAATCTTCTGGGTATTGGCATAATAAGAAGGCTCAGGGCTTTAATACTGCCCTATAAAAGCCCCAAGATACAGACCCCTTAAGCAAACATGCCAGATTATCTAATTCCTTGATCATAGTGGAACATGTAGTTATTGTTTTAAACTACTAATTCTTTATCTCAGCTACAGACAAAAGGAAGGAACTCAGACTAAAACACGTATCATGAAGCTCTATAAAAATGCAAGCTCTGGCTGGGGAAAAAGACGCATTTTCAAAAATACCCTAGATCTTCAGCTGGGAAACGGAGAGCTTAGCAAGATGAAAATTGTTCTTGGATATAAACAGTTATAAAGAACAAATAATAAAGTACGGTTTTATTGCATTTGTGAATTTGCTGGAAAATATTTTTTCAATGGAAGCGGAGCTGGCCAAAGCCTTCCCGCTGTTGCTGCGTTGGTACCACAGCTGTCTCCCACTACCCCCGCTATCCCCACGCAGAAGGCAGCAACTGCCTACAAACCCTCAGAGAGGCACAACTTCTTCTTCAGCCCGTGAGCAGATTCGGAGTGTCACCGGAGCGGGTTCAGCACCCGTGTGATGGGTTATGCCGTGCATGGAGCTCTCAACTGTTCCGTGTGCCTGTGGCCATGAAGGGGTTATGTGGTGGGGTATGACACTGGAGTGCTCGATGAACAGATGGGCGTCTGCACCTTGCATGCGTGCTCCTTGTCTCTTTTCATCTTGTTTACAAGTCTTGTCTTAGTGTGATCCAGTGAGCTATCAGCAGTCAAAAGCCAGCTCTCTTCTGTCCCCCTCTAACCAGCCCTCAAATCAACAGCATTTCTCCCTTGGTAGAAAAGAAAAAACCCTCACTAATTACTACCTAGTTAATCTAGCCTAGTTTACTAATAATTTAGTATGACAGATATTGCAAGAAGGTTTGTAAGCTCCTAAACCTAATTCCGGAAATTTATTATGTACCCTGTAAGTACTGCCAGTTAGGTAATTAGGACAGTGAAACCCTAATGACACCAAAGTCAATGCAAAATTCTCCAGTGACTTATTCTCAGAGCTTGGATTTATCCCAGAGTGCATAAACTTGAACACATATGTAATTTTCTCCAGAATCTGGCTCCTGTAAATTAACCTCACTTAATCACAAGCATTAGGCAATGTGACATTACAAAAAGCAAATCATCATGGAAGATTTGGTCAGTTTTTCAGAACGCAATTCATACGTGATTAATACAGTGTGATTTAAATAACTAAAGCTTCACTCAGCATCTGAGAAATTCTATCTAAAAAAAGTAAAACTGGCATTTAAATGGAGTCAAACCACTCTGACCATTTTAAGCAAAGAACCTGGAAAAGCATATTCAACTGAATCTAGAAAAGATGTTCAGTGCTGTAGAGCAAGACTGACTGGATTCAAATCATGATACCTCTATTAATGATCTGGGGAAAAAGGAATTGCAATCCACATTGTTTACACCCCCGTGTTGGAAGGTACTGCAACTTCAGAGAGACTGCTGATGCTTAAGGATGCAGGGAGAAATCCAGAGCACTGATTTTGGGGCCAAAAGCTGCACTTATGCAGAGGAACAAGTTCTAGAAAGCCACCTAACCCTAAAAGTACTTTTCAGCAGCCTGCAGGGTTCTGCTTCTTGCACTAGGGTTCCCTTGACAACTAAAAAAAAAAAGGAGGGATGCCCTGGGAGCCCCTGAGCAGGGCGTGAAGCTCTGAGACCCTCCAGCAGTGAGGCTCACGCTCTGCCCAGACCTCCCGGTGCTCCCCATCAGCTAAGTACACTCCAAACGTGCCCAAATACAGACGGGACTGAGTTCAGCAAAAGCACAGCAGATACCATCGTGGTCCACCACAAATGTTGAGGTCTGAGCACTCTAGCACACAGGCAATCACTATTATACCTCCACCACCACCTGTGCTTTAGAGAAGCATCAGCTCAATATTTGGTGTCTTTAAACAGCCACCATGCTCAAGATCTCAAATGAATAACGGTGCTTAATACACACCTCCCATCTCCAGAAAAGGAAAAAAGTTTAGAATTAGGTGACCTAAAGGGCAACTTACTGCCTAATATATGTGATTTCAAATTATTTTCACGGTAGGCCACTAGCTCTGACAAGCTGTGTGACTCTCTCAGGCCAACAACTACTTTATTTTAAGGAGCTGTGATGCATAAACTGGAGGCACCATGTAAGGGCACTTGACCTTGGTTATAATGCCCAGTCCCTTGCACTTTTACCAAAGAAAGTTTCACTGAAACCCTTGAAGTGCTCCCAGAACCTTTAGAATTAGAAAAGTAGTATTTTTTCTGGAAAAACACCCAACCCACAAAAAAAACCAAAACAAACTCTTCTTTGCAGGAATAATCCAAACAAATACTTGGGAAATCATCCAAGACTGTAGCAATAACACAGGACAATAAACTAGATGACTCTGGAATATAATTTTGTTTGAACCTCCCACCACCTCCAATAACAAATTTGGGCACATACATAAAATCTTAAGATCACAGGATAGGAAATTATATTCTCATGCTTTACTCTGGTAAACAGCAAGATGGATATCACAGGCATTTTGCTCGTAGAAAGTTTGGGGGGGGAGGGAAGAGAAAAAAAGAAAAAAGAGAAGACAGACTAGCAAAAGTAACTAAGAACTTACTTAGTTCTTAGTGTTGCAGTGATGCAGAACAAGGTATGCCGTTTGAAAGATGATACATATGAAAAAGCCATGTAAAAAGAATTATGTACCTGGTGTTACACACAGTAACAGTAGTCTAGCAACTAGGTGAGATAATAGAAGAAAAAAGAGCGCAGTGGTGGATCTTGTTAATTTTGTAGCAAACTTGATTAGGAACGTTGCTTTCTCCACCATGGTGTTTCGTGGTGCACTCCAAGAACCTAAACTTCACTCCACCCTTCCAACACCATCATCCCAGCACACGTCAGGTTATTTCATTTGTGTATTTGTACCACTATGCTCATGAGAGTAAATAGGAGAAGCATACACATATATATATGATTTTTTTTTTCAGATGTTCAAATAGTAAAGTGAGCAGAAGGGGCAAATTTGGTTTGTTTTTATCAGCTAAACCTCCTTGCTATGAGAAGACAAGGGTGAAATTCTACTTCTGTGGGAGTTTTCCATTTGATTTCAATCAAGACTAAAACTTCATCTTTAGTATTTGTGTTCCCTTAATTCAGAATAAATCATATTTCATGTTTAAAACAGCAACATTCAGAGAAGCAGCACAATCAAAATCATGACACTTAACGAATGTAGTAATACAGGTGCTGAGCAAGAAGCCTGTACTTGAAAGCGTGTCTGTGAAAAATCTGGCCTTTATCTATCAGCTTCAGAGCAAGAAACACAGAATTATGTTTCTTTAACTTTTATTTAACTCAGTGCTAGGCCATATTCTTTGTAAAGGATCTAAATAAACTACATATCAAGCCAAAGATAATTCTTGAAGAACAGTCATTTCATGTGCATAAGTGCAAAAAAAAAAATTTATTGATAGAATTGTCTTTCTGGCTCTGAAATAGAATTGCATTACTGTAATTCCAAAATACTGTAACAAACTTGGAAAATATTTTAACACACAAGAGCATAAAAATGCTTAAATTGATGACTTTTTATCTTTCATGAATACTTAGAACATATTTCAGAGAAGACAAGTGCTCCATTCCTGAATTTGCCTATACAGCAAATAGGACCAGTTGTGCAAGACCAGAGTGAAAGGAAAACGTTCCACATGCTCGTCGGTGGACTTGGTCAAATTATTTAAGATGACTTTCCAAAGAAGAAAGGTAATATACTACAGTCAAAATCAATACATTTGCTTAACCTCCCCAAAAATGTTGTAATGTGTTTGCATTGGGAAAAGATGCCAAGGAAAATGGTGGTTCCTTCCCAGCACTTGACTCCTGCACACAGAGCGGGCGTCTTCTGGACACCGTGCTCGTCTCCGACAAGCCCTTCTGCTTCAGCGGCAGGGCAGCTGGTGACACCACCGGCGGCCTGGCAGTCCTGCCCGGCCTCGACCCCTATAAACCTCCCAGCCTTCCCACCCTGCACATTCGTCTCCCCCACCCATGCCCGCTTGCACAGAGGGCTGCGATTCGGACAAGGACATGGGAAGTTTAGCTTCTCCAGAAGTAAAGAGCAAAGGGATAACTGGAGGAAACCTAACATGGTCCAAGCCTTTGTCCACCAGAGGACTGGTCTGGCAAGGGCTTCTGGTTCAGAGCATCGTTTCACGTGTACCACGATGAAACCAGAGTAACGTGTTGTTACGCACTGTGCTCTCCCCAGCAGACAATCAGAAGGCACAGAAGACACCAGAACTGCAAAGGAAAATCCAGCGGTGAAGCTGCAATAGAAACATGGCATAGAAGCACAGAGAAGGGTAACCAAGCTAGCTAAGAAGAGCAGGAGTAACAACTGTGGAGGACAGGAGTGGGTAGCCCTGTGCTTCCTGGAGAAAGGGTGTTCAGAGCTACAAAAATCCCTCCCTGGACTGGCTTTTACAGCGGCGGTTTGGGTGACGGAGATGAACAAATGGATACAGCCCACCCTTGCCAGCAGCAGAAGACAAAAGCAGTTAGTGTTAAAGGAAAAGCTAGACCCTGTTTCCCACCGTGTTAGCTCAAAAAAGCTGATGGCTGTTCTGCTCCTGGCAGGCTGGGTGCTCCTTCACGGACCCAGACAGGCTCTGGGTTACTGGGGTGGGTTTGTGGTATGGGCTGACCCCTGAGAGGTCCTCAACACTGAGGTCTTTGAAGAAAGTTGTTTGGAGAAAGAGGTAACAGAAAGGGTGTGCATTACAAAACATCAGCTGCTTTTTTTTTATAATTTTAACACAGCAAATCAAAGATAGTCTTACATGCTAAATATACATAATATAAAAAAAAAAGCCAAAGTACTGAATGCGTGGCTAGCAGTGGTCTGTTTGCAAAACAGGCATTTCAATTCTGCACTAATTCAGCCAGTATATCTTTACCTGCACCAGTAAACCCCTTTATGCTAACCCCGAGTATTTCCCCAACTGTGTTGATTTGCTGACATGACCTAAAATACAAAGAATAGTAAATGGAAAAAGACAAACATCTTCAGATTTGAATTTTACCTTCAAGGGAAAAAATAGTATATTAAATAGTATATTAACCAATGAAAATAATTTTATATGAGATTTAACATTCACAATATCCTCAAATAAGAAGGAAAAGGACCAAGATCTCTACAGGAAAGAGTCTTTTTATACACATGCCATACTAACATGCGATTAGCATTTCTCATTGTGTCAAAAATGAGAAGGGTGGGAAAAATACTAGACTAATTATGACTATTATCATACTTAGACAAGTATGATAAACAGATACTTCGGGATTGCTATTTCCTCTTTGTGCTCTGAAGCACCTTATAAACAGTACGTCAGATACTGCTAATACAAATTAAGTTAAACACACCCGCTTTGTGGATTGAGACCTTTTCTGCTGTTTTGTTTTTCGAAAGATTTTTTCCCCCCTCAGAGTATTATGTTTTTTAAGAACGAAATAAAAAGTGAGCTCAACAAAAAATTACAAAATACAGAAGAAGGATTAAAGAGCAGTAGATGAAGGGAAGAATAAGCTGGTCACCTGGACCTTTGGTAAGCTAAAGGACTGGCAAATTTAAAAGTCATATCCATTGATGCAGTCTTTTTTGAAGATTTTGCTCTTCATTTTAACAGGAATAGTAAAAAAAAATAGACAGGGAGGTGATCTGGAAGAAGGGCAGTATGAAGCTTGAAGGTAACAGAAGTAGTCAAGGACTGACTTCATCGAGAGAAAGGAGCCAGGAGATGGAGTCACAAACAAAAGCACAGACTGTGAAGGGCCATGGAAACCAGTGAAGAAAACTTAAATATGACATGGGAAACAGCGGGGAGACAATAAAGGGATTTATGAGGAATCAAATGTGGTTTTAGTATCAGACAATAGAGGGGATGTTGACAGACTGCAGGCACAGGATGGGGAGAAGTTACACCAAGTTCAGGCAACAGTTCGGGCTTGAACAAGAAAAGAGGAATAGACAAACTGTGAATCCATCCACCTCCAACATGCAGAAAGTTGCATATAAATATCCTGTGACAGCAATGTAAAGAAAGCACAGATTCAAAATGGGAAATTCTACTACTTATTTGATAAACAATTTACTATTGGTTTGCTCAAGGGATTAGATACAAAGCTTCAGGGTTTTTTTTTTTCCAAAGAAGTAGGACCAGCTGCCAGATATATACAATACACTTCAATTGCTTCTGTTAAAGCCACAAATAATTGAAAAATTCATTTGAATCAGATGGTCATTTTATTTTCTGCCTGAATTTCCAAACTCTATACAAATATCCACGGAGCGTCTGAGGCACCACTTGACAGCATTTGCTATAAAACGTCAACAGTGTAAACAAATCTAAACTGTTCTCAATCTTAATATTCATAACAAAGAATTGCATTGTCCTGCCATCGGATGAGGTCATAAAACCTCACATTGTATTTAGTAGAGTTACATAAGCTATTTTCTAACACACTTATGACATAGACTTCGTGCTTGTCAGGACAGATGACTTCTACATATCCATTCCATTTGCATAATTTCAGCATTTAACCAGTTTTTAGCAGATCTGCTGAAACTATAAGCAGATAGAAAAGTTTAAGGTTCTAGTTATAGTGCCCTCTCTAGCTTATCAGGTTACTGAAGGTTTGATTTTGCTCTGGTTTTGGATAGTTTGGGGGTAGGGAGTGTTGTGGGAGAAGGGTCTCCTGAGTAAAATGAATCTTTTATTTATTTTAACCTGAAAGGAGATAGAGTTTAGTAGGAAAGTGTCTGTTTCTCAGGACTCTTTCACTTATAAAATGAATGTGGTTTATAAACTGTGGTTATCTAATTAATTTAGTCTATATTCCTACATAGTCTATATTAAAGTACTTAATTTTTACTTGAACCCAATAACTAGAGCACTCCAAATTTGTAATTAATCACGCTGTTCCAGGCAAAGTGTATACATTCTACACCACAACCTAAAAATAAGTAAGGACTGATTTACTTAAACTCTGCTTGTATAACAAATTATGAAGGCCTCTGTATGAAGCAAATGGACGTTTCAGTTCCAAACTAGTATTCAAAGCCAAAAGGCAATAGTGGAAGCTTTGATTAAAACCTTCCTAAGGCCAAGCCACTTAAGATAAGATGGCTAATCAGGAGACAACTGTGGACTTCTGGGAGGGCTTCTTAAATAACCTCATTCTTCATCACTAACTTCCACACCACTTGTTTCCCCTGTTCTGTCTGCCCACGTCTCCCGCGGCAGCACCCTGACACCCCTTTGTGCCACCCAGCTCCCTCCCAGTTACAACCCCGTGCAGCTCCAGCTCCTCTGGACCCCACGGCACACCACGTGCATCTCAAAGGACCTCAACAAGAAGGGCAGAGGGGTTGTATCCATATCTGAATATCACTGTCGCCTAGACTGCCTGTTTTCTTCTCTTCCAAATAACAATTAAATCAACAATTAAACTATGCCTCACCCACCTCCCCTGCCCAACCTGCCCACCAAGCTTCTCTGAGGACCTCTGCTTCCCCAGGGTGGTGTGAAACACTCAGATGCTCATCTCAGCTATGTAGCACTGAAAAGGGCTAGTGACACCAAGAGTCAAAGGTTACCTTCTTATTTTAACATTCACTTTGTTCCCTTTCTGGGAGAAATCTGCATTGAGCTTCTAAATAAATAAATTCTCCAATTTTTTCTTTTTTTGCACATGTTTGTGTAGTCTAGGAAAATATGAGCTTTATAAGGAAAATCTGAACGCAGCTAGAACATTCTGATTTTCTGAGACACAACCACATGGTAAGACGTACTACAAACAAAACACGTTTACACATGGAAGAGAAATTCATCACAGAAATCCAACTTAAGCACCCAACGAGTAATTTCATATTTAACCACCTTCAATGATTTTTTTTTTCCAGACACCAAGTCTCTACAAGCACTGCTAGTCAGATATACAGATTAAATTTTTTTTTAAAGTTACATATACTTACATAATAAATATAAAATACTGCCATACAAGAAAAGGCACTCAAATGCTCCAGGTAACGGAGCAGAACGTGCAGAAGTGTCCCAGGTTCGAAGCCAACCCTCTCTCCTGCTCCCCGAAAGCCGTGCTTAAATCTACACTTGGGTTAAGCATCGGTCACCAGAGCGTTTCCAGCCAGGCGAGGCAGAGCAGCACCTGCAGCAGGTGGATCTGGGCTTTTCTTTAGTCGAGCGGGCTGTTATTTTTGCCAGCACAGCAGTAATACCACGATATGTGGTTCACAGGGCCATGAAACATTAGGAAACCCTATGCTTTAGTTAATTAAACCTAGATAATTCATTCCTAAGGTTTACATACTTAGCATTAACTACCTGCACGAGGACCCCAAATCCTTTTGGCAACGCAGACGTGCACAGGGAACACGCGAGCGGAGCGTGCGACGACTGCATAGCACACTGCGCACCACGTCCGGACACAGCACGTGGGCGAGAGCAGAGCAGTTACTCAGTCCTTCCTCCGCACTCCAGCGGAGGATTTTTTCCCGCAGCTTATTGTGAAGTACGTGGTCCGGTATTGTTGTCAGTGACGCAACGTTGAAAATGTTGGATTTAATTTAACTCTTAATTAACAAAAATAATATACAAGGAGTTTGATTTACAAGGAGCGCCCCTCTCACAAATTGCTTAAAATAAGCTGAATAATGGTATGGAATAGCATTTAATAATTTGCTACCCAGTTACACTGCATTAGTAATCTCATTAGCAGTTGGCAGCAATGCTGCAATATATCACAACAATCTGGGGAGGGCACCAGGGCTCCCACAAGGCAAGGGAAAAGAACAACCAGGTTAATGCTCTGCTCATATACATTAAGGAGATTATTTCATGGAATAAGTCAGTCCAATAATTTATAGCATCATGTAGATAACAGCACATTTAGCATAGGGTAGGCACTGTCATGAAACCCATGTGCCCCAATTTCAAAAGAAAAAAATGCCCGAAACTGTTTTCTTAAACTTGAGGTAGGCAATTTAACTATGCAATTTTATCTTTAAATATAAATGTAGAAGAGACCCACTACCTTCAGTGGAAATGAGGGGAAGAAGCAGGAAGATGGGCATTTTCAAAATTAGGTAATATGTTTAGGTGCTGAAATATCTCATTAAAAACTTAATCCAGGCACCCTCAGTTTAATCCAGGAACTTCTATAAAAACCAGGATCCTGGCATCTAAATAGAACCAGATGAAATCTGACACACAAGAGCTCAATCTGGGACAACATTAAGGAAACTGTAACTGAACTGGAGACCTGACTCTGCAAACAGACCGTGCAGAAAGATTGATGGTAAAGGCACTACAAGAACAGGGCTTTTCCTTATATGTTTTTGAGTGACAAATAATGAAAAAAAAAGTTGGTATTTGTTTTCAGTCATGCGCAGTTTTGCTTTGACTTAAACTGTCCGTAACTTCTAACTGTTACAGTTGACTAGTGGCTTTGTGGTTGTAAAAGCACATAAATGAAACTCTTAATTAATGGAAGCAACCCAGTGGGCTTAATTCCTCTCTTTTCTGCCTGCAAAATCTCAAAGCAGAATTTAGTTCTAAATAGTCTGTCAAAACCTTGGGGAAAGGGGTTAGTTTTTCAGCCCTCTGTGCTGGCTGCAAAGCCAGAGGACCATCACCCTTTTGAAGTCGCAAGGCTGGAGCGACTCAGGCCATACGCCTGGCTGCTGCCAGCTGCAGGGCTGTGGGGCTGTGGGACGGGAGCCGTCACCACGCCATCCCCGTGGGACCACAGCGACTGGCACAAGGCAGAGCCGGGCAAATCCTCAGCGCACCGTGGTGGCACTGAACCCACCAGCCAGAGCCCGCAAACTTCCCCTCCGCTTGGGTCATCTTCTAACCCGTTCCTGTAGCTTCCCCCTCCGCTATGAATCACCAGTTCTTCAGCAGGAGCTCTGCCCTGTGACTCAAGGGGTGAAGGCTGGCTTTTTCCTTCATTATAAAGAAAAAAATGAATAAAATCAAGCATTAAAAAAGTGCAATTTTTTTTTCCACTTACGAGTGGGAAATAAATTCAGTGATCAGCGTTCCCTTTGAATGGACAGCTCAGAATCGGGACTGCATCTGTTAGAGCTGTTTCTGTATACACTTCAACATGATGCTGTTATCTAAACCAGATTTTTTACAGACCACACCAGCAGCTGGGTTTTGTACCTCTGGCCAGTACATGACTGGTTAATTCCCAATATTTATGTTTCTTGGAAACAGAAAGATTAGCAAGGAATGTGTAACTGGAAAAAGTTGAGGTTTAAAAAAAAAAAAAAAAAGACAGAAAAAACAACCAAAAAAACAACCCCCACCAGTCCAGCTCATCTTCCAACTGGCTGCTGCAAAAGTCAGAAATTATACCAACTGCAGTGAATAAAAGATACTGTCCTGATTGCAAACCATGCAGATCTGATGAAAGGGAAATCAAACGTAAACAGAAGAAAAATATCTAATGAAACTAAAGGACATTTTCTGCTAAACTTGTAGTCTTTGGAGAACAGCACTTTAATTTAAGCCTACTTTAGAATGACTTCATCTATATGAAAATTACATTAAAACTGCCCTAGATGTATTTGCATTTAAAGTGTATTATGACAGCCCTTAGCAAACACTTTCTATTTACTGGACACTTGCTATCGTAAGACAATCCATACGTTTCTGGGCAAAGAATATCAACTGACAAGGGAAAAGCCTACCAGAAACCAATTCTACAGAAATTTTAAGTGATCTATTACACTGTAGTGCAAAAGGATTTTTAAAGCAAAGTGAGAGAGTTTGTCATATTTTCAAGGGCATACTGTGACTTCACCTGGCTTAATCCACCTGGTTTAAAGGCAGCCTTTCGCGGTAAAGATAAACACTGGTTAAACGTTAGTGATGGCAAACTATTGGCTTTAGTGCCGTGTTTGGCCCTGGTATAGATCTGGGCTTCTAACAACCACTGCCACCCCAAAGCCTTTTAAAATTCATTTGACATCAGTTCGTTAAAGCTGTGAATTTGAATAGGATGAATGTGATGGCCAAGAAGGGGCTCTATATACGTAGTTACCCCAACAAACTGCCTAAGTATAGGTATATTTTCTTTCCATACTTTCATTCTCACACTTGAATTTACAAGGAAAGAGAAAGGGATTGAGACACCTCAGCCCCAGGTGCATCCTCTCTCCGATGGCCAGCAGCGTGCAAGATTTCACATTTAACTTTCAATTTTGCAATTCTCCACAACTCTCACTGACAGAAAACACAAACCCCAAAAGCCTGTTATCTGCATGCCCCAATAAATAATAAATAAACCATGCCCTGGATAAAAGAGATCCTCGCTGCAGTAGATGCAGATATAGCTGTACAAAAAAAAAAACAAACAAACAACAAAAAAAAAAAAACACCAAACCAACCAACCACCAAACCAACTACTCGTTCTTACACTTAAGCTTAGGCATTTAGTGAAATTTCCTGCAGAGCAGCCCCAGATGCTGCCCTGCCCTGCTCTCCTGGGGGCCCGGCCAGCTGCCGGAGTCCCCGAGGACAGAATCGCTCCCCCTCCAGGACACATGCCAACCTCTCGAGGTCCTGGTGCTCCAACCCGCTTTCTGTTCTTCCCTGCGCCCTCTCTGTGTTCACACACGCACACTCGGCACACTGTGCTGTGTCTTTCAACACTAATAAAGTGGAGAGGAAGCAATCAGTGCACATGGGAGCCCCTGCGATGAGCTTCCCCATGCACGTAAGGAAGCCTGGGCTCCTGAAGAGCCAGCTCTGCTAAAAGCTACCAAATAAAGCATTTACATTTAACTATCGCATAAATGTTCTAAGCATGCCAAAACACAACATATTCACGCTCAACACTCTTCTGAGATTTGGCACTATTTGTAATGTTACAATACTCCTAAAACCATAAATCTCTATTTTTCTCCCCAAAATGAATATTTCCAAAGCTTCCATGGAAGTTTTTTAGGCTTCCCTTGATCTTTGAGGGAATGACTCCTACCCTTCCTCATGCACCTGTTTTGAAGCTGCTCATACATCCCTTATGAAAAGTCATAGAGAACCAGTAACATATTAATAAAATGGTTTTAAAGCACCTGACTTGAAAAAGATTGAACAAAAGCATTCCATCATGGGTCAAGAATCGTCTTTTATTATTACACTCTGATGCAGTGGGCTAGATTTTGCTTGGGCTGAAAACCCCTCCTTTCTAAAATACATGCTCAAGTTCAAGCAAAAGTTGGTGTCACAAGTTATTGTTGTGTTAGAAACCACAGAAGTGCCTGAGAATGGTCACGTAGGAATTAGGGCTTCTCCCCCCCAAAAAGTGGCAGGATCAACAGCCCAACTAAAGTGCATCTACACCAACGCATGCAGCACGGGCAACAAAGAGGAGGAGCTGGAAGCCACTGTGCAGCGGGAAAACTATGACGTAGTTGCCATCATGGAAACGTGGTGGGATGACTCGCACAACTGGAGTGCTGCAATGGATGGCTACAAACTCTTCAGAAGGGACAGACAAGGAAGGAGGGGGGGGATAGTATGTTAGGGAGCATTTTGATTGTCTAGAGCTTAATGATGGTGACAACAGGGTTGAGCGTTTACGAGTAAGAAACGGGGAAGGCCAACAAGGCAGATATCACGGTGGGAGTCTGTTACAGACCATCCAACCAGGATGAAGAGGCAGATGAAATATTCTGTAAGCAGCTGGGAGAAGTCTCACAATCGCTAGCCCTTGTTCTCGTGGGGGACTTCAACTTACCAGATGTCTGCTGGAAATAAAATACAGCGGAGAGGAAACAGTCTAGGAGGTTCCTGGAGTGTGTAGAAGATAACACAGCTGGTGAGGGAGCCAGCTAGGGAAGACGCCCCACTGGACATGTTGTTTGTGAACAGAGAAGGACTTGTGGGTGATGTGATGGTTGGAGGCCATCTTGGGCACAGCGATCATGAAATGATAGATTTTTCGATTCTTGGAGAAGTAAGGAAGGGGGTTAGCAGAACTGCCACCTTGGACTCACAGAGGGCAGACTTTGGCCTGTTTAGGAATCTGTCTGACAGAGTCCCTTGGGAGGCAGTCCTGAAGGGCAAAGGAGTCCTGGAAGGCTGGATGTTCTTCAAGAAGGAAATCTCAAGGGCGCAGGAACAGGCTGTCCCCACATGCCAAAAGACGAGCTGGTGGGGAAGAAGACTGGCCTGGCTGAACAGAGAGCTTTGGCTCGAACTCAGGAAAAAAAAGGAGAGTTTATGACCTTTGGAACAAAGGGCAGACAACTCAGGAGGACTACAAAGATGTTGTGAGGTTATGCAGGGAGAAAATTAGAAGGGCCAAAGCCCAACTAGAACTTAATCTGGCTACTGCTATAAAAGACAGTAAAAAAATGTTTCTATAAATACATTAGCAATAAAAGGAGGGCTGAGGAGAATCTCCATCCTTTATTGGATGCAGGGGGAAACATAGTGACAAAGGATGAGGAAAAGGCTGAGGTACTTAATGCTTTGCCTCAGTCTTTAGTAGTAAGACTAGTTGTTCTCGGAGCACCCAGCCCTCTGACCTGGAAGACAGGGACAGGGAACAGAATGAATCATCTTCCAAGGGGAAACGGTTAGTGCCTTGCTACACCACTGAGACACACACAAGTCTACGGGGCCAGATGGGATCTACCCAAGGGTATTGAAGGAGCTAGCAGAAGTGCTTACCAAGCTATCCACCATTTATCAGCAGTCCTGGCTAACTGGGGAGTTCCCAGTTGACTGGAAGTTAGCAAATGTGACACCCACCTACAAGAAGGGCCAGAAGGAGAATCCAGGGAACTACAGGTCTGTCAGTCTGCCCTCAGTGCCAGGGAAGGTTATGGAGCAGATCGTCTTGAGCACTATCACATGGCATGTACAGGACAACCAGATGATCAGCTCCAGTCAGCATGGGTTTACGAAAGGCAGGTCCTGCTTGAATAACCTTGTGACAAGGTGACCCAGTTCATGGATGAGGGAAAGGCTGTGGGCATTGTCTACCTGGACTTTAGTAAAGCCTTTGACACCATTTCTCACAGCATTCTCCTGGAGAATCTGGCTGCTCATGGCTTGGACAGGCATACTCTTCGCTGGGTAAAAAACTGGCTGGATGGCCGGGCCCAAAGAGCAGTGGTGAATGGAGTTAAATTTAGTTGGCAGCCAGTCACAAGTGGTGTTCCCCAGGACTCAGTACCAGGGCCAGTTCTGTTCGATATCATTCTCAATGATCTGGACCAGGGGATTGAGTGCAGCACCCTCAGTAAGTTTGCAGACAACACCGAGTTGGGCGGGAGTGTTGATCTGCTGGAGGGTAGGAAGGCTCTACAGAGGGATCTGGACAGGCTGGATCAATGGGCCGAGGCCAGTTGTATGAGGTTCAACAAGGCCAAGTGACGGGTCCTGCACTTGGGTCACAACAACCCCAAGCAATGCTACAGGCTTGGCAAAGAGTGGCTGGAGAGCTGCCCGGCGGAAAAGGACCTGGGGATGTTGGTCGATAACCGGCTGAATATAAGCCAGCAGTGTGCCCAGGTGGCCAAGGAGGCCAATAGCATCCTGGCTTGTATCAGAAATTGTGTGGCCAGCAGGAGCAGGGAGGCGACCGTCCCCCTGTACTCGGCGCTGGTGAGGCCGCACCTCCAATAATGTGTTCAGTTTTGGGTCCCTCACTGCAAGACAGACCTTGAGGTGCTAGAGCATGTCCAGAGAAGGGCAATGAAGCTGGTAAAGGGTCTAGAGCACAAGTCGTATGAGGAGCGGCTGAGGGAACTGGGGTTGTTCAGCCTGGAGAAAAGGAGGCTGAGGGGAGACCTCATTGCCCTCTACAACCACCTGAAAGGAGGTTGGGGTCAGTCTCTTCTCCCAAATAACAAGCAATAGGACAATAGTAAATGGCCTCAAGTTGTGCCAGGGGAGGTTTAGATGGGATATTAGGAAAGATTTCTTCACCAAAAGGGTTGTCAAGCCTTGGACCAAGCTGCCCAGGGAAATGGTTGAGTCACCATCCTCAGAGGTATTTAAAAGGCATGTAGATGTGGTGCTTAGGGACATGGTTTAGTGGTGGACTTGGCAGTGCTAGGTTAGCGGTTGGACTTGGATGATCTTAAGGGTCTTTTCCAATCTAAACAATTCTGTGATTCTATGATGCAGGAGTTAGGTCATATTACACATTGCTGAACCCAAAGAGCTCAACCCTTGCTTGGTTAAAATGAAACTTACTTTGCTTTCTCTGTTTTCTTTAGTTTTTGTGGTGCATTAAGCTCAGCTCATGTTTTTTTGCTTTTCACTGCAAGCAAAAGTTAGAGATTTCCTTTTGGTTAAGAAGAAAAATACCAAATGCCAAGATAATTGCATCGTTTTCCCCTGGCCAAATTAAACACCAAATATTGAGTCTCACGGTGCAATGTCAAATTGGCAACACTGCACAGGAGGATCATAATGCTCTCTGTTGACTTAAAAAAAAACCAAAAAAAAAACCAAAAAAAAAACCAACAACAACTATTATCACCTTTCCACTGTTTGTACCTTCTCAGGTCCAGATCACACTAATAATCAGGCACTTCATGAACAAGAAATTCCAGGTAAGTGCCCTGTTAGGGGCATCACAGAACATTTCCAGTGAAAATTACATATTTTGTCTAAAATCTTAATATACATTATACATAGAAAGAACTAAATATGAGAACATCCACAGATAAAAACTGTTTAAAGGCTTTAAAAATCAATCCCTTAATGTGAGAGTCACATTTTAAACATTTCCTGCGACATCACAACACATCAGCTCAGTTTTAAAGCAACGTTTACTGTTTCAACTCGCCAGCATGTCCATTTACCAACAGAAAAGAAAATGCAAGTGCAATCATATGCCCTCTTCAAAAGAAGGGATAAATAATATAGGTGTGTGTATATACATATATTTATCAACTGAGCACATTTCAGGAGCAAAAAGGAAGAGAAGAAGCAAAAGACTACATTTTATGGCTTTTTTACTATTTAATATTTACACAAGGAAAAGTCTATTTGTCTTCAACAATGCCACAAATTACTGACGATGCATTTAGATTTGGGCATTATGTAGCAAAAATAAATGCCTTTTTCTTATTCCAAGCTGCGTAAAATCAATCACATATTACACCCTTGGAGTTTGCTCAGGTACTTTAAAACAGGCAAGCAGAAGAGGAACGGCAACTTTTAAATCTCATATTGCTGCTGTACCATCACTCTAACTGAAATGGCCCTGCCGCCACCCAGCAAGCCTTTCTCCAGAAAATGAATACAATGCACTAGCAACATCCAGACAAGGGAACAGTACAAACAGGTTATGATGACAACTGAATCGGATGTGTAACACTTTAAGTGTCTACTAACTAATTCTGCATTGTAATAGAAAAGCTTAAAAAAAAAAAAGCATGACATCCACATGAATGCCAAATTAATTCATTATGATCACTCCTACCACAATGAACACCAAATTAATTCATCACTGTAGAATACACAAAGCACTACCCACTCGTTATACTTACTGACGAAAAATAAAAGAATGCCTATCCTCAACAGATACGCACGTAGTCACAGGTACAGCTGACCATAGGGACAGCCGACTTGCTCACTCACAAGGAATGTAGGCACAGCGTCCACCCATCTGCACCTGGGACACGGTGCTGTTTTTAAACATAGACTCCGAGCACTGGTCAGCCTCCGCCAGCTGAGGAACAGGGCTACCTTCAACACACAGCACGCACTCGTTTCCCTGGTACGCAAGGAACCACTAATGAAACCTCCTTTCTTCAAACCTGATGATTTCATGAATTTTCTCAAGGCTTTCTGTTCTTCTTACAGGATAATAATGAATACCAAATATATCTGCAAAACCTCTTCAGTCTTCAATATCTGCCCTGCATAGCTTCTTGTACCAAATATACTCAGACTGTTAGGCCTTTTCACTGGATTCTTTTGAGGCACCGTAACTCAACTGTATTTGATAAAATGAAAGTCTGAGAAATTATTTGTCGCTTTTGGAAAACTTCCACTCTTCCACGAACAGCTGAGGCATGACTGCAAACCTTGAAGTTTTTGCCAGGGATAACTTACATAATGGCAGCATTTGATTTTGAACTGAAAGATCACTGAGCGAGGGTCTCTTGAAGCCTTCTTCATCTCCTACCTTCTGAGGCTCTGCCCTTTGCTCATGCAGCATCTGCTATTTTTCAGCCTGACCATATGCTCATAAGAAACTTACAGGACTCCGACTCTCTCGCTGTTCCCAAGAAGGCCACAATTTCTTTGCAAGGGAACTCATTAAGAAAAAATAAATTTAAAAACCACCTGTAAGGGAAGGATGGAAACTGTTTCAGCATCTCGTCCTCCTTGCTGGATTTGAGGCCCAGTTGCCCACACTAAGGGAAACCGCTCCTATGAAGATTAGGGAAAGCAGAGGCTCCCGCGGGGAAAGATGCCACAAGGAGAAGCTTCGGCACATCGTTGGAAATCCTCTGTCTTTAGATCATCATTCAAGTCACCTTTCTAAATTATAAGAACTCTGGAGAACGCTGCTGAGAATTAAACCTGGGAAAGAGTCCATGGCTTTCTGAAAGGTGTTTTTAGCAAATTCTGTACTTTTTCATCTGATGGGTCATTAAGAAAGAAATAGTCCTTAAAGGTATGCTTTGAAATGAAGTTACAGCATTTAAAACTGCAGAGATGTGAAACTGAATAAATTATGTCCCTCCACCAAGGAAGCAAATATTCAGCAATGTCTTACTGGAGTATGTTATAACACTCTGATGAAGTATTTTTTCCTGTTACATACCTTAACACTGCTGACTGAAAAACAACCGCAAGCTCAAGAGATGGAAATTTTACACCCACCATGTCTAGATACAAGTTCCTCTTAGGACATCCTGCCTCCCTCTTAGCTATTGAATTTGTTAATAGAAGGGGTTTTCCAGCAGAATTTGGGGGAGAATTTTCATCCTTCCTCCCCCTCTCTCCCTTCTTCCCTTTATAGCATTTTGCTAAGCTAGAGAGCAGGAATCCAGGCATCACTCCCAAGCCAAACCTGGATATCTTTAATGGTAGCAATGCCAGCTAAGCTTCTTGTCTTAGAAGAACTGATTTAAAAACCAGAGCATTATGTCCTTTAGAGGATCCAAAGATTATTTTCAGAAGTGCTGATAACAAGCAGACGCTCGTTGAAAAGACCATTGCAGCGGAACTGTGTGCTAGTTCATTTCAGCACATCCTGTTTACAGCCTGTGCTACTTTCTAAGTCATTCAACCATGACAATTGTTGTCCTTCTGAATATGTTAATTGTGATATTTTTATACAGCTCCAGAACATATTTACAGACCACAGCAGACTTTCAACAACAATGAAACTTGTAAGCAGTAAATATAGGACAATCATCCAAAAACAACCAGCTATCCTTCAACACATCTTGGCATTTGGGACACCATCTCCATTCAAAACATATGTCAGAGAAAGCTTTACAGCTCAAACGAAATGAGGTGGTTCTCTCCCTTATGCTTTCGCTTTCGTTGCAGTTTACGGACTTGCCATATACCTCCGGCGATGCCATACAACTGCTTGCACCCAGGGTGGTTGATATCTGCTCGCTCCCCATCCACCTTGCAAAGGGAGCGGGCAGGAACCCACCCGAGGGTTTCCATCAGCAAAAACGCTGGGGTGGCCAAGAGCAGAGACGCAGCGCTGGCGGCGGACACCTCCGCAACACCAGCAAGGCACCACGGCTGCCGGACCCAACCTGGGCAAGAGCTTAAATCCACCGGGTAGTTCCCCCATAAACATTTTACCTTAATAAAATGCAGGGCCCCTCTTCCACTGAGATGTTGGCAGCACTTTAGGGTATTTCCGATTGCGACAAACCCACATACAGAATTAGAGCCGTAGAGAGAGGCACAATATATTTTAATTATACATGTTTACTTTAAAAGAAAGTAAACAAAGAGAGATCAGTTTAATGAATAGAGGCTAACATAATGGAAGCAGCTGGAAGATTTTCTTTTTGTATCCCAGTCGTTACTTCTTCCATTCTTTAAAGTTGCTTGTGTCCCCAAATAAGGCATTTTTTACATGACATAAATCTAAACTTATTTTTTTTGTACACTAAGCACAGGTACAAATGCAAGAATCTCAGTATTAAAAATTCTGAAGTGTTATAAAGTCAGTATATTTTCCTCCACTTAATTTATTCAAGGTTTTTCTTTTACAAAAAAAATCACTATAAATTTTCAGCTCTAGTGGCAAAAGGTTTATTGGTTTTTGTACTTCATTAAAGGTTTTTTATAAAGTCATGTTTGTTCTTTTGAGTAGCAAATAAAACTACTGAAAAGGGCAGGTTGGTTTTTAAAAGAGACAGATATGACCTAAAGGGAACACATTTTACTGTAGTGAAATAAACTGAGGAAACAGTTTGCAGATTAAAAACCCCTTAAAAGGAAGCATCATCTTTGGAAAAAAAAATTTTAAAAAAAATCTTTGCTGAGGAAAACAGCTGGAAACAGGAAGCTTTTGTGCTTTCATCCTGCCTGCTTTGATACCACCGCATCCCCATATCATAAAAAGGCAAAGAGACTGATGTCAGCTGCATCTTATTTCAACTGTGCAGGACGGGGCGGGGGGGCGAGATGCTTTGTGGATTGTAAGCAAGACCATCCACAGCCCAATATATGAGTTCACACAGATGAGCACGCACATACATATGTATACACATATACACACACACAAATGTATACTTATAGTCGTCGAAAAATTGATCAAATAACAGTGAAAATGAACCTGCATTCATTATCTCTTCCAAGCCACAGGGAACAGCACCTTGTACACTTGTGCTCTGCAATCTCAGCATTGCTATGATTTTTTTGGAGAGAGACAAGTCACTTGGTGTTACTTCTCCCATGTTAGTCTGATAGTGCACACATGCCTCTTAGCACCTCAGAATTCAGACTAAATACCACTGGGTGTTTTTCTAACAATATCGTTATAACTCAAAGTTGCAAGCTGTCCTTTTGCTGAGTGATGCTACCGGCTTCTTGATTTTTAGAATTTCTTGCTTGCACTGCTTCGAGTAATCCTCTCACCAGCAGCCATGGAGAAGCTGCCTTTCTGGTGCTGTCATGCATGCCTTCTTCCCAGACAAGCTTTGCAAACGAACTGTTATTCATACAGGACAAGTAAAACATGGCAGGAAAATATGACACAAAACCTTCCAAATCTACTATAATCTTGGGCAAGGCAGCAGCATTTTCTTACTCTTTCCAGGCAACTAACCAAGCATATTCTTCTCTCTCTCTCTTTTTTTTTTTTTAATGCTTCCCTTATGATAGTGTTTCAATACTCTGCATGACGTTTCACAAGAAAACAAGAGGTATATACACAAGGACTGACAACCTTCAATTTGAAAGTTTCCATTAATGGAATTAATCATGTTTACACAACTTCCTGCTGTTAAACTTATTTCATATCCTCATATCTTTCATCCAAGCTATTTCCCCTACCAAGAAAAGAACAAAAACTTCCCCAAGGGCATGGGATCTAGTCAATTGTTAGCAGTAAATGCTCTCTCCTGCTGTCTCTCTCTCTGTCAGCCCATTTCAGATTCTCCTAGCTGCAGTCAGCATAGGTTGCTGCTGCTCCACTGACTACCTGTCGCCTCCTGAATCTGAGACCCTGTTTTTCTGTTCCCAGTCAGAACATCGTTCCATCGCTGGTCAGAGGTGGTTTTTCCCCCCCCAAGCAGCAGCAGCACAGTGAATTGATAAACATTATATCTGTTTCCTAGCTACCCAGATGGGAAACAATTCACTGACTGTAGTCTTGATGCTTTCACTCTGGGTCTTCTTGGGAATGAGCATCCAGAGAAGAAATGCAATTGGTTCTGAGCTCAGTTCTGAGCCCACAGAGAAAATAGCCCTAAGCCACATGAGGAACAACGTCTTCTCCACTTACATATACGGCAGTTATCCCTTTCATATACCTTAGCTTCTACAGCAGGCCAGGTCATCATGATGCCAAAAATGGGCAGGGCAGCAGTGTTCATATATGAATGGTAAATTATTACCGCAAGGTGACATACCAACTTTTTGAAGCTCAAAAGCACTAGGATCTTGAGTTCCGGTTTTGGTCCACTACCCGTGGACTATACATACGCTTAAATAATCAAAGAACCCACAAATTTATATACAGACGATACAAAAAATGCACACAGAGAGATTAAAGTAAATCCAACTGGTAACAAAATATAACTTTGCATACCTTGCATAACAAGTCACTTTATGAGCACTGAGTTTTCAGTATTCTCCCCTAAGAACAAGCAATTATGAAGGTGAAGAAAGGTAATGGCTTTAAAACAACACGCTAATCCCAATATTAGTGCCTTGGAAAGGGAAAACTGCCAGGAATTTGGAGTAATGCCCAGTTATCTGTCTTACCTTCAGTAATAAAACTGTACTATAAACATGAGCAAGAGAGTTAGGATACACTTTAACCTTGCTTTTTTTTTTCTAAACTATTCTTTGTAACACAAGTGATAATCTACTGGCTTTAAAACACCCTTGTAGATCAACGTGCCAACATGAAGCTTTTTATTTAGTATATATATTTTAAAAGTCTAGTTTATTTCACTCCCATGAATGACTTTAATTCTTGAATCACTTTAGCTACTGAAATAAAAAATACTGCAAGAAAACCCAAAACAACGTTGGAAATGGCAACAGCTGACTCCCTGTTCTGAGACAGAGTGATTTCTGGCTGTGAGGCGTATCTGATGAGATCTTAATCCCGATCTATATAATAACCTAGGGAGCCCTCCGGCCCTGGTTAGCACAGTACCTGGCTGCAGACAGTGGTCATTCCCTTACCCCACACCTTCCTGGGAGGGAGATGCTGTTACCCCAACCAGCAGCTCCGGGACCAGGTTTGGCGACAGCTCTATACTGGCTGCCCAGCTGCACTAGCCACCATGACACGGAAGCATCGCACAACATTTGATCTGGAGATCTAGCCTGAGCTTGAAAATAACACAATAGTCCTGAAGATGCTATATGCTGTTACTGCCTGAGAACTTGCTCTGAATGTGGGTCATACTCAAGAGCAGGGAAAGAACAGCAAAACAAGGGTAGAGAGAAAATAAAATAGGAGAAGTTAAGATTAAAGTTCCAAGCAAGGAAATGCTTAAAAAAAAAAAAAACACGACTGGAGGGAAAGTTTTATTCACAAATGTAGTCAAAGGGAAAGTCTTAAACTGAAGACTTGCTCTGTGCAGCATTTCTCCTCTCTCCTCAGGCTCACTCTCTGCTGTGGCTAACTTTAGCCAGGATTATGGCAGCCAAACTGTTGGCTTCACCAGAGCCCAGAAACGAAGAGCCACGGCACTGTCCATCGGAAGAGGCTCTGGAGGCGTCTCGTGCAACCTCCCACCAGGAGCAGGACTGCATCCAAGACTGGATCGGGTCAGCCACGGCACTCTCCATCCCAGCTTCAGAAACCTCTGCAGACTGGGATCCCGCAACGCTCCTGGACAGCCAAGGCCAGCGCCGGGGGACCTGCCCAGCGGAGGTGGTTTCCACACCCAGCCTGAACCTCCCTGGCCACAGTTTGTTGCTGTTCCCCCAGTTATGACACCTGACATTCCGGGGGACACTACGGTATCACCATCACCGTAACTGCCCACTAAACAGCTGTAGCTGTTGTCTCTGTATTAAAAGTTTTAATAAAATTTTGCACGTCGTCTTTCCAAACTGTGAATGACCTGGCACACCGTGAGCGCTGCAGAAAGGAGTTCAGATCAGCTTCTTGTGTCAGTTAACACTTCAGCTGATCAAATGTAACTTAGAAAGGAGTAATTACGGCACAAATTTAGTCAGAGGACTCCCATTACTTTTGACAGCAGAAGAAGTTTTGGCAAACACCTACAGATAGCCATGAGAAAGTCAGAGATGTAGAGTTTGCATCATGGTCTTTAAGTGGAAACACATGCATATGTCAAGCACATCTCTTAAGGATGCACTGGCATGTTCTGCACACAGGACATCTAATTTCTTAGATTTTTATTGCTTCAGTTTTAGAAACACTGGTGCCAGTGGTACTCCCATTCAGCACAAACAGCGGATTTAGACTTTCAGCCCTGGTGATTTTTGCATCGCTTACTTTTATTTTATACAGAATTTGTCACTAGCTTCCTATTTTTCATTTCACTGAATGTCCTGTGTTATGGTTAACCAAACTGAGCAATAGGGTCAGTCCCCAAATATACGGGAGAAGCTTCACCCTTACTGGTGACCCCACGTGGAAGACAAGGGGCTCCCAGTCAGGAGCTCTCAGGGTACTGCCTTTCACACTGAGCTTCTTTTTCAGTGTATGCACAGCTCTGCGCACAAATCAGACTCGGTGTCTGCACTTATTAATCTGGGAGATACCCTAACTGATGCATCGCAACATCAAAAATGTATAAAAAAAATAACAACTAGCTTTAGATGCCTGTTTTCCTGTATGTGCCTAAGCTATCATTCAATAGCTGCAAATAAAGTTATAGCAGCAGTTTGTTTACAAGCAACACCACAATTGGAACAATAACAGACTAGTAACAAAAACAACAAAAATAAAATATGAGTCAACTTGTTCTTTGCCAGACTGAGGTCTCAAGATGGGCTTGTTCTGCCCCTTGGGAATCCCAGTGCTATAAGCACAATAACAGCAGGACATGCCTCATTTCCTTCAACTGCTCAACATGGCTCTCTCCAAGATGTTTGTAAACTTCCTTCCTCTACGCATCAGGCTGTCAAACTGTCGTCAGTTCTTGGGACTAATAATATCCTGTTGATGTCTGCACAGATCAACTTCTTAAAAAAAATAATAATGTATGTGCCTTCATGCACATGCATTCCAGTTAAAAAGAACAATCCAGCAACATACCCACATAACTCTCTTCAGCTGATCAGCTCTGAGGATTGAACCCAAAGACAGCAAGGGAGGCAAAAAAAAATGGTGGACTTGGAATTTCATGATGGGGAATAAATAAAGCTCCTAAATACATCAGGTCAGTCCTCATACAAACTTGGTCTGCAAGAGGAACGAATATTGACCAACTGTATTGCCTAGTCTGACATGCAGAAGCAGAGTCTGGTTTCTTACACCAGCAACCTTCGGAAGCTCAGGATACGCAGTGCCAGAGGAATTCCTCTGGGATGGGAAAATAGGCTCTAACTCCCCAAAGGCGATGCTAGGTTTTACAGCTTCAGATGAATCCAGGCTTGGAATATGAGCTTAGAAGGAAGTTCACACACACCATAACTTGAAGCCAAACAAAAGCCATTGTGTGGAGAGAAGCATTGACGAGCATTAATATGTTTTAGATTAATTGTTAAAACACTCTGAGACAACTTGAAGGATTTGGATAGGGGGGCAGGGGGAAAACAAAGCAAACATTTACTGGAAAATTGAATTGATAGGATCAGATTACCCCTCAATCTGGGGAAATTATGACCTCTTCACCCCAACCCCCATACCAAACAACAGAAATTATTTTTATTCTGTTCTCTTTGGGAAACTGGGTCTGATTCTGATTTTATTTATACAGGAATTAATCAAGAGTGGCTTCACAAAGAACAATGTGGGCCCGCTTGCTCAATCTCTCTGAAAACTACATATTTCAGCGTTTACTTGTGGAATTAGGCATCCACATAAATGTCAGCATCTTTATGCTAAATGACTTGTCTACAACCACATAACAAATAGATGTACATGCAAGGATCAGACCTGAGGCATTCCAGTGCTCCCATGCCCAGTTTCAACAGAGCATTCAAGATCCTAAATCATAAGGCTCCTTGCATCTCTATTTCTTCAATGGATGCAAGCAGATCATTAGGAACTGAAGGATCACGTTGGACCCGACTGAAGCTCAAGCACATGAGAGCCCAACAAAGCCAATGCTCCCAGCAATGCCTGGAGACCACCACAAAGTGTGCAGAGACCCCAAAATGTGCAGAGACCCCAGAATAACAACTATCCATGGGTCCAAATGCTGGTCTGCCTGAAAACCATGAGGTGTACCAGCTCTGCAACCTGGGATGGACACCCCAGAGCAAGGGGCTGCCCAGGGACCGCACCCCATAGGACGAGGGTCTCTCCTCCCGACAAAGGCATAGGGGACCGTAAGTCCCATCACCTTCTCCGCTAAAAACCCACTCCAGTGCAGTGCCACTCTCCGTCATTAAACTTTCACATCCAGATGCCACCTACTCACTCACAAATACAAACAAAAGCCTTAAGGACAAGCCCAGCTATTTACCTATTAATCCTGCAGGCATGAAAGAAAAAATGACAGGGAAATTCTTTTGCTGTTTGAATACATTCAAATACAATGGGGAGAGAGGAGAAATAACCAGACATTTAGATAGTTTCCAGAGAGCAATGAAAGAGTCTGGGGTGTGAAGTTCTGCATGTTTATATGCATATTCCTCCTGGTTTATATCCCCCCCTTCCTCCTCCTGTGTATTATTCATAATTCTGGGATGAATAAATTTTAATCAGAAGGGTAAGCACCAGACAAGGAGAGCTGAGTTACCGAGGGCAACAGCAGGAACTGGTAAGAAAGGGACCTCGCTAATGGACAAGAGTGTCCCGAGCACTCCAATGGCCCTGGGGGGCTATTGACCCAAACTTGCCCCACACTGCGCCCCATACCAGTCAGCCCAACGTGCCCACCAGAGTTAACCCTATTCCAGTTTGAAGAGCGCATGGATCTTTCAACTTCTATCCAGGATACCCTCACAAAACAAGGTTTTATATGAACGAGAGAAACAAGAGAGACCTGAGAGCAGTATGGACTCCAAATCTAAAGATACAGGTGGCATGGGTTTCTTCCTCATATAAAAAGTTCAGTAACATTTCTTTTTCCTAAATTCTAAGAATTTTTCATTAGTGTACGTCTTTCATATTTTGTATTGTAAAAAAATTTGCAATCGTGCAAAGTAAATCAATGATTCAGTAAAAATTTAAGCCCAGTATAATCTAACATGAGTAAGTTTTGCAGCAGAGAGCAGAATATGCAGCCATTAGTTTGCTGTGGCAACATTTATCTATTTTTTATAGGAAATCTGTATAATGGAAAACACACAACCTCTTGGAATTTTCCTATAAATATCTAAGTACTCCCAAATCGCTGAGCAGAATGCAAATACACTCCTCTTTTACTTCTTTCAGGAAATTCTCAATGACTTCCTGTCATAAAGTCCAATAATCACTGTCTCTTCTCTAACGTTTTATAATTGCTTTGCCGCTAATGTGTGTCTCAACTTTCTTTCCAGGATTAAGTAAAAAGTCTTTTCTTTCCATCCATAACTAGTCTATGCCTTTTAGCATAACAATTCTTCAGTAGCCAGAGTTGCATTTGCAATTTTCCCAGGGGATTTCGTGTTATTTTATTTTACCATCATTAAAGTAAACTTGAGTTTAGTCTCATCTAAGGAGATTTATACAGGTATTGTATTTTCATTATTCATGAAAGTAAATCCATAGATGTGCGTGTAAAAACATATCCCTCTGCCAGCCTTCATGACTGACTTCTGCAAGGAAAGCATTCTTCTGCTCAGAAACAGGAACTAGCCATGAGTGTAGGATATGGTGCGTGTTTATAGGAATACTTCCCTCCCTTTATGCCCATGTCGGTAACACCTACGATTCCCAGAAATCCCTCCCATAAACCTGTGTCTTCACCCTTCTCTGTCTCTTGACCATGTACAATACTCTATTTATTCATATCTGCTTATTACACCTCTTGATTCGTATAGGATATTTTGAAAGATAGCATAAACATCCCATTATATATGGGGCTATTGTTCACTTATGTTTCATATTCTTGGATGGCAGTAGATATTACAAGGAAGTGCAAAGCATTGTTTCTATTATTTTAAATGAAGCACTCACACACCACTCCCTAATAATTCCTTCCCCAGTTCTCAGTACTGTGCCTCAAAGCTGGACCTTGTTCTTTCCCAGTCCTCACTGACTTTGTAAAATACACTACAAAATTTGCTTCTATTGCCATAAACAGGCTATTAACTCTCAGGTATTTTGGGGGGGGGGGGGTGTCATGTGGACGGTGAGTTCCAAAGGTCAGTTTTATTGACCCATAATAAATATGTACCTGTATGCAAGAGTGATCTATTTATCCCCACTTTACTACCAATGCCACTTTCTGCAACTCACAGGATCCAGAAATCTTGGAGAAGGGGGATCAGAAACAGGGAATCTCAAGCACTCCCAGCACCAGACGTGCTTCAGGAGTTCAAGGTAAAGCCTTTGCTCAGAAGAGTCAGCCCACCACAACCTCCCAAAACTGAGGGCCATTACTGAGCATAATTCACAAGCCAAATTCAATCTCACACAGATGCTGGGAATTTGTAAACCTTACTCCATGTAGGTTTGATTAAAAAAAGTAACTGCTGCCTTCTTTACACTTATGATATTCCAGACCAACCTACCCCTTAATTTCTCCTGCCAGCTCAATTTACAGATGTTGCATAGACCAGTAGAGAAGGTGATGGATGTCGCATACGCATAAAGTATTTTAAATCAATTTTTAAAGGTTCAGGTTCCCTCCTGTTCCCTTAGCTGAAGGTGCTGCCACAATATCCTGAAGTTGCAAAAATGGGTCTGTCCAACAGATGAACTACAGGGCTGGAATAAACGCCTGCAACCCGCATGGGAAGGGTCTGCCGCTCCGGCCCAGCTGCAGCGTACCCGCATGTTACCCCTGCACCAGTGACACTGTGAGCATCACGTCTGACAAAGTGATGCATGCTCACTATATTTCTCGTCCAAGTGATTCGTTCTGCACGCTGGTTTGGAGATTAGGGCTGAAGAAACAGCATTTATACCCTTGGGTCAGGCTTACTGGGATGGGTGTTTTTCAACAAGTAGAAATTTACACATATATTTATTATGTGTGAAATGCGGTTTGCGGTGACCTTCACTTTTCCCTCAATTGCCTTTAAGAGCATAGGGCTCGCAAGCAGGACGGGTAAGTACGTGGTTGTTGCTAGACACCAGGATTGGAAATTCACTGAGTAAGAAAAGATAGAAAAGATCTAATCCAGGCACTTACTAATGGACTTCCTGTACCTATCTTCCCAATTAATATATTTATACGTTTTCCAGATACATTTGCACAGGCACGCAATTGGCAATGCCAAATGAAGTGCCAGACTCTGCTGTTCTGCCAGACAGTTCAAGCCACAGTCTGTGGGGAAAGACAGGAAAACCTCACCCTGACTTCAACTGAAGTCTTCACCTTTACACGCTCTCCTTTCTTCACACGTTAACCTCCCACGTTCTCTTGCTGTGAAACGGTAATTCCCTCCTGCCCTGGTGTGGCCGGGCAGCCACGGGTGCCCACAGGTGAGCCCCTCCATCCCGGCCCCCTCCTCCGCAGAGCAGAGCAGCCGGAGCGCCTTCCCTCCTCCGGACATCCCTTCCACCGCCCCGGTCACGGCTGGGACAGCACCCGGAGGAAACCTGCTCGAGAAGCCTGGGCACCGACGCCGTCCTCGAGCACCCGAGCACTGGGGGACAGGACGACGTAAAGTCCAAGCGACCCATCCGCACCGTGGCAAAGGCGTCCCCCCTCTCCTGGGCTGAGAAGAGGCAGACGTGCAGAGCCGGGCGGCGTGCCCTGCCTCCGAGAGGCTGCCGGCCCCGGGAGGTCGCACTCCTCGTGGGGACGAGATGGGGGCCCGGCACCCCCCCACGGGCAGGGCCGCCCAGCGCTCCCACTAAATCCTCTTTTAAATCCTCTTTGCCGTCACCTACGGCAACGACGAGTTTTGGCCATTAGGCTCACATCTTCCACAGCTGATGAGAAGAAAATCAACCCGCTCCCCAAAAACCCAAACAAGATACTTTTGGCCACTCTTGAGCACAAGTCCAGGGAAATCCACGTTGGTCTGGTCGCGTGGCAGTTACTGGCAACCATGACTGGGTTGGGCAAAGGCATGACATTTGACCATAGCGGGGTCTCGCAGTCAGGGATTTACACGAAGTATTATATACAGGGCTTTCTATGTGCATATATAAACAAGCATATGAATTACATACTCCCATATACATAGATGAAAAAAAAATTAAATTCGGTGAGCCTCAGTCACGTACACCAGTACCGCGGTGCAAGCACACAGGCAAGGATTCACCTATAACAGACAAACTGCTTCCAGGGAACTCCTCTCAGCTGTTAATTGCCCATGTAAAATAATTGGGTAACAAGTCTGGGCACACTACTTACATTGGCAGATCATTACACATTTCTCCAGATAGTCTAACAAAGTACTTTTTAAACGGAGACAATTTTTGCAAATTGATCAGAGTGCAAGTACAGTTCCTCTCGTCCTTCTTGTTGTTCCATATATTTCCTTACAGTTAACTAATTAGGGAGCCTACCCCTTCTATAAAGGAAAACTCTTCCCAGTCATCTTCTGATCCTGCACTAAAAACATATTTGCAATAATAGCTCCTTTAATTCAGAATTAACCGAGTTACTGTTTGAATTACAGGAACTACATCAGAGTAGTTTCCTTGGTAGAGAGATGATGTCATTCACTGGAGTATGACTTCAGCACAGGAAAAGACTAAAAGAGAAACTGGGTCAGGACAGAAACATTAATAAAAAAACAAATCTGTAATAAAATTAAAGAAAATGCACATATTTAATTTTGTCCATTTTCCTCCACAAAATGAAGTAAAAAAAAAAAAAAAGCAAAGGCAGCTACAAGGCTCCTGTGCTTTCCGAGGCAGAAACTCTGCACAAGGTGCAGTACGACACAGCACAGATATCTAGCGCTGCCAGAGTAAAACCAGTAATAAATATTTATATTAGTTATCAAATTCAGAGCTCTGCTGCTGACTTATTATATGACTTTAGGCAAGTGACCAAACCTACACTTATCTGTCTGCCGGCGTGCCGCGAGCGCCTCAGGAGGCGGGGAGCCGGCCGAGCGCGGTGCGAGCCACGCGCCGGGAGCCGAGCCCTGGCAGCGCCGGGCTCACCTGGCGCGGGACGCGGCGATGCTATCTGTGCCACGGCGAGGGGCTCTGCGCACACGCCGCTCCACCTGCGGCTAAACCCGCGGCGGGCACGCTGCTGGGGCAACTGGGCTGCAGAGGAGGCACTTCCAGCGGCACCACGAAGAGGCACCTCTCCTACGTCTAAGAGGATTAGGACAGTTTTTTCTCTCTGGTTGCCCAACCAAACAAAGCTGAATTAATGAGTCACCGCTTTTGCTTATGTCAGCATCACCCTTTGGCTGAAGCACTCGTTCCTCATAACGTTAGTAAGAGGAGCTTGCCCTGCAGAATGAACCAGAGATTTCTGAATCTGAACTCCTCTGCACAGAAATTTGTTTTCAATTTCCTCAAATCCAGGTATTCTAAAGATTGACCTCAATGTAGTCTTTTAAGCTTGCCCCAGAGATTTAGATATGGTTTATGGGCTGCAACATGACTAGTTAAATCAACCCTTTAATCTCCTCTTCACAGTTCTAACACACTCTGTTCTTTCCCATTTAGAATTTATACTGACTACAGGTCTTGATGCTTGAAATGTGTTTTATAGAGAATAAACACCACAAGTGCTTTTTATTTCTTTCTAATGCAATCTTTCTATCGTGGCCCCTTCCCAGCATGTTGGGGACAGGGAGGATAAGGAGAACAAACCAACCTTTATTTTAATTTTCCAGCAACAGACCTGCAACTTCTATTCTGTGGCCAATACTTCCTTCAAACAGAGCCTTTCACTCCACCTGCGGTATTTTCACACAGTGATCTTGTTACCCCTCCTGACTTCAAGAAGATGAGGACAGAGAGAGGAAAATTACACTCGGTTCCAAAAAACTGAATAATGCATCAAATTCATCATTCCAAAATGAAGGCTGGTACAAACTACCAAAGCTGCAGGGAAGCCGGTGGGGCCGTGCTGATTCACAGTGACTGCGGAGCTGGCCCCTTCCCTCACCCGTGCACCCAGCCCACGACCTTTGCTTGCTGTGCCGCATCAACAGGTTGCTTTCTGTTTTACAAAGTGAACAAATAATAGGGGAAAAAAAAAGGGGGGGGAAAAAAAAAAAAAAAAAAAAGAGGCTAGCCCTATATGCCCGGTGGAAAGAGAAACTTTGCTACGTGGATACTGACCTTGTGCTAGAGTGTTTACCTTGCGCCACTGAACTATCAGGTTAAGGACATCCCGCATGGCGCCCGACACAGTGCCAGCCCACAGCGAGCACCCGCGCTCCGCACAGCGTCGTGCCTGTGCCGCAGCCTAGAAGTGGTTTGCAAAGGTTTGGCTGAATCTATAATAGCAGTATAAACTATAAAAATTTTAGGACCTCGGAAGAGAAAAAAATAAAATTTGTAATTGGTTACTTTTAACGACATTAGGAGTAATTGTCAACACCCCGCGATGCAAAGGACTCCGAGCTGCAGACTTCCTGCCTCCCCTGCCAGAACGAGCTACATCATAATTGCCATATGCTGAAAGAGCCATTCCATCTCATGCAAAATACAGCGTTTCATTCCAAAATTGTTCTTTTGAGCTGAAACGTCTTCTGCAGAGTTTCAGCACAAACATGACTCTTGGACAAGCTTTAAAATTACCGGCTGAGCTGTATGATTTGTGAACGCGTATAAAAATGATGATACGTTTCTATGCTACAATAACACAAATGTTCTTCTTAAACAGCCAAATTAATTTCAGAAAGCAAATTCAGCAGAGTGAAAGGTAAGACACCTGATCATGGACCGGCTCATAACAGCTTTCTTTTTCAGATTAAGTCTTCCCATTTTCAACAGTTTTTGTCTCCTCTGGCTGCTCTGTAAAAGCAAGGATTGCAGGGAAGCCAGGGAAACTGTGACAAATACAGAAAATAATCTTGAATGTGCAAAATAAACCCATTTGATACATACAACTCATTTTTCCTCTGACCTTTGCCCATTATGATCTGATACAAAACTAATAAGAGTTGGCAAAAATTTCTTGAGGCAGCCCCAGGTTTCGTGCTCGCAGTGTGAAGTTTATAGCCTGTATTCTGTTCCAATGGATGTGCGTTACATTAACATATTTAAATACGCTGTTTCACAAATAAAAGTGTAAGTCGCTATAAAATTATGTTGGCTGTGCTTAGTACCTCCTTTTCACTACTGTTTCAGAAAAAGCAGTTAGTGCTTATCGCTAGTCTGTCTTGCATCAAAACGCATCGTTCCCTAAGATGCTTTTTCACTTAAGAAATTTCAACAGAGAGGGAACACTTTGCAGAAGAAATAAGCAAGAAAAAAAACGGAGCATGAAATAAGCAGCTCTTACTACCAAGCTGCTTATGACTGCATTTACTAGGACCACTGGGAAAAAAATTCCCCAGATTAGAGTTTTTAAGATATCAGAAAAAAGATAGAGATTAATCTGGTTTTTAATAATAATTTTGTTTATAAGATCAGCAGTTCCTCATTCAGGGAAACTGCATATTTCTCCTAACTTCTACAAGTTCTACAACTACCTGTGTAGTTGAAATATATGCAATTAACTTTGCTGGATGCAGAATCAAGCTGCATATATAGAAAAATATTCTTGGCCTAATTTTGCAAGTTAATTTTGAAAAAAACACACAGGTGTGTACATGTATGTATATTTATAGATATACTATGTGTATTTACATACATACATGAGATTTCTAGGACACAAGTACTGAAAGCTCCAAACTGTGAGCTTTAACAGGACTGAATTTGGTGACGTTCACTTTTTTCTAATTTGCAATATATTGCTGTGTGCTCTGAAAGAAACCAAATGTGTCAGTTTGGCGGGGAATTTTCCAGTCTATTTGGTGTTTTGTTTTCTTGTTTAAATCTTTCAATATTTAATATCTTAAAGGATTTTTCACTGCCATTGCCTCCCCCAACTTCCTTGGCTGTACTACAAAACTGAAAAATCGGGACTCTAGGGGAAAAATAGTACCAGAGTAAGGAAAACACTTACTTTTATAAGTCAGAAATCAAACTTCAAACATTTTGAATTAAATATCACTTTCAGAATAATTCAATGTAAATTTAAAACTTTGGCTTCTTTTAAGATCTAAACTTGCAGTAATTAAACAATATAAATGAGCTAGAAGTTAATATTCAAGCATCGCAAATTTGGTGTTCATATTTCAAAGAAATATAAGCCACTAATCTAATAGCAATAACTAGCCAAAGTCCCAGCAGCCTGGCATGCAGAAAAACAACAATATTTTTTTCCATCACCAGCCTCTTCTCCGAACACATAGAGAACATTTCCTTCATTTCCATTTGTTCTACCAGTACAGCCCAATGGCTAATGTGTTCAAGGCTGGAGTTGAAATAAGTATGCTAGCTTATCTTTTTCTTCCACTCTATCAATAAAAACAGAAAGCATGAGATTTACTAGTTCTAAAACACTGAAAGACACTAACCAAAACCAATCAATTCAATACACTAGCTAATACAAATCGCTAACAGTTCGTATTTTTAGTGCCACTGTTCATTTCAATGCAGAAAATTTTTTAAGCTTAGAGTCAAGCTACTAAAAATTATTTAAACTGCTGGGTTTTGCCTATTACAATTCAATTCTAAATTTCATCCAAATGCAAAACTTGCTGGAAACCACAATTTACAATCAGGACCAAATAACTAATGAGAGTTTCATTCACTCTTTTTAATGTAACACAAAAATTATTTCTGAATTAGCAACATAATTGCTAAAATGCAAGTGATACATACAGAATCACTCTACCTTCTAGAAACAAAAGTAATACCAGTGCAGAAGAGAGCTGAAGTTCATTGTTTAAATGAGAATCTCATCGCAACTGATTACAATCAGTGATTTAACTCCCTCTCCACTAAATCCCTCCACCTGGATGAAAACATTGTCTTTTTTTGTGCTCTGCAGAGACAAGGTTTCAATGGCCATCAAAGTGGTACCCGCATGGTGCCAGACTAAAGCAGGGCTGGTGATCTTGAGGCCTGGCAGGACAGCACGTAGAGGGGTAACAGCAGATAAATAGAATTAGCTGGTAAACTGTGCAGAAGGTGGCTCCTTTGGATAAGCCTGTGTGTGTGACTGTGCAGGAGACGGAGAAATCTCTGCTTTCAAGGAGGACCAACAGCCCATCAGTAAAAAAGGGCATCACTGAGCAACCCAGAATGAGAAGTACAGAGGTTTGGTTCAACTCAGTATCCAGAAATTTCAGATGTTTATCAAAACTGCCTTGACTGCTTGGGTCTGGAAAAGTGAGTGGGAAACCTCAGACGAACAGTCTGTCTCATGGTATTTCAGCACTTCCACTTCTGGTCCTGGCCAAACCCAGGAAGTGCAGAGGCGTGCTCAAGAGCAAAATACTGGGAAAAAACACTATCAGAACATTTTTCCACCAACTTGCAAAAAGCCATTTGGTTACATGTGAATTTGGGGCACAGATTTGCAATATCTGGGGATCTTTTATTCATCCCTACAGAAAATGTGACAAGTTCACTATTCTTCAAAAGCCTCAGAAAAGCAGAAGGGAGATGTTCTGTTGTGGTTTGGTTGGTTGGTTTTTTTTTTTTCAGAGAAGGGCTCGGCTGGGGAAGGGAGGGACCGAGCACAACTGAAGGCTATAAATAAGCTACCAACAACCTTGACTACAGAAGTGTTCAGTTTCTCCAATAAATTAGGTCCTTCTGCAGACCAGAGAGAAGTAGAGAGATCCACAGTATTTGAATAAGCTAAATTTGAGCGCTGCAGCGTGTGAAAGGCTACAATGGGTTGTGGATTGATGGTGGAAGCGAGGGGCACGGCCGGCAAACCGCAGGAAGATGTGCTCACCCGGGCAGATGCCGGGGTTGGAAGGAAATAGCATTATGCAGTGATAAACACGGATCATGAAGCCAGGAAGGGGAGGGTGGAAAACACAAGAGAAGAAAATCAAGAGAAATTAGCAGATTAGGAAGTTACTTGGAGGAAGTCAGTTATTTAACTTGCGGACACTAAACCTCAGGTGAAGGGACTCACTGACAATTATTTTTTGTAAAAGCCAAGATTAACAAAAAACATGAAAGTTTAAGTATCTATTTAAAATTGAATGACAATTTAGGATAAGTTATGAAAAAAAGAAAGAACACAAAAATTGAAAGATTGAACTTCCAATAGACAAAACTAGCAATTCATCCCCAAAATATAACCCTTGTCAACACAGGTGTAAGACTCCGCAAGGACCCACAGGTGACAGAGCAATAAAGAGGCATGAAGCTAAGCAAATCTGACCTGTAGATCAAATTCAATCATTGAAGAGGTCTGAATAACAGCAAAGTAGTAATTTGGAAACCATCTTAGAACAAACTATTCTAATTCTTTTGGATAATTGTTGCTTAGGAAAACAAGGTGCAAAAGAACAAAATGTAACATGTTTGCAGTTGAAGAGTACTTTTTAGGAACATTTTCACCCAAGACATTAATCTTTGAAAAGGCAATACACAACAGCGCTCCGGGAGCAGAACTAATTGACGTTACAGATGAGGTCAAGGAGCTAGACAAAGCAGAGCACTGTCCAACCAGTGGTGATCGAGCGATCACAAGCAGAAACCCCAGCATGCCAACCAGCCAGGAGGAGTATTTCTTCCTATGTCCGCAAAGCACACATCTAGATCCAGTACACAGGGAATGCAGTGCTTATAATTAAAAGTTTTCTGTTTTTTTTAAAAAGCACTACCTGTAAAGACAGCCTATGTCCACTGAGCAACTTTACAGAAGCTCTGAAATAAAGTTTAAGTCTCAAACTTCTAAGGTTTCAATTTTGCTTGTTAATATCTCTACGGCAAACAAGAGACAAATTGTTTCTTAAAAGAATTTAAATAAGTTGAGTGTATGGTCAACCAGAGCATTAAATTAAAGAAATAATGAGTAATAACCAATTAACTGTGGCTGGCAACTAGAACCTACATTTTCTAGCAACTGAGAAGCTGTGCAGAAAGTTGTCAGGACACATTCAATGTCTACAAGAAATACACAACTGCCCACCCTTTGCGCTGGTGACAGAAGAATATGAGTCTCTGGCTGGGGTCACTGTACACTGTATTACCTACTGGGTTTTTATTTTCTCTATCACATTCAGTATCACATTAAAGTCAGTGAATAGAGAATTTCTGTTTAGCAAAATTTAAAATATTTTGGCCAAACCTCCAGTGTTTGCAACCTCTTTTATATCACCTTGAGCGCAGCTGAGTCCTGGACTACCCTGCCAGTAGCTCCTAAGCACTTCTGCAACTCAGCCAATAACTAAAACTAACGATCCTAACCCAGCAACTTCACCGCAAATGACTACCGAGGACCAAACAGCTGCGAATCAGGCTCAGTAACCCACATGCCATAAAACATTCAGTGCCATCATCTCACAACTGGAACTGGCAGGGGTCATCTGTGGGACTAGGCGGGTGCTGCCACTTCACTCCCCGGTTCAGAGGAATAGGTGCTGCTGCTCTCGGAGCTTTCTGCAGGACATCAGTCTTCACTAGCATTTTGGCATCTCTCATGAAGTCCAGTTTCCGTGCTTACTCTTCTCAATTTTAAAATATGACACAAGATGGAGGTTAAAGCAGGTTTTTGTTACACTGGAAGTGCCAGCACAGGTAAGCCTCCTCCTCAGCTCCAGTAAGAGGGAAGCAGCCCTGCACAGGGAGGCCAAACCTAAGGCAAATAAGATTGTTGGTCTTTTCATTGATTGTAAAGGGGAGAATGCTATTTGAGCATTTGAGAAGACAGGCAATAAAATGCATTTCTCTTGCAGGCAAATCTTATAACAGATAGAAAAACAATCTTAGTCTCTTGCTAAAGGCACACTCACTAATTGAAACTGAAATAAAATGAGGAATAGGAAAGAGATAAAGCTACAAAGTTATGTCTTGGTCCAATTAGTAGGTAGGGAGTTAAATTATCAGTTAAAGACATTCTACAAGTTTCAATGTTGAAAATTGGAAAGGAAAATACATGCTGTAAAACTGCTGCCACCTGGTCTTGATAGCACAATCCAGAACATTTTCTAGTAAAATAATATAATAAAACCTCTAGACATAGTCCAGTGACAAATGCAATTAAACACAGACAGAGATGTAAAAAGCCCTGGCGGGTCATCTAGTCCATCTACTTGCCAGCACAGCTTTGTTCCAAACCAGCTATAAGTACTTAAACTCTTTGATGGCGCCCCATTCTTCTTTCTTGCAATGAATAGACTTTCCCCAGGTTATATCTTGCATACATTTGTCTAGAACCTATCTGCACAACATGCCACCACCGTCCCTGCGCCCTGCCTACACTCAGTGACCCACATTTTGGCAGTGCCTGCTGGGGGCAGGCTCCCACCCCCGTGAAGAAGATGTTGAGCTTTGCTCCCCTGTCCCCTTCCAGAACTCCCTCCTTTCTCTCCTCTGTCTCCTGGCTTTTGCTTTGGGGCTTCAAATGAGGTGAATTACAAGGGCAGGTCAGTGCATCTTCACCAGGGGCCAAGACACAGCTAATCCGAGGAAACGGTGTTGAAAGAAGCTTAAAGACACTTCTCCTCTTTGAGCGCACAGCCAATTCAGGCAAAGAGCTGAGGCTCCAACTCATCCTACAGCGTCACGAACAGCAAAGCAAAGAGCAAGGTATGGCCTGAGCCCCGCGCCCCACGTCCCGAGGCGCGCGTGAGCAGCGCCGTTACGCTCCGGCACTGCCACCGTCCTGCCAGCTCCTGGCTGCTTGGTGCTCACAGCACACAGCCTGCTCAGCTGCCCGGCCCGCCGTGCCACCTCCTTGGCTTAATTATCTCCAGAGACAGCCCTCCCACCTCTTTGCCCCGTCTACTCCACACATTTCCACAGGCACCATCGCATTCTTACATTTAATACGCTTCTCCTCATGTTACCCTACACGACTGTTCCATCAGCCTGGGGACCGACACTCCCCTTTCCCCAGGGGCAGATACCACCGCTCTCTTCCCCATTCCTGACTTGCAACATTTGAAATATCACCTCTTTTTCGGCTATTAGTTAAAATTTATAAATCCCCCCCTTTGGCCCTTCATAATCATCGCTCTTTGCCTTGTCCTCTGGTCTTTCATCAGTACGACCTAACGCACAGGGCCAAGCGCAGGTCTCCATCTCACAGGGGCCGAGCAGGCAGGAGCCCTCGCTCTCTGCTGCCAACCTCCTGGGTGCACAGCTCCACATCGCAGGGTTTGGGTTTGCCTTAACATTCCTGGTTGGAAACTTCCACGTTACAGCGTAGTCTCATCACTAGTGCCTTTTTTTGTATCTTAAAAACTAGTGTAGAGAATCAGCTCCCACTTTAAATAATTTTTTTCTACTGCTATTGTTACAATTAGTTTTTTTTAAACACAGTACAATAGACTAACCAAAATTGCTAGGCAGATATTTTAAGTAATTGGGTTCTGATGTTCCCTAAATGACAGAGCATACACGTACTTACTGCTTAGAAGTGAAATAATAACAATTAATTTGCATAGTACATTGGACTGCATATCCTTAAATATTGATTTTAAAAGGCCCACAATAAGCCTGTGAGGTAAGTAGATACTATTATATCCTGGCAAGGCCCAACCCAGAAATTGAGTTTCTTCAGTTTTGTGGATAATGTTGGACCTAGCTTTTTATTCAAAGTAGCCATAAAAGTGCTCTGTTAGGATCACAGTGCCATTGTGCAAAGCAAATAAAAACAGAATAAAACCAGCCAAAACACGGCAGGTAGGTACCGGAAAGAGCTAAGCCAGCCCAGAGCAGCACAGCAGGAGCTGCAGAGCCTCCCTGCCCGCATCCCACGGGTCCCGTGGGAAACAAGCCCCTTCTTGTGCTGGCCCTGAGGTTTCTCATAGATAGGTTATAGGAAACTCTGCCCATGCAGTTTCAAATGGAACCAGAAAAAGAAATCTTCTAGAACAGTAACATCCTCTTCCCAGTTTCGGGTGTGCCTGCTGCGAGCCCTCCCGCAACGACACAACCCGTGGCACGGCTTTCTTTGGGGAGGCAGAAAAAGCACGTCACGCCTTGGTACCGCAGGCACAGCGTTCACCAACCTGATCTGTGCAAAAGGTCGCCTGAGGAACGTCACTGAATATTCATAGCAGCAGGGTATGCCGCTTGCTTCCCACTGTCAAGTAAAAATTATTTTTTCATTGTCACAAACCCCCGATGACAGAGGCTCTTGTGTGAACACAGCACGTCCTGAACTCGCCGGTTTGTTAGGAAAGCTTTACTCCTGCCAGCCAAAAGTCACCAAGTGCCTTGATCAACAGGAGATTAGTATCGAGAACGGCAAGAACCACAGAGCACACAATAAAAACTCTCAGCTGCGTTATTTGAAAATGGAAACTTCTTTTGAAGTGCCATTGTGTGAGCACAGGTGAAGGACATCAGCTCCATCGCTCACTGCCTTCGCCCAGAGAGCCAGATGAGGAGCCAGCGTTGGCAGGATGCAACAGGGACTGCCTGCGTTCCTCCCCAGCCCCTCTAAGGTGGCACACCTACCAGCACCCACAGCAAAGCAAAGGTTTTTTCAAATCTGCAATGCTGCCAACCCTGCCATGCTGGTTTGAGGCTATGGCACTGGCACTCCATAGGCTCGTAATCCACCCTGGAGACCATCCCCATCTCACTACGGTCTCAAGAGTGCCTGAAAACCTGGTAACTTGTACTCTCTTAAATGCAAGGTGCTTGCACTGACAAAATACATGGTATTTTAATATTCTTCACTGCCAGCCTGTTACCCACCGTCCAGTCCGTATCAGACTTAGAGACCGCGGCTTAGAGCTTTATGCCCGTGGAGAGAGCTGCACGGTGCCCACCCTAGCAGCTCCCACCAGCAGCAGCACACAGCCATCCCATCAGGCACGCTCAGCCCAGGTGCGACTGCTCCAGAAAACAGCCCTGAGCTGCAGCATGATACAAACCAGAAGGGAACTGCTTTTATTTTCATGCTGAATAGCTGCACGAAAGCAAAAGGAAATACATTCTCTTAGTACAGCAGAAATATTCAAGTGTGTGAGTCAGTAGTTCCAAAAATACATTTCATAAGCTGCAAAACAGATATGTATGTTGCCATGGCACTTCAGCAAAATTAACAAGTCTCAAGCTTGTTTCATATATGAATAAAAATCCAAGCAATCGTAGTTTCCTCTATCCTCAGCTGCTTTATTGCTTGCACACTAAGGTCAGTTTTGCCACTGATTTCATTTGTTTTTTTTCCAGATTTGGCTTTCAAAGCAAGACTTCTAAAGGGCATTTAAAGGTGCAGGTAGGTGCGTAGCAGGATTTCCACAAGTGCCTGGATACTTGATTCTCAATGACAGTTAGATGGCTCCGTGCTTCTCAAAATCCTATTGGATACCTGTCTGCAAGTCTAGGCACCTAATGCCTGTACAAATCTGGCCATTAGAGCGTGATCCTGCACTATTACAGTTAATGGGAGCTTTTCCACAACTCGAGGAGGATGGAGCCAGCCCTCAATGAATGCTTAGATTAAATTAGCTCTTGCACACAAAGAGCAAGGTGCACTTAGGTGGGTGTTAACCGGGGGGGGGAGAAGAAGAAAGAAAACCACATTACTAATCTGGGCTCTTATTCACATCTGTTTAAGCCTGGAGCATCTCCAACAAGGCTTACATTCCCGCAGTTAATGCCAGTAGGAATAAGAGCAGAATTTGAACAGAAAGGAAGTAGGGTACAATACAGGCATGGTTGTGCCAAGGCTGTGGATCCCCTCCATGGGATACTGTCTTGCTCCATCAAGGAGCTCCCGAGCGAGTCCCCAGGTACAGGGAACTCGGTCCTGACCTCTCCTGCCCTGCAGGATGGGGACAGCGATGTCACCTCACCCGACCCCATCACACTGCTCTCTTCTTCTTGCCAGCACAGGCAGAGGCATCCGCGTGAAACAACGCCTTCAGCTTTGATTGCATGTCACCTTCACACTTGGAGGTGCTTCGCTTCCTCTTCCTCCCCCTTTTCTGCCCACACCAGCAAGCCCTAATCCGCTCGTTGCGGGAGCATCCAGCAGGCAGAGCCCTGGCCAAGAGCATTTGGCGATTCCTTATTACGCTGACTGCGCATCTCCTCCTGTCTCTAACTTCAGTGAATTCAACACACCAATGGCCAACTGCAAAGGGCAGACAGCTGTTTGTCCCCAGACACTGTCCGAAGGCACATCCAACCAAGGCAAATATGCCTTCGTTGTATACAAGATGATTTATGTATGTATATGTATGCAGTATGTACACACTGTGCTTTCAAACAGCCAGGCACCTGCCTGTCCTCAATGTCCTCAGCCACACACCGCTGTACTAGGATGGTTCCCACCACTTCTTGAAAACTGGTCAAAACCACTCTCCCTAAGATACACACATATATTTTCCACTGCACCGGCCAGAACCTAAGCACAAACACCAGCAGGGGAACTGGGTCTTCAGGACTTGCTGTCACCACCCCTCACCAAGAAGAAGTTGTCCCTAGCTGTTGGAAGGATCCAATGTTGCAAACTCTTGCTTAGCAGTGCTTGTGCCTGGGAGCAATCCCATTCAAAGAAAACAAAACAAATCCTGTGAAATGGGTTTACAGGATCCAGCCCCAAGTTTCTTCAGAGCTGGCAGAATCAGCCTTGCTATACTGAATCAGTTTTCTTAGAACGAAACATGGTAAGATCCTGGGCTCAGTGCTCTTTCAAACGCTTGTGATAGTTAATTTTTAGTTAAACCTTTCCATATAGCAAAGTGCTAGAGCTTTCAATGTGCAGCATGCAGTAACGTGAACCCAAATATGCTCCCCATGGGAGTAAAATTAACAGCCAAACCTGGTAAGAATCCTTACTATGCATAAGACCACCTTTCGCTTGTATGGGGAAGCTATGGAAGTTAAACCCCTTACAATCTTCTTTTAGCTCAGAAGGTTTCAAATGAAAGCCGAGAAGAAGAGGGGTGGATTTTGGGGGGGAAATGTTAAATGTAAAGTCTCATGAAAAATTTTGCAATATGCAAATAATTTCTCAGCAATTCACTTGTTTTTGAAATTGTGTGTCACTATAATCATGCACCATAAATCAAAATTAGGTGAGAAAAATAATAAATTAGCAATTTTCAGGGATTTAATAATCTTGCCTTTATAATTCACTCCAGCATATCAGCACCATTTTTACATTAACAGCCTTACTTTCAAAAATAGACATAACACTATCATAACATTTCGTGCTTTCATTTTTTTAAAAGGATGTCAAGAAACAACTCCCAGTGAGTGTTTCCATCAATCAAAGTTGAGAAGGAGGGGGGAGAAAGTAAAGAAAAAGGAAGGGCAACCCCCTGCCCGGCCCGGCAGGAGGGACAGGGAGGACCTGTCTCCCAGCTGCCGGAGGGATGCCCTCACCCCAGCACCCGGCCGGCCCCCCACATCCCCACCACCTCTGAGCCCCTAGCGCGGCTGCACACACACAGCTTCAGGACAGTTGAGTTCAGCTTGCCACTGACCACTTGCTTCTACAAAGGCATATAATAGTCACCAGCGTTTGCCAAAGGCGGCGGCAAAAGACCGAGACTATCAATGGCTCTAAGACCCCACCAAATACTTTTTAAGAGCAGTTAAGCTACCAATTGCTATTATATTTAACTTTAAACTTTAAAGACACACCAATTCATTTTTACTGATTCAGATTACATTTTCATTACAGTTCACTGCAATGAGATAAAGGTGTCTCAAGTTGTCATGTTGCTGTATAAGCCCTCCTGAAAACTCCTGGAATAAAGAAAATTTATAGACTGAGGAGATGGATTATTTCTGTATGGCTCATCATGCTAAAGCCACAGGTTTAAAAAAAATTTGGCTGAGTGCTTCATAAGCAGTACAAAACCAAGAAAATTTATTTTTTAAAAAATCTACTTTATGCATTGCAAAGCAAAAGGTGGGACAGCTACTGCATTTTACCATGGGCTTCGCACCTTCTCTGCGATGCTAACCTCCTTTGGTTCCCACCGACCTCAGACCCTGCAGTTTGCTGGTGGAGAACCGGACAACACGATTTCCATTTTAGACATTTTGCCAGTCTCCTCAGCCTGGTACTCCTTGCTCATTCAATAGAACACGGCTGGCCAGAGCACCAGGGCACAACAGTGCAAGGCCATTTGCTCATTGATGGCTCTTGATACTTGAATATTTCTGATGATAATGTATGGTATTGCCTTTGATCGTTTTTCTTTGTTTTCCTCTGTTTAATGATACTGGCTTTAGTGGGTGTTTGAATTCTGGAAGGCAAAAAAACCCTAGAAGTCAGCTGAACAGCAAAGGGGGATGGGGGAAGTGAAATTACCTATGGCCAAGGATGTGATTGCTATTGACTAAAATATACTTCACAGCAGGGTTTCAACTATATTCAAAACTCAGCTTCTACATAATAGCACTCTTAATAATAAACCTATTTTTTCCCAGCAACACTTCTTCAACTCCCCCTGTGTTATCACATCGCTACTCTCCAACCCCCACGGCTTGATTTCTTTACTCAATGTGACATCTGTCCACACTAGATTGCAATATCCTTGGGTGACTAAACATGTCTCCTTATGAGTCTATAAAATTCCTAACACAAATATGGCACTATCCAAATAAATAAACAAATACTAATAAATAGCTGTTAAGGCACTCAAGACCTCCAGAGCTCGTGGCTTCATTTCACCATCTGAGACATCGGGGGCACGTTCCCGCTTCCCTTGCGAGGGCAGGTCTGTTCCAGCAGGACCAGCAGCAAACGGCACAGTCACGTGAGATCCTTCTCAATGCATAAAGACTTCCTTGTTGAATTAAGTTTGTTCATGCTACAATCCGAACACCACATCTGGTGCTCACAGTGACCAAAACATTCCTTGTTAGCTTCCCAGTAAATAAATTATTTTCTACAGAAACACTCCAGTGACTAAGATGAAAATAGTGTGGAAAAGGAAATGTGCCGGACCATTTATACTGTTTTTATACGTTGTTTAATGGGCAGAGTGCTGCTGAATACCAGGCTGCAGTTCAATTGAAGTGTTCCACTGTCATCACCAGCAGCTGCAAGAACCCCTGAGACTGAAACACAGCCCTCCCATTCAAGCTCATTTCATCCATTGTTACTTATAATATGATCTAAAGGAACATTTGCACGATTTCATAGAAAGTTTAAATGTTGTTTGATGAGAGCCATTAGATATTTAAATCTGAAATGAATGACATACAGTCGCGAGAGAGGCAATGACAGCACACCTAACGCAGAGCGCTAAACTTCACGGCTATCATCTTGTTCGTGGCTAATATGTGTAATGGCGCGTACGGCACCATGACGGCAACAAGATCCCTGATGGATGAAACCTGGACTGACATCAGTCCTTGCTGCAGGTATGCTTTTTCCAGAGGACAACCAGTTTTAATATGAGCTGAGCATAAAATGAAAACACCAATGGAGGGACATTTCTCACTCTTTTTCAAAGCCACCCCACTGAAATCCAGAGGAAGATCTATATTCGAAGAATGAGGTATTGACTGGCACAATTTTGCTATCTGAGCAAAGAGCACTCTAAACTTGCAGCACTGTTTTTCCCACCATTCCTGCCATGAGTGCCTCTGGAAAAGGCCCTATCCCAGTGTGCTGCATAGTGTTTCCAACAGCACCATTACCTGGGGAAAGGGTGGCCTTCATACAGGTATAAGAAGATCTCAATCGTTCACAATCTATCCATACCATATTCCCCCCAGCTATCGCAAAGACACATCTTTTACTAAGCCGCTTTCCTGGACGCCTAACCTCATCTGACACTTTGCAACCCAGCTGCTATGTTTTTCCTCTGCCATTTTTGCCCCTTCCAAACCCTACCACTTACCCCTCCCTACTCTTCTAACTCCAACAGTATTGCATAAATACTCTTCCTTGTTATTTCTGGGTCCTGCCTCTACACTTCTTCAACTGACTTGTTTTTCCTTTTCCTATTTTACTTCTGCTCTTCTCTGCATTTCTACTCTCTCTTTTGGGGACTTCATGGGATGTATTAGTAAGAAAAAAAGCTGAAGTCAGACACTTGCACTTTGTCTCCATTTGACAGAGCAATAAATAGGCATTTGATAGGCAATACCTATTCACTCCTGTGCACAAGAGTTATTAATTTGATTTGATGTTCACCAACTTCCCTATTCAATCCCTTCCCACCTAAAACCAAGGCATCATCTTTCCCGATTCAGTCTCCAAACCAGTCAGACCACAACTTCAGAGGATGGCAGAGAGTTGGGAGGTAGGAGAGGCAATATGCCTGCTCTGGTTTCCTTCCATGCACTTTTCCACAATTTTCAACCCAATAGTGCATGACTGACCTGCTCTCAGTCCTCTTCTATCCGCTCCTTCCTTTTCCCCATAGATATGGTTGATGGTTCTCACCATAGCTCTTCCCCACCTTTGAGTCTTTTGTCCCTCTCTCCTATTACAAAGCTGTTCCTGCTGATTCTCAGTCCTGGCTGGCAGTACCAGCAATCACTTGCTTCACTCCTCCTCTTGCAATGTGAGCTGTCTGGGTGGAAATCCCATGACCAGGTAGATGTCCTCCACCACAGACGACTCCTCTGCTTCTTAAATTCTGTGGCCTTCCTACTAAACAGCTCTGCTACTCCAACTTCATAGAATCGCACACCCACAACCCCAGCTGCCTTTTCTCTGCCTTTTACTCAATCTTCATTCCCTTTCATTCTCCTGGCTCTAGCTCTCCCTTAGCACAGTGCTTTGCCAATTCCTTCCAAAGAATAACTTATCAAATAAAACATTACTTCCTCCCTGTTCTTCCCCTCTCCCTCCTACAGCCTTCTCCTTCATCCTCTCTCAAGAACAGAAGGTTCTTCTCAGTTCCCTCTAAGCCCATTATTATTTTTTTCCAGAAATCCAGTCCACACTGTCTCCTCATTGCCTATCTCACCATCTCCTCCTCTGCTCTGACCCTAAACCTCCGTTTTCTCTCCTCTCCACCTCCAGCTTTATCCCCTCGCAACTCAAAATATATCTGAAAACCCTCTTGACTGCACTCCCTCCCTGTATCCTTCTCATGGTCTTCCAGTCCCCATCGCATCAGCCATACATTATTCACCAGCCCTCCGTTTGGTTCAGCTGCTGGGATGAGCCGACCACAGCTATTTATGCCGAACAATACTGTCTCTTTGTTTTCTTGTGCTCCCCAATCTGTCTATCCATCTGTTCTCCCTTGTTTTATACTCCAATTTTAAGCTCCTGGGGAAGGATCCTCCTCTTTGTTTAGGGCTTGCTCAGTGACAATAAGGTTACAGTTCAGGACTAGACCACCTCAGCGTTAAGGTTTTTCAAATAAATAAAACCTGGATTTTACTTGGATCCAACTTGTTAAAAATCTTTCTTTTAATAGTAACAGCTCTTTTTAGTCAGACCAGCAATTTTCTCAAGAATATTTTCCCCAACATACTTAAAAATGAACCAACTTTGATTCCCAGGAAATTCTGTCTAAAAAAGGGTTGGAGGGAAACAAACAATTACAAAAGGTAGCAAACAAGATGACTTGTCTTGGACAAAGTTGGAAAAACAATGATATTTTGCTTCCTGGTTTTCATTTTTTTTTCCTCCAAAACTTTTGATGAAAATGTAACAAAGATAAAACTGTATTTGTCAACATTTTTTGTTAAGGAAGAGAAGGATTTCCTACTTGCTTCTTGTCCCACTTCTGATCCCCGCCGCTCTCCAGATAAGCAGGGTTGGCCGGTGACACCAGCCAGCCCCATGCTACTGGAGCAGAGTTCAGAGCAAGAGGCAGCACGTGCAAAGACAAGCACTTGTCAAAGTATTTCAACTGCAGTGGGTTCAGATTTGCTCTCTCCCTACTACATGCTCGGAAATTTCCCTACATTAATGCAGATTATCAGGTAAAAGGTAGAGGAATAGCTAAAGCAGCAGTGCTCCAGGGAAAAGGACAGGCTGACCCTCGAGGTAAAAGGACTTGCACCATTTTCTTGGTTTCCGCTCAGGACGATCGCCTGGGAAAAAAATTATCTCTTTAAAAGTACCTTGTACGTTCCTTTGGTGTATTACTAATCATGAGAAATAATACGCTCTAGAAGAGCGGTAACCCATTTGTTATACTGGATGTACACAATCTGACAACCAGGCTATCTGTCTACGAACAATACTTCACTTGTGCCATCGCTGTAAAGCGTGGCTGGATTTTGAGGAAACAGGTGCACATAAGCCTGCCATCTACATTTAGGTCTTGAAGCAAGCAGGAAACCTCATTTTAAGCATGACTATCAAAGTATATCCAATGACAGTAACGGGAACTCATGAGCCACTCTGGATTCAGAAAAACAGTCCCTGAATTCAGAATCCCAACGAGGGAGTTCACAATTCCCAACTTAATAGCTTCATTTTTTACTGTCATTTTCAAAACCTGTATATGTCAGACTGACATGGCCAGGAAACCCACTGCAAAGAAATTGGGGATTTCTAACCCAGTATCCATGCCCCATTTTTTTCCCCCTGAGCCATGATGGAGACTTTACAACAATATCAAAGTGTTACATAGACAAGGAATGAAAATCTTGTGCTGAAAAACAAACTGCTCTCTCTATACAATTGTAACCTTTTTAGATGTCTATTAGTTTTGCAGGTTTTGTGGGGTTTGGGGGTTGTTGGGGTTTTTTCCCATTTTAGACAGGCCAGTTTACTTTCCTTCCTTTCATAATTAAGCCAATTTTAAATAACAAAAATAGCAAAGCATGAGTATGGTAAAGCCATCAAATATTGCAGGAACTAACACATGGGGAAGAATTAACCATAGAGAGATAATTAATTTTCAAAATACATTTCATGTATTCTTCCCTTTCAACAAAAGAGCTTTACATCGAAAGGAAAGAGGTAATCTCCAGCATCTCCCTGGACAGAGCCCGGAGGGTAAGCGAATCAAGAGAGTCGCTTCTCGCATTCTTGGTGTGACCAGACAGGTTTTCTGGCTCCAGGTACCTGCAAGGTGAGACTGTGTTAACCAAGAGACACCAAAAGCTAGGCACTGCTGTACAAGGGGTTTTTTCTTCCTTTTATCCAAACTAAAAACACTTTTGTAAGCCTTCCACATGTGTGTTTCCAGGGAAAAAATCCTTATCCTAGTACTTTGTTTAAATGCTGCAGGGAAGCAGCAGAATGAGGAGGCCCTGCTCATACGGTGTGTTATCTTACCATGGTCTTGGTCTCTTCACAAACCTGTGACTGACAAAATCTAGAGAGTTCTCTCCTTCAAAACAAAGCTGCGCTGAGCGAAACGTTACATTCTACAAACTGAGCCCAAATTAAAGGGCCCAAAAGATAAAGCATCAGGAATTAAAAAAAACATAGAATGTATTTTTAAGGAAATACCTGTTTCATTAAGACAAAGATGTTTCAGTCATTTCATTTGTAAGAAACGTAAACTATTTCCTTGCACATGCTAGAGTGCAAGATATATTCAAAGGTATCTAATCAAGGCACTTCTCAGTGGTACAAATCTATGATTTAGCTCACAGAGCAAAAGACTGACAACTCAGTTAAGTTTCTTATTATAGGCATCCCCTAACCTACTAAAAATGTACTCTCCATTCAGTGTGTCACATGCACTTATTGCTGCTTTAGCCAAAGAAGGGTCAAACACTGTCCTCATCCCAATTGCACCCTACACCACAATTTGGAAAAAAAAAAGAAAAAAAGATAAAAGTAAAACCTTTCTTTTGCAAAAGCATCTTCTTGTGATTTGTAATTAATTTAGAACTCATATAAAGTTTTTCACTGTGAATCGTTCTGCAGCAATTTGGTTATTTTTTTATAAGATTCAGAACAGGAAAATTAAGAAAAATTGATCCTGATTCATTACCTGCATTACATGAATTGCACGGAAAAGGCAAAACCAAGCAGTACAATGTTCTAGAGATCTTTTTAACTTCTAATATAATACTGTAATAGATGAGAACAGCATTTTCCTTTAAGTAAGTCTTCTACTTGATATTAACTCATTAAATATTGCTGAAGAAGAAAAACATCCCATTTACAGGATAACATCTACTTATGATTAAGGGCCTTCCAGACTTTAAACAAAAGACACTATCCAAGAAAATACTGATATTTATCTTTTTCTTCCTGCCATAAAAGAAAGTCCTGCAAGAACTCTGAACACCGAATTCACAGGCGGTAGACTGAAATACTGCTCTGAATCAAACCAGAGCAGCTTTAGAAATTAACACTTTCATAGTGTTCACGAAAGCCCTTCATCTCTAGAGTACCACTGCCCAGAAAGATAGATAGATAACAGATCATGGACAAGGCGACTTAAACTGCAAAGGTGGTTTGTCAGCTTTAATAGACAAAGAAATAAATGAAATAATCAAATCAGAAAGTTCAAGCCACACACATGAACCATCTCCTTGCCCCAGCTGACTTACCCCAACACCCCAAAGGCACTCCTGCAGCCCATTTCCACCCCAGCTGAGAGCAATCACTTTTTAAACCACCTCCCTCTGACCATCCTGGCTCTGGGGATTTCAGTGTGACTGCAATGATTTATACCTGCTAACGATCTAACCCCTGTGGACCTCAAGAAAACTTCAACAGAATGGGATTTGCAGCATGAGCACTAGTGGCCCTAGAACAATTTGAAGAGGTCAGTGAACCTGGTCTGCAGAAGCAGCTCAGCCCCAAGTGCTGCATCCACATACCTTTGCAGATAAATATTATGAAAGCTTAAAAATATTTTTAATTTCAGCCAAAATAAAGCCCTGGTGACCATAACACACCTGTAACCCAGACTTTGTTCCTTCAACCCTGGCTCGTATTTCACAGCTGATGATGGACCAGCTCCAAGAAGAGCCCCCGAAATGGCTGGCACAAACCCGGTAAGATGCTCCCGACTGTTTCTAAAGACCCAGCGCCTATCCTCATCATAGCTCACCAACCTACGGGCTACCATCCTGACCTCAGTGGCAACACAGATGATATTGGGCATCTTTCCCTTTTGTGGGGTTAAGATCTCATTTCTAATGCTCCTGAATACAAGCGCAGTGGTGGGGAGTTTCCCTCCACTCAGCATTACGCCTTTCCCCCCTCTAAGCGGGGGCAGAGGCGATCCATCTTTCTTACACATTCACGAAGGACTTGGCGCAAGCACCCAACAAAGCGGAGCCCAATGGGGGGGCACAGACCACATCCTGCCCCCTCACTTAGAGCCACGTAAACTCCCAGAGTTTAGTAGGTCCCACCGTGTTAAATGAAAATGGAATTTAATCTCGTACATTTATATGAAAAAGGGCAAGTGAAAAAAAAAATCCTGGTGCTTTTAGTCCCTTTTCAATAAGTTATATCAAATAATGTCTTTTGCTAACTACATTAGAGAGCAATTATGACTTAATGGCTGTCTAAATCCATTATCAGTGTACATTTAACCTTTCAATATTTAAAGATAATATTTAATTTGAGCAAATTAATGGACTGCCTGTGAGACCAAACATATCTATTTAGTCTCTCTGGTTTTCCATCAGTGATAGTTCCCTTTAGATATCAACTTGTGTGACAAGCAAGCTGGTAAAGTTGTCCCTTGCATTCATGCTTCAAATAAACATTAGTAATATAGTGCTACGATGACTGAAGTAAAAAGTAAAATCTCAAATAACTACTAGATTTATCTGTATTACTGTTCACATCATTTTCATACCCCTCCAGTTATTTTTGATCCAGTACAGAAAATATATAGTTGTCCACCTTCTTCTTACCATTTTCACAATTACTGTTACATTAAAAATTTTACTAGGATTCCTTCTCTTTAATCTCTGAGTTGCAAAAGCATTCCCAGCACAATGCACATTCCATATTTTCGTGAAAGAGTGCAAAGGTGTTGATGAATTTTCAAGACTGCCTCAGAACAGAATTCGCATTTCAAAATAATTTACACACTGAAGAAATACCAATGTACAGAAGTTGGCAGTCCAATGGCCTATTTTCCCCCCCCAAAAAACCCAAAACAAATAAGCAAGCAAGCAAACAAAGCCTGATTACCTAAAGACCAAAGGATTCATGAAAGACCCTACTCCTTTCATATTACAGTTGCCATGGAGTCTTCCCAAAATTTCAAATTAAAATGTATACTACTTAATACCAATTTTTATGCTTGTTCCAGTGACCAAAACCCCTCACTATTTAAAGTGGCAGATTTAAAGTGAGTTTTCCCACACCTATATTTTGAACAGCTAAATCGGTGGCCAGGTTTCTAGAACTGAAAGTCTTCCTCCAACTCACTGATAACAGAATGTGAAATTCAGATCACTCACTTAGATGACTAATTATATAGCAAGGAAAGCTAGAACTACTTTTGTAAATACTGACACAGATATAGATATTTCAGTTTAAGGAAGAAAACTTGGTCCTCATTCCAGGGATCTTGCAATTCAATTTCAAAAAGGAGAGGCGAAAAAGCAGGAAACACCTTAAAATACATGCCTGTTTAAAATTTAACTGTCTATGCATGATGCTCCCATGATGTCATCTTTGTAGTCTCTTTTCTCTTAAATAAAAAGGTGATAACGTTCAAAGTTTGCACTATTTAAATAAACATAGGCAAATTATTGCACTTCACCAATGCAAGCATATAAGTGACTGCAAATGCATTATCATGTCAAAACCTGGTGGAGTTACAGAACTAGGTTGACATCTTATTCACATATTGAAAGGTTAGAGGTGTTCCTCTGTGAATAAGGCACTTTAAATATAGTTTGACTTTGCACATTATGCGCACTTTTGATTCCATGGTACGACTTATCAGGTTCTGTGACAAAATGCAAAAAAGTTTTTTAGTTGCACGAGCGCGAGTCTGGCATGAATCCACTGAATTTAGTAAAGTTACATTCAATTTATACCATTGTACACAAGTGGAATTTAGCGCATCACTAATGGGCGGCATCCCTTCCTTGAGCAAAGTCAATGGGACTCTTCCTTGAGTAGAAGTCCTTCAATTTAGACCAGAGTTTAAGTTACATATAGGTTACAGTTTGACCCCTGCACAACAGAGAAGGTTTAACAGTAGAAGAGCTGCTTATTCACACAGAATTTCAGAAATACAAACTACGCTTAACTCAATATCTAAGAGTGCATTCAAAGCGGATGGAAATCAAAATGCAAGCATTTGCTTGCAATCCTACTGCAAACAAAAGGTTTACACCAGCCTGTTAAACTGGGAGACCACACAAAAATTTAAGGAGAATATTGGGAGGAAAAAACCCAACCCCCACACACATTAGGTAGGTATCTCATTGCTAATATCCAGGCAAACTTCCTTATCACTTTAACCTCTACACATCACCACCACCATGGAGGCTGACATACTGCGAGGCTCTACCTCCTGATCTCAGAGACAGCCACGAGGCGCGTGCACAAGAGAGAGGCATGGGGATCCTCCTGACTCAGACGCAAAGGACTCCATACAACGAAGTCCAGCCACGCAGTGGATCTGTATTTTGGGTCAGTATTTTTATTTCAGACCAGGAGACAGGATTTAACTATTTCAGCCCTAACAGAATCATAGAATAGAATGATGAAACAGATTCTATCTCCTGCAAATAAAGTCCTCTCAAAACGCCATAAATCTATAGATAAGGCAAGCAAGTTCACTTATTTAAGCAATAAGATTTTGAAAACAACTGCCAAAAACCTGGCACACAAACACATGGATACATATACACACTCTGAATTTCCACCAACACACCCCACCTTACTTTCTACAATCTAAAATAAAGCAAAAATATTCAATTCACAAATTCCAAGGGAAGACTTTCCAAGAAAAAAAAAACAAAGCAAAACCCAGACTTCCAAAGGAAAAGTCCACAGGGCAAGAGCAAGACAGACAAGGTACACCAGACCCTGTGTATTTCCTTTCAAAGCATTCAAGTGGAAATCTGTTCACCACTCCTTACCTTAGGCAGAGGCAGCCATCCCACCACCAGGGCCCACACAAGTCCAACCCCAGCCAGAGTGCATGGAGCCCCACGGACACCACCAGCCATCCCCAACTCCACCCATACCCCACCCTAACTAGCTCCTGCAGCTCTCCGTCACTCAGCTTAAATGACTCCAATTAGGCAGCCCACCCAGCACCTGCAGGGTCTCCACACCCAGGGGTAGCTCTGAGGTCAGAAGGCACCACGGGGAGGCTTCAGCTGCAGCCACGGTGGGATGGGACTCCCTTCGATCTATGGAGATGGCACCTGCTCCGGTGGCATCGCTCCCCGGCACCCCGCTCCGCTCCCTCCTTGGGAAGAGTACAGAGCAAACTCAACCGGGGCAAGTGCATGCACGCATCTGAGAGACACAAATGTCTGGTTGAGTCTTCCTACCAAAAAAGGCACGTTCCTGTAGAGACATGCCACACATTGGGGGAGGGGGACAGATGGAGAAGGGAAACATGCTATTTAAATGCTGGAACGAGAACAAGTGAATATAAACTGGCCATATTTAAATTTTGTCAAAACATTACAATAAGACTTCTGGCCATCAGGACTGAGATGCTGGAACACTATTCCAAGACAATTTTTGGATCAAAAACCTTAACAATTTTAAGGCAGAGCATGACAATCTAAGCAATACCAGGCACCTGGACCTGCTAATCCAAAACCTCCCTTCCAGCCCTAACTTCCTTTTCAAATACTCTAATAAATGGCATTGATATACATCCCAATGTCTATAAACACCAAGAAAATACTTTGCAGTAGAAGTCTTTCATTACGAAGTCCAACGGCTGGCAACTGAAGACACAAACATGGGAATGATAAAATGTGAGTGGCCAGTCAGCTATCTACAGAGAGAAACCGCTCAGGAATGCAGGACTACCTGTTTTTAACAAATCCATTGCATAAGAGAGTGTATTTTTTTCTGCTGTTACTTGTGAGATGCAACAGGAATCCCAGCTGTTCATGGAATCTTATCCTACAATATCTCATAATTCATGTGATTTACTCTGGAATACAAAGGGATACAACAGCCATGATGGTACTCACTGGCATGGCATTGGGCAGAAAAAAAGAGTGTATTCCTTTTGTCTTTCTACCAGAGCTTGATTTGAACCAAGCGCCAACTGAACACTGTAAGTACAACCACTGATGGCTCTTTGTGGTTATACATGTATGTATGTATTTGTTTATTTATTTATTAGAACAGTTGTTTTTATCCATTAAGGCTATTGTAAATATTTTTCTTAAATACCCTCAAGAGTCTAAAAGAAAGAGTGGGAAACTAACAACCCATAGACAGGAATAGGTTCTAGCTTATTTTGTTGCGAAGTGCTGTAGTGCTGTCTGTAAACTAAGAAAGCTTTAAAAAAAACAACAAAAAAACCCCTACAAAACTTCTCCTTAAATGGCTAAAGCAGCACAACCTGCAGTGCTCCAGAAAGGTCTGTCTTTGCCTGCAGCCTAACAGACTTCAAAGCAAGAAGGGATCTTTGTGATGTTCCTGCCTGAAATCATCCATGAGCCTTCACAGAGCCCACCTCACCTACCAGCCCCATCGTCACCGACCTTCAAGGAGCACTGTCCTGTCTGAGCCATTTCCTCCAGATTTTTCTGAATTCTTGAGTGCAGTGGAAATATTTATTCCCATTCATTGGTGGGGAAAGTAATTCTGTTTGTAATATGGCATTTGCTAATGACTACAAAGTAGACATACGGGCTTTACTTTTTATGAATGTGTTTGGACAGTGAAAACAATGCTACTCACAGGTAACTTTAAGTGCTAGAAACTAGCGGAGGGCTTTTATTTGCTAGGCAGCACATACCAAAGATATGACAACCAGGTCTCTCCCTGCAGAAACTTTGTCTATAGCTCAGCTCTTTCCAGAGGAAAACACTACCAAGGCTCACTCAAAAGGGAATTACTGGTAAGCTTCTTAGGTGCAAGCTCCAAGCCAAAATTAATCTTGAGACAATTAGATCCAACCCTATTCAGCAGAAGACAGTTAAGCCCAAAGCTGTAGAACCCAACACCACTGAAAATGAGCTTTGATGGTTGGTACAACTAAAGGAAGCAGGTGAATGCAGGTACTCCGCAAGAGCTGAATGTTCAGAAGATCGAGTTTCCATTGGGGCCCTCTGGCAAACACAAGAATCAGAGAGCAAAAAACAAACAAATATTGTTATGCTTTAGCAAACCTTATTAATTTCAGAAATTACAACCTCTGAAACCAATGCCAACAATTAGGAATCAGAGATTGTCCTTTGGTTGTCATCTTAAAAGCTCAAAGAGGACTATATCTACAGACCTGAAAGAAGATAATTGTTGGTTAGACTTCTGTTTGTGACCATCAGAAATGTTACCTTAATTTGGCCTTAATGACCTATAATCTCTTTTAGCATATGGCTTTTAGAATGGTTATTATTCAGCTTGATCTATGGCTATAATGGAGCAGAACAGTACTGTGGGTATAATTAAAATAAGTTCCTGTAAAAGTGGAATATGTAGTACATTGCTAATGTGTAAATGACTAAATAACTTAATTAGGTGAAATGAAGTGCACTTATAACCACAGATGCTTAAGCCGAATCATGATAATGTTGTGTGTGTGAATATATTTTTTTAAATATGTTTATAACCCAAACAGTAGGACAAGGAAATACAAAGTGTACACTAGTTATAAGGATGACAGCAAATTTTTTAAAGGGAAGTTTTCATTACAAATTAATGTGAAGCTGGTAGAGAAAAATAATTTTTAAATCACTTCAAAATGCTGAAGGGAAACAACTTTTCAATAGGCTGTTCCAATACCTGCAAACATCTTCTCCCAGCAAAATCTCAAGCAGAGTAGAAGAGAAAACTATTCTTCTGGGCAAGCCTAAAAAAATAAATAAATAAATGGAGCCTCCTTTTCCAAGCCCACCTATTCATATCATGCCTTTCCACACCTGTACCTGTCTCCTTCATTAGCCTGAGCATGTAGGGCAATGAAATGTATAAATCTGCAGAATATAGGCAGACAAAGAGCCCAATCCTTCTCATAGGGAAGTCAGCAGGAAAATTCCCATTGCTTTCAATATCCAAAAGACCGGGTTCCAACTCAAGGGGAAAAGCACATAAAGTGCACTTGACAATTCAAAACATGGGACTGATCTTGACAGTCTTCCATCTGAGACTGTCAAACTGAATATGAGAAGCTCTAAAAATCACTTACAGCACTTGTATTCATCGATTCATCCATATTCATTCTTCCTCTATCACTGAATCCTTACTGTAGGTGAATGTAACATAACCATGAGCATGATGAGGAGATGAATAAGACAAATTATTGAATGTGTGCTTGAAGGAGGCTTCAGCCAAATAAGCAACCAGGAAATGCGTACTTTTAATTTTACAATGAAAGATAAAAAGGAAGGGTACAAGGCAGTACCTTCACAAGTACCTACGGAGCTGTAGCATGTCTTCTTCCCAGAAAGCAACGATTCTCTTCGCTGCCCTCAGTAAAACAAAGATATTTTAGACTTTATCCTATTAGTTTCCTAGCAGAACACAGGATCCCCAGCATAAAATGGCACAACTTGGTGGGTGTTTGTAGAGTTATGCTGATATATTCCAGTTGTGGATCTGATAAGATTATATAAATCCACCACCACTTCCTTCCGCATGTTACCTATTATTTTTTATTACTCAAAAGAAAGTCAAGGTTACCAAGTTGTAGTGCCTAGATAACGTTTTCCCATCAGTTAACTTTCTCATATTTATTAATTAGTTGCCTTTAATGAGAAAGTGCGATGTTTGCAGTATTTCTGAGCGAGCCAGACATAAGAAGTGTGAATACCCACCAGAAAAACTGTTTGACCATAGTTCATAAATCCAGTATTAGACAGTAAGCAACCAGAATTTTTGATGATTCTCTACAAGGAACTTTTCCAGTTTCATCGATCAGTAAATGAGATGTTCTTCCTTGAAGTCCTCTTAGGAAGCTCTGATTAAATTAGAAACGACTAAAACCCGTTTCAAGTTGAAAATAATTTGCAAATGCTACAATGAATGCAGGAGAGCAAAATAGCTCTTGTATGTAAGCAAACCCATTTTAAGGCAAAATTTGGACTGAGTCAAAAGTCTCAGAATAACTATTTGGAATCTGTTGCTATTAGTCACCGAGTTGGAATAAAATCAAAAGATGCTAATAATGGATACGTGCATTCATGACTGCATAGACACCCTGCCACTCGGAAGGAGGCATTTTATAGGACGCGCTGTTAAGAATGAGATGAAATGGCAACGCAAAGAAAATTTCCTCTCTTAAGGCACAAAGGAGAATTGTACCTCGCAGGAAGGGGAGAGGAGGTGTTTTCCTCTCCTGGGAAGTGCCACCCTCAGAAGAGACTCCATTTCACATCTCCTCCTTGGGAGCCAACTGAAATCAATTAACTCTGCAACTGGAACCAATTAACCCTCTAAAAAGCACAACACCAAACACAGTGGCAGTCTTTAATAAATGTAATAAATACATAAATAATAACATAAAACACTGCAGTGAGAGAACAGTTTTCTAGTCTATATGATATCGGCTCTTGATTCTTCAGAGACGTAACAATGAAGAATTTTGTGTTCTAAAAAAAAAATACAAAAAAGGATTTAAGTAAACCCAGGGGACCTTTAAGATGGGATTCATCTCATTTAACTTTAGCCATCTAAAAAGCAGGCATCTAGTCACTGAGTTGTTTTTACAATTAGTATGAAGAGACAGGTACCTTGAAAGAGCCATCTTAAACCCTTATCTTAATCAGGGATAAGCCTCCCTATCTCTTTACAGACACCTATCTCTCTCCACTGACATCGGAGGCACCTAGATGATTACGTTCGATTAAGATGCCAGTCTTTGACAAAAGTCACAGTAGACAAGATGGGTGCCATCTGTGAACGCACGAGCAAGCGAGCAGCCCCGTCCTTCCCTCTCATAACACGCCCCTCGCTCGCGTTCGGGAATTCTTCCATCAGCGCAAATGAGAGACCAGGAAGAGTGCTATTTCTCAAATCTATTTTTTAGTGTTATGTCTTATTTTTTACATTCACTTCTATTTCTATTCAGCGTTGTTATTTTTCAAATTGACTTCTGATAAATACAACAGACAAATTTGAAAATGCTCTACAGATTATTCATTTTAATTTTTGCTCTTAATTTCCTGTTGTACTAGGTCTTTTAGACAGCAGTGGACAGGAAAGTGGCTTAAGCAGAAAAATATGATTGTACAAATATTACCAAAATGGCAAAGCAACTCCAGAGACCTCCCAGTGTTTGTGACCCTTTACAAGTGCATAGCAAAGGGCCGGTCAGTGCAAGTGGTTTCATCCCACCACTGCGGAGGCCACCAGAAATTTATTTTCTCCAGCAGTGGGGTTAGGTCTGAGCTGAATAAGAGGAAACAACTTTATATTAAAAAGAATAAAGCTGCTTCTTTTATAATCCTGCACTTTCTATTTAAGCTCTTTCTATTTTGGATTAAGAAAATAACAACTCTCCATTAGGCGTGGCATTAGGCATTGCCCTGTTTACAAATACATCACAATTTTGCCCAATGGCAGAGCCAGAGGATTTTTTTTTTTTACACTTAAGAATTACATTAAAAAGCAGTTAGATACACATTTTTTAAAGTTTAAAATATCGTACTTTTAGTATAATAAATCTCACCATCTCCTTGTAGTGAGATATTATGGGTTCAATGGCCACATAAAACACTTGGGCAGCGGGACTCCAGAAGCACAAAAATGCAAATAATAGTCACCTTATCCGTTTTCTAGTTAAGTTTTGGCTTACAGTGTTTTCAGTTCCTTCCTCCATTCCTATTTCTTCACCTCTAAATTTTAAATGGATAACCTCTTCTGCACCCTAAGCAACGAAACATTGGAATTAAAGGGGATGATATCGAATCAAGGGCTTGAGTTACTGTACCAGTCAGATCCAGACGGCCACACGGTCCAGCAGTGGTTTTTTTCTGGACGCAAGACAATCCTTATTTTTGGAAGGTGTTTCGCCACTGCCCCACATTATACTCACAGTGCAGTGGCAGAGCTCTCTACCCTGGATTTGCACTGCAAAAAGACTAAATCTTGCCCCACAGTGTTCAGATAATGAAGGTTTAATGAACTGCAGTGTTTTTCCTGTCCTACAGAGCTTGCATTCACAAGTCCGATGAAAGAATAAAAACAAGTCAGTAAAGGGGAAGAAATAGAGAAAATGAGACGACAAACAGCTGGACAAGCTGGGACCCATGTAAAGGTAAGAAGTGACCATGCTGATGATGCAATACTACTGAAATAACCTGGATTCAACTGAATTCTCAACAGAGGCTCAAAAAGAGGTAAAACGTGGGTCATAACCTTTTTTTTTTTTTTTTTTTAATTTGACAACGTTTTTGTGCTTCAGCTAAACTGGGTTTGAGGTTAAAAAGGAAATGACAATTTACTGCCAATAATTTTACTGTTAAGGATTTACGCCACAGCCAGGGAACCAGCAGTCCCCTGGAAAGGGGGCATCTCCCAAACAACACACACGACGGAGAGCCTGTCTGCTGACGAAAGCTGTCCTGAGCTGCGTGTTTACTTTCTGATAATTGGTAATTTTGCCATGTTAACTTCCTAATTGGATATCAACACATTTTCAGTATCTGTTGTACACTTCAGTCACAGGCAGGGAGATGTGAAGAAGCATCAGTATTTCACACTGACCAAACCGCTTAATCAAATCTTGACATGAGCATGAACCTGGAGCACTCTCACCACTATGTTGCTACTAGTGCCAATTAACCGCTTCAGTTTTAAAAGACAGAGATAAAAGAAAAAAAAAAAATATGGAATATAAATGAGAAAATTAGGAGAGGGAAAAAGACAATGTCCATTAGTTAATAACCTAGTTCATAAATTAAACGCTCTTATTTGTCATGTTTACAAAATATCTAATTTTAGGAACATGAATTTTCCTCTGTTTATATAACAAGACACAGTATTTCCTAAGTAAGTAAATCTTTCCAAAGAGTATAAAATCAACAAAGTGATTAGCCACAGAAAACAAAAGTTAAGCAATGCATTTGCTAACAACTCTGATGCTGCAGAATAAAGCATTATCTAGTCTCTAATCAGGACTTAACACATAATTTTTCCCAAAGGACTGTAACGGACAAAATACTGTTAAATAAAGTTGGCTTAGGAGAGCCCAGATTAGCACAAAGAACATAAGTGGTCTCGAACAACACGAGTTTAAAGCAAACCAAAACCAACTGCTCTGGCAATAGACAGCAACTACTAGCTGATGCTAGTTAGTCACAGCATGGGAAGATCAATTTGTAAGGTCTGACCAGAAAAGTAGCATCAGTGGTATAGAAGCACAATGAAAGCGTGCCTGACAGGTTACAGTCACATCAGGAATCACAGAACACGTAATTTATTGGTATTTATAAGAACAGGAAAAAGTATTTTCCAAATCTTCTCTTCCACTTCTCCTTCAACCTTCTGCCACAAACATTCAGATACCACTGAAAAAGTATCCTACGTCTGAAAAAATAACATTTCAGAGTCAGATGAAGTCATACCACAGAATTTGGTACTATGTCTTGTGGAGAGGACATTCACAACCTCCGGCTGACTACACAGTATTCATTGCAAAGGAGCAGATTTCAGAAAGGCTGTGTCAGAATGCTTGTCTAAATTTCAGGTAGATGTGATTTATGCTATGGGAAGTGCTGTGTGAATGAGGTTTTGCAGTATTGATAAGTCTTGAGAGAGTCCAAGTCATCTCCCGTGTGCACAGCCCAAGCAAAACAGTTAATCCTGGAGAAGCAGGAGGGGCAAAGAGCCAGGATCCTCCCGCACACACGGCAGGGTGAGCTTCGGGGTGAACCCGGGACTTGCTATGATGGTCTCATGGCTGCAAAACTTAATCAAGCTATTAGGCCACTTTCTTTCCTTTCAGGAGGTCTGATGGTGAATCTGCCTTATCACGAATGCAGTAGTCTCATCCCTGCCCTTCTCTCAAAATATCTGCAGCATTTAAACAGTTACAAGGCCTAATGGACAGCAGTCATCTAAGGATAAGGAGCATTTACTCCTAATGCAATGCACCTCAAGCGGCACGGCACTAAATATTTCCTCCGCATTTCAGGATCAGCTGCTATGTGTAGTCCTCGTAATTAAGTATGCACATCTATGAGGAGCTAAAAATAATTTAATAGTTATTTCTGCATTATAACTGTACATGCAAGCTTTACTGCTGTCACTTCTCCCTTTGCCAAGAATCCCCTCAAAAATGAGGAAACCTATGCTATACCCTGCAGTACTGCCAGCAGAAATGGACCACGCTCACAGGTACTCCCAAATCATGTTAATGCATGAAAGTTCACCCAAACAGTCTTGTGGTACTAGAATTACAGAGACAGATTATGTCACAGCCTCATCCCTGCATGTCTTTGTTTCTAAAATACTGAAGAAACCCAGTATTTCAGCTTCTGCTCTGTCAGATCTCGCAGTCATTTCAAATAGAAACTGTGCCCAAGGAACAGCATCAGATCTTCATGAAGAGATAGGCAAGAGGAGAGTCACAGGGAGGAATACATGGGGTTAGAGTTTGGGGACTTTATTTGGGTTTGTTGTATTTGTGGAACGACTTGCTTCCAGGCTGAAAGTTTATATGCCAGCCTTCAGCCCAGTTCAAACGCTCAGAGCCAAGTCACAAACTTATCAGAAAGGTTTGTAATGGAAATGCTGACAGACCCTTAAGTCTAGTGGCACTGGCAGGTGCTCCCACAATACAAGAACATAATTCAATCAAGCTTTTGGCTGACGTCATGAAGCACAAAACAACTCAAATGCTTTATGAACAGTACCAGAACCCCTGAGATTCAATTACAGTCTTGATATTTGATCAGGAGTCATACTTAGCTGTTTTTAATATAACAAAACCTTTGTACCAGTTATTTATCAAATAGGTCGATCGTATTTAAATGTACAGTCAGAGGAAAAAGTGCATTGTACCATGTCAACCTGACAATCCCAAATCTTCAGGAACAAGACAGGCTTTTATTTGAGAAAAACAGCACCAGGCGAGAGTCTGATTTTTATATACTACAGAACAAAAAGAACTGAATCCCTATTTTCTTAGGGATTACACACATGCCTAAGAATTAATTCAGTGATTTCAATTTTTTTCCATTTTTGGACCCCTAAAATTATCCTGGCAGAGGTACTGATCGCTACATAGTGAATGCAATATGCAATAGCGGTTTTTTGTTTTGTTTTTTAAAATAAACTTTGCTGGAACCCACAGAAATAGCCCACGGGCCTGAAAGGATCTGCTGTAATGGTAAGAATCCAAAGGTAAAATCTCCCATTTGAAGCCTCCCTGATTCTGCACTCTTACAAATGAAGCACCAACCAAGGAAGAACCCCTTCTGCATCAGGCCTAAGATCACCTTCCGCGGCTCGCCATACACACAGACAACAAAGCAGGGTGCCGCATGCACACACGCACACGACGAAGCAGGGTGCCAAGGGCAGCACTGGCAATGGGAAGCGTGTTAAAGGGCAGGAAGGGACGGAGCTGCTGGGAAGGCTGCCGGCAGCGTGCCAGCTCGCAGGCAGCGGATGACAGCCTGCCATGGCTCACAGAGCCCGAAGCAAGAGCGACTTCGCCTCTCCCAGCAGCCGGAGAGCGCGAGAGCCTCGGCTCCTCTGCCCCTGCCTCGCCACAACGCCGGCGCCCGTGCCAGGGCCGTCGGCGTCCCTTTCTGCGGTAGCCACTTACGCGCCGATGCAGATTTCACGTAAAACCCTGAATGAAGGAAATGAAGCCCAGGTGCTGGGCTCACTGAAGCCAGCTGAAAACGAGAGCGGGCTTTCGGCGAGGAGAAGACCAAGCGGCTTGCGAACACGCAAGTGCAGCGCCCAGCATCTCTCCCCGGTACCCCGCTGAGACGGTGGAGCAGAAGGCACCAAGTGCCAGATACATCATCTTAACCTCGGAAGCCTTTTCACCAGGTGAAAAGAAAATCATTATATTCAACAAATCAAGTCTTAGGGGATTAGTCAAATTCCACAACAGTACTCTGCAAATACAGCACCGTGTGTGAAGCGTTGTTTCCAAAATAGATCAATACCCAGCACAGACAACAATAGATTGCAGCTACGTATTGTCATTACTACCAATAGTAGTCTTGAAAGACATCGTTAAACGGTGACTGTCACAATAGCTCTCACGCGAACAATGCTGTAACTGCACCTTCACATTAAATACTTTCTCACCGCTCTGAAATCCACCAAGATAAACCCATTTTTAAATACACCTGGTTGGCTGATATGCAGATCGACTGCACTAGTGTTTACCTTGGCAGAAAGAGTAAATATGCCAACCTTCCTCAGCACTTTTCCTATTTCTGTAAGTTTGCAAAGAAAAGGAATTACACAACAGCCTTTGAAAACATTAGAAAAATTATCTAAGAATTTGGTCATTGCCACCGCTCTGCTTTGCCAAGAAGCACTAGGCAGAAAGCTTTCACTGCAAACAGGTTAAAGAAGAAAATTTAGCAGGCCAGTGTTACAAGACCGCAGATTCGTGCCCAGGCGCAAACCTTAAAGTCACAGGTCTGAAAACCTTTGACGCACAAGCACTAAGAGACAGATTTCAGCATTTGGGCTAGATCCCGGGAGGCACACGATACCTCCCAGATGACAAAAGAAGTGGAGGCCCCTCGACATCTCATTGCCTCAGACTGACAGGCAGCATCAGCTGCATAAAGGCAGATGAGGAAATTTGGTAGTGACTTTTACTTAGCGGTTAATAGTACAGAATAAGTAACACCAAATTAAATTATTCAAGGGACTCATTTTAACTGTTGTTATTCCTCCTGTCTTCTGAGGTGCAAGAGGAACTCTACGGACTACCTACAGACACTGGCAGATGGTACATACTATTACATGTATATTAATTTTATATGCCTACATCTTCAGCAGGACATGTAAAACATTCCCAGGCTATGCCGGCTCTTCTCTCTGATGACCGCACAGTGAGCTTACTTGAACTCGAAATTTGTCTGAGCAATGAGAGTGTGCTCTGGCTGGGGGGGATCCGTCTCACCTAGCCTTCGACAGCCAGAACACAGCAAGCTACGCCTCGGCAAATCGCTAGGTCCTTTGGTGGAGAATAGGCATCGCCAGAAAATGATTCACTGATCTGAAACGCCTTGGGGCAATCCCTCCTCTGCCAGCTATGAGGAGCCCTAGGAGATGTAGGCACCTGACTTTCGTAAGGCTGCATTTCATAAGCTTCAAAACAATAGGCTGCCTCCGACTCAGGACATAAAAAAAAAATAATTTCCACTTCTTGAAATGTAATTTCTATCCCTTTTTATTTCTACTTTGATTATGTCCAGCGCCCTGGTATCGTTTATCTGGGAGAATTTTGGTAAAAGATCTTTAAACCATTACAAACACATACCCTGTTTCTTATTCAACAATTGCAGATCTGTTATCTTGGCTTATGGGAACTGATCTAAATAACATCATGATATCAAACAGTGAAAACCACAGGCCTGGGGCCACCGGGGCTCTACTCTTTTTCTGGGACTTGCAAAGACACAAATTTCCAGATACAAAATGTAGTTTACCATTAGAAGTAAATGTTTGATCTGTAAAGCTTACAAAATGACTTTGTTTATCATAGCAGATGAAAAAAAAAAAAAAGGAATAATTTTAAACTCAAAACAAAACTGTTTATATGACAGCTTTTAGTGCTCCATGATTCTGTGCATTTAAGAGAGATTCAAGCAATTAACAGCATAAACTTTCATTACATAGTTCTATTATATATGTTTATGTGACTTAGTTGTTCATCTGTTATTTAAGTGATTTCCTCATTACAATAGTATGGTAAAGATATTTGCTGATCTTGTCAAAAAAAGTCAAGCAGTTCATTCGCAACATTCCTGGGATCCCAAAGTGTGTGCTTAAATCCTTTTACTTACTAGGTAAGTAAAATATCAAAGCAATTCCAAAATTCAGTAATGGTTTAAATCATGGGGGAGGAAAAAAAAAAAAAAAAATTAAATCACATGTTCTTTTTGCAGTAGCCAAAAAATAAGTGTAAGTGGTGAAAGATTAAAATTTGTGTGACCTGGTGTTCACAAGATGCACAGGCTGACAATTATTTGTGGCTATTTAATGTTTCTTGGGAGCTCAGTCAATGGAAGCTGCATTTGCCTATGACAAAAATCAATATGAATTTGGGAGTGGCACAAGTACAAATCTAATGGGAAGAAGCCAAATTGTACCTCACACGCTCCCAAATGCCTTTTTTTCCTGCATCCCTTACTGAACATGTTAGACAAGCTTTGTACTCCTACTTAACTCCAACTCAGACCTAAGTTCACTGGTTTAATAGATACACTTTTTTCACAGATACCTCGTATCCACTGAATAATCTAAAACATTATTTCTGTTACTGCTAAATTTGGCAACGGCAGGCACAAACATCTCCTGCAAGTGACATTTGGCTGGATCTGGCCCCCAAGCATTTCAGCCTCTCAGACAGCTAATGTCTATGTTTTTAAATTATTAAACATATTCAGGAGTCTTGACAAGGTAGACACTTATGACAAAAAGTATTTAAAAAAAGCTACAGTATCCAACAGCATGACTGAACTGTTTCAGATACAGTTTGCTTAAATCAGATCCAATGCAAGCATTTTACAGAGCATTTGTTTAGACCCTCTTCCATTCAATAAGGCTAGTTTTCTTCCAACATCAGAAATCAAGGGGATTTGCATCTTTTTTTTCTTTTTTTTTTCTTTTTTTTTTCTTTTTTTTTTTTTCTTTTTTTTTTTAATTACCAAGATAGGACCTTAGCTTCCAGATTTAAATATATGTGAGTGACTGCAGGTGGCTGTGTCCCTGGAACGTCCTCTGCAGGATACACTCAGTTTGCCACTGCAAGCAACGTACAAACTCAGAAGTAACCTCTCTTCTTTGTAACTAAATATTTAGCTCCTCGAAGTATGCGCTATGGTGTCTCAGGCCAATTCAAATATCATAGCGTGGGTCTTTTTCTGCCCCCACAGTACTCTCTTTAATAGGACTCGGAGGGGAGGAGGATCGAATGCTTCACAAGTAAACATAGCTGGAAGGATGGGAGGTAACTAGCATTCTTCTTCTTCTTAATCATAATTACGAAACATTAGGGATGAAAAATATGGAAGCAGTTGCCTTTGTGTATCTACGTAGCTAAAGCCTCAAGTATTTTTCAACAGTCCAATGAAGAGGAGTATTACAAAGCACAGCCACGGGCTAGCAGCAGCACCGGACCGGGCGAGGGGCCGGAGGGTCTGGGGCTGGGAGGTGCCATGTCCTGCGCACCAGCGTGCTGGAGACCTGGAATGCCGCCTGGCAAAGAGAGAACGTGGTGCAACACGCAAGCAAAGCCAACACCCAAATTCAATCATAATTTTCTGTGTTTTCTGACATATACCATTATAAATGCGGACTACTCTTCAGAGCCACCTATGTACTTGCAATAGCTATGTACCTACTACACTTCTTTTCCTTCATTATTAAAAGTGCTTTTCTGATCCATACGCTTAAAATTTCTCATCTCTTACTTTTTTTCTTTTGAACAGCAATTTTGCATTATAACCCCCAAAATAAATTACATTCTTCCAAAATCCTCCCTGGTAAAGAGTACATTCTTCCCTAGCACACACACACATTATTCCCACTGACGCTAACAGGACCCATGCACACATCCTGAGGTGTGCCTAACCTGAGCGGCTACCAAAACGTTTTCAAGATAAAGACTGTATTTAATTCAGTTTTTCTGATAATCAACCAATAACAGCAGAATTATACACCCTTCCCAGAAGGCCACACTCCAAAAATGAACTGTACTTAAAAAACTCTATTTGGTTATAATTTACTCACAGACACATCCAAAGTAAAGAAAGGACTTCAAAACCAAGCTGAATTTGTGATACCCTAGTTAAAGATGTATTAATTTGTAATCGCTGTTATTCTAATGCAGGACAAGCCCTAATCAAACTAATGGCAAAATTAAAAGCAAGTCTTTAAAGCCTTTAAACTGACTTCACTTTGCTAGCACAGACATCACTGAGTAAAGATTTTAGATTTTTTTTTTGTGCACTAGGAATGGCCAATCATAAGAATTCAGTTATTCTACTGCTACTCACACCCACACAATATTCAAACATATACACAGTGGGCAATCTATAACAGATGCTTGAAAACTTAGGTAAAATTAAATACTTAAAATAGAAGAAGCAGAAGTTGAACATAATCAGGAAGATGTGGGCTTTGATTATCAGTTCGAAAACTGAAATATGCCAAATGTGACAGACCTAGCAAATTCTTCAGCGCCACAATTGTTGAAAAACTGCTTCAAAACCCATTCCCAAAATCAAACACCAGCGATCATCATCTTCCCCTTATTTTACAATGGCTTGCACTTAGATTATGACAAATGCTTTTACTGCAGAAGCTAAGGTAAACTATTCAGAAAATTTTAGAAGATCTGGGAAAATCAATTTTATTTTGGCAAGTGTCCTAAAAAAAAGAATTAAAAAAAAGAAAAAATAAAAACCCAGCTTCATTCTAATGGATGTGTATTGTTCAATTTAAGTAACAGGTATTAAATCACTTTACAAATACAATACAAATCTGAGGTAACTCCATGGGAGTTTTCTTAAAAATAATTTCAGTCTTCACCAATTCTCCCTGTTAAGGTCAGAGTCTCTAAACCAGCATGGCTGAATTGTTTTAGTGCTCTCTGCTGAACACCTGCAAACATCAAACAAAAACTCCTGGTCCTTTACTGGGTTGACAAAAGCCTTTCATGTGAAAAATGCTCCATGGGAATGTCACGGCTGTGGCTCAGGTTACATTCCTTTCTCCCTTGCAGCCCTCACCATTTCTTAACATGGTAAGAAGCCATGTTTGTGAAATTAAAGATTAAAAGGAAATGTGGCTTTACTTTATTTTCATTCACACATTACAAATCACAATAGAGCATCATATATTAGATGAGTAAAAAGCTATTAAGATGACTTTAAGCATGAAATATTACCACACTTGCTAAAGTACAGTTATAGTTTCACTTCACTGCTTGGGATTACTTTTCTTTGGGGTCTTTTTTTTTTTTTTTCCCTCCCCCCCGTAAGATACGTTTCAGGTTAATGCAGAGGAATGACATCTGCGGTTCCCCATCTCAGTAAACACAATTTTTAAAAGAGGACCATTAAGAGAAGGTCAGCTCAAACTTCAGAAGGGCATCTGTCCAGGAGGAAGACCAAGCTGCATTCAGATCACTAAAATTCTGTATTATCAATATGCATAATTAGAATAATAAACTGTGTTCCTATGTTATTAATGGGGCTATCTTTAATCATTCCATATAGTTACAGAAAACATCTCTTGAAGCAGTTGTCTGGGTGCTATCATATCAAATCTGAATTTCCCAAGTCCTGGCTCATTACAACACTGCACACCAAATATTCTGAAGCAGCAAGACTCTCGCACACAGCTAGCTGGCCAGCAAGAGCACAGGGAAACAATAGCCACGCTTCTCCTTCTCACAACTGTATCTTCAGGCCACACATCCACCCTCTCACCGAGTATCAGTGAGGGGCAATTCACTGATACCTAGATTCTGAGAACTTTTTTTGAAATCACCGATCGCTCACTACAAAACTCCCTGTCTAATAACCAAGCAACAGATCTTTATATAGGAAATTCAAAATTCTTTTCCTTTAGAAGACAGTACCCTGTGCTGCATGCCATTGTGCAAACAATCTATCAACATACAGTATACGTTCCTTTATCAAGCAGGGTACTTCATCCTCCACCATCAGAGACTGGTGTATTCAAGCATTTACATGTTGTTAACAGTATGGGAGAGTTCAGGTGTTATTTTAAATAGTCTATATCTTAATATTACTAATGTACTTCAGCACATTAAATTATTCGTATGTCTAAAATGATGCGTCAAAGTTACTTTAATCTTTCAGATTTAGAGACAATAAAAAACCATATAAACCCTTGATTTCACTCACTGTTCAGATTTGCTATCCTGTGGTATTTCTGATCAAAATGACTTCATAGATGAGGTTTACGATGCATTTATTAAATATAACTATCTAGTCAATTGCTGTTAGACCAAGTGTTAGCTGCTGCATTGACTGGTATATAAGCATGACAAATTGATTTGTCTGGCACAAACACTCTTCGCTTCTCTCCAGTGAAAACAAATATAGTGAATATTATGTATTCGGATAAATCAGTTATTAAAATTATGTAATTCAGAAAATGACAAAAAATAGGATTAAAACCTTTAGCTTGCGAGATATAAAGAAAATTACATTTGGAAACCTATTCAAACCTAATAGTAAAATTCACCAAGTCACTATATTCATAATATAACCAAATTTGTGAAACAAAACCAAAACCATGTTATTTTGAAAGTCTGAATAGAATAAAATTCACAAAATGAGTACTTAATAATTGTTGGCGGCATTTGATCAAAATTTATATTACAGACTACCTTCAAATTAGGAAGTCCTTCTTTGGAAATAAGAAGTTAATTGACATACTAGTGCATTTAATAAAAATGGCTATACTGAATACATAGAAGAGGTTCCTTTAATTGAGTACAAACTGCAAATAGCAGGCATGAAACTATATGCAATGACGTGTTTATATCTAGATATCCACTGGCAGTTTGCAGTGAAGACTTGTCCAAATTTACCATCTGATTTAGAACAGTACTCTGTGTATAACAATACTACATACAGTGTGTTGGTATGTGTAATTGCCTGTGCTTTTAAAACACTGCAACTCTCTACCCGGAGATGTATTTGTGTCCTGTCCAAAACACCACATCCGCAAGGCAGGGAACCCTCTTAACAAACTTAATAGAAGACTAAGGAAATTTCAAATGCGTAAGTATCCTTGCTAGTTTTACTTCTAATTTGTCAGGCATATAAAAACCTGTATATAAAACTTCAGTTGCCAGACAATTATTGTACACATATGTTCTACCACAAAGAGCTCTGATATTTCTTTTGTCATCAAACAGGACTCCTGTTTTTAGGGAATGCAGAAGTTGCCCATATAGTACTACTACAGCCAAATAAACAAACATACAAACAAACAAATCCTCCAATTAAATTTCAGGGACTCTTCAAAAGCAGTCAAATATTTAGAAAGAAAATGCCCTGTCTTCTACCAGGAAAAGAAATTGGCCCGAAGATTTTAATTCACCGACACATATTCCATCAGCAAACAGTGATCTCTAATACTAAAGAGTTCTTTTCCCGGAAGAGGTTGGTGTTTATACTCAGATACTTGCTTATTTATTTATTTATTTTATTTAAGCAGCCTTCAATTCTTATTCACAAAATTCATTCTCATGTAAGATGTTTTATCATCTCTGAGATACAAAAGACAGCATCTGAAATTGTAAATAAAAATCTCCAATGCTCAATTGAAAAAAGAAAAAGATTTAAACTAGATCACCTTGCACAATTATACAGAGAAGTTTGGGGGGGGGGGTAAAAATACTATAAATGTATGGAAATACTGTCAAAATGTCCCAGTCTTGTGGAAATAATAAGTAGTAATAATAACAGTCAGCGCTTAGGAATAATTCCGCTCAGATCTGAATGAATCTGCACCCCAGAAGAGATTAACACAACCACAACAAAGGTAATGCCTATGGATAAATAACTAACAACATTTTAACTACGTATGAAACAAAAATTTTACATACTTGAGCCAGTAAAATGTCCACTTGCCAAGGAAGTTGGTCCATTTTTCCCACTGCTCACAGGAGGTGAAAACATCTAAAAAAAACAAAGAGGCATTACTACTGGAAAACAAGAGATTCCCGAGTCCACTGTTAGTCAAAAGTTCCTTCCACATTCGCTGTGAACTACGTTCAATAGTTTGTCTACCACGAAACATCATCCCCCACAGACCTGAAAATGAGTCAGTATTTCTTACAGCCCCCACCAGCCCCTCACCACCATCATCACGTTTTTATTAGGCTCATTAGCTCCCCAAACAATATTCGCTTCCCGAAGAGTTTGAGCAATCCCAGTCCCCAGCAGCGTTATCCAGGCTGAGAAGCGGGGCTCGCTCCCCTCTCCAACTCTCACGCTGACAAAGGCGAAAAAAGTTTTTTTGCTGAAACCTTGGCCATAAATGTAGCAATGTCCATTTCCATCCCGCTTTACGATTTGCCTGTCATATGTGAACCCAAATAATAATAATGCAAAGTGCCACCTGCCCTAAATTCTCATTTCGTCTCTAACACGAGAGCAATTTGAAGCAAGGCTCTCTCCCTCTCCCCCTCTCTCTCCCTCTCTCTCGCTCCCTCTCTCTCTCCCTAGCATTTATTTCGACCCTAATTGGTTTCTCTCTTCTTCGACGTGTCTAGTGGATAATACGCACCTTCCCTGAGTCAGAGCCTGCAAAAAGCAAAGGAACAAATGGAAAAAGTGCAACAAGCAAAGAGGGGGCTGCAAAGCTGCCTCAGGCTACGTTTCCTGGCCAAACTTCCCCAAGCCATTCCTCCAAAGCAAAGTCTGGAGCAGCAGCAGCAGCACCAGCCTGAAGCAGCCTCATTTACACGGGGGGGTGGGGGGGAGGCAGGTTTTTGCGGGGTGTTGCTGGTCTTTAGGAACATACATGCATCTCACAGCAAACTGATTCTCCCCTTAAATAAATAAATAACTGGATAGATAGATACTCCTGACATATTGGGGGGAAGGGAGGGGATGGGGAGAGGAAGGAAGGGGCTGGGAGGGGGAGGGGGAGCCTGACAAAACTAGACAAGTGCACACGTCCGGATTAACGTTTGGCCTCCAAACCAGCCCGGCCAGGAGCAGCCCAAAGAGACAAAAAGTACTTTTTTTTTTTTTTTTTTAAAAAGAAGCACCATCTAGCTGGGGGGCTTCAGAAAAGATTGGAGCAGTTTTAATGACAGCAGAAGCCATATGAGATTTCAGTGAAAACTTTAAACTGAGACAGTCATGGATTTCTTTGCACTTTCCATGTGCCAAAAAATGAAACAAGGGAAGAACTGAAAATAGAATATAAGCAACTAATTAGCAATTAATTAGTTCACGTGCCAACAACGCTATAAAATGTAAAGCACAGTAAAAGTGCTAGATATTGTTATTAACTAATGATGAGAAATGTTCGGTTTTAGGGGCATCTCTTTTTGTATGAATTATTTTAGACATCCAAGACATTAAAATAAGCTGTGAACACGATTGCATCTCCCATCACATACAATAAGAAATAATAAAAAGACTCTAATTTTTGTTTTTCTTTTTTTTTTTCTTTTAAAGCAGAAAGATATTTACCATGGTTCTAGCTGCTGATTAAAAATTGCCCAATGTACTTAGATCACAGTTTTGTTTTGTTTTTGTTGGTTTGTTTTTTGGTTTGGTTTTTTTTTTAGTTTAACAGATCAGCTAGAAGATATTTTTTTACAGCTGTTGTTAATTTCCACCGTTGTTTCTTACCGCACTGAAATCCAGTAAATCACTCAGTTCTTTGTCCGTCCCTAAGGCAGCCATTCGCTGTTGGTGATGCATTTTAGCAAAATCACACAAACCTAGAAACATGGAAATAACCGCAATCAGAAACCCAGTCCCGAGCCTTGCAGGAAACACAATCGGATTTTTCAGGGGGGTGGGGGTCGGGGGTGGGTAGTTGAGAAGAAGGGAGGGAAAAAAGATGGAGGGGCAGCAAAAACAACAACAACAAAAAAGCGATATTGTATTTCCAAAGAGGCGATCGAAACCCGGTAACATCCACTCTAAACCCAAATCCGGAGGAGAAAAAAAAAGAAAAAGCCTCGCTCCCGGAGCATCATTTATGCAACAGGAGGTTCAGCGAGGAATGAATGAGGATCCCAGAGAAGAAACTACAGCCATCCGCTCCCAACTTTTTCCCTTCTCCTTCTTCCACGCAAAGTAGCGTTTAGAGGCAGAAACGGCAAAGAGCGATAACAGCAATGAAAAAAAAAAAAAGAGATGCAAAGTCGCAGGCTACGGAGGCGCCGGTGCGGAGGGACGCGGGGCGGGGGTGGAGGGGCCGGGAGGGAAGCAGAGAGCAGCCTTTGACAATTAGCCCCAATTTCTAATTTGCGGAGGGGGGGGGGGGGGGGGGTTAATAACAACAACCCGGGAGCGGCTCGGGCCTGTGCGGAGTCATCGGTTCCCTCCGAGCGCCCGGGGGGAGGGGAGGGAAGGGAAGGAGGGATGGGGAGGAAGGGAAGGCAGCGAAGGGAAGGAAGGGAAGGAAGGGGCGCGGAGCGCAGCGGAGCCCAGCGCAGCGGCCGCGCCGCCTCGCCTCGCCGCAGCCCCGGCAGCGCCGCTACCCGCCGCCGCCGCCGCGCTGCCGGGCCGGGTCGGGCCGGGCCGGGCCCCCGCCCGCCGGCCCCGCGCTCCCGCCGCCGCCGCCGGCTCCGCGCCCGCCCGGCCGCTGCCCCGCCGCCGGCCTGCCGCGCCCGCCCGCGGAGGGGAGCGGAGCGGCGCGGAGGGGAGCGGAGCGCGGGGCCGGGCGGCGCGCCGCCTCCGTACCCGCAGATCATGGAGCTGCAGATCCCGGCCAGCCGCCGACTCCCGCCCGCGCCGCACTTTTGCAGGGATTATACTTTAAATTTCCCCAGCTCGCGCACATACACATGGCAAAGCGAGTTTATACGAGGCTGCAAATACACGTGATGCGGAGACTTTGCCAAGAGGAACAATATTTTCTCCCCTTGTATTATCCAGTCCATTTTTTTTTTTATTCTGCTTTGTTTTGGTTTGTTTGTGGATGCCCCCCTCCCCCCAATTCCCCCCCCCCGTGCCTACAGCTAAATTTCAAACCCGAGGTTTTCGTTTTACAGAGAGCATTGCTGCAAACTTTGCAAAATCAGCCCTTTGATTCGCTTTACGCTCAAGTTTCTGGGGACGATGCCAGCGGCCCCCTCCCCCCTCAGCATGTTATACTTTTATTTTACATTTTGCTATTGCAGGCCCGACACGCTCCACGAAAACTAGTTCGACTTCATTTTCCGGTAGGAAATAAAGCACCGAGTTAGCACGCTGAGCGTTTGCACCTTAGTGTAGATCTCACACGTGTAATTACACCGTGTATATAGAATGTATATTTATACACACGAGCAATTATGTGTGCGCGCACACGGTGTACTTTCTATTTGCATTTACACATCGAATAACTTGCACCTCTTTTTAAATAACACATTGGGATCGACAATTTAAAAAAAAAAGAAAAACCAAAAACAAAAAAACACAAACAAGTTACTCTAACAGCAAATTGTAACTTTACCTTAAATGGCCACAAATATGTTCACAATATTCCAAGGGGGGGAAAAAAAGAACAAAAATAAAAAAAAAAACACAAAAATAAAAAAAAAAGAAGAGAGGAATCTTCTGCCAAAGTGCTTTATTATCTCACACGTGTGTGACCCTCCAAAACCACGAAAAAGTACTGTAAGTGTCAGTCCTGCTCCGGGGTACTCCACAGCTTTACAGGCACCCTACACCTGGCTTTGTTGGGATTTGGGGTTCCCGACCACCAAACGCCCGCCACCAGCTCCCCCACCCAGACAGCCGAGACGCCAGCCAGCCAAAAAAAAAAAAAAAAAAAAAAACCAAAAAAAAAAAAGGCAAAAAGAAAGGAAAAAAAAGAAGGTCCGACAACTTTTCCCTCTATTGTTTTTACAAACACATGGTGACTGACAAACTGCGAGCGCCGTGGCGGCTCGGGGACTTTCCCCTCTGTCCTTCCTTAAAAAAAAAAAAAAGGCAAAACCCCCAGAGCGAGCGCGGAGCCGCCCGTCCCAAACTTGTTCCAAGTTTACAGCGCTCTCCTCCTCCTCCTCCTCACCACCACGGCCTCCCCCGCGGAGACGCGGATAATAGCATCTTTCCCTGGAAGACACATCGCCAGCCGCTCACATCCGGGCAATGCCCGCCGCCTTATAAGCGCCGCCGCCGCCGCCGCCGCCGCCGCGCCGCCGCTCGCAGACAATGACGAGGGAGGGAGGGAGGCGGGCGGGACGGCGCGGCGCGGCGCGGGGCGAGCAAGATGGAGGGGCCCGCCGCCCCCCGGCCGCGCCGCCTTCCACCCCCCCCACCCCCGCCTTCGCCACCCGGACCGGCCGCGCCGCAGCGCGGAGATCCGCGCCTCCGCCCACGTGCTCCGCGGGAGCGCCCGGGGCAGGCGGGCACCCCTCCGCCTGCCGCGGGGGGAGCGCGTTGTTTCCCCCCGCCCATACAGCGCAGGAACCTGGGAGGGGGTTTGCAGGCGGCGGGATGCCGGGGGGGGGGGGTGTTGATTTTTTTTTATTTTTTTTAAATAGAATGGGAGCAGAGCGCGCAATTCCGATGGCGCGCAAGCAGTTCCTGAAAATTAAAATGCAGAAGTGCATGGGAAAGGGCTAAAGGGAGTAAAACGTGGCGGGGGGACACGCGCACGCACCAAGGGAAGGAGGCTGTGCAGGTGGGGGACAGGCTGCAGGGCCCAGGCCTGGAAGGGAGTAGGAGAAGTAATGAGGCAGGGGGGCCGGAGAGCTGCGGACCCCCTTTCTTGCCCTCCGCAGCTTGCTCAAGGGTGGTGGGAGACCCTCTGTGACGAGCGAGAGGTCTTCTTGCACCCACGTTACTCTGCTGGGCCTGGAGGTGAAAGTGTAAACCTAAAAGCAGCCATAGAAAAGGAGAGGGGGCCGTAAATCTAAACCTTTCGGAACCGGAGGGTACAAAGGGCCCCACGCAGCGCTGTGGGTGCGGGCAGGGTGTCCCAGCCCGGAGCAGGGCTGGGGAGGGACGTCGAGGGTGGGTGCCACGGGGAAAGCGGCACCGTGATACCACGTTGGTGCATGGTGAAAGCCACGGTCCCTGGGGCCTGCGCGGGGGGGATACCAGCCACACGTACACCCCCTGTAAAACTTCTGGCTTTCTAGATCCCAGGCCTCGTTTTCGCTGATCTGTGTCTTCCTCCGATCCTCTCCTGGACTGGGAAGTGTCCCACTTTCCACGATGCGCCATGCGCACACTGCAGTACGCTCAGAGACACTCTTGGATAAGGACATGTGGTCATTTGTACCCCACGGTGAAATGGTGAGAGAAAAACAAGAGCTACTTAGAAGATAAGGGCCTTTCCAAAGGGCACAGATTGCAGACTTACCGTGTAATACAAAAATACCTGATCACTCTTAACTGTGAAAATGTCGCCAGGTCAGCACGGTTCCCCCCTCAGCAGTGCTCCAGAAGCTGGCTACCCACTGACCACCAGGATATCAACGTGGAGTGTCCCCCATGTTGATGTCAACTCGGTCATCTTCCTGCGTGGCCTTAAAGCCTAGTGAGAAATGGGTGCTAAGGTGGCCGCCTGGGAGGGGGGTGCCCCCGCCAAGTTGCACGTTCTCCTGTGGCTGTTTTGTGTAGGTGTGAGGATACCTGGTCTAGACGAGGGGTGGCCTCCCTCTGCAGCTGGAGGCTGGGTTTGTTTTCTGGAATCGGAACTGCCCATAACCCACTCCAATGGACTCCTCCCTCAGGAGCCCCCAAAGCCACCAGCACCCCTGTTTCTCACGCGAAGTAATGGTTCAGAGAGAGCACTCACCTACTCATCGCCCTTCTAACTGAGCTGCTGGCCATCGTGGAAGTCAAGCTGGAGTCTTCTCCTGATGCCAGTGGGTACTGAGCACAGCATCACGTTTGGTGCCTCCAACGACAACTCCATCACATGTTGCATACGGGTCAAGGAGGCCCTGCTCTGTACTTCTTCCTTGAGCACGAGTTGCCGTAATTTTGCCTGTGGCACAGGCTACCGAGCACCCATTTCAGTATAGCTTTGCAAAGCTGCTGTGCACCCTTCCTGCAGGGAAGAAGGGCACAGATATCCTCCCAGGAGGAGGTGGCACCCACGAGGGCTCTGTCTTCTGCCCCAGCCATGACGTTCGGAAGAAGGGACTTGTTCACAGGCCCTGGCACGTGGTGTGAGAGTATGTAAGATGGGTGACACTGCGTGGGACGTGTATTCACAGAACTGCAGTGGTCTGTGCAGGTGCAAGTCATCCAGACGATACAGGCACACTGGGGTGCTTTAGGTGCCAGAAGAAGTCCAAGGCACAGATGATGTGGGCAGTCAGGATTTTGGCCTCAGGAGACTTACCGGAACATTTAAGGGACAGCGTACACCATCAATATTACTTACTGCTTCTAGCATATCAGCTTCAGTGTGTCTTCAATGACTGCCTTGGTGGCCAGAGTACCGAGTTCAGCGAGGCTCTGAGTCTCGAACTGTTCCCGAACAAAGCTGGTGACGGCCGCTGGGACCTGGCTGCCTGTTCCATCCGCTCCCTGCCGTAGATGTTTCTTTGAACAGCTCGTAGACGTTTCTTTGAACGCCTCGTAGATGAAGAGTAGACACGGGAAAGCAGCCAGAGCGGCGTGCTCCATGAGGGAAGGCGGGATGGGAGCCGTGGGCAACCACAGGCCAGGCGCAGTCCCAGAGCCTTGACCCGGATGATGGCACAAAGTCCCACAGCCTGCGGCAGGCGGCCAGAGCAGGGTGGTGATGGCCACGGCTCCGCCACCAGCGCAGGTCTCCTCAGACAAAGGTCAGTACCTCACGAGGGAGGCCCAAGGCCGCCCAGGAAGCCCCACAAGGGCCTGAGAGTTGTGAGGGACGGGGCACCCCATTCCTCTGCTGTACCCCCAGAAGGCCCGAGCCAAAATGGGGCTCCTGTGCCCACAGGCAGGGGCCCCGGGGTGGCTGAGGGCCGCTTTAGCCCACTGGAGCTGGCAGGGCTCCATGACAGCCTGCCCTTCTCTTCAGGCGGCAGCCCCTCAGGCGCCTGTGGTGGGGAGGCTGGCTCTTCTCAGGGCGTGCGGGGTCCGTGCTCCCCGGGGACGTGCCCGTGCCCGTGCCCGTGGGCAGCTGCTCGGGTGGTGCGAGCCCCGGGGTGCCGTCCCTCGAAGGGGCGCGGGTGGCTGTCAGAGGGGGAGAGGCGGCAAGGAGCGAAGCGGCCCTGCCTGATGGCGACGCAAAGGCAGGCAGTGCCCTCGTCCCCGGCTGGCGGGCTCTGGGGCACGGCAAGGGACTCAGGACCAGGGGAGAGGGAAGATTTTGGTGGTGAGGGCTCCTCGCTCGCTGTACCCCAGAGCTGGGTGTCGAGGGGGGGCTCGGCAGGCTGGCAGGGCTCAAAGCACAGCCGTGTCCCTCTAGAATTGAGGGGGTTTTTTTATCTGTGAGTTATTACTCCCTTGGCACCAACAGTGGTCTTAGAGCTATACGTGGTACAAAGAAGAGACAGGGCCGGTGCCAAATTGCTTGTTGTTTAAAGTGCAGGTTTATTTTTTTCCCCCAAAGTGGATCAATGCAGAGAAAACTGGAGGGAAAAAAAAAATAGCGTGAGCCCACAGAGGAGAGGCAAGGCTTTATTTAATTATTTAACCCAGTAATGCGTCCAGGTTCTCCAGATACCACTGAAGAAATGAAGCATTAGTAGAGATTAGACTGGGAAAAAGAGGGCCTCGTGAGTCCCGGTTTGGACGACGCTCATCCCCCGCGTACGGAAAGGAAGAGGAGAGCGGGGGCTGCTGGTGCTCTGATGGCGGGCCTTCAAGGGTGAGGGGCTCGTGGACCCTCCCGCGGGACGGTTTCCCCCCGAGGATCGGGGAATCCCAGAAATCACGGGCCCGCACAGTGTGCAGGGCTGTCCCAGCCCTGTTTCCTAATTTCTAAAGGCTTCTTTGGTATCATTTCTTATCTGTTGTGCTTAGCTATTTCAGTGCAGCGCGTACCTTGTTTAAGCTGACTACGTTTCCTGGCCTGCTGGTGCTCTTCATCATGATTATACCAGGCGTGCCATTTCAGTGTTTCAGAAGAAAGAAATTGTTAATGCAATAATTAGGGATGTAAATTACACCTGATTTGTGCCTGGCCTGTTCGGATATCAACCATGTTTTAGTTCTGGATTAATCAAGTCATAATTAAATCCATTTTTAATATTAACAATAACTGAAGCATTGGTGGTATTAAAGTAATATAAAAATACACTACTTTCAGGGAAAATAGAGGTAAATATAATTATTCACCTCACAACAGTGAAATATTAATAAACCACAAAATGTAAATTTACGGTGACACATAAGACTTCACACATAGTAACACAAGTGAAGCTAGTTTCTGTAGCAAGACCTTGTCTTTCTGGAGTACACTAGGTTGGCAGACTGAAAATTAATGCAGAAGCTACAGTTAATAATGGGCTATGGGGTTTTGTTTTTAAATTAAATGGGAAAAGGAATAACACAACTGCCGTACTGGCCCCAGTATTATTTATTTTGCAATTTTAATCCACTGTATTTTATACTGTCCCCATATGTCTGGTTTTCAGTGTGCCACAGAATTTTGTATGGACAATTCACAAGTGCAGATGTTGCTGCAGACCGAGAGGGGCTGCTGGCAGTTGGGCCTTTTACCACCTCAGAAGGCATGTGAAGCAATTTGGAGCCATGCGATGTTAGCTGAGGTACTCTGTTAACATGGTAAGTGGTGTTACAAGTACGAGCATTAGACAAAAATTCACATCTTGAGGTTCCTGAATGTGTCCGTTAACTATATGTCTCCAGAGAAATTTTTTCACCCTGCCTGTAGACTTCAACAGCAGGATAGCAAAGTACTAGACTGCATTTTGTTCTAGTTTGGGGCTTTGATGGTGCTCTTTTCCATTCCTATAAAAATCCGTCAAAATGTGGCCTTATTGTAAACCCATGAAAAAGTTGAGTGTGCACATGTTCAGTGGATACTCTTTGTGGATTTGCAGATAAACTCTTTGGAAATTTTATCGGAGTATTTTGAAAATAAATTGATTAATGTTATGAAGCGCTGTCTTGCTACAATAACTGATGCCATGGAAGAACCCATGTGGAAATTGCTAATTCTGGCGGCATGGCATGCACAGCCTGCATACGGTGCCGTTAACGAGTCCTAGGGCCACGCACCAAATGACGGCTGCATGGCAGTTTGCTCAGTGAGCATGATCCGCTCCGTGCACGGAACCAGGCAGGGGCCCTCTGGAAAAAATGGCATGTGATGAGGTAATTAATGCCTGTGTCAAAAATGTGTGCTGAAGAAGCTGGCTGCAGCTACAGTGTTGATGCTCTCCTGTCCAACACCACAAGCGGTGCTGGTGGAATGGCTGCCGCTGCCTGGCTCTCCGTATCGACGTGTCTACGAGAGGCTGCTTCTCCCAGGGCTTTCCTGGCCATGCTCAGCCACATGGCTCAGTGGGTCCTCTGCCAAGATGGAGGGCGTGCAGCACCATCCTGCATCTCGCCCCACAGCAGTGCTTTTTCCCTCCCAGCAGGGTAGTGGCTGCCCAGGAGCAGGGGAGATGGGTGCAGGCTCTGCTGCTCAGCGAGTTCCTCGCGTGACGGCTCTGCATGAGCAGATAAAAAGAGCCATGTTGAGGCCAGGACAATGATTAAGACAGAGGTCTTTTCTGAGCTTTTTTTCTGGTGAGTCATTTTTAAAGGAACGAGGCTGAAACCACAACATTATTGCTAATGAATCCTTGCATGGGTGTTGCCTTTCTTTGCTTGGATATGCTTTAAGTAATGTGTAGTGAGAGGTAACTTTCAAAAACTGGGTATTGTTGGCACTGAATCGAGAACATATCTGTGTTTTGCCCAGAGATAACACCTTGCAGTTGTTTCCCCTCCCTTTGCTTTTTGCTGTTTTAAGACTGAAAATGGGCAGAGGACTGTAGGCCACACATATCTATAAAATACTACACTTCACTTTATTCATAATGGTGTTTCAGATATTGAGTGCTAAACCATCAGAATAGAAAAGCAAGTCAATAGCTTTCACAAGGTCAGAAATAAGAAGATAAGACCTGATGAGTTTCATTAAAATAGTCTAATGCCAGGACGCCCAGCCTGTGCTCTGTGCAGCTGCACTGTATACAAACGCGCCACTTGTGTGTTACTATGCTGATAGTCCATGGAAGTGTCAGCGAGCTAGCAGTAGTAAATTTAGGGACCCTTCACCAAAACAAAGTCCAGGTATTGCAGAGCAGTTCTAAGAAAAAACCTTAGAAGTGTTTGTTCCAGACAGAGATGGTAGTGGCATGTATTTTTAGGCTACATAACACATGCCTGTGAGAAAGTTACTACTGGTCTTTTTTTGGGAGAAAGTCTAACACCCTCAATGTTTGAGATGTGTCAGGATTCAGGTTGGGTGAATTATAAACTGGTAAAAATCTTTATTTCTCTTCTTTCACTTGCAGATGCTTAAGTACACAAGAATATTCTCTGTGCCTAGGGCGATGCTGCCCTCAGAGCCAGGGAGTGGAGCCTTAGCTCGGAGACCACAGAGCGTTGATGGAGCATAGTGGAGGACCAAGCTTGTCTCCTCAGCCGTGCTGCAGAGCCACACCATTCAAACCCTGTTGGCATCCCATGAGGTAGGAACTTGCTCAACACCAAACTGAGGGTGGGAATGAAAAAAAAAGGCTTATGAAAGGCTTCCAGACCTACCCCATGGTACCAGTATGCATCCTCACATCCGTGACGGCACACCCGTGAGAAGAGATGGAGACAACTGAGATGACTAGGTTGGGCCAAGATACTCTAATTATTTTCCCTCCTGCTGATCTTGTAGATTAAAGAGATGTGATCCAGAGCCGCCATGTTAGTTTTTGTGATGAAGCAGGGGTGGAACAAAGTTGAACTTCATAAATGGTGTAGAATAAACCCCCAAACCACTAAATTGTTTGCTTCTCCCCTCTCCCTCAAAAAGTGGAAAAATGAAGCACAAAAAAAGCTTAAGGGTTTCCATGCAACCTCTAATACATCCCTTTGTGCTTCCTTGTTATATTCTGCTTCATTCAGGAAACAAGGCAAAAAAAAAAAAGGGGACAGAACTATGGTTGAGGTACTTGACTTTGCGACATTAATAACTATATGGCTTAATCATATAGTTAAATAGATGTATTTCTTATAGTTTGTAGTTTATTTTATAATTGTAGACATTTTTAAGTCTTTTCTGCTTCGCAAGTACCTATGGGCTAATTCACATTTGCAATGAACCTTGAATCTGTAGTACATTGTGTAAATGGTAAATATTTTTGGTAGTTAAATCCCATAGTCATTGAGTCAAAATTCTCATTAGAACTAAAGTCTCATTAGAACAAATGGGAGGTCTAAGTAAGGCTGAAAACTTTCACCATGGTAAAACTTCTGGGGACAAAGAAAGAGGAACCAAGAAATTCCCGAAGAAGAACCTCAAAATCCTAGCCAAAAACTTTAGTGGCTGAAGTCTGAGGGGATGAACGGGAGGAAGAAATTTGGCCTTTGCAGATCAAAATGCTTTTACTGATGTCTTCAGGAGAGTTTGGAGTGTTGTGTCCCCTGTCTTTTTGTCACAACAGCGGCCCACTTCAAAAATGCCCATTTCAACAAAAGACGCTGTCAGCAGTAAGGCTTTCCTAGAAGTGAGGGTGAGACTGCGTGATACATCCTGAGGGATGTGTCCAAGTCCTATGAGACATCTGGTTAAATCATTGTAAATTTTTACTGCTGACTTTGATGGGATAAATAGGTCTTAAAACAACTGAAGTCTTATCTGAATCTCAGCTGAAAAATCTGTGAGCCAGTGAGAAAAAGCACAGGGTTCTCAGGAGAGTGAGGGCTTGCCACTTCCATCACCTGTACCTCTGGCACTTCGTTTTAAGATTTGTGACACTTCAGCACTCTACAGTTGACATTTCTTTGCCAGCTTTTTCCCTTAACATTATTCTGCTCTTTGTTTTGTAGTTGAATTGTATTGTTTTCCCTTGTATATTTATCAGTGTGGCTTTTTAATAACAAAGAATAAAACATTTGTCAAGGTCTAGCCCTTACAACTTTTAAGCTGAGGGTTTTATACCTCTTCCTCAAGTCCAACAGAGTGTGTAAGAGTCCAGTGCGCTCTGATCAGAGGAGGTTGTACAAGTCAGTGCTGCATTGTCAGTAGTTTCCAAAAACATTGTCACTATAGAAATTCATAATGACTATCGAATTCTGTGCTCATGTTTTCTGTCACAAGAAACCTGCACTGCAATATGAGGTCTGAGGACTGAGAAATGTGCATGACAGGAACATAGTGTAAAATGTGGATATCATGGACTGGCCAAGATCAGGAGGAATATCGTAAGATTTTGTGTTTTCTTGAGAGGAAGGTAAAGAGGGGAAAAAGTGCCCCAAACCTAATTTTTAGATAACCTTGCTAACTGAAGTTCTGAGTGTACAGTCAGAATTAAAGTTGTGAGCTAGGCAATCTATTTTCTAACATCTAACAAGTAGCAGTTCAGCTCTTAATTGGCTCAGAACCATTTCTTTAAGCACAACAGCTTCACCTTAGCAAGAAGTAGTTGAAGGTACACTCTCTTGATGTAACTAGCCTAGGGAGCAGTCAGTGTGCGTTGCCTTGTCCAGTTTAGGAGGGTGTTTTAGAGGTAGGTAATTTCCTTGTTTGCAGGGTTGCAAGTTGTTTGACCAATGGGATATCTGTCGCTGTCACGGCCAGCTATTACTAGCGCTCAGCAGTGTCCACAGCATTTCTCTGAAGCCCAGAAAATCGAGAGGTCATGATTGCTACGATACCAACACCTAACCAGCTACAGCCTCTCTGCTGGCAGAATTCTGACGTTTTGCAGCTCCTGGACAGGTTCATTATGTCCAGCCTGTCCACAGAAACAAAAATTGTGCTTTCACCTTTCTTCCCTTCTCAGATATGATTGGTTTTGGAACTGAAGGCTTGAGAGTTTGGAGGGAAATTCTGAGAGAGCATATTAGGATTTATGTAAATAGGAAACATTCAGAGTAAACCAGAATGTGACTCTAAAGAGGAATTGTTATGCCAGCATCACATTCTGCAAGGATGCTTCTTTACAGAAAAGAGATGTCTCTTTTTGGTTTATCTGAACTGATTTTTACAGTATATAAAGCAAATTTAGAAAATGGCACTCTTCTTCCAGAATAATAATACTCTAGAGTAGACTTAGAGTAGACTCCCTTTATCAATAAACTTTATTTTAGAGGCTAAATCTATAGGTACTTTTTGTGAAGTTTATGGTAAGTAGTGTAGTTTAGTAAACATATATCCAGTACAGTCTCATTTCCACAGAAACAAAGGAACCAAATTATTACTTCATATAACTTCACTAATTTCAGTACAGTTTAACTAAGAGTAATTCGTCTATTGCCTCAAAAATATTTGTTCTCAGATTTCCATGGAAAGATAATATAGGAGGGAGAAAAATATTCTTCTGTATTTCTGTGAATTCCTATTAAAATTTGGTGTACTTTCTTATTCCCTAGTGGAAGAGTATGTTTGATTTCAATTAAAATGAAATATCATCATTTTAGGACATACTGCGTGGTTTTAACGGGTATGCAATACCTTAGTCCATTAGGGAGAAGACAGTGGATTTGGAAAAAGGCCAGTAGGTACAGGGGATGTTTCACATTCAGGGTGAAAATATGTGCGTACATGTATTCTACCAGCACACTGCAGGGGCAGTGGTTTTCCTCTTGCCTGCTTTCCTTTGTAATTGCAGGGCTTAGGGCTATCTCTGTTAGACCTTTCTGGTGATGGATTTCCTAAATCCTTCAGCCTCATCATCAGTTTCATGGATCTGAGCAGTCATGGCCCAGTTGGAAATGCTGTGTGCTGTAACGGTCAACTGTGTTCATTGGCAGCAGCGGCAGTCGGTGATATTTTGTTCTTGATAAGACTGTACAGTATGTTCTGTGAGTGTTAGAAAGTCCATACGAGTGAATTTTAACATACTTTATTTAAAAAAAAATATTTCTGTATTCTGTTCAAAGCATCATCCTACATGCTATTTTTTAATTCAAAAGAGGTTTTCCATGTTTTGGGGAGGGGGGGCTTGCCCTTTATGTTTGTCATCTAAAAATTTCTTCTTGAGTCAAACTACAGTGAAGTTAGTTGTGTCCGTTTACTTCAGTCAAGTAAATGGGCATATGTAGGTAGTTATGGAAATACATAGGTCGTGATGACAGCTTGGCTAAGAATACAAAATGTGCAATAAAGCAATTTCTTATAAAGATTTCAGCGGGTATCTTTAATATTTCCTAAAGAACCAGCATCTGGAAAAAATGTTTTTCCCCTGGAAACATTTTTAAAATACTTTTTTTTTTTTTGTGAAATGATAGGGAAATGTTATTTGGCGGTGTATCATAGCTGATTTACTTAGTGAAAAGCCAGTAAAACAAACATTATTGTTATTGTTTGTCTACTGCTTGTCATCTAGGTGCTGACTAAAGTACAGCAAAATATTCTACTTACAATAATATAACTTACGGCTTTCCTCACAAAGCTGACAAATGAAGATAGGAGGTGTTTGGAACAAGGCATGCCATGTAAAATGTACATTTTACACTAACACAAACAAAAACGGATGTGAAGTGTCTAGGCTTCTAGATGAATTCAGTGCGCTGATGAGTGTCATCACTGACAATTTGCATGCGATGTCATTTTACAGGACCAAGCCCTTTGTTAGGGTAATAGAGGTTATTTCTCTTTAGATTTTGAATTGAATCAACATAGTATGTGTATGAAACAAACTGTTCTTTTCTTCCTTTGGATTTTATTTCTTTTCTGTTCTTTCTTTTAATTTTGGAATTTGTGAGTAGTCATAAATATAACTATGGATATCAGAATTACCAGTTCAAATACAACTCCACTGTAACGTTTGAAGACAAATCTTACTTTCCAAGTAAAGGAAGAAGCTTTCAGCTGTGAGAAAACATCATAACATGACTTTTCATAAAAGATGTACTTGAAAAGTTTAACTCTGAATGTGTTTTGGGAAATGTTTAATGCCCTTACTCTTCTTACATCAAAATTTCAGCTAATTTTTAAATTCTCTTTTAAATTCTTATTTCAAATATGGAAGATAAAATTTCTTGATCACGCCCTATTATGTCAGAAAAACACACCATGTAATTTCTTCCATAAAGTGTGAGAATCATCTTAAGACTACCTGGAATTTTACTGTATTGCTCACTTTGGAAATCTGCTTTGGAAATTCAGTCCTTTGATTGATTAAAAAAAAAAAAAAGTCTTTTAATTCCTCATGTAAAGATAAGCTTGACAGTATTTTTGTTATTAGTATCATCCTGTAACTTTAGTGCTTTCTCTCTTGTGTTTGCTTCTTGAGTTTGTTTATGAATAATAATACTAATCATGCTAGGGTAAACAATAAGTTCCTTACATGCTAGATTCTCCATTCTCTTCTAAGTAGCCTTTCCCAGCCTTTTTTTCAGCTTGAATCCATCTTTTCTGAACAGGTTGACTAGAATTCCATACAGCACTCCACATATGGCCCTTGTGACATCTTGTACAATGCAGTTAATGGTTGTCTACGTCTGCCAGAAATAACCTGGATAACATCCTAGTATCATTTTTTTTTCTTACAACCATACCGGATTGATAACTGGTATTTATCTTGCAACTGAGTAGTATGTCCAGATCATTCTCCTGTATTATTTCTAACTGGTGTCTGTCAGGTTATAACCTTTTTGTTATGTTTATCAAACTGGTAGACTCAACTTACCTAATCTTAGCAGGCCAGGTGTGGATCCTCAGCTCAAAAAGAGGTGTCAACAATAGAGGTGATGAATCGCTGTCTGGAGGGTTCTCTATCTAGCTGCATTTGACTAGAGACCTGTCTTCTGGATGGCTCTTAGATGGGGTGAATCACTCACTAAGTATATTTTTCATTATATATTATTAAACCTAATCTCCTTTCTATTGCTTTGGTCTTCATTGAGCAGATCTTCCAGTATGATGCTCCTGTCATTGCCATTACCTCCCTTAATTTGTCACTGGAACATTTCATTAGCATACTCCTCCCCTTACTACAGAGATCATTGTTGAAATTTCGAGCAGTAAGATCAGTTCCAGCACTAATCATTGATGAACATTGTGGGTTATATTCAACCAGTACGTTCAGAAAACTTACTGTCAGCTCCTCTTTTGTTAGTTAAATAATCATGTTTTTTCAAGCTAACTGACACTTCTTCTGTGTTGGATGATCAAACACTTCCAAAGTCCAATCACACTAGATCTAGATTGCTTAAATCCTAAGGTTTCCTATCAGAGGAAAACATTAGATTTGTCTAACATCATCTATCTTTCATAAGTCATTCTCCCACTTATGTTCATGTGCTTAATTATTGTTTTCATCAAAGCTTATTCTTAAACTTTGTGTATTAAAGTCTAGCTAATGGTTCAGTGGCTGCTAACCTGTTCTTAAAAGATGTCCACATTTGCCATGCTTCAATAATATGTTTGTGCTAGTTGTTTGATAGACTGATGATTTACCGTGCCAGCTCTTTAAGTCATCTGGGCTGGAGATCATCCCCAGATTGAGCACGTTAAAGTTTTTAAGTACTGCTTCCATCTCAGATGCGATCATTTTAATTTCTAGGACTTTACTCTCATTAACAGTTTTGTCTTCATTTTTGGCATTGAACTAATATTTTATCTGTGCAAAGGTAGGACAAAGCTTGCAAATTCTACAAGTCATGTTGCTGTTGTTTCAAACGTCTTTTTCAGGTAAATGATGACATTTGGATAGATACTTAAGATTTGGAAGTCTTTTAGTTAATTCTAGCAGATATTGAATTAAATATTACGGACCTTTTTCTAGGAGGCACTAGGAACTTGCATCTAATTGACCTCTAAGGCAGGAATGAGTGCCGTGGAAGGTTTTAGCATCTTGTGCTCCCCGTTAATAGGAGTATCTACAGTCATTTCCCAAATGTCATGGGAAATATAATAGGAATTTATATCAGTATTTCAGAAAGTTACCATTTTCCTCAATATCTACAGAACAGGTATCTGTCTCTGTCTTCTGAACAATTGCAATCAAGAAAAAATATTCTAAAGAAACAGTGGAAAAAGAGTTAGCATCTGGTCCCTGGGCTCAGGCCATCAGCAGCTCTAAACCCACAGTTACTGGGTGGTGCTGATGTGATGCAGCTAATGTCTTCGGAGAGATGGGACAAGTGTCACAATTCACACAGGAACAAATTTGCTGAATCAATAATGGAAGAATGCTAAAGAAAATGTATCCACTTGGAGATTTTATGTTCTTTCTTCCTAGAATTTAATCGAACAAGAATAACTTAGTTACTTGTTTTTGTTGAAATCAAACATGCTTGTTCTTCACTTGCAAAAAATAGGAAACTTCTTTTAGAGTGACACTCTTCATGAGAGAATACAAGCGTGCAGCTGCTGTATGACTAAGTGATTAAAAACCTTAGTGATGGCTAATTCATTGGAGGTGATATGTTTACTCTCAAGGCCAAGTATCATAAAAATAGCTGCTTAGCTTTTTTTTTTTTCTTAATGTGAAGTAAACCACCAGACAGTTTTGAGTAGGTCTGCAAGAGTTTTCATATCCAGTTTTGCCCAGCTGAAGTCAGGCTACGACAACCAGAATTGTCTTCTGTCTAATATTCCTCTTTTATACATGAGTCTCGACGCTCATAGTTTTTACATGGAAAATTATTTTAAACTATCTAAGGCCAAGGGCAAAGTTCACAACATTTTATACAGCCTGCTTAAAAAATGCCAAGATAGATGGCATTTTCTTGGCTCATATATCATGTGAAGGGATCCTTTTAGAGAGTTTATGAGATTTAATAGTCTGTTCACCCAAATGGCATTATTTAACATATCGAGTGTTCTTTGAAATCTCTACATTGATAGTGGAAAATTGTTGTTGTTATTATTATATATTATCATAATATATGTTATATATTAACAACATATTGTTGTTATTATTATTATATATTATTTTTATTATTGATCCCAGATGCACAGAAGATCATCAGAGATCCTTGGGTTTGGGTACTGTGGGCTGACATACTTTGCTTGTCCTTATAATCTAATTAAAAGATGATGTAAAAAAATACATGGAAATAAGAATAGAAAAGGGATGAAGATGAAAATAATTGAAGGAATACATGGTGGCTGGATTAGTTATTTTCACAATTAGCTACTTGAATTAGCTACTTGACAAGCAATACAGAAGAAAGAATAAAGGGCTATCTCTGACAAGGACAGTTTTTAGTGAAGCTGCTACTGTAAGTGTATTATGATTTAAATATAAAGAGCTTCAGGTTTCAGTTAAATGGATTTTGATTCTGCTTATTTTTCTAATGCTAGATTTGTTTCATTTCCATATTAAGCTCCTTTTATTAAACCATGCAGTGTATGATAAAAATTTCAACCTTTGTTTCAAGTGCAACAGAGTTTTCTGGGAACAGCCTAGGACATAATCTAACTTTAAAAAAAAAAAAGTGTATGTGTGCTTAATAAAGAGATTGAACGTAAAACGTGATGTTTGATTTAAACACTGTGAACTGGAGACACAGGTATATTATTTCTAGATCCAGGAGAAGGTCTGCTTTGCCATCGATCAGCTCATATTTTACCAGTGTTTTCTTTGGCATGGTCATCAGAGGTTTGATTATATCAATCTATCTCTGTTTTGCTAGGGGGAGTGCCATATCAGCAGGGGAAAACAAAGCGAATAGCTATGTGAAAATTGCCAAAAAAATCTATTAGCATTTGGTCAAAATTAAGTTGATTATTTGAGATGAATATGAGGAAGGAGATTCTACTAGAATTCATTTTCATGGCAAATTAGGTTCAAAGTTTTGGAGGGAACGAAATTTCATATTGAACTAAAGTTGGAAGTAGGTCTTCATTCATCCACTCAGGAAGAGGAAAGATGACATTGGATACATGTAACCATGTATTTATGGAGAGAGAGAGAGATGGACATATAATACATATATATCGATACATATATGTACATGTTATATATATATATAGATATATAGATATAGATATCTATAACCCGTCAAAATTAGTAACACATCTGAAATTGCAGGTGGGGTATGTGAGATACTCATTCACAGATTAACTCCATAAAAATGTCATAATAATGAATATTACATAAACAATCACAAACTCCTTTTGCCTTACAAAAACTGAGGGTTGTTAGAATAATGATCATTACAGTGTTCTGTTGATGGTGGAAGCAGGGAACCCACTGCACAAAATATGCATTATTTCCAGTTCGTATAATGAATTTAGGTGATCAAGGGCTGTCAGATTTTTGTGTGGTACAACAAAAACATCAAATAAAATAGAAGAATTTATGTGGAACATGCTTTTCTTCATCATAAATGGCTTTTCCCTAGAAATTTTACAACATATTTGAAAGCAATGGGAAGATTTCTGGGAGTTCGTTACACTGATAGATTAGTAGTTTGTCATGAGACTAGCACTGGAAACTAAAGATGGCTATAGAAAAAAATCAAGTAACTTCTCATAGAACTGTAAGAGAAAGCCTGTTAAAAGAGAATTTATTTTAGAGATTAAAAAAAAATAGAAGCACTATTCAAACAGGTTGTTGTAAAGATTCTGTAACCATGCAAAAAGTTTAAATTGAGCTGCTTGGTGTTAGTAGAATAGTTTCTCATTGTCGTGGAGGGCTGGTCTCGTCTTGGAATTTTGGTAAATGTGAACTGATTTTGTGGGGAGATAGTCTGAAAAACTGTTGCAGCAAACCACCACATTCAATCTAACTTTGACCGCAGTGGGGTTTAGCTGGGTTTGTACCTTCTTTCCTGTAAATTATCCCTGATAATTTCTGCTCTTTCAGGCCCTGTGGTGCACATGGCAATCCACAGCTGTGAAATGTGAGTGTCCACTGGCTTGCAAATGCTGCCAATTTAGGATTTCAGCACTTTGCATGTAGTCTCTATGCACTTAATTTGTGCAATGTTTGAATAATCATAGAGTAAATACAGAAGAGTAAGTAATATATGTTGAAAGACTAAATGTATGTGCATCTTTCACATCATATGTTGAATATTATCAAAAGCAATAAAATACCTTTCAGTATTTGATGGAAAACTGGAGTGCTTCATGGAATGCTGCAAATGTGAGTGTGTTTCCTACTACAAAGCTGTTCAGAAAATTTTAGTGAATTATACGTTTCAGAGAGTTTGGTCAGCAAAGGCACGTAGTAGGGACTAAATCAATGAAATGAACTGAGAACAAAAAAGGACTCCGTCGGTCAGCTTTGTAAATGTTTTTTGAAAGTGTGAACAGGCCATCATTGAGTTAAGTATTAAATATGGGTAAACCAGTGATACACATTACAAAAGTAGGATTTTTCATTCTGGTACTGTTAATTAAAAAACTTCATGTAAAGAGAAAATAAAATCCTCAAGGAGTCTTTCCATGGATGCCAAAATGTTTGGGGAAGAACTACCCAGAGCCCATGCCCCAGCTTTCAGAAATACATTTAGGGCTATTTTCTGGATTCTTAATTTAAACTAACTGTTCTTGCTAATGACTCAAAGGAAGATGCTATATCAAATTTGGCAGTAGATATTCAAATGACCAATGAGGCGGTTCAGAGAACTCCATGGCAATGTGTTCAGCTGTCTTTGGCTACTGCTGTTTTGGCTGCTGGTAAGTCCGCCATTTCACCCAAGGCATCTGGATTTACTAAAGCAAGAGCAGCATGAACATGCAACCATAGCTGACCAAACAACAGCAGCAAAGCCTATTGTAGCTGCATATCTTGCCGAACCCACAATAAATCACAGGTCTGATCCTCTTGACTATTCAGAATCCAAAGAAACCATCTGGCCAACATTCACACTTCTGGCTAATAAGTACCTTGGAAGCTCTCCCACTATTGTGTCATGTGGATGAATATGCAAGGCAGGAGGATTATATTCTCACTCTACAGGGTGAGAATACACTCTGCAGCCTCACTCTACAAACTCTTTTCTGTTTAAATTTCACATCCACTCAGGAGCTTATCACTGTCAAATTCAACGTACTCATCCTCGGTTACCAATATCGCCACCCCTTCTGACAAAACAGTGACTCTGTGGGTCTTTGCTAAGTTTTCCGTCTCACGCTTTGCATAGTGTCCACTGTCACTGCAACAAATTACACCAAATCCTCAAATATCCCATCAAACAAGGTGTTATTTTTACAGCTGCAAGTTCTGGGTGGAGATCCTACCTCGTTCCCTTTTCCTAACAAAATGTCTCTTCAGCTCTTTTGCACCCTTTGCTCTCAGAGATGGCTTTTGCATTGAGTTTTGTTCTTTCATAGGCATTCTTTTCAGGATTTGAAGTTGGGAAAAAATCTACCGTCTTGTAGGAACACATTCAGTATGAAACCAGATGCTTACTTCCTTCCATCTATTTTCCACACCCCAGGCTTTACTTCAGAGGATTGCAATGAAACAAGCACTCTCAGCAGATGTCTTTGGACCACTGCAGTGCTTTCCATGGCAGTAGAGCAGCCTTTACTGTAACAAAGCACTCAATTTTCTTATGCACAATGACAAGAAGACACTTAAATATATGCTCAGAAGTAGGGACATGAGCAGTTTTATCTCTGTGGTTTTAAGCACACACGTATGTGCTTAACTCTAAGGGTATATTTTTAAATCCCAGTTAAGCATGTGCTTCATGCTTAAACATTGTGTTGAATCAAGATGGGAACACACATGTGGTTAAAATTAAGCATGTATTTAGTGCTCTTTTGGAGGCAAAACCTAAACTGCTATTTTTAGGCTCTGCCTCAGGAACTATGCCCTCTTTCCTTCCTATGACTTCAGTATTAAAAGAACCTCCTCTGACAAAATGTATTTTTCTTTATCTCCTTGTGGATTGCAGACATACTCTATTTGGGTAGCAATAACTTCAGCTGTGATCTAAAGGAAAACCCCCTGAGTCTCTAGAAAGTTCAAGCTATTTTCACTAGGTAAGTAGGCAACTAGCTTGCATACGTTGAGAGATGTGTAGCAAGAAGCTCACTGCATCGCAGTGTTCCTGGCACTGGACAGCCTACAACAGATAGCATCCTGTAAAAGCTTACCCTAGCTATGAGTCAGTCTAGAAAATCTTCTCCAGTACCCTACCTGTCACATATTTTTCCTACAGGTATAAAAAGATAATAAACAGTGAGATGCCAAAATATCACAAATCAGAAGAGTAATGCCATTTCACAGCAGTGCTGGAGCCCTGACTGTGTCAGGGAAAAGGAGAAGTAGGACTGCAGGGGTTGTAGACCGCAGTGTCTTTTATTAGGCCAACAGATAGCTGCAAAAAGTTGTCGAGCTTTCAGTAACATAGTCCTTTCACCAGCTCTGGCATTTTGCTTTCTTCCCTGCTTTAGTAATAAGTATGTATCTGTAAGAAAGGGATGTGATAAAGAGATTTTGTCCAAAAGTATGTTGTTTTTTTGTCAACTCTATCCATTGTCTGAATTAAAAACGCATAATACCTTTCCTTGTTGCCTTGCCCTTCCCGGACCCTCAAGGGCAAAGGAAGAGATTTTGGTAGCACTTGGTACAAATTAAAAGTCTGGAATGTTTAAGACAGTGAAGACAGAACGATGGCTGTTAGTGTCACCAGAACAGCCATTGGCATGATGACTTCAAAGCTTAAGCTAGTGGAGACTTCATGAATTTAGCCCTGAACGTTAAGCTTTGCAGTAATATGTAGGTAGTAATGGCACAGAGAAGTGTAACCGAGAGGGAACAGCAAGCTTCTGGGCACGTAAGCCACATGCCAAGGGCTCCAGGCGTGTATCATAATATATTCAGCATATAAAACATGAGATCGTTCTAGATCATTTTCTCTGTGAGGTGCAGTGAAACATGCAATTACATTTCATTGACATGTCATTGCATTATCTTAAGCAGTTCAGTGACATGCTGTTGTTTGAAGATTCCAAAAACTCAGGTTATTTTTATCTGTATAAAATGATGCAAAGAAGAGGAAGATTCTGTGCTTTATTTAGTGATTTTCCAAACAAGGGAGTTTTTTTGTTTGTTTCTCAGTTTTTAAATTGATAATAATACAATGTTGTTACAATAAGATGACTGTGGCTTTCTCTAGTGAATGATTTCATACATGAAAAACAGGTTAATTGCTCCTTAATTGTCAGTCTTCAAGTTTTACCTTATATTTGGGTTGCATAGAAAATCCCTGCTCTGAACTTGTAACACACTGGTAAGCTATAACATGATTGCTCAGATTGGGCTACCTGTGAATGTTAAATGCAAAACTTCAGAGTGCAACACTTGAGCTAGGAGACCTGCCTTTGAATTCTGCATTACTTTTATCAGCCTCTAGCCCTGGTGTTACCAACTGAGGAAGTTCTTAGAAATTAAACTTCAAAAATCCAATTACTAAAATTAAATCAACTTTAGAACTTACACTTTACCTTTAGAACTTAAGTCTCAAATTCTTCTTGAAGTAAGCGTGACAGTGACTGGTATAACTAATGCCCTTTTGCCCCTATATTATATATTATAAGATTAGGTATAATTTCTTTTACTATTCTGAGCACTTATGTTTTTTGATAAACCACCTAACTGTGTCATATCCCATAGGGTTTTACCACCTCTTTCTTTGCTAACAATCCTTTTTGTTCAGCAGATGCTAATTACATTTTTCTCTCCAACTGACTAATTGAGCAACATGTTAAGTTGAACTCTGCACAAGTGTCCCACCTACTTATCCGGAAATTTCCCATTCTGTGGGAATGGTATGAATGCTTTGTGCCCCAAAGTTTGGTTTTTTTCTGGCTATATCAAATACTCTAATAATAGGCAATACTGATCAGGTGTACTCTCCTTTTATTCACAGAAGAATGTTCTAAAGACTTTTTTTTGTTCAGATATCCCTAGTTCTTTGGCTCAAGAGCAGGTCTATGCTTTAAAACTTGTCTTTGACACTGGATCACACTGCAGCGTCTCAAACCTTCCTGCCTCTCACACACACAACATAACAAAGTCATTGTGTTTGCAGTCAGGATGACCTCTGACTGGTGTGGCTTCAGCCAAACCTGCCGTACTGCTTCTTCCAAGGAGCCCAAAGAGCATTTGGCATAGATGCTGATTCTGAGGTCTATGGTTGTCCTAGATCAAATGCATGGTGGTAGCCTGTAGCAACTTCCAAGGCATCCAGGTCTGGAAGGATCCTGAGCACCTGATCCTGTGGCTGTGAGCACAAGGAATGATGTTTGAGCATGATAAACCTGAGTGTCCAAGCTTCATGGAGAAACCTTTGCTTACCTGGGGTGAAGAAGTACAAAACACACAAGAGATGTACATGAAAATGGTCAGATTTTGTCAGACCATAGTGAAGTTAAAGGCTGTAAAATTTACTTACAGTTTCCTGAAAGGAGGCTCAGCTTTCAAAAGCTGACATATCTTCATGCTGTAATGAAAAAACTTTCTGGTCTATTTAAGGCATGAGATGACTAGTGTAAGTTACAGTTAAGTATTGCAGATAGAAATTTGAAGTTACTCATCAGTGCTACCTACACATGGGAGTCAGGCCACCAGACTTCTGTTCTTTCAGATTATTTGCTTTGCTATAGAATAAACCCCAGCCAGAGTGATATTTGTGCCAATATTTCTTTTTCTTTCGGATAATCCATTGTGTGGGATGAAATCTCTATTTCTGCAAATGTTTTAAAGATTAGCAATTCAGTCAGCACCGGGTTTTAAAAGTAGCTCTTCTGAAAAAAAGAGATAGGACACAAACAGAACTCTTAAGTCTGAGCAGGAACTGTATGAGCAGAGGAGAATACAATCCAAGCAAATCTGAGTGCCAGATCACTCGGTAAAACCTAACAATTACTGAAATAATAGACCAAAACGTATTGAGCTAAACTAATCTCCATTGTAACTTCACCGATGTGAGGAGGTAGGCTGGATATGAAGTTGGCTTGCTGTTCCCCGGTTAGTTGTTGCAGGCTTGCCGCAGAGGAGGGCCCGGTAGGATTGTCCCTGTCAAGCCGAAATGGAAGGAGGGGTGGGCAGGAGGGGCAAGGGGCACGCCGCACGTTGGACCACGTCGGTCCTGTGTCCCTTCCCTTCTGTCGCAGAGCGCGGTATCCTGGGCACAAACTCCTCTGCACCCGCTCTCTGCTTCCCGAGTACTTCACCGCAGCTTACCCAGCTGTACTGGGCACCAGTAAAGTATTTTTTTACATATGGGGCCTTGACCTTAATGAGTCAATAAAATGACTGCAGAGCAACTTCTTCGAAGCAAAACTGCACTTGTTCACTAAGTTTAATGGAGAAAGGGTAAGAAAGTGCAGATGACTGACTCTCGCCCCTTTTTGGCAAAATTTTGATCAATTCCACTCAGCCCAAATATCTTCTGCGTGCACAGAGAAACAAAAGACATCTCTGTAGGATGCTCCTCTGCCTGTTTGTGGCAGTGGCCCTTCTGCTGCTGCTGCTGCTTTCTCCTCAACATGGTAACATAGACTGTGGTAGGTATTCCCTTCATCCTAGGTTTAGACCTTGCAAATGTCAACATTGCCAGCTTAGCTGAGGCCATAAAGTAAGTCTCCCTGCAAGTAATACCTTCTTTTCTGTTTCCTCGATGAGCTTTCATTTGGCTACTTCTGGATCTTGTTTTGCTTCATACAAAAACATTCTTTTCCTGAGATCCACTTTGAATTACGCACATGCATTTAGGCATAATAGAAACTGCAATACACAAGACATTAAAAAAATATTCAGATTTATATTTAAGGCATACATATATATAAGTTCATTCACTTTTCACATAAAATATCTTGTAATTAGTGGGCAAATTATTTACATTCTAGACAAATTTGTCTTCCTCCCAATCTTTGCTTGTTCAAAAACATTTAAAATACATTGTACAAAGATACTTGGGTATCTTAACAGCTCTTCTTTCATTGGCTTATTCCTGGATTTAAGCTCCTAAATCACTTGAGCACTTTTACAAAACCCATTAACCCAAAATAAATAATCTTGAACAAAACCCACATTTTTTTAAAAAGCCTTTTTTTGAAGCTGTTTCCAAGTGACTTTAGTGTTCCACATTATATAAAACATAATAATTAAATGTCTTCTTATTTAAAAGAAAATATTCTTGTGTGCTATCATCTATTCATTCAATTATTCAGTGGAGTTTTGAACAATCAAGCCTAAAAAATGAAGGCATGAATAGAATGATGTTGCAAATGCACCTACTTCTCTATGTGGCCTTCATTATAATTGTCAAGAATAAAATTTACATAAATGGAGAATGATGTTTTTTGTTTTGTTTTTTAATGTTCCAAGATGACTATTTTATCTGTGCAATGTAATCTTGGAAACAAGAGTAATTGAAAGCATCAGAATACTATCAGAGTGAATATAGTATATCATACGAAAATGTTCATTTTCTACCTTTTATATTGTTGTAAAAGGAAACACTGAAATAATTGTCCACATAATTGTTTCTTTTACTGTTATTGAATTCCAAGAATATTAACAACGGAAAGGAAGGGCTGGTACTTTGCCTTCTCCTGACCTCTTCCTCTGTATATGTTCACAGATGATGAATATTGACAAAACTTATTAATCAAAAGAGATTCCATTTATCTAATGTCCCAACAAGCTATAGGGACTGTAGGGCATTATTGCCTGAGACTTTTGCATGGAAGGAAAGTAGAGTTCTTTCCTTCATGGCTGTGGAAAAGAGCTTGTACCCTTGCACCTTCACTGTTCCAACTTCAGGAGAAAAATGAGAAGATCCAGAACATTTGTCTCTTTTTTACATCATGTTGTTGAACTGTGTGTCTTTTGGCAGAAGAGGGAGGAAGTAATTCAAGGCTTAAAATGTTTATAGCTGCTTGATTCGCCAGTAAAATTATTTTTTATATTCTGCATAGCAAAAATATAGATAATAGTGCTGAATTTATTGAATGACAGGTTCTGAAAGGCTCATCTCATTTCACTTTAAATTGCAAAAAAAGTTATTCATGAAGGACTGTGTTCAGCATAGCACCGTTTATATATACCATCCACTTTTTTGCCAGGGGTCTCAGTTCTAGCTTTGGTGAGCATTGGGGTGTGCATCCACGTGAGCGAGGAAGGGAAGAGCGCTGCTCCACCCTCGCAGGAGCCCGGCCCCGAGGACCTGGTGATACCTACCCTGAGCGTGAACGTGCTTGTTGCAAAGCCTTACTGCAATGCTGTGCAGGGTTCTGCTCCTGGGTGCGGGGCCATCAACTCCCATTGATAATGGTAAAGAAAGGGAACCCAACATCCAAAACAAAGTCAGGTTCCCATGGAGATTTCTGGATTTTTAACAGTACCAGTGTAGAAAGATTAGAGAAGGAAGCCACAGCCTTTGCTCCCTACAGATTCTCTGTAATAAATGGAGTTATAAAGAAATGCAGGATGCTTATGGCAGCTAGGAAGGGGCAGTAGGGGAATGATTGATGCATGAACCCTTAACACAAAGAGCCTGGAAACTGTTGAGCGGGGAACAGCAGATCTCAGAATTATGTTATGCTTCTGGCAGAGGAGCTGGCATAACCTTTTTGGTCGATATAATCCCAGAAATTATTGTTTATTTTATCTAAAATAACCTGCTCTAATCTCAGTCCAGATCATCTCACCAATTTAGTGGTCCTCAACCACTGAAAACGTAAGCTTCTCTAATCAAGTGAGAACATGAATTGCTCTCATTTGAAGCCAGCCCTGTTACTGGTTTCCAGCCTCATGTGTGGGCACAGGCAGTCAGTCTGCATCTCCTTTGCCAAGAAACAGTCAGTCTAGTACCTTCTGCTTTATATTTACAAAAATATTTTTTCATCCACTCTCCAACCTACTGCTGAAGTTTCAAGGTGTAGATCTAACAGTCAAAATTGATGGTGTGGCTTATCCTAACGTACCGTACTCAATAACAGCCAGTCGGTTATAGATTATGTTTCAAATGTAATTTATCAACCTGATATCATTCAACAAGTGACCGGGATCAATGAATAAGAGCAAGATCAATTCATAGGCCACGATACTTCTGTTGAGAGAGTAGAGTCCTATCAGGATTAGTGGATAGGCTCCTTCTGAACTGTGAGATCTGAATTCCCCAGCTCTGTTGTTATTTTTATTCACAAGTTATAAGGGCAGCTGGTTTATATTCCACTGTGCAATTACTGCACAGACCTAGCAACAGCTTAACTTTCATCTTCATGAATTTGGAAAGGAAACAGTAATACAAAGAGCAGAAAACCCATAGTGGTATGAGTTTCCTAGCATCAAACCTCTGTTGGTCTTGGATCCCGATGAAGTGCTTCTTATCGCTTCAGGAAAGATTTACTCTTGACTCAGATATCTAAATTTAGGCTGTCTGCACTTTAGATGTTTACATGTGAGGTACGTGTCTCTGCTCACCCTGGTATAGACACCTATGTTTGGTCATCTTACACCCACGTATCTCCACGGACTATAAAGGCGTTCTTAAACTTGTAGCTCACAGCCCAATGACAGTGTTTGACAGATTTGACAATCTCAGAAAAGATGAATGAGAAAGTGGCTGAGAGGTGACTTTGTCGCTGCACAATTTTAAGATGAGCTCAGGCAAGTTTTCTCAGGTTGAAAATAAGATAGTGAAAGAAAATGCTTGTCCTTATTTCTGTTCCTAATAACTTCCCAGCTGTGAATCTGAATGAAACAATCTTGAAATTCCATGATCTAATTTAGTCTTCTCCACTTATAACATCTGTTTACTTTTTGCACCTCACTCACGACCAAATCCTAAGTGCTGTGCCTTTCAACCCAAACACCCAGTGTGAGGAAGTGTGAGAGAGAGGCTTCCTCTGGCTATGAGAAATCGTAAAAGACATCAAAGACATCTCAGCAAAAAACACTGAGTAGACCCAATACCTCACCCTGGGATGAAGGGAAAAGATGGGATAGCATCATATAGTAATAAGCCAGCAGATCAGGAAGAAATATTTCTTACAAATGGCACAAAATCAAGCCCAAACATGTTACCACTGTATTCGCTGAATTTTCTTATCTGGAAAGAGTCTAAGGGTTGGCTTGTGTATCTTGGTAATGCTACTGTAATTCAACCACCAACAAGATCTCACGGGCTTCCACAGAGGGGGTAAGGATGGACCGTGGTTAAGACCTGACAAGTCTTGGGTCAAACCTGTGCTCCCTTACAAACATCTGCTGTGGCCTTGGGAAAGTAACTACGCTTCAGCACACCGTGCCAGTCGCATCAGGATGGAGTTATTTGACTGCAATAACGGAGTATTAGGATTTGAACTGAAATACCCAACTGCTAGGATAACAGGCTGCCTGTAAGCACCCAGGAGAGAGAGAATAACCTGATTAGAGCAAATTGTGTAGGAGCTGCAGGTGCACAGCACCTCTCTGGACTTGCCTCTCTGCTTGGAGGCTGGAAATAAGACTTGCATATGCTTAAAGTTAGCATCTTGTAATGCAATTAGCAGCTGGCAAGAAAGAGATGAAACACCCTGTGACTTGTCATTTCTGCACAAACGAGTAGCAAGCCCTCTGGTTGCTAATATTGTATTGCAGGACAGTGGTTAAATCCAATGTAAATGTTATTTTAAGCAATGTGTCCTAAAAAGCATGAAGACATTTGTATTAAAAATGAGATCAAATTCTAAAGTCTTCTATTTTCATGAACTGGGCAAGTTTTCTGATGAGGCAAGGTTTAGAGGGAAGGTATCAAGAAAAGACTGTCACAAATAGAGAGTGAACTAGGGTTTGGCTTTTGTAGAATGTTTTGGTTTTGATAAAAAGTTAGATTTTAAACTGAACTACCTGACATCATCCCTTTAACATGACAGAGTTGCAGTAATATTGCAGGTTTAGGATTTTTAAAATAAAGATCCTCCCATTCTTTTTTGAAAATAAGCTAGATGAATTTTTGGATGTACTTTAAGAGTTCTGCATTAATAGCTAATGTGGTATGGCTAATAGGGCCCTCTGGAATCTTAAAAAAGAGCAGCCATATTTAAGGTTGAAACCTACTCTAAATTTTCACAAGAAATAGGGTTACGATATGCCATTTTTTACAGATATCATCAGCACCACACAATGGGCTGAACTTTCTCATTCTCAGAAACAATCATTTTGAGAAGAAGAAAAACCAAATAGGTTGCATTGTATGAGCTGGGAGCAGTGGAACTACCTATCCACACCGGTTGGTATGATTTTGATAGCTGCAGGCCAGGTTTAGTTTAAATTTGCTACAGGTGAAGTCCTTAAGAAAAGATAGTGCTGTTGATCCATTAGAAAGAAATCAATTCATAAAGATGAGTGAAGCAGCAAGCACAGGATTTCTGAATGCTGGCTTTTGAAAAAGCAAGGTGGAGGATGAGATCTGTGTTTGAACTCAAGTAATGCAACTTGCAAGGTTTCACTGAGCATGTGTGACTCAGGAGAATATGAACTGCCTAGGATATTAACCTCAGAAAATCTTTCGGTCCTCTGCTTTCCATCTTTCTCTGGTGTTCGGTACGGTGCCTTTTGCCACGGCTGGTGATGGTTCTGCGCTCTCTTACTTTATTGCCTGCTGCTTTTTCAAGTGGGTTCTTGCAATGTGCATCTCCAGTGGGTACCTAGTTTCTCACAGCTAGGATCTGTAACAGATAATCTTACTGCTATGAACAAAATCCCCATGCTGATTGTAACGCTTATCTTCGTAGGCTTTCTTGTCTATCGCCACGTGCCGTGTCTGAATGCTGTTCTACACCTTTGCTGTGCTCAGTGTAACTGTGTAGAAATCCTGGAACACAATTCTTTAGCATCTGCTGCTTTTCTGCAAGATCTTTGCTTGCACTACTTTCTTCTTACATATCATAACCCTGTAATTTTGTTTGCCCATAACCTTCATTGCTGCTCCTGTGTGTTGTTTTGCAAAACAGGCAAATTGACAGCATCAGATGAGCCTGCATCACAAAACCCCTACCTGAAGAAGGCGTGCATCATGCTCCAGTTCTGTGCACTGTATGATCTGAGATTTGGTTTACATTGGTTAAAACTTCTTGGTTGGTACCAGAACCAGTAGGATCAGGATGTTAGGGTTTTTTGTTGTAAGCTGTCCTTCCTGAAAAATGAAATGTGTTTCACTTTTCTCCCATAATGCCATCAAAATAAACATGCTTGACCTGTTCCCTCATGCCTCCCAGTCCTTTTGGGACCAAACCCAGGAGCTGGAGTCTGGAGGCAGGTACACTTTATGGATAGTACATTTTATATTGAACGTTGGGCCCTGCAGCATAAACCAATTATAAAGTCAAAAGCATATGTATTCATGTAGTTTACCCTAAGTTGTCATCTTCATTAGGAACCTGTATCATTAATCATATTGGGACTTGGAAGTTGTAGGAAACTTGTCCCTTGCTAGAGTAGCTTAAATGTTGCATAGCAGGGTGATCAGTGAGGTGGCAGGAGAGGTCCTTCTGTTGGGTGAAGTCCTGTAATTGATCTTCAGGAAACCAGAAAGCTCTACGCAGCAGAAAGTGAGGAGAGACCAGAACAGGGAATAGGTAGAGCGGGACGTAGTCTGAGTGCGCTGTTCCAGACCTACTGTTTCTTGGTATGATAACCCTACAGCAGAGTTGTGGTTGGTGCTTCCAGACACCCCAGCTAGAGTATCAGAGATACAGACGTGTTTCTGCACTGTCTCTGGGCCACCTCCTACACATGAGACAGTAAAACGGGCATTGACACAAGATCTCCCTCTGCCCCGTGCTCATTCAGATGATCTGAAAATTGCCAACTCAGAACCTACTGATTGCGGTGTGTGTATCATCTCCAGTGCAACGTTCTTTCACCGCTTAATATGCACTAAATGTAAATAAATATCTTAGAATTGGTTTAGAAGGAGCAATGGAAATGCATGAAGTTATCCCTAAAATATAATAACCTCCTGTTCCCTAGCAGGAACTCTAGGGCCTTGTTCAGATACATTGATTGTGTTGTCTGTAAAACTAGAGAGAGAGCTTAAAAGGTTGAAAAGAAATGAGGGATTAGGAAAAAAAAGCACTAGAGGGAGGAAACACAAAGCAAAAGTGCATCTGGCTAGCGTAAATGAATAGGTTCTTGCATATTAAATATTCTCATTGTTATTGTTAATATTGAGTCACAAGTGAAATATTTTAAATAAAAGCAATGACGCCCTGCTGGATCATTTCAACAACTGTTTAACCTCGTGGCAAATATTTAATATCTCATTCTTACCCATGACTTTAATAGTGAGCCTTTGGGTTCGGTGGGGAATCATGGAGGTACAGCTGGTGTGCACATTTCCTATGGATCCTCAGAGCCCAGTGGTCTGTGCAGTCTGCAGGCTCCTCCATGACCCTTTTTGCACGTCCTTGAGATCAGCCTTACCCAAGGGATGAGAATAGTGTGCTACCTCTTGAGTCAGGGAAAGCTGCACGGAGTTACACCGGCTGAATATCTAGTTCAGCTGACCTAAAGCTTTCCTCTTGTTCTGTTTGTGCTTGGAAGGGGCACGGCCACATGCCTATTTGCGAGCTCTCTGGGTAGCTGCCTGCTTCTGCATTGAGAACAGTGCAACAGCAAAGAGATTCATAGCTTGTGACTTTACAGGTCTAGTCTGAAGATATAGATGAAACAGCTGATATTCCTAAGCTTAATATGAATAGCAAAAGCTAAGATGCCTCCAGCTGGCAATTCAAAGCACCCAAGGCTGGGTCTTGCTTGCAGTCACCCACCACGAGAAAGCATCTCTCTGCTGAGTACACAAAGATCCTGCAAATCAGTGGAGAAGCCTACCATCAGATGAGGTCCTTACCAGAATGTTACAGCTTTTGCATCCAAAAATGGAGACAGCCTGAAATGTCAGATGCCTCTAACTTTGTAATTGGTGGTTAAAGCCTGTTTGTCTCAGAGTAACGGGAGCATGGAGGCTGAGAAGCGGTAGCACCCACATCTCCCGCTGACTTCAGGGAAAGCTGCCGGGCTTTGCTGTTCCCCAGGATCAGGGGCAGAGAGTTCTGTCATAAATACTCTTAATGCTTTGAGATTTCACTTTGAATTGCGCTTTAGAAATTAAACAATCGTAATTACCATTATTGTTCTTTTAGTAGATTAACAAAATTACTGGCCCGATTATCCTACCAGTTATGCCCATTTAAGTTGTGCCAGATCTTTAACTAGTCTGTAACCTAGTCCAGCTCCACTCAGACAACAGACCTACGCCAGTTTACACCATCATGAGGCCCAGCACACTGGCTTCACTGGGAGTGCTTTTGGTTTACATCAGGATAACAGAGCAGAGTCAAGCCGTGCTTTCCAGTCCAAGCTTATTATTGTCAAATGAGTTATTCTCTAAGTAGAAACAAGAAGCAATCTTGATTTTTATTTCATCACCAGGAAGCATCAGAAATGCAAAGGGTCAGTGAAGGAAGAAGAGGATAAGGAGAAAAGCAGACTGTCTAAAGTAAAGATGTGTTTCTTGCATGAATAACTCCCTAACAATCTGCTGAAGGAGTGATTTTGTATCAGCCTGAAACCCCAAACCAGCATCATTTTAATTTGCCAAGCACCTGTGAAAGAATGCAGCTGCAAGACCATGGGAAAACAATGGGAACTGTGACAGTTCATTAATATAAACCAGCAACTAGATTTATTTGGAAAAGTCATTGATACAGAATTACACCAGAGGACACAGTGGCATTCCTGAAGTATGCCAGCAAGCAGCTAACTAAGATTATAGATGTGTGTACATCATTTGAACTTGAATGGTTATTTGGTAACTGTTACAATTTATTGTGTATGTCAGACAGCAAAACAAATGTATAAGGAGGAGTGATTGCTTCAGCATTTCCTTGTTTCTTTGTGTTTTATTCGTTACTCATTTTCATTTATTTTTGTTGGGGTTTTTTGGTTTTGTTTTTGTCTTGTAGTTTGCTCTGGCTATTTTTTCTGGTGAAGCAAGAGTTTGGAAAGTGCAAGCGTTATTTAAAACTGTGATATGCACAGATGGGAATGAAAGAACATCTTCATGCAAAAATTGTTCCCGGATACATTTTGATCTAAATGGATATGTCTCTGTACTAGGTGGAACATCCTGATTTTCATCAAGAAGGTGCTCAGGCAGCTCAGCGGTGGTGACAGTGGCAGACCTGAGGACGGATCCGCAGCCAGGAGACCTGTCCTACCAGGGCGTCGGTGAGTCGCTGTGGGATGGGAGGTGGGAGGTTGGTGCTGGGGAGTGCGGCCCCATGGCGTGACTCCTCTCTGCCCCACTCCAGCAGCGTGGTGGGATGCCACGGAGGTGGCAGCAGTGGGCACGAAGAGGAGATGGGTGTAGCTGGTGGATCCAAGCCAACGAACGCCTCCTCTCCCAGGCAACAAGCATGGTGCAAGGGACAGTAATCCATGGAAAGAATTGTCCCATGGAGAAATTTTGTTCAGAATTGAACTGCCAAGGTGGTTAGCTGCTCCTGGTGTTTTGCCCTTAAAAAGTTTGCTGCTTTTAATGAGTTTAAGGTATATCTCTAGCGTGTAGTGTGATTAAGAGTTTCTGTCACGGCAAACAGCAGTTACAAATTACAGGGTGGGCAGTGATGTTCTAGGTAAATCCAAAACAATTTGCTTTGCATAGATTAGCAGCTACTAAAGAGATACGAGACTATAGACATTAATCTGTTAAAGATTTTCATGGGGTCGAGGGTGCAATGTCAGAGAGATGCTTTGCTGCCTGTCTCTCTGGAAATAGTAAAATGTAATGAGAGAATAATGAGTAAAATGGCATTCAGCTTTCAGATATTAATAGTTTGGGGGAAACCTCTATGATTAGGTCAAGCCAGTAAGCAACTGAACACATCCAGTCTAACTTGCTCAATTTCTTCTTTTTTCTTGCTTTCCTCCTCTCTCCTCTGCTCCCCTCTCTTTCCCTCTCTTATTTTTAAAACTGAATTTTCTGATTTCCAGATGCAACTGCAATATAATGTAGAAATAAAACAAGGCAGTTAAATTGTTGAAGCCCATAATCTCTCCACATAACCCCTAAGAAAAAAGGTGTATCATCCAACTCTATTTACCGGTTATGGGTCCCTGTTGCTGTACTATCTGTAAATACAAGAGTAGCTCAGCTTATAAAATTTTTAAGCATAGGATACGCAAAGGAAGCTTGACAGTGTCTGTAGAACCACTGGGAAAGCTTGTGGCATTGGTCAAAGCCAGCTTATTTCTTAAAGGTGTACAGCATATTGAGACTGCAAACATCTCTCTCAGCCTGTGAGCCTACAGCTCCCACAGAGACCATTTTTATCTCCATTATTCCCTTGTCTTCCTCACCTCAAGGGATTATTTCCCATAAACATGCCCTCTCAATGACCATTTACATACTGTGCATACAATCTCTGACCTTTTTTAGACCTCCCTCTCACAGCAGTGGGTTTTCTGGGCTCTCCACATCTTCCATACATGGAGAGCAGTCTATCTACGGAAGCAGATGCTGTTACTCCCCTGCCCAAATCTTCACCTGCACCAAAACTGCTGCTCCTCCCACCACAGAGTTACTCCTGCCAGTCCATGGGTAACTCCCTCCCCAGCCCTATTGTTCATCCTTGTGCCGCCGAAAACTCTCTGCGAGTATAATATACCTGGGAAATTTTTGTTTAGTTGGAGGGTGAGTGATGTAGCAATCACAAATGTCTGTTCAGTGCATAGAGTGGAAATATTAAATAATTCTATTATTTATTTGATGGCAGTAAAATGAGTAGCAGGTATGCATGTAGAGTAGTACAATGTGGCAGTGATGTTAGATGTTGAGAAAGGGAGGAAATATTTGAACAAAATCTATTACTTACTGGATGTAGATGGTGAGTTTGGGACACAGGTAGCACCTTCATTTTAAGATTTTCCCCTATTTCCTTTCTGTCCAGAATCTCCCTGGATTCACAACAGCTCTTGGGGCTGAGGTGTAGACAACTCGCCTTTCATCAGGTATTTCACTTGGATATCTGCTTTGCTAAACCCTAATTTCAGTGTTTTTGTTTTCCTCCTCTCATGGAGTGGCTTTGCAATGCTTATCCTTAAGTAATAGTCAGTAAAGGCAAATTATCTTAAATCAAGCAAGGTTTATTTAATTTAGAAAATAGGAAATAGAGAGAAAATCAAACTAAATGAAATGAAAATGGAATAATTCATATCCAATCTAAGGTCTTGCTCAACAGAATGATTCTTTTAGTTATGCTCTTAGAGTTGAGCAGCAGTACTTACTACAAGTTAGGGGTCATTTGTCCCAAACTGGTAACCTCTTTAGACCCTGCACTCACAAAGTCTTAAGAAAATAGGACTACTCATGTGCATTTCTGCAGGGTGTTTGCTTTTGTCGTAACACCTCCAGCTGAGCCACTCTTTCCTCAGTTACCCTTACCTCTTTGCGTCTCTTATTGGTACACACTCGCTTATCTGTATTTTTTTATGAGCACATGGATATCAGTGCCAGGTTAGACTTTTCTACCACATATAGACAATATATTTCTCAATTTATTCACCCTTTAATTATCTTAGGCTGCCTTTTTATTAATATGCAATACACCACTGTATCCCATATTAATGAAGCTTTTTATAGGATCCTGACAGAAAGCTTTCCAACTTCCTTCCAATTAATATGCGGTGCTTCAGAGGAATCCTCTGAATATGGGTAGGTGTTTGGCAATTGCACATAACTGTTTTTTCAGGCAACTTCACTTAAGATGTCCTTGTTAGATTAAAGACTCCTCAAATGCTGATTACCCCCTCCGGTTGGTTTCTTCATTGTTTTCCAGACAGAGTAGCTGCTTTCATATATTTTGTTTAGGTTACAGCTTAGAAGTATCATCTTGGTTTAACACTTTCAATTTATGTTAGACAAGCTAGTTTTAGATTTTCATATGTGAACCAGTGATTCTTAATTAGGTGCATAACTAGGCTGCAGGCAAAAAAATGTGGGTAGTCCACATCCTGGTAGAGGCTGTCCTGTGCCTCTCAGGGAAAGAGAATCTGGCAGCAGGCAGGGCTTTGTATTTACACAGAGAACAAATCGGAATGGATAATTATTTCTTCTTCTCAAACTTCATGCCCTTAATTTAAAGTGGTAGAACAGATCTGATTTTTAATGGTCAGACGTTATTAGTAACCTAGGTAAGACTTTTGGGAGCTGTAATCATCTCCCAAGTAAGTTGTAATAAACCTGGAGGCTTAGGGGACGTATCATTTAAGCTTCACTGTGCATGCAAGGATTCTCATCTTCCAGGAGGGGGGAAGAAATCTGTCTCCAAAACTAGAAATAAAAAAAACATTGGGAAAACTTTGGTAATTCCCTCCCTTCTTGAAAAGGCCACGTCCAAGCTCCATACTAAATGCAGCAGTGAAAGATTGCTGGAGAAAATGGACTGGAAGCTCACACATAAAACGAGTGTTAGAAAAGCTGGTTTCCAGAGAGAGGAAACCTGTCATCCTGCGCGATGAATCCTGGCACGTTTTGGTTCCGCAACAAAGGAGAACATTTACATCAGTGCAGCTGCAGCGTTTCACCTGCTGCTGAGCTGCTTTCTGTGTGCACTTCAGAAAGCCTTGCCTGATAGTTAGAGCAGTAAATGGAGGAAAGTCATCACCATGACGGTGCTGGGTTCTAACACCCGCATGCTGCACAGCTTGTGAGAGCCAGGAGGTTTTGAGAAGTGCTTGTGCATTTACCACAACTGCATAACAAAATTTTAGAGCACAATATTCCATGTAAACACTTGCTTTTTTGGTACCAACTTGCTCCGCAAATTATACACGATGTTTGCTTATGACTTACCCTGCCATGGTGTCCTTAGTGCCAAATTGGTCCATTGTCCACACTGTCTAACCCCAAGAGTGCCCTGAGGTCCCGTGGGTGCCCCAGCTGGCACACCGAGGAGGAAACCTTGAATACATCCTGTAATCATGGGCATTCTCCTGGGTGCGGTGGACGCCCTGGCCTTGAAACCTCTCCCACGTGGAGCACCTCGAGGCAGTGAGTACCAGTCCCATCAAATTTTATGGCATAGCCTGCATCACCTTGCACTTAAGCCACACCTGTTTGCTGCTGTGTCCCCATTCACAGAAAGACTGTCCACAGGCTTCACGGGATGAGGCACAATAGGAAAATGCATTGGCTGCTCTGCCACTTCATCGTCATGTACCCGTCTGTCTGTCTGTCCATCAGGGAAGGTGGAGCTTTCCTCCAGCGAGGGTGGCCGTCAACCTCTGATCATTGTAACAGCACAGCAGGACTACAACCGTACGGAGAACATTAGGACTAGACAATTGTGAGCTAGGATAAATCCAGTTCTAGAAAGTCCTCCACAGGGGGATCATAATTAAGTCCTTGGCAGTATGTGGAGCCCCATTAAGAAGCCAGCTTTCTCACCACTAAGGTGTAGACTTGCCCCTCAAGACCTCCAGGTCAACTGCACCATCGGGCCACTCCCTTGTACAAGGACTGCGTTGCAAACACTTCATGAATGGGCATACTGACCTAAGGGTGGCCAGGAGTCTGGGGAGCTTCCTTTGCTCACAAGGTTTCCCGAATTCAGGCTTACCTTCTAGGCAGTGGCTCAGTCATGCTGTAGCTACTGAGAGCTGTAGCCATAGAGTTATTTATGCCACTGCATTGTTGGCTGCAGCTTCTGTTAGAGCTTCAGTTGCAACCATGCTGACTTCTCATGCCGATACCTGCCAAAACGCTTCCCTCCTTTGTGGTAAGAAAGCTCACCAGTTTGAAATAAACTGATTTTGTTGCTGCTCAGAGCTACCCATGTAATAATTTAGACATTTGCGTGCAATGTGGTGCTCTTGAAGAACTGTGTGGTCTCTGCAGTGGAAAGACTTGCTAGGAGTATCTGCAGAACAGAGGGTGAGGTCCTTCAGTGATGTAAATCACTTGATTTCCTTTGAATTCAGTATAGATTTAGTTGGTTGAGAACCTGACTTAAGATGCACAACTCACATGCCTCCCTCAGTGAACAAAATATTAGATAAATAAATTATAACAATATATTCCTGTAGGATTATTCTGCATCCAATTCTAGGACTATTACCAAGAAGTAATAATGAGTGCAATGGCATCATCGTACTAATTTGTTTTGTTCTTACTTTTCTACACAAATAAACTCAGTCTTGGTCCTAGAGAGCTTACCACAGGAGGCTTTGCTTCTACAAAGATCAGTGCACACTGTCATGATGGAAGCATGTAAATGCCCCTGCTGACCTGGAGAAGTTGGGTTTAGTAAGATTTCTCACAAGCTCAAGAGTGATTACAGGCAGTGTTGGCTGGATTTAGTAGATACACACTGATAAAAGATGACACTGGGAAACTCAAGAGATAGTGCTGACTTGCCCTTTTGTTGGCTTTACAAATTGCAGTCTGATGGAGCAGATATATGACAGCATTGCTTGGTAGGCTGCAGAATGAAGAACCAAACCAAGCAAAAGCATGAATAGAGGAGCAGCCGAAGGAAGCTAAAAGCCGTGGCAGAGTAGCTACGAGTAGCTGAGTAGCTGTAGCTCTGCACCCGAAGCCACGTAGCTGCATTAGCACGGTGCAGCGCTCGGGCTGCTGAAGCCATCCTCCCCACGTGGCTTATGGCTCCAGGGTGGGGATGCGCTGACATGACCATGCCGCGCCGATTCCAGAGCACGCTCCTGCCTGGCCAGCTCAGGACATGGGCACATACATGAGACATACTCCTGGGTAAAACTGAAATGTTATGATTGTGGTAGTAAGTGGTAAGCTGTAGAGGAAAAAGCACCAAATCTTGACAGCTACTCTCAGGTAGTAAATCAGAGTAACAGCACAATAGAGAAGTTATGCAGATATGTTGTACAGCAATATTAAGAATTTAACTTCTATTGGAAGTATTGTATAAAAATAAGAAATAAATTAATATTTTACCAGAAAGGATATTTCTGAAAGTTTGAGGCAGGTTGGATCTAGTAAGCCCTCAAACCTATTTTCAGTGACAATAATAAATCATTAACAATAAGAAGGTTCTTAGCAGATACCTGAACACATTTAGGCACTTTATTAAAAATATTTAATAATGTTATTTACTTAAGACCATGCTGTGACCAAATCCTATGGATAGGCAAAAGCTGGGTGGGGAGAACTGAAGGACCTGTTCTCCACCTTTGGTCTCCCATCCCAAGTGGTTCTTCTCCTGAACTGCAGGGATGTGAGGAAGACTCCAGTCTCGCCTCTTTTTCCCAGTAGCCAGGTGGGCTGGTGAGATGAATCACCAGTACTCCCTGAAGTTGTGACTTAGGCACATGATTGTGTGCAGAGTTTTTACCAATCCCCCCAGCTCTTGGCTAGGAGACGGGGGAGAACACTTCCAGCCTGATGCGATGTTGATAGACCCAGCCTTGTCTGCACCAAATCCCACAGCCAAGATTTTCAGTATTTCACACAGACCTGAGACTGAAAACTTTTGGTCTCATTTCCAGCCCAGTGATTCCCAAGTCGCACTTTGTGTCTCCTGCTAAGACGAGGACATTACTAGCTTATCCTTTGCACGGGTGGAGGTATCTGACCTAAGTTCATAAACGCCCTCAGTACGACACGGGAGCTGGTGTGAGCGCAGCCCTGCTCCCCGCAAGCTGGAGGTGGTCGGCAGAGCCCGGGTGGGCTCCCGTCCTGGCTGCGTGCACCTGGCTGGGTTATCTGTTCGGCCCATGAGGGACAAGGCTCTGTCCCTCGCAGTCTGTGCTGCGGCTCCCGTTATCTTTCAAGAGGCAGGTTTTGTTCCCTTTCCCCCAGTTTTCACACAGACGCTTTTAAGAGTTCAGAATTATTCCTTTGCCAGTTAAACACTAACAATAAGAGCCTTTCAAGGTTAGCAACACAATTTGTGAAAATGAGCAAACTATTTGGAAGGCTTCACTCCACTGTCTAAATTAATAAGACTTAGTATCAGCAGGTCACATCTTGCTTTCAGTGAATCAGTAGTTATTTTGCCATTGACTTTGCGAGAAGTAGGATTGGGTCTGTACTTGCTATTTAAAATAAACAAAACTATATATTAAATTAGACTTCCACTGCTGCAGAATGGTGCAGGAAAGTAAAACCGATACCGTTAAATTACAGATAAAGGGGGAGAGTCCAAAATTTCCAAAATGTTCTCTTTTTCTCTTTTAATGACTGTCATTATATTTTGATGTGTTTAATAATACAGCAGAGGTTAAATGAAACATGAAAAAGGGATGTACATTAAAATTGAGATAACTCTTCCTTCAGTGAAGTGGAACCCAGCAGATGTAGCTGCACACTGTAATTGCTGCCTGTTTCCTGTCAGTCTGATTAAGTTGCATTGTCCCTGCTCCAAGTGTAAGAATCAGTGGCTTCCCATAGGGCACAGCATGGGACAACTGGCTTATGCAGTCAAATGACTATGTGCACCTCCTGCTTGTCCTGTTAATAGTATAGACAGACAATATACATTGATGACTTATAAAATCAATAGGCTGTGTAGTGCGGTAGAGACACAGTGTCTTTCATCTTAGCGGCACTCCAGTCAAGGGCCAAGGCTTTTTGGTAGAGTTAAATTCCACAGTTCGGGAGGCCAAGTAACCCCAGTGCCTGGCTGCTCAGGCTTTGCAGTATTAATTTTGTTTCTCAAGAGTTATTATGCACCTTCCAGTGTTGTTCTTTTACTCATTTCAAAATATAACATTGTTCATTCTGTTCACAGTTATTCATGTTTTCCTTTCTGTAATAAATCCCTACTTACAGGATTAAACTGCTAATGGTAAAATCCAGTACCTATCTGGGGAACGCGAGGCCAGATTCCCAGCTGCTATAAATTGCAGTAGATCCACTGAAGCCAGTGGGGTTACTCTGATTTACAACAGCTGTTGGACTTGCCTGAGAGGTCCATAAAGTGATATTTTGTTTTTATTCCATTCAGAAGGAATGTGATGTGCCTCATTCAGCAGAGCATTGCCCTACTTTTGTCCCAGAGTAATTCTGCTGCTGTCTGTGACACTACATCAGTGCAAAGCTTCGGTAGCGTGGAGGTGAGGCAGGGTTGTCGCTTATAATTATTAACTGGTTTTTATAAGTGGCCTCCAATTACTTACTGCTAAATTGCATATGCGGTGGCGTATTTGTATGTCTGTGTTTAACTGTAAGAGCAAAACTGTGCTTCACCACGGGAGGAAAGTCAGGTTGGGCTTACGGACCCCCCGACAAAGGCGAGGAGGTGACACCCAGCAGAGCAGAGCAGTAGCCAGTCCTTAGGCACCCTTACCCAAGTGGAAGCCTGAACTCCAATTTAGATGAAGATTTGGAGCTTCAGAGAGAAGGGGACCAGTGAAAGCAAGGTACCCAACAGGGAACCACCAAGTACCGCCGTCAGGGAAATGCACGCAGCGGCATATCCGAAACGCCAGCCCTCGTGGGGCAGCGTGGGCTGGTGCGAGCCAGGCAGCGAGAAGCAGCAGCCCGGCAGGCATGTCTGGAGGGCCCCTGGCGTGACTCTGCTGGGCGAAGGGAAGCACCCAGGGGAATACCTCACTTAGGGAGAATTTTTGGTGGCTGAGCAACTTGAACGCTTTGCATACTGAGTCACCAAATGAGCTTAGTTGCCTTCACAGTTAGCAACAACTGGGCGGGAGGGCTGTGGATTATGATTTGGGATTTAGGCATCTATCCCATTCAAAGTCCCGTTTTGGCTCTTTAATCCCTAGTTGGATCTGGGACCTTGCTTTCTAAAAATGGAAATTAGTATTAGAAGTCATTCCTTAACACATGTTTATTTTCCAATTTATAGAATGTACCTATTACACTCTCCAGACACATGTGCTTGATTATAATGATTATCATATGTATTTCTAAGGCACTCATCACCATAATATCAAATGTCATTATAGAAATTATGAAAGAGCATCAGCATTTCTTCCAAGGAAGAAGCCAGTTTCCTCTTTTCCCACCACATTAGTGAAATCACAGAAATTAAGCTGACTTTATGCCACTTTTGTTTCAGCTCAAGACAAAACAACCAAATCCCCAGTGAAATGTGCAATGTGCACCTGAAGCCAAGCCCTCTGCAAAACTCTGTGTAAAAAGGCCTGTAGCTGTGCAGAGAAGCACGGTCCAAAATCAAGGCTGTCCACCGAGTCCTGCTTTCTCCCCTGCTCGCCTCAGCCAGCGCGGGCACCCACAGCTGATTGTATTTTTCAGCAGGAGGGTGCAGGAGCTGGATGATCAGGAAAGCACAAGGACAAGGAAGTCCTGAGCTCAGCTGTTGGGGTTACAGACCCTGACTTGAATCCTGGTTGCTGCTCCCAGGGGCATTTCTTTTTCTCATACAAAGATTTCTCAGTGAAAATGATAAAGAACTTCTGGAGCAAAACCCAGCTTAAAGATTTGGCATAGGTCAGGAAGAAAGCAAGGTGCCAGTATATTTTCTTACTCGATGCTGTATGTCTCTTCCTAGAGGTGGAAGATACAGATCTGGATTGTTTTAGAAGAGCTAAGATTTTTTTATTTCATTATTTATTTGTTTTATTTAAGCTATGGCAGAAGAGGGAAACAGCTGTAAATGACATGGACATCTCACTGTTCCGGGAGACCTGTCTGGTTGGTCTGGAAGACACATGGAGCATTTCAAGGCTGCATGTGTCCGGGAGCAGGGAGAGGGGGGCTGCTCCGGGGCAGAGGCTGAGCGGGAGCCTTGGGACACCCAGCACACAGTGCCCTTGCCAGCAGGGCACAGCCCCCAGCCCCAGGTAGGACCACGGTGGGGACAGCCACAGCAGCAGCCCCAGGCATGGTGGGAAAGCCAGGGAAACCAGCCCTCAGTGCCCTGACAGGCTGCTACCCTCTCCAGTATTACCTATTTTTGTCCTTAATGAATACAAAAATGCATTGCACATTTTGTTCTTTCTGAATGGCATCACCTGCCCAGATCTCAAGATTTGCAACCCAGCTTCCCGCAGTTCCTAGGGATTTAAGGTCTTGGTTTTGGCCACTACTAAGCAGAAGAGGCCCTTGAAATCCAGGCTGATGTGTCGTGTCCCTGTGACGTGGGGGTGAAGCAGCAGGGAGAGTGGAGGCTGCATTTGGATTGCTGACTTAGACTAAAACCTTTTTTTTTCTTTGCGCCATTTATGCGATTATTTTTGTGCTTCATATGCTCAAAAACCCCTGGGAAAAAAAATAATCTTTTTTCATTTTTGCTTTGCAAGTCACTTTGTAAAGAACCGCTTTGGTGTCTTTAGAGAGCTTTAAACCCACCTGTTTCCTCTGTAAAGCACAGATGAGGAAACAGGCGAGAGCAGCCAGCCCGGCATAGACCTTCGGATTCAGGAACTTTAAGTGAAACTAAATATATTGGTCCCACATCTGGGAAGAGTTTTTTAAGAAGGATTTTCACTCTCAAAGCCCGAGGTTTATTTTGCTCGTAGAAAGATAGAAGGAACCCAGACAACCGAGCGTTCCTCTCGCGCTGGCAGTCGCTGCAGCAGGGCTGCTGGTGCTGCTCGATGCGGCGCTCTGCCTCCGTGCATCCAGACCGTGCCAGCAGTGCTCGGGGGAAGGAGTTACCTTGAAAAAGAAGGGACCAAAACCAGGAGGCAAATGAACTGACGGCGCTCCACTTCGCCGCCTGCTCCCTCCTATCTCGACGTGCTAATGTGGACACTTGAACACTTCTAAGGTCACTTGGATAATCTAATACTACTCAGGATGATATCTAGCTCAGGCAGGAACTCTTATAAGGATTTAAACAACATCTATCTTCATTATTTTACACCCTCATGTCTGCATGATTGATTCATGCTAAATTTTGTTTAATTGCTCAGAAGGTCTTAAGGACTGACATTTGGAGAGAGCCAAATGGGATGTCTGAGCTCCCCCTGCTGCTCTGCCGCACGCAGCCAGCTCCACGGCTGGCCTCGCCGCCGCGCTCGGGCACCCAGGGCCCCGCCACCGGCTCCTCTGGGTGCAAAAAACCAGAATAAAACTAACGAGCTGTTTGCTGGGAGGAGAAGAACCAGGGTGGGTTTTGCAAAGGCTGGCTGCTTTCTACGAGGGTATCGCAGAGGCTGGGGAGCCACGTCTCAGGCAGGGTAGAAATGCACTCTTACGGGTGCAACCTTTTAGTTCACGCATCTACGCGAGGCTGTTTGGAAAGCCGTTAGTCTGGTGGTGAAGGAACTGGTTCCCCAGTGGGTACATCGCTCATCTCGGTGGTACGGAGCTCCTGTGGATGCAGCTGCGGCAGGATGAGGCCCCACACCACCCAACTAATTTAAGACAAAGAGCTCATGCAGATGGGCTTCATTCAGGTTGCCAACAATGCTGTTCTGGTAGCAGGCGAACGTGAGCTTAAATTGCATTTAGGTGCTTAAAGGCAAGAGAGCAATCTGCAGAACTTTGTCTTTCCTGCTTAAACCCAAAAGAGGTGGTGGTCTCCTGGCGTTGGGTTTTAGGGACCCAAAGCCCCCCATAAGCGATGAGACTACCACCTCTTCTTTGTCCTGTAGATGTACAGCAGTGGCCTTGGTGCTTGCCTGGATGGCCAAGGTTGTCCAAGGTCATTTTTGTGATCTGTGATGCAGGCAGCACCCTGACAAAGCTCCTGGCTGGGTCAGACTGGGTGGTGACCCACGTAACGCACCCAGGACACCAGCCACTCACTGCCAGTTTTATTTTATATGCTTATGTTTCCCTAGTTCAAAGGGGGTCAAATGATACTATATTTCCAGGGCAGAATCTCAGCTTTCCAATTCTTCATCCTCTGCACAAAACCGTGTTTGTTTTTATTTTAATCCCGTGCATGCTTGAAAATGATAGTTGCTGTTATTATTTTGAACTGGTATTATATTTTTCTGAACAGATGTGCTTGAGCTATCTGGCAAGTGTTTCATGGATTTTTATTTTTATTCGGTTTCATAGTTTAACTTTAGTTAAAACATCTGGATGTTTTAATTGTGGATGGGCGCTGCTTATGATGCAAGAAATACTAGTAAGAAAAATATTAAAATAATTTAAACTATTTTTAAAATTTAAGTAAGTTCTAGAAGGTTTCATTTGAAATGTGAGTCCTATTAACCTATTACTAAATGTAGCCTCAAGAAATTCACACGTGTTTGATTTGACAGGTAGTTTATTTTTCTTTTTATTGTTTACTCAGGCCCTGGTCCAGGAAAAGGTATATGAGCACTTGACTTACTGCAAGCAGTGAAAGGTGTCATTAATTTTTAGGGAATGAATTTCATGTCTAGAATAAGCACATCCTTGAGAAGGTTTGAGAAATGAGGGCTCTTTGTGCTGAGCAGCATCCAGAGCACAGCGTGCTGGAACATGTGAGGATGCACCACCTCACTGTGACCTCTGCCCGTGCTCTAACCTCTGAATTCACCTCCCTTGGAAGGAAAATGTGCTGTGGTCAGTGTTGCCTTTCCAGGACGGGTAGAGATTGTCAGTTCTCCCATAGATAGAAGATTATGTTAACCTTGTGCTGATGAGCAAGCTCCCTCGTCTTCCCCAGCACACAGAAGGCGCAGTGGTGGGTAGTTATCACCAACCACACCAGCCCTGCTAGGGATGTCGTGTCCTGCACCGTTGCTGTCGGTGCTGGTGTCAAACAGAACAGGACCCACGCAGATCAATGGTGAGACTCCAGCTCTCTGGGTGCAGGGACACTGGCATTTGAGCTCTCACCAGGAGCGTGATTTTGAAGTCAATCTTCTGGCTGTACTGTGTGTGTCGTGCACTGTGATTAGCACTGCTCGGTGACCTTGGAGCATGGAAACACAATTCTTAGGATTTAAATAAAAAATGTGATCCGGGAGCACTGCTAATGCACTCCAGTCACTCATGGGCATTTGGTCCATACTCCTATATTAGAGATAATAGGGATAGGTATAGTATATGCATAGATGCGTACATATGCATATATATATATGTATGTATGATGCATAGATATTGGATCCCCAGGACCATATGTTTTGATCTATGGATCTTATGCTGCATTACATTCCTGTTATTACACACTACGTAGCTGTAGTCTCTAAATACTAGAGCAGAGTCATGGCAACCTTAACCTGCCATGAATCTTTGCAACCCATCTGCAGGTCTCTCACTGAAGGGACCAACATGGCCTGTCAGAGCAGCATAGCGCCACAAAGGTGTGCAAAATGATCTCCATCAATAGCACCAACAAGATGCCAAGTTCTGCTATTGCTTTTTTTTTTCCCTTGGTGCCAATGGGCAAAGCTCTGGCCCAGCCCTGGCCCTACCTCCATGCTTCCCCTCATCAGGAATGTGATGAGGTATCCTTCTTGAGGAAATTCAGCAAATCAGGGCATTTCCTTAGGGTATGAGGTACCATGGAACATCCATACAGCACCAAGCAACTCCTCCATTATTTGGAAACAACAGCTGAGGCGCTTCTCAATCTGTGCAATTCTCAACCAATTTCTTTGCTGTAGAGAGAGCCTGATGAGTCTCACACCTCCGACAGCGCCGTACGTGCACTTGGGTAGCGTTAGCCCTAGTTTTCGTAGGTGTAAGTAGGGCAACCGAGTGGGGCCTGGCCTGGCACTACTAACAGCCCCAGAGGACATAGAAATGATTGGAAAACATTGTGCTACAACAAGAAGGAGAAAGATAGAGGGGTCTGGGAGGAGGACAGGAGGTTGCAAAGGCAGGGAAAAATGATTTTTTTTCTTTTGCTTCGGGGTCTGGAACAGCACTCAGTTGCCGTGGATGGAGGTGAGGGGAGAGGGAAGCGAAAGGTGGAAATAAGTACATATTTGTGCCAAGGGGTGAATAGATAGAGAGAAAGACACAGCAGAAAGCAGTATTGCAAGGCAAATATGCTACAGGCTCTCGACATTAACTAGTCATTATTTACACACTCAAATATCTATGATCCGGTGCATGGACACAAAAGCTGTGGAAAATATCTCCATTTTCAAACAGAGTTTTAATTATTTGTAAAGACTTCAATTGTTCAACAGATAATGTCATGGATTGGTCCTCACAGTGTGAAGTGCAACCGTCCAGAACCCCCACAGTATTATAAATAGGCTTCGGAGCTGGGATTGATTGATGTTTGGCATAAAATCTATTCCTCTGAGCATGTATATTCCTTCTGTTCACCAGTTTCATACAAATATACTTGGGCTGATTTTTTATTCAAATCTCCAATTTATGTAGGGTTTAAACTGTTAAATATTTAAAGCCTTTTTCATCTTTTTTTTTTTTTCCCTCTTTTCTGTTAGAGGTAACTAAATCTTTTGCCTAACACAAACAAGACTCGGAGATTTAGCACATTCCTGTGGGGGAGAGAAAGGGTTTATTAATTATATTGAGACTCAAATAATATGCTTCCTTGACACTAATGTTCCATCAGTTCCAACCACAAGTATCCTATGGGATAGCTTTAAAGCCTTTATCAGGATCTAGATTACTGCATTTATGGCTCCATAGAAGAAAGAATTTAATGAACGGCACTCCAAGTTTGAAAAGAGAATCTGAGATAGAGCGATATCAAGGTATAAAAACTATAACAATGAGGAGGTATTTCAGGGGAGTCTCTGGGATTCCATAATGAAACATCAAATAAAAGTAAGTATAATGTACCTTTTCAAGAATCTACATAAATATCCAAGACTCCTCCGATGGAGAATTCGTCCTTGTTGCACCTTGTCTGCTTCTGACAGCAAAGATCTCAGAGGAGTTGTGTCTTTTGGAAAATTTCTCTTCCGAAGGCTTATTTAAGTTTTCACTTATCAAATCAATACGCTCAGATAATTTTATTTTTGAATTTTTATGACATCAGTACTTTTGTTTCATCCGCCCTTTTTTTCCTATCCTAAGCTAATATATTTACATACCATCACCCTTGTGGCTATTATTAATTCATTTATGCATGCCTTTGTATTGCAGCAGCACCTAAGAATCGTAGTCATGAGGCAAGACCCCATTATGTCTTACTTATTATTTTTTGTATTACAGTAAAATCTGGAGACAGAGCTGAAGTAATGGCCATATTGTATAAGTAGTTTATCTACACATACAGAAAACTAACACCCTTAACACATCGATAAGAACCACAAGAGAAAAATAAATAGCTTGATGTGTCTGCACTGTAACTTCTCGGGGCTTCAGAGGCATTGGACAGGTTTCCCCAGGATGCTCTCCTTTCTCTGTTCCTCCTTTGCCTGCAAGCTACCCAGCAGGAGTTTGTTATGGAAATACCCCTGGGACCAAAATCAGAGCTGATGAGTGATGCAATGTACAGGTCATGTTAAGTTTTCTTTAGAGGCGTTCCTTACCATCTGAGGAGAGGGCTGGATCCCCCACGCTTCACTGTACCCCGCCGTCACTGCCAGCGTCAGCAGCACGGAGCAACGTGGCCACATGCTCCTGTGCAGAGTCCTCGTTACGTTGCAGAAGCTCAGCTCGTCAGAGAAGCAGGACTGATGAAAAACGTGCAAAGCATAAGAACAATAATATCAGAAATTTAAAAACAAACAGGTTTAGGGTTTACAAGCAATCAAGCTTTAAAAATTGCATTGCTTAAAGCCCATTAAACAAAGCAAAACTCTCTAAATCAGTAAATATAAGTTGTTTACAGCAAACAGAATATCATTGGAAATTCTAATTTCTGAACTTTTCACAGATTAAAAAATACACAGCTTATCAGTTATTCAAGCATCAGCATTACCCTAAATTGATTCTGGGGTGCCTCTTAGACAGGCTTGTAACATAAGAGAATCTAAATTGGTTAGACCTGAAGAAAAGGTAGAGGAATGTTAGGGAGGAAATCAGACTGCAGGTTTTGAAATTCTTGCCTACAAGCAGACTTCTGGGCTCCTACTTCGGCATTCAGATAATTAGCCTGAATTTTAAAAGTGCTGAGAATTCAAGGGAACTGAAAAATGCTCCCCTTTGATGGATACCAGACCATCATCAGGTGTCTAGCTCTGGCTTCAAACTTCTTACTTACCATCAATAAGTTGTTGCATTATTTAGTGCTCAAAACACATATATAACTATATCATTTTAATTGAACAAGTATAGATTTCTTAAGCTCAGTTTTTCTCCATGTGTGAGACCTGTGCCAGGTCAGCTAACCACTCAGTAACCAACAACAAGGGAAAATAGATGTTCCAATGCTCAGTGGAAGCTTAAACTAGGAATTAATTTATATATTGTAGCATTTGACAAACCTCAGCTCCTGATGTCTCAGCCTTACTTTATAGTCACATCTGTTAGTTTAAAGCATTTTTAGTTTATTGAAGAAGCCTTTACAAAGAAAAAACAGATGATGAAAATCTCATCTGTCAAAACTGTTATTAAAACCGGTAACAGTGTGAGTTTTTGTTTAAATTGAAAGCATCATTTATTTTTTATCAAACATTTTATAAACAATAACATTTGAGAAGGATTTGGGGGACCTGGAGAGCCCTCAACAAAATGCAGCTCATTATGTTGCTTTGTTTAATGTGCTGCTCAGAGATAAGCAGTGGATGCTTTCCATTACCTCAATGGGAGGTATAGTAGCTGGTGTGACTAGAGAGGTGGAAAAATCACCTGTGCACAAATGCACATTTATCAATCACAAAGAGAGTGGGGAATATCAAATGGCTGGGAAGCGTTCACATCAAGTGAAAAGGAAAATGGGTAGCGGCAGATTCTCAGACCTCTGCTTTTAAAGCTTTTTTGGCCAAGTTGAGAGCCAAGCCATTTAATTATCACAATGAAAGGTAATGATGAAGAAGGAGAGATCTGACATCCCTCTCCAGAACAGGGAGTTATAGTTATGGCCAGGGAATGCAGGGGGAAATACAACCCAAGGTTTCAGGGTGCAGCTGTCCATCCTAAGACTGCAGTAAAGCTACCAAGTAGATTGTCCAGCTCATCCCTCCTTCAGAAAGAACACAGAGGGGAAAGAAAAAACCGTCTGCTCCATAGCTTGCTGCCCAGAGCTGCTTTGCACGACCAGAAACACAGTCAGCTAGCACGGCAGGAGTGTGGGGCTGCTGGAGACTGCGACAGCAGTGCTACGCTAACAGGAGTGGTGTGCAGGGAGGAGGGAGGTGAGCATCTTTCATAAAAGTTACCCACTGAATGGAGATGTAGCAGTTCCTAATGCAACAGAGCTGATCACTTGAATCGCACAGCCAAACCAAGAATAATCTCACCTGGACAGATCTCTGCAGGTCGTCGCAGATTTCTGAATAGCAGTTAAAATTAGTCTTTTTTTCATTTCAGATAATTTTGGCATTTCCACCTGCTCATTATTCCTCTATGAGCCTCAGCGTATGAAAATATATGTGAGGTTTCTAGACTAAGTCAGTTCTGAAATTCAAAAGCAGGCTAATGTACCTTTCCAAAAATGCTATGCCAGGCATTTCTAAAAGCTTCAATGTCTTCATCTTCAAAAACTCTGGAAAAAGAACAAAATTCTGGCATTCTTTTCTTAAACTCTTTATTGAAATATGAGCACTTCACACTTCTGTAAAACAGAAGTGCCTTTACCAGCCCAATCTGGGACAAGCTCCTAGAAGTTCCTAAGGGTAGGGGATGTTTTTTAGGTGGAAGATATCACACTAACATCACAAATACTGTCTTTCCTGCAGGATTACTAAATGGGGTTTAAATGAGTCAAAACAAGGTTCATAGAACAACTTTTACATTGCAGAAAACTAAGCAAAAGAACATTTACAAACAAAGCAATTGACTTTGTTGATCATTTTAATCCCTTGGCTGCTGTTCCAAACATTTATGGTTGAATTAAACTAATGATGGGAAGATCTCAGAGGATTCAGGCTGGCAAGTGGGAATGGTGTTTTCCAAAACATTCAGCATTAACCTAACTCTGCTCCATTGAAGTAAAACTCCCATTGACTTCAATGGGAGCAGAGTTGCACCACTGCTAAACGCCCCTGCAGGAACAGCAGAGATTCCCTTTTAACAGCCTGCGAGCCCTCCCACAGTGCTCGCTGTGCTCCGTGCTTGAAAAGCCACCAGCAGCCCCCAGAGCAGCAGTATGTGCATATCTTGGTGCATATATTCTGAAAACAGGGATGTTTGGGATCCAGCTGTTCCTGTGTGGTTTCCTTGTATTGTTTTGCCGTGGAAAGAATGAAAGAAAAAAACCTGCCCTAGAAGTTTAGATATTTATTGCAAACTATCTGTTCTTTTTCAACCCATCCATAATTTGAGATCAGCCCACCCCTCCCTCTGTGGGACATGGACTTTTCGTATTTTATCTCCATTTATGGTTATTGCATTGTAAACATGCAGCAAGCAGAAGTTATCATTTGCATATCTCTGAGAATTAGCCAGAAAGCTTCTCTCTCCATAAATGATTTATACTGCAACCATAACAATTGAGTGTCTGCTCTAGTCTGAAATACCCTTTTAAAATATATGCCCTGATCTTTGACCTGGAAGGCAGAGCTGATTAAGATATGCAGAGAGAACATTCAGTTATGAAGTAGAGATTAGCTGGGGATCAAGTAGTGATAAAGAAAGAGCAGCAGAAAGATAAATACTGAAGGAGAACTCTATCCATTAACTAGACATGGGCTTACATTAGAATATTTTATCTAATCCTACTCCAAACTTTGGAATTTACATTCAAAATACTTCTGGTTTTAGGTATGGCTTTACAAAACCAAAATCTGATTCATGGGGTTTTGCAAGATCCAAGGTACTTAGTTTGCCTCTTAGTGCAACCGGAAATCTGATTTTTCCAAAATTAAATCAAGGTCTTACGACTGTCTTTGTTCCTGCCTGTTCCAATACCTTTGGGTTGTTACAATGGTACTTTAAATCTGCTGAAGCATGTAGAATTTTGGATAGCTGAATTTTCCCGAGCATACATGCGTACATACATATATATTTCACACACATAATTAGCTAAAACAATGCATGCTAGAGAGACCCCAGGTGACACACAAGAAGAGTTGTTTTCTTTTGCCAAGGGCTCTGTCTCATGCAGGTATAGTGTTCAGAGCTCGGAGCTGTGCAGTGAAGGAAACTGCTGCCTTGGGACATTGTCCCCTTTGTTGCAAAAGTTGGAAAATAATGACAGGGGCAGAGAGTAGGAAGCTGGTAATTCACTTAAACAGACATTTCCAAAGCGAGTCATTAATTTCTTTCAAAGCTGGTCTTCAATCTCTTTCTTTCTCCGTTGTTTGAAAAAGCATGTGTGATACTAATTCATGCGAGAGGCCACGTCTGAAGTACTGAGAGTTCACGTGTGACTCAAGTTAATGGGGTCTTGGCTTGGCACATGTAAAATGCTCCAGAAAACAAAACATGGCCTTGGCCCTCCACTGGGGCATCCGCACATGTGGATGACACTTGTGATGACTTTGGAGCCAGGCAGAGTCATCCAGATTGCATGCTGAAGGTCTTTGTATAGTCCCAGCCATTTGTTGCAGGGGACGGCAGGTGTAACACGTACCCCAAGACAGGGTTCGGACGCTCTCCACTGTAGTAAGGCTTGCCAAGGGTAATGCTCTTCATCAGAAAGTGCTCCTTCCACAGAGTTTCTGCCTCATTAACTCATGAATTAGCTCAGCAGCTAAGTAGAGGTATCCTATTTGGTTATTCTGGAAAACACCCAAACACCATTTGGGGTGTGAGCTGTTACAGGAATGAGCCAGTTTTCTGGTTTAAGGAACTGTTCTGCTTTGGTGTTTTCTAGTTATTTCAACACCACCCTTATCACAAACTAGAAGAGGTTAACTAAAATGATGTATTTTCAAAACCCCAACAACACACTTGTTATAAAAGCATCTGAGGAGAAATAGAATAGACCACAGTTCTGCCTCCTTATCTGGTGATCCAGCTGGCAGCCCATTTAGACAGTTACCCAGTTATGTGGTTGGGATCCCACCTCTTACATCCTCCAGCTGCACTCAGAAAAAAGAACCTGGTCTGAGGTCACCTGTCTGCTTTTACACCCAGGTTCTTTTCTTGGGTTCCCTCCAGCTCTACTCAGGTACCAATTTTCTTCATGTGTCCTTTACCTGAGGTTATCTTCTTTCTCAGTGTAATCAGAAGGGAAATTGAAAGCTCTCCCCATTGCACCATTGACCACTTTGGTACTTGCTGTTTCTAGACTGTTAGTCTGCTATAAAGTTTGGGAGATCTATGCTCAAGTTCTGGGTAAAGCTTCTTCACACACAGAACCTTATATTTCTATAAAGTATGTAACTTGGCAGTCGCATGTCATACACTGATATAAATGATGCTGATGCAAGAAGATCATTAGTGGCTTCAGCTAAAGCCAGCTGTGATGGCAATCACTTTGCAGTGATAATGGTTTGGGATGATTGACTCCCAGACTACTCTTTGGGAGACCGTGCGGTATGTTCTGCCTAAGAAAGGTAGCATCAAAGACTGACGGATGTCCCCTTTTGGAGGCAAAAGCACAGGACTGTCACAACATGCAGTGAATCTTCTGCTCTGTGCTCCCTGCCTGTAATGAGTATAGAGTGTGTGTTAAAGGGCTGGAGTCCTTGTGGCGTATCCCAGTCGCCCTATGAAGCCAGCTGAGAGAGGAAAGAGCTTTCAGGACTAATATTTCACTTGACTGTTCACATAATGGTATGACTCATTTGAATGCATTTGTTCACATGAAGTTCAGATTTTTCATTTTAAAAAAGCAAAGGCAGTTTTCCGTTGCTTTCTCCCACCTGCCAAAGCACGCTTCCTAATCCAGTGTCTGGAGCCTCAGTCAACAATTTAAACATCTTGTTAAAATTTCAGCTAGCAAGGACAGAACTTGCCAACAAGGCTTCTCTTACCAGCTCCAGACTGATTCACAGGCCTTTAACAAAATTACGTGGTGGGTTTACACCTTTAATGGAGCCCAATAAAAGGAGGAGCAACACACTGGAATTTTCTGTGTAACTCACCTAAGAATTTGCAAATCTTTTCATAGCCAAGCCTGTCTTATGAGCTGTGAAAAGTCTGCTGGGCAAGGAAGGGTCTTCACCTTTAGAGATCTGCAGAGCATTCTCCTTTTCCTTTTCATACTACCTGTCACTCTTTGAGTCTCATAGTGTCTGTAATTAATCCCGATTGCTCTAGTTTTACATTTTTGCACTTTAATGGTTAAAATTGCCTCTTCTAGCCTTTACAACACAAATCCACATGTTTCTTGGCTACTTTTCAGCTGCTGCTGATCATGGCCATCCACAGCTTGGATGAAGTTATGCAATCTTGCCAACATTTAATTGACCATGATCTGAAAAGCTGCTGCATTGTTCAGTTTAAAAAGTGTGGCCTCAACACGAGAGCCTGCATTTGCGCTGAATGCAGATTTCTGCTGAGAAGGCGCTACCAGCAGAGGTTTGCCAGCGCCCCTCGGATACAGCCAGTGCGTGGAGATATTTTGCCTGCTTAAGATATCCAGTATGTAGAGGCTGAGCACGGTCGTGGCGCGGAGCCTTCTCTTATCCACACAGAGCTTTGCTCCCACCTGTCTTTCTTAATTATGGTAACCACTGGAGGCTGCTAGGTTTGCCTGTGATGCCAGCTCCAACGTGCCTTTTCTCTCCTTGCTGATCTGCTCTGCCAGGTTATCTCTGACCTTCTGTACTTGACTGCTACTGACTGACAGACTTTGATTTTTGGCAGGCAGCAAAAAAATCTCCCACCTCTCAAGCTTTTTTTTGTAAGAATTAATTTTTGAGCTCTTGGTTCTACACCACTTTCTGTTGCTAAAATTGTGGTGGGTTTTAAATGGTTGCAGACCATTTAATATACTGAGCAACAATTGCCACAGGTATAGTGAGACCCAAGAGACCCCTGGCTTTTCATCACAGATGCTCTGTCCTTTCCCAGGCTATGGTGCTGGTGTTTAATACGATTAGGATGGCATTTAGATTCGTTTTCCAATGGCATGATGCTTGGTGCATCAGATGCTCTGGAGATGTATCTTGAAACAGGTGGGAGGAATTGCACTGGCTAATGACATTTTAACTGGGTTTAGAGAGTAAGGCCAACTCACGGTGTTCACTCCTTGCTGCTTGTGAGAGGTAACAGCAATAGAGGTACTATCATTCACCCCTTCCTTTTCATTAGTTCACTACTTAGCCTGTTTCTAGAGTCTAGAGGCAGATCTATGCAATGCAAATCTCTTGGCTGTGGAAGCACTGCAGTAAGTCAAAGCGTCTCTGAATGCATGGTAACCTGGCTGGCTGCCGGCTCTGTCTAGAGCGCCGAAGGGAGACAGGACTTTCCCTGGGAGCTACGGGCAAGAAAAGCATGTTTTCTGGTCTTCTGGTACTTTACGTGAATCGCGCATTCTATCAAAAGATGTGATATAATCCCTATTTTAGGAAGCAGGCTATCAGATCCGAACAGCGTGGCTTCGCAGGACATCCTTGGCTGCTAGGCACTACCTTGCCTCCAGAGCAGTAAGAGGCTATGTTCTCTACTCATAAATCTCATCCAACTTTAGTGCTCAACTTCTGATTTCTCAGTATCGAGTTTGGCTGCCTCCTACTTCTAACTTTCTATCCTTAGCACAATTCACAGGCTTTCAGCTATCTCACACTTCTCGCTCTCTAATCTTAGCGCCGCTTCTAACTATAGAGTGGCTTCAAGCTTCAGGGTCTCTCACTTTTGTTCAGGCTCTTTCTGGTACACAGCCAAGTAGGTGAAAGACTCGAGAAGGGGGAAGGGGAGAGCTAGCACTGCTTTCAGATGTTGCAGGCTGGAGCTAAACCCGTCTCAGTAGCCTTGTAGCCTTCGTCATTTTTTTGACAGTTTCCTGAGGTGTGCAAAAGGGGTTGGTCAGGAGAAGATGTCTATTCCTGCCTTGCTGATACCTGAACAAGCTGACATTGTGTCCATGCTAGCAGTGTTCCCTGTTCTCTGGGAATTTTCCCAAGACTGTGAAGTTATCATTTTCATAAAGATCCATTTAAGCAAATTTCATCTATGTTCTGGATCTGGCTCATCATAGCCAGCTTGGCTGATTTCATAAGCCACAAGCTGCTCCTCTGTCAAGTGTCTTCCTGGTTTATCTCTATTTGTACCAAAGGGTGTCTATAGAGGTTGTATCAACTTTCCTGAGTGAAACAGTTCTTCATCAAATAAAGGCTTCATATGTGCTTTCTCTTCCACATGTTTCATATGCAGGCTTAGACTTGGCTTTCCGAGGGGAAAAAAAGGTACATTATTGTGATTTTTCTGATGTTTCCCAATGTCCAGTTTTCATATCCAAATAAAAAAAAACAACTTCCCCCTATTTCCTTCTCACCGAGCACAAACCTAAACCTCAGCTTCATGTTTAAAGCATTTCTACTTCAGGATGTACTGTCAAGGATAAGCCATTACTCAAATTATCTTGCAAATATGTATAAATCCTGCTGGCTACCTCATTATATGGGATGTACTAGTATGGGAAGCACTGACTTGCCTGAAAAGAGAGAACTGAGATTCAAGGTGAGACTCCTTGATATGAAGAACCTCCGCCAGAGCCCAGAGGAAGGTGAAGGCACAAAAGTGGCAGAAGGTTTTCCTTGCTGATCTTCCTGTTCTAAGGTAGGATAGAAAAGGAGTTGTGTGCACTCTTTCCTGGACAAGAAAAGTCAGCTGAGGTCAAAGTACATGGGATGAGCCAAAGTGACATTTTTATCTCCTATCTTGAGCCAGTGGAAGTAGGAAAGTCCCAGCAAGAGCCACTGATGGGCTCAAGTGCAGAGCAGCTCCAGCTGGCAATGAGGCAAACCCAACCTGCAGCGGTCAGGCACAAGATCATGACAGTGGTGAGGGAGTCTGCCTGGTCAAAAAGGCTGAGGAAGAGCTCTTGGATGACAGAAAATATAGAACAAGGAGTACCTGTGTCCTGTAAGCATGAGGAATCTGAAATAAGGTTGCTTTACTTCCTAACATGGTTCTGCAAATTCGTTTTGGTTTTGGTTTTTTTTTTTTCAGATTGTAAAAATATATATGAAGACATACTGTCTGGAGGGAACCTCACTTTTTAATTCTTCAGACCCTCTTGAGCACTTCAAGGAGCACTGAAGGAAGTCAAGTAGCTTAGCTTAATGAATAAAATAAAGCAGTTGAGAAATACTGTCTCTCAAATAACCAGAAGGACCTCAAGACATCTTTGAGTCATTAAAAATGAAATAAACATCTTCCTGGCTTGCTTGTACTTACCTGAATTGTGATCCATGAGAGGAGATGAATTTGGCATGTCATAGTGAAGAGAAATGTGGATACAGTATGGATAATTCAACTCATATTATATTTATGGGACTATTATGTGAGGTGCTCCAAAGCATTATAGCAAAGGCCTATCTCTCATAACATGCCCATAAAAGAAAGAATCACCAGTTCAGTAATATTTCTTGACACAAAGTATTGATCACAGTTTGGAAAGAATGACAGATATTTGGAGATAAATGGGGGCAAAAGCAAAAATCTTTGTACAATCCCATGTGGTCAGATTTATCACAGCTGTCATTGGCTATGTGAAAATTAGTTGGTTTAGTCTAAGAAAATCCAGGTTTCTTCTATAATTAATGGAGAGAGATTTGACTCCTGAGAGGTGATTTGTCCTGACCTAAGACTGCTCCTGAAAATGGATGTGATGAATTCCCCTCTTTTTGAGGTACTCACCTCTTCCATTTACAGCAAGAGGAGCTGAGAAGAGTAGCTCAGACCAGATGCCTAACTCCTATATGACTAAAGTTAGGTGCAATGAATCCCATCTGTAGATGGGTGAAGTAAGCAGAATACACTGTCAGCTGTAAAGAGTGGCAATGAGACTAGCTCTTGACATTACTGAAGGCCAAGTAAAGCTTTCTTTGATTTGGCAGAGCCAGGTTTCCTCTCCTTAGTTCTGTAATACAGTTATTTGCTACTTTTATAATTTCCACAGGCATATATCCATGTTCCAATTACTGAGATGACGTTTGCACCAGCATGATTCATGCTGTCAATTCCTGTCTCAAGTTAGATTCAAGCTAAGTTTATTTTGGGAGCAGTGGATGCATACCTACCAGGAGTATGGAGGTGCAGGAGAAAACAGACTTCTTCCAACTGCAAAGACAGTAAAAGTTTGGGTTTCACATCACTGGAGAGCCGAAGTGGTGGTCAGGCATAAAACAGATGGACTTCGTGCTCCGCGTTGAATAGCCTGTGTATATATCCATGTTCTTTACATACAGAGGTTGCTGGCGGTTGCAATATTAACCAAATAAACACTGTAAGAGCTCTGTCTCTCCAAAGTTAACTCATCCTCCGATTTCCTTGGTGGATAGTCGTAGTTCTTATCTTGAAAAGGCACATCCCAAATAACCTCAGTGGTGATTGCAGTCTCCGACTGGAAGACCTGTTCCTCGCTGTGTGGGACAGATACTCAGGTATTCACAGGAAGATACGGGGGGAAACAACTCTGGGGAGAGAGAAAAAGCAAGAGCATGTGGGATGGTCTAAGCTAATGATCAGAGACTGACCTAGGAGATGATGTCTTTCGGGTCCTGCTGCAATGGCACCTCATATTTTTATTCTGCAACTATACTTGTGTGAAATACACAATAAATAAATACCACCTATTTATGGAAAATATGTGCACGGTCTTTGGGCCAGGAGCCCAGACACCCTCTGTGAGGTGGCTAAGCAGAAGCCCACAGCACAGGCTCCTCTTACTCTTCTCCTCCAGGCCAGGGAAGTTTGTGTGTTTCCAGTAGAGCAAAACAGCTTCAAGGAGAGTGCGAAGACCTCCCTCCCACAGCCGACCCCAGAACAGCTCACCAGCCTGCAGCAGGGCAGCCACCCCGGGGTGCAAGGTGGGGTCTGAGCCCCCCAGGCAGTGGGGCAGCCTTGCTGTACGGTACGGAGAGCTGTCTCCAGCGGGCATGGTTTGGTTTGGTTTAAATCTGGTTCCCTGCATGTCACTTCCAGTGTGCTGCAATCAAAAGGGGTGCAAAACCAACTGGGGAGGCAATAGGTGGTGGTGGTGTGGCAGTGGGAATATGGAGCTGGAAGCCACTGGTTGAATCTGTTACATCTTCTCTTTCCCCTTTCCTTCTCATCCTTGTAACCCTCCTCATTCTTTATTTTTACATTGTCTTTCAAGAATACAACTTGTCAAGGCAGGGATATTCTCATCTCACCTAGCTGTAAAGCATGGAGCTTATACAGTGATTAATCACATCACTTCTTTACTTCTTTGCAGTGCCATTCAAATGTCAACAACCCTCAGGAGGTTCCTACGGTGCAGGCAAACAAGTATTATCCTGTTTTTCTAGATAAGGAAACTAAGACAGTGGTCACCATTTTCCAACTGTAGTTACTAAATCCATGTTCTGTCATTTAAATCTTTAATTTAAATGCCTAAAGATGGGATGACCCATTGTGGTGGAAGCTCTCCTATTGCACAAAGCAAGTACTGCTCCCTGCTGAAAATAAGGATAGGCATGTTCAGACAATTGCCTAATCAGAGAGGCTGAACAGTCCCACTGAGGAGTATATAGTATTTTATAATCATATTACAATGAATAAATCTGAGCAAACACAATACATGATTATGAAATGTTTCCTTGTTCGTTTTTCCATTTCAATATGTGGTGGGAAACTGCTATTAAAATAATAATAATATTAGCTTTGCTATATTTACTCAGTAGCTCAAATGCTACTAGACTACATGGCCTGAGAGGAAATGCCTTGTTCAGACTCATTTTCAGTATAGCAGCTAGAAGACTCATGAAAACTACATCTAGCCTTTTTTATAATAAAATATCCTTGTAATATTTATTAATGTGAAATGTGCAGTTAAATGTTTGATGAAAGAGCTATTGTATGCTTGGGTTTACAGTAAACAGTTAAAGCTCTTAAAGTGAAGTTGAAGCAAGTGGAATATTTGCTTAGATTTGGCAAGAAGAAATATTGTAAATAATTCAAAGAGTGTAATTTGATTCTAGATTTTTCTGGGCTATGTGGCATATGGCCCTTCTGGTTTTGTTTTATTTAGGTTTGCTGCCTCCGTTACATAACTGTTCTTTTTAGCCTGTAATTAAACTTCAAGGTCAACCAGGAATTAAGCAGAGAGGAAGTTCGTGTAATGGAAACGAGTGAGACTGGACCCTGCTGCGTTACATCACTCCCTTTTTCCTAACTAACTCATCTGCTGATAAGGACAGGAGAGGGAAGGACGAACCCGAAATCTCCTGCAGACCCAGAAGATGAGGGCAGACAGGCATTGGTGTGCCGGCTCGGGAGCAGCATCGCTCCTCCGGCACGCAGCCGGCCCGGAGAGGCGGCAGGGATGCTGCAGCTGGAGCACGGTCTGCCAGAAGCTGCCACACCAAAACGATTGTTTACAGAGGGTGCCTTGGCTGATTGTTGACCCTCTTATATAGACCCGCTCTTTTGAATAATGTACATTGAGTTACACGTACATCTGCCTCTGTATGTGAAGCTTGTTTCAAAATAGGGACTGGGTGCTTAAATATTTATTTTCAAAAGAAGCAGTCTTGTTGCCTCTACAGGTTGGGATTTCACCTGCCTGTTGTAGCTGAGTAGGGATGGGTTGCTTGCGGCTGGGTGGCACGCTCCCAAAGCAGAGCTCCAGGGAGAGGACAGATCCAGTGCCCAGGGAACGGCCAGGTCCGTCCCGTATCCTGGGCATCAGCCATGTCCCGCAGCTCCTCCTTCCATCTGCCATCCATTTTTCCCTGCACACTGCAGTGCATTGTAGTCCACCTGTTGAGCGGTCTGAGCATTTAAAAGGTATTTTTTGCTGTTGTTTGCAGGGCTGGTTTTTTTTTTTTTAAATCTGGTCCTGGGTGTACCTCGCTGATGGTGTGTCCGTGTACAGCCTTGTCCAAGCGCAGCTGGAAGGGTGATGAGCTGTAGCAGAGGAGTGGGCGCACGGAGCACAGGCAGCAGCTCCCAGCACTGCCCTTGCAGCTAAATCTGCCCTTGGAGCTGCACCCTCCATTTCCCTGCCAAAACAGAGTGAGAGCCTTCGGTCACCCGCATCACGTGCATCTTGCAGTACCGAGTTAGCACCACGACATGCGTGGTGCTTTGGCTACACAGAAACTGTTACATCATTTCTCATGAGGTGCTGCTGAAAACCTGGTTTGCATTTGAATCGCGTCTATTATTTTTGGAATTTTTTCGTTTAGAGCTCCTCAGGTGAATAGTGCTGTGTAAGTGCTAAGTGTTATTATTTATTAGTCACATATATTCTGTAATTACTTTGCAAATATGATCATTATATTTGAAGTTACAGAGTACTTCAAACATTAATTGCCACATAACTTGCAGATTTCAGATCTGATACACAAACCTAATCATCAGTCATTAAGTATTAAAGAAGAGAGCACTGGAAATATATTAAATTACTTCAGATCACTGATTAAACCTAATCCTTGGAAATTCCTAAAAGCCTATTGAGGCACCGAGATTCACTTCCAAGTGACCATTGGGAATTTAGGCCTGAAACACAGCCGAAGGCCTTAATTCTCAGGGATATCACAATTCTCTGGCCCTGCAAAATGCTCCTTTTCTGGAGTCCTGCCCCAGCCACAGCTAAGTCTTACTTTAGTTTTCTTTGTGGCTGGCTTTATGGCTATGCTTTCCCCCCAAGCAGGCAGTGTCTTCATTTATACAACTGTACATACCATATTAATCAAGACAAGAGTGAAGCGGAAATGGCAGAAATGACACAGGAGATCCGCGGCAGGCTGCAAGGGGCTGAGACCCAAATCTCATGCTTCCCAGGCCAGCACCTTACTGACCTGTGCTGCGCTTTCTCCCACGGTATTTGGGTAATTCTTGGATTAATGCTTGGGTGATAAAGCATGCTGCATTCTGTTAGCTGGGAAAACGGGCAAACCTCGTTTCGTCGTCCCAGGCAGCGGTGTTCCCCCCGCCCCAGGCTCCCGATTTCCTACATTCCCTCCCCTGAGTGGCGAGTCCCTTCGCGGTGCAGCCTGCGGAGCAGAGGAGAGGATGCAAAACTTGGGGATGCTGGGCCCGTTCCACGCTACCCCAGCATCTCCGGGCTGGCATTCAGCAGCGGCAGCATGCGGCTCCGGGGAGGCGTTGGGTGCTGGATGGCTCCCCAGCGTCTGTCATTGTGCTTGACGCCGCGCTCCCTTCCAGAGCGGTGGGCTGGAGTGACAAGACAAAGACACAGGCAGCGTGTGAAATCTCTCTCCTGCCTTTTTCAGACTCGCTGAAAATTTCTCCCTGCCTTCGCTGTGGTCACCGTGACATCTCCTCAGCGAGGACCTGCCTACGCCTGTGCTAAAACTGGTGGCGAGGCTTGTGTTCCCAGGCATGGTCCCAGTCACAGAGGGGAGGAGAAATGAAGAAACTCTGTCCTTCCCCAGAGTACTCCAAGGTTAATTAAGAGTTAGAAACGATACTTTAAAGCCACGCGGTTGTTTCATGACCCTATTTAGGAAAATGGCATTTTAAAATAGGTTTATACTATTTCACCATAGGTAAAATATTTCTAGTTGGGAGGTGTTACACTCAACAATCCACACCAAACGTTATGAAAATAACAGCATATGTGTGTGTATACATAGATTTCAAAGTATTAAATATGGGCGTTTGTGCATGTTTGTGTGCTTGAGGAGAGAGGAAGGGAGGAAGTGTGTGAATGTGGGAGATGCTGTTGAAGTCCTTCTCCAGCCCTTCTGAGACCCTCACCGAGTGATGGGACTCGGTTTTCCTCCTCCTGCAGTAGCAACCAGTAGCGAGATTTCCACTGCCCAGCCCCAGCCCCTGGCCCCCAGCGCCAGGGTATTCGCCACAGCATTCCCAAGCCTGGCAGGACGGGACAGGGACGGGGCAGCCTGATTGTGGAGGAGGAAGGCTGCTGTCCATAAACCTCCCTCTGGTGAAGCAGGGATTGGCGCCTGTGTCAAGGACATGGGAAGGTTCCCAGTCATTAGCTTTGTGGGAGCCGGTTGACTAGTTGTAGCAGTATCTATTTATCTGGTATTGCTGAAGAACGTCTTTACAGCCTTTAAGTGATGTCCTTTTACTTCCTGGTGTTCACATGCTCTCTGCTGTTGTGGTTCCTGGAGTATTCACTGCTCTCCTCTTTTTACCTAAAGCAGATTAATGATGTTGTTTATTTGTGTTTTTCTTCTGTTGGGTTTGTGTTTGGCGGTCATGAATTCTCTGTCTAATCCACGTTCACTTTGGACCACCAAGCAATGGGGAAGTCCTTCTCTCCCCTGCCTCCTGATCTGCTGTCCGCAGTGCAGGCAGGACCGCAGTGCCAATAGGACGGGTGTTAGCTTGTGTTCCTCTGCTGGACTGCCATGGTGGGTTGTTATTACTTATTTATTTGAGTGCCCTAAGTTTTTCAGCCCTGTGTTGTGCTCGACAGTGCTTGTACACAGAATGGAAAGACAGTCCCTGGTCCAGGGCTTTTGCTAGGAACACAAAAAGAACAGCTATGACATTACTGGGAGGACTTTTGTTTAGTAAGTGGAAGTTATGAGCTATATTTCATGCCTCTTTAAATGTTAAGAGGTAAAGATAAGGCAGCAAAAGATTTAGAGAGCTGTTTCATAATAAGCACAATGAACAGATTAGATGCTGGTGTGACATAGCTCTGTTGGCTCCAAAGGAGCTGATTTACTCGCGCCCAAGTTATATAGTTGGAGAAAGTGGTCAGTAGGGGTTAGATCAGAGCACCAGAAAACTCCCTGTGCTTTTTCACTCCCAGCTACGACTGAGTTGTCGTGTGATTTGTGCAAAACCGTTACCCTACAGCTACCTCACCGTGAGCCTGACTCTCCGCTCCTTGCAGTGTAGTGCTTGTGATGACTTACACCCATGAAAGGCAAGACCAAAGCTGATTTATGCCCATTTTGCACACATCAACAAAAGGATATAATGGCATTTAAATATTATGGCTTAAATCCAACTCCTTGGTATAGAGTTGAGCATTTTGGGGATGGGGAGGGGTGGATCTGCCGTGCCTCAGGATGCCGTGCGAACCCCCAGCATGTCTGCTTCGGGATGCGGCGAAAGAGTTCACGCAGGGGTTTAAACATAGAAAAGCAACTTGAATTGGATATTCATACATAAATAAAATACAATCTTAAGGCTGAGCTGGAGAAAAGCAGAATTTTTAATTGCTGCAGATTGCAATCCGCTCATTATTTTAACTGTATAAAAGGCACAAGTAATCATTCGCAAATTATCTGAGCAAACGGTTAAGGCCCTCGGTTTTTGTTGCTGAAGTTGGCAGCAAAACCCCTCAGTTTCATTGGGGAAATAATCAGGTTTCCACTTCCTTTCTCTGACAATCAGTATTACCAGCTCAAAGAAGGCAAAGATCCTTGTTTAGGCCTTAACTGAGAAATGTACTTTAAAATATTATTTAAAGAAACAGTATGTTTAGTATTCATTTAATTTATCTTTTTTATTGTTTTGTAGGGTATTAGGCTTTTTTAAGGATTTATGTGCAAAATAAAATTCAGTTATATTCACTTCTTAGTAACTGATATTTTGGATTAATCTTTCATAAAAAAGTAAATTTCAAATATATAGAGGAAAATCACTGTAAAGATACCAAACCAGTCCTGCAATTTATTTATTTATTTTTTTTATTTTGGTAGGCAAGTTTGTTTGGGAGGCAACCTTATTCTGAATGTGTCTTTTCCCAGGAAAATGTTAAGTACCTTTGTTTCATAATAAGGACTAGTGTCCTTACTATGTGGATAGCAATATCCTTCAGCAACCTTGTCCCAAGGAGCGCCCAGTGCCGCACCGTGGGCTGCGGCGTGTGTATGGGGGCGGCGGGTCTCCCCTCTTCCACAGGGCAGTGTCGGGACCAACCCGTCGCTGCGTGCCCAAGCAAGACCCACATAAGAACAATTCCAACCAAGGAGTGTGCTCAGGCTGAGCCCGCTGGCCGGGACACCTCTCCCAGGTGTGCCGTTTGAGCCGCCTCTACGGCCACCTGCTGCTACCGTGGTAGAGCCAGTTTGGACGAGTCCCGGGTCAGAGATAGACTGCTCTCTTCCTTCGCCCATGCAAATTTCAAGAGAGTTTTCCTTCCATCCTCACCATGGCTCTTTCGGATGTATTTCAGTGATAACTTTTTCATTCTGCAGACGACACACTGACACAGAGCAGGTTTCATTGCCAGAGGAAATGCCAAACAGGGAGACAAGCTGACACCCACAGGCCACTGCCGAAAGAAATTGGCATCTGGGTCTTGCAGCTGCCAAACCTTCTCTATGAGTGGCCGCAGCAATCAGCTCCAGTGATGTAGCAAACCGAGGAGGAGGAGGAGGCGAAGGGCATGTGGTGCACAATCAATGCTGCAATCAAAGGGAAGCGGCCGTGCCAGCTGGTTACTATGCTTCCGTCCCCGTGCCAAAAGCACAAAATAATATTTAAAGAAAACATCAACAAAAGGCCGGCAGCTTGCGTGGCCCATCGCAGCGAGAGTGAAGGGTGAGGAGGTGGGCCATGTGTGTGAGGCTGCACTGCTGCGGCAAGGGGGCTCCGGGGCCCCTTTACGCCCCATGCCAGCTCTTTTCAGGCTTCGTCGCTGCTCAGAGAACTGCTGCTACTTTTAAAAGTACAGGTTGTGCCAGGAAAAAAGTCGAGATCTATATGACTGCATGGCTGAGAGCATGGATATTGCAGCAGCGGTTGTAGTAGTGGAGACAGTTAATAGCATAAGGCTGGCTATATAGTACAGATGTCAAGAGACACTGGCTGCTTTTAATGGGCAGGCCAATGCATAACAAACATTTGAATGTGTCAAAATGGGGAAAAAATTCCTATCATCCACCATATGAATTGTTTTACTGTGTTGACCATTCTCTGTAGCTCTTTTGAAAATGTATTTTTTGATGGGGAAATGCAAAAGTGAAATGGATAGAAGAAAAAGGCGCGTACTCTCTAATGATCCCATTGCAGAGAACAGCCACCTACCATGATGGTCTGCAATTACCCTCACAGACTCTCACCTTGCCAAACTTTGCGTCTGCTCTGGCCAAATAATAAAAAGTAGTCTGAAAGGACCTGGAGAGGTCATCAAGTACGGCCTCATCCCCAGCACAGCATTGATTCATGTCTAAGTTGTACTGTAAAGCAACTGGGGACAGTGCAGGTGTTTCATGTATTATTGAAAAGGATCTGGAGCACTTGTAACCATTGTAAAAATAATAAATAATAACAATTTTGCAGAAGTATGTTCTCAGATGATAGCTTTAGAAGGGCTGCATCACAAGATGCAGCAAGAGGATGGTGCAAAGATGCATTTGGGCACTCATCCTGGAATAGGAGCGGTTGACTTGTAGTTCTGTTGTGTATAAGGAAATAGCATGTAAAGTTCTCCTGGCTTAATGGCAGTTCCATCCGTGTTAGGCTGTGCTATACAAACAGCATGGCCCACGAGGGTAATAAAGTTGGTACATGGATTGGTATTTAATGAAAGATATTTACTTAAAGTAAACTTTTGATTGTGTTGATGAATATATGGCAAACATTGAAAGCAGTGCCAGTTGCATTTTTGCATATCAAAGAGGGGGTAGTGGTGTATGTTTAATTTTTGTATCTGTACCCACTAGAAACACAGCATTGCAGGGAGCTAGGCTACAAAAGGCAGATTTTCTTCTTCGCTTGTTCCTTGTTTCCACAGCCTGCTAACATTGCCTGCTGCAGTCAGCACAGACCTGGGACACTCCTGCTTTCTCCCTGAGTGGCAGCGCTGACTAGGATCAGTGTCTGAGCTGGTGGTATTCAGGCGATGAAGTGTTTTGCACTACTTGCACATGTGTATGTACAAGCTAGGGCACCAGCCTTGTAGCTGTTGGTCCTAGGGGAGCAGTTCATTTGAAGGACCATTGCAGTGTTCTTAGAGATTAGCCATAGGAGTGGATTAAAATTTGGCTTGTCCTACAGATTGCTTTGATATTGCTTTTACACTACTGCATAGAATACACCAACCCATATATTACAGCTCTGGAGTAATGAATTTATTATTTATGTGCTTGGATGGTGCCAAATGCAAATTTGCCCAGCTGATTGTACAAAAGGAGGCCTTTCTGCACAAACCAAATACAAATACTGTTCTTCCTATCTGTATGAAATGAGGAGAATGACGACCATTTCATGGAGACCTTCATTATGGGCTTGCGGGTGCTCCAGAAAAGGCCATGGCAGCTTTGCTGCTGATTTATGTGGAGCACAGCAGAAACCCTGTTGGAGCCAATGGTAGAAATGAGCTTTAGTTGTAAGAAAGACTGCAAACAAATAGTCCAGATTTCAGCTGATGTTGTGTTGCATGTTAATATGTGGCCAGTGATCATACTACATGAACATATCACATAAAGAGAAAGTTTTGTTATAGTTAGGCACAAAATCCACTATTTTTCTAGTGAAAAAGGTACTCTTTTTGCAAAGAGTTACCTTGTTCACTAATATTGCTTCTAGAAGTAAAATTTTAAAAAGCAAAACTAGCTTGCTTTTTTGAGCTCACTGATAAAATTCTGTCTGTAAGTACAGGACAGATACAGCAGATTTGATAATTTTCTGTTTTAACATTCTTGGAATGTTTCTAATATTTATTTAGAGGAAACTCCAAAATTCAACCTGATTTTCTGATTTTGCACTTTGAGTCTTTTTCATCTTTCTTCTTCTTTTTTTTCTTCTTCTTTTTCTTCTTCCTCTTCTTGATCTTCTTCTTCCTCTTCCTCTTCTTTTTTTTTGAATTAGGAACAAGTTTTAGATAGTGAGCAGTAATTTCTCAGTGCAGTGCACATGAAATTATACGTATTACTGCTCTTATTAATAAAGTTCTGCATCACGTTCTCTTCTCTTGCCTCCTCTTCCCAAACACATACCCGAGATGACAGATATGTTCCTAACCATTTAAAATAGATCAATAAAATTCTAATTTTTTTCCTGGGAGGTACAGGATCATCTGTAATAGCCAAGACTCATGATTGCTGCCATTTCAGAGGCTGCCTTTTGAAGAAGCCCTCCTGAAGAGTTGTTGAACTTCATAGAAATGTCTGTTCCAAAGTCTGACTCTCTCTGTTCTAAGCCAAAGAGGAGAGTCCTGATCTGGTGGTTGCCTTCATCTGCAAGACATCACCAAACTACTAAAGCCTCTTCTGTATTGCCATATCACACTAGTGTTTTCTCTGGAGGACTTGTTACTGCGCTGCTCTCCATAGCTGACTGCAAGCAAAGCCCTGTAACATTGCATTTTCAAGCCATTTAGCAGCTTGTGTCCCGCTGCATGGAAGATCAAGAACTCATGTGTCTTGATCAGCATGATTTTTGTGTCTAAGGCTCTTTTTTCTTTTCATGTGGGCTACAAGTCACTTGTACTGCACCCAATAGCAGAATTGTCCTATACATTTGAAAGCAGATATGTCCTATATGCTAAGTCTATCAAGGAGGAACAGCTGTTTTCCCCTTAGCTGATATCTCTCAGTTCTTTCTTCCTCTTGCACAAATACCTCTTTTGATACCACATGCAAGCATGGAGCCTTCCCTGTTCCTGATCAAGTCTCTGTTGCTGTTTTTCCAGCCTGAGTGCTCCTAGTGTCCACCCCAGCTCGCGCTATCCCGGGCACTTCAGCTCCTTGGGACAAGGGTTTGTTCTTTGCCATCACCTCTTGCCTTTTCAGCATTTTTTGCCAGGTCTGGTCTCGGTTGCTTAAAAACCTCTCCTTGCCCTTTGTTTTGTGCTTCTCACTGTCTATTTGCTAGTATCTAGGATTCTTACGTCTCTTATTTTCTCATGCATCTTAATTAAGTCACCTCAGATCTCTGTCGTCTTTGCCCACTCTTTAGCTCCAAGCAGGACCCTACGCACCCTTGAGCTGCATTCCTTTCATGCTTTTTACCTCCGGCTTGTCTAGAGCCTTGTTGCTGGATCAGACTGGATTTCACAGTGAATTCTTCTCCCAAAGCTGTTTGACATTGTAGATGACAAATTTGTGAAATTAAAAGGTATTTTCTTCGGGGAAACTCCTTCAAAGAGGTATTGCACATACCTGTCATTCATTTACCAGTACTAAATCTATCACATTTCTCTTGCTGTTTCTCAGACTTGGTTTGCTCCTGAATCTACTGTTGCGTACTTCAGTAGGCTGTGAAATTTTGCAAAATGCAGGTGTCATTTACTTCATTTGCTCCTGGCTCTGAATTCACCCATGGCACTTTCCAGTACAATTTCTGTTATTCCCAGCCTGAACATCCCATTTGCTCATCACTGCAGAGCATCCTGCTGGAGGAGGCTGTGCTGGCATTCCTGCCGGGAGTCATAAAATCATTCACTTTCCTCCCCCTCAGCATCCACCATGGGACCACTGACCCATGATGAGGCTAAACTGATGACCTCTGGAGGGGACATAGCTCCTTTTAAAGCCCAGCCCAGGCCCTACATCTTTTCTAGGACTTCTCCAAAAGGTACCTGTTGTGAGTGTCTTCTCTGGCCGGGGCTATGGGAAATCTTTGTGTGATAATAATTTCCACCTTCACTAATCTCAGACAGTTTTCTGTTGGTAGGCAGAAGGTAAGAATTTCTGTAGTCATCACTATTAGACGGAATGATGCAATTCATAGATCAGTAAAC